>NC_135382.1:1755301-2355301 GCF_049243985.1 Paroedura picta
GGAGACGGACTGAGTGGGGATCTGATAACCATCTTCAAGTATTTAAAATGGTGCCATATGGAGGATGGAGCAGAATTGTTCTCTCTTACCCCAGAAGGATAGACCAGAATGAGTGGGATGAAATTAATTAAAAAGAAATTCCATCTAAACGTCCGGAACAAGTTCCTGACAGTTAGAGCGGTTTCTCTGTGGAACAGGCTTCCTTGGGAGGTGATGGGTTCTCCATCTTTGGAAATTTTTAGACAGAGGCTGATTCTGTAAAAGCTCAAGGGGGTGGCAGGTTACAGTAGATGAGCAATTGGGATGGGAGTGTCCTGCATAGTGGGGGGGGTTGGACTAGATGACCTATGAGGTCCCTTCCAAACTCTATGATTCTATGATTCAATGATTCTATGATTCTATGATCTGGTTGGCCACAGTAGAAAATTGCTGGGTGACCAGGTCATCCTTTGCCTAGTGTACCATAAAACCCTGTGCCAGGCCAAGTAACTTTGGACTTCACAGCATCATTGGGACCTGCTGGCCTAGCCCAATTTGCAGGATTCTCGTGAAAAACAAAATGATGGCACACGGCTTGTACCCCTCTTGAGCCTCTGAGGCAGAGAGCCAGGGAGAAGGGTGACGGGTGGCCCTAGAAGCTCTTGATGGAGCAGCCCTTCGCCCCTCTGGTGCGGCCACTTGTTCTGCTTCCAGAAGGTAAAAAGAAGGGACAGATCAGTGCTGTTGGTGACCCCCCATCTCTCCACTGTTCACTCAGGGCTGGGAAAAGGACATGGATGTTGCTTTCCTTGCCACTGTCTGCCCTCTCTTGAATCTATCATCCTCTGTAGTTACTGATTGTTCAGTTTTCCTACCAGGATTTATTGCCTGAGTGAATCCAGTTATTTACTGACTCTGCCTTAATGGAGATGGATTTTGTTTTGTCAAGAGAGAGGAGAGTCAGACAAACAAGCTTCCAGGCAACAGGGATCATAAAAGCTTCACTTAAAGAGAGCCTGTTTGGCTCAGCGTTCATTCAGTCCAATGAGATTTCAATATGTGCATTCGTAATTGAGGGGAAGTGCAGAAGTCGAAAGGACAAGTGAGCGTCTCCCTTCGAGGACTTGTGCCTCCTGCAAGGACTTCCTGCCATCAGTTCTGCTTGCAGCACCTCAACAGGCAACGGCAAGAGGGACTGGTTGCTGTGCGGACTTGCCATGTGCCTTTGGAGGATGAACTAAAAGTGATTCCCTGGGGACCACCCAGTTATGCACGGGGCGGAAAGGCCAAGCTGGCGGCGGCAGGGCAGCGGGGTGCATCCCTGCTTACGCATGACATTGCTGCCAGCCCAGCCCTGCCCTGCACCGTGTTAGGGCATCTGTTGGCTCCCGGCAAGGGAATGCTCATTTTTCAGCATTTCCGTGTTTGCCGTGGCCGCCATCAGAGGCCAGGCCGGGCCAGGCCCATGCTCTCCTCCGCCTACAGTGTTCCCACAGGGACATGAAATGCCCGTTCGGCTTCGCAGTGCTGTGGCATTTGTGCACTCCTCATAATGGTGGGATAGTGGCATGCAGCTATTCCACCATTGTGCAGTGGGACCCCCGTGCCCTCGCCCCCCCTCCCACCACCATGAGGTGTGGAGGAACCCACCAGCCCCACGTGCACAACTCTACTGCGTGTGCTGGAGGATTTTGTCACAGAAAACCAGCAGTGCATTATCAGTCCAAGACTGGCAAATGGAGACGAGAGAGATGTTTCATTCAGACAGGGGCCCTCTGCAAAGCAGGGAGAGGCAAATGATGGGCAGGAAAGGCCCCAGGGCTTCACCCCTCTGCAGACAATGTGGATATAAAGCCGGATTCCTTGCTTTAGTACCAGGGAAATGCTGCATACTCCACCTTTCCAAACGTAACCTTCTGGTGAAGTTTTTGGATTTTACTTGCAAGGAAACATGTCACCAACAGCCCATAGAGACATTATGATGTTTAAACTTAACTTATTATAACATTTCAAAGCAATGCCCCCAATATTTTATCCATATCATTCCATTTCTATGAACTGCATGCCGTGCCTCACTTCTCACCGAAGGAGGCGATGGGCTCTGACTGGGGGATGTTCCATCTTTTGGGAAAAGGCAAACAGAGGGATCTGCTCAGCAACCGCTGATGAAACCTTTTGCTGCCTTTTGCTTCTTGGTGGAATATCCCCAGCTCAGAGCCAATCGCAGCCTGCAGCCTGGGGAGGGAGGAGCCACCAAAGAACTGATCCAGAGGGCCAGGTGTTCGGTGCGCTGGGCTCCCCAGATCACCTTGACCACCATTGGAGGGGGGTGGGGAGCCCACAATCTTTGGAGGGAGGGGGGTGGCAGGGGGCCACTAGGACAGGTGGCCACTGCTGAGAGAAAAACTGCATACAACATGTTGGAGAATTGTGCAGTTAGATTTGCCCCCACTTTTCCTTCAGATGTCCTTATGGGGAAACGGATGTTGGTACCAAGCCATGTCTTAGGGCCTTTTCGCACGGGGATCTTTGTTGCAAATTGTTTGCGGAATGAAAAATCGCCATTTAAAATAGTGGAATTCGTCGTTATGCATACCTGCCTTTGTAGTGGAATCAGTTGCGTTTTTTAGCGTTTCCCACAGGCTTCCGGTCTCGGCAGAAATCGCTAGAAAGGAAGCGCTATTGCCAAGCTCGTCCCGCCCCTGGCCGTCAAGCAGCCAATGGGCAGCCGTTAGCATGCTCCCAAACAGCCCCTTTCCCTTTAAGAAAGGTTTTTTTAAAAAAACAGACCCATAGCAACGAATCTAGGTAGATTCGTTGCAACGGAGAGACCCATCCAGCTGCCTAATGTGAGCTGTCGTTTGATTGTATGATCGTTGGCACGCTGCCTCGAGTGATAAAAAAAAAATCCCCCCCCCCTCTCACGGGCCCGATTTTCGGCTGAATTAATGTGTAAAAAATAAAGGGACTTTATTTCAGCAAACGGGCTTTTATGTGGTTTGTGCTTAGTGACTAAAGGTGAAGGACTGAAGCCAGGGAAGCCTCTAAACAGAAAGAGGCTCGCTGGTGTGTTTATCCCCGCTCGCTCGGAGAAAAAAAAAATGGTGATCGCTTCGCCGGAAGATCGGAGGAGAGAGCCAGGGGGAGGGACTTTGAAGAACCCGCAACAATGGTAACGCACAGGTCTTTAGCGCTACTGTTGCAGATTGGTTGCAGGAGTGTATCGCTATCCGGAGGGTGAATCCACTTTTCTGGATTCCCCTGAAAGCGCTACAACGAAGCGCTTTTTGCTGATTGGTTTCAGGAGTGTTGCAGATTGTCTGCGACGTCGTGCGTTAAGGCAAATTAGTAGCGTTTTCAATTAGCAACCATTGTGCTATTTTGAAGCCGTGCGAAATGGCCCTTAGTTAAACAGGTAGGGAGGTAAGAACTCCTCCCATCCTGGCAGTTGGGCTGTCAAGGTATGGGAAGCAGCTGTTTGCACCTGAGCAGTCCCCAAGGCTGTCCACACAGCAAGGAAGCCGACAAGCTCAGCAGGGTGTTCCAGTTGGACTACAAATGGTCCCTTCAGGACAGACAGAGAGGTGGGGTTGCCCACACGCTGACCTTTCCACTACTAGCAGCGAGAAATCCTTCCTCCCTAGGGGGATGCCTTCCAGATTCCTGGGAGAGGAACATGCCTTCCCATTGCCTTCCCATTGCTATGCAGAATATTGTGGGAAGTATGGGCAGAGGGCATTCTACCAGATCCCTTTGGCTCTCAGATCTGCTGGACCTCGTGATCAGGGAGTGCAGTCTTCTTCTCTTGCTCGGGATCTGCTGACATTAGGCTCTCCCCTGCCCCATGATGTGTCACATTCACACCTGGCAGCCCGGAATTTAGGCAGTAGCCATTCCTACTGTTTGAAGTGGAGTCACTTTGAATCATGGGCTTCTCAGAGGGGCTGCACCCATTTACTTATCCAGTACATATGGATTTGGACTATATTTCACCCACAAAGTAAGGCACCAGTTCTTGAAGAAGTTGATTAATGCCCCCCCCCCTGACACCCTGGATTGTTCTGCAGTGGTCTCTACCTGACGTATCAGCTGCCTTCGTGAAATCTCTCTCTCTCCTCAAAGCCTATAAAATCGAGAACAGGCCCCGCCCACCAGGAGACTTTAGAACGTTCAGGAGACAGGGAGGGGCCTCCAGGGGGCGGGGCTGCCCACCTTGCAGCAAGGGCTTCTCCTTCCTCTTTTCTCCCTTCCTTCAGGAAGTGAGGGGAAAATATTACTGGCTGGCTGAGGGGAGGGGGTGAGATGGGTCTATGGAGAGGAAGGGGAAGGAGGGAGCAATCAAAGAATGGGGATTGGGCCATAGGAATAGATGGGTGGGGAGCGCAATTTCTGTTTTTAACCTTTATTGTTCATTGCCTCATAGTGTGAATGCATTATTCCGCATGCTGACACCATTAAAAAAGACCCAATCCTGTCTCCACATCCACCAAGGGCAAAGGAAAAAGAACCAAAACGTGTCTTCCCTGGCCTGAAGGGAAGGGGAGTGCAAAATCCAGAGCAATGGGCCACTCTTCCTCACACAGCACTTCAGCCACACTTTCCTCCGCGCAGAAATAAAGATTTGGGGAAGCCAACAAGAGGCAAAACCCTCTTCCACCCCCAGGCTGTGTCTCCAGGGGTTTGTTTCAAAGGACTTCTGTTAATCCCCTCCCTGAGCAGACTGCCCCCCCCCCCCAATCCCTCTGCCTTGGCTCCCCGGGCCAGGGGTGGCACCCCACCTTTCCCACAAACAGCAGATTAGGGAATGCCCCCTGCTGGAAGGGGGGGGGGAGAAGCCAGAATGGTAAATCTGTCGCTGAGGGGGAAAGTGGGGTCATTTCCTTGTTGGAGAAGACCCTGAACGCTGCTTCAGAAAAGGGAGGCTTCCGAGAGAATGGCAGCTCTGCAGCAGCTCCCAGCCCCTTTGCTCCCTGCCTCCCAAGAGCTGCTCTCGGCTCCATGTTCCCATGTCCAGACAAAATGGCTCCAGCAAAGTCACTCGCACACACATGCCCTGGAACTCACCCTGGGCTCCACACCCACCGTTCCCACACCAGTGCAAGCCCTGCATTCAGACTAAGCACCAGGGGACTCTGTTGCCAGGAGAGAAGCTGCAATTCTGGAGAGGAATTCCAGGGATTGCCAGGTCTTTCCTGAAGGCTGGTTGCCTCAGAGCCCCCCCTCCGAAATGGCCGTTTCTGCCTGGGGAGCCGCTCTTTGTGCTGGGATTCTGAGAAAGCTCCAGGCACCACCTGGAGGTTGCCAACCCCAGGGCTGGATATATTCCTTGAGATTTGGGGGTGGGGCTCCAAGGGGCATGTTGCGCAGGAGTCTCCCTGCAAAGCAGCCGTCATCGGAAGCTGAGCTGCACTGGTGGTGCTGAGGGGTGGCCCACGGGCCAGGGCGAGGGCGGGGGCATGCCCACCTGGCTGATGGGCTCCGGCCAGCCATTCTGACCAGCTGCTCCCAAGAGCTCCACTGGACTTTTTCCTCCATGGGCTTTATATGCCAGCAGCTGCACTGGCGGCCACTGGTGTTCGGGAGCAAGTTCAAGGCTTGACCCTTAAGGCTCTCCGGGGCGTGGGCCCCACAGACCTGAGGGACTGCTTTTCGACCAGCTTGCCTGGGAGTGGCGGGCAATAACCTAAAAAAAGAAACCAAATAAATATATAACCTGAGACTCAACCTCTGCAAGTGATTCATGCTTCAGATGGCTTTGGAGGATTTCCCAGTCGTGTCTTCAGAGAGAGTGAGATTTAGCAGCCGATGCAGTCCCTGTTTGTTCTTGAATTGTTTTATTATTATTATTATTATTATTCTGTAGGTATTGTTTTATTGGTGGAGGGTGGAGGGAGGGAAATTGGCATTGCTGCACTGTGGTTGTTGGGGAGGGGGCAGTGGAGGGGGGAGGAGGGTGAATAGCAGGGAGGCTGGCCAGGGGTGGGCAGACAGGAGACGTGTGGCAGTGGGGGAAGGGGCATAAATGAGCTTTTGTGAGAAAGGGGGCTGCAGGCACTCCCTTTAACCTTTGTGCATCCTGAGATACGAAGGTGGGGGGACTAGGAAAAAAGCCATTCTCTGGTATTGTGTAATGACAGGTCCATAAATAAGATGACTGCTCCTCTATGGCATTTCCTCATGAAGCAGAAGATGGGGACCTGGGAGGAAGAGGGCAAAACTGCCACCAGCCAGGTGTTTTGTCCTCCACTTGGCAGGGGCTATTCTCCCTGCTCTACGGGAGGTTAAGGGTCATATGCAGGCAGATGGAACAGATATAGAGCCAAGCCAATACACAACTCAATTTCTAGCCATTAAGAGGAAGAAGAGTTGGTTCTTATGTGCTGCTTTTCTCTACCCGAAGGAGTCTAAAGCGGCTTCCCTTTCCTCTCCCCACAACAGACACCCTGTGAGGTGGGTGAGGCTGTGAGAGGCCTGAGATTACTGCTCAGTTAGAACAGCTGTGTTGAGCCCAAGGCCACCCAGCTGGCTGCATGTGGGGGAGTGCAGAATTGAACCCGGCATGCCAGATTAGAAGTCCGCACTCCTAACCACTACACCAACCTGGCTCTAACTAAGAAGTGAACAATAATTTCAGAAATTTGTTATCAGTATCCAGCTCCAAAGAGATAAAACTGGCCTTGGTCTTGGCCCTGGTGAGATCAGAGACCTCCAGGACTGGAAAGCATTTTGGAGGGCCTGAAAGACAGAGCTGTTCCAGCAGGCCTATGGCTGAAGCCAGAAAATACGGCCAAATAGATGTTGGGTTCCCTGCCTGAGAACCCATCGGCCAATAAAATCCTTCCTCATTGAGGGCTGCCTCAGAAGGGTTTAAATTATTAGGAGGCAGTTTTTAAAATGTTTTAACGTCAAACTGTAGGATTGTTTTCAGTTTGATCTCACGCACCCTGAGCTGACCAGGGAAGGACAGGATACCTGTCACCTCTGGCCAAGGCACTGCAAGCCCTCACAATCCAGTACTGAAGGAAGAATGATAATATATTTTTATTCAGCAATGGACTGCCAGTGTAAATGGTGAGGGAAAGGGCGTCCTGCCCTTGGACCATTTGATTTGTTCACTGTGAAAACCTGCGCAGGCAAAATTCACAAGGAGAGAAAGCCAGCAGTCAGGAAGTGCATAACCCTCCCTTCCACGGCCTGCCAGTTCTTCCCTCTGGCTGTTTTTATAACAGAATAAGAGGCACAGAATAGTACCCCACTATCATGTTCTACCCAGAAGTGTATCTCCCATCCAGTATGCTGCTTCTCATTTTTGTGGGGTTACAAAACCCCAGGACTGGAACAATGAATAGCATCACAAGAGGGTCTATGGCAAATCTAGACAGCATCCTAAAAATCAGAGACATCACCCAGCCAGACCCTGAAGATGAAACTCAAATACTTTGGCCACCTCATGAGAAGGAAGGACTCCCTGGAGAAGAGCCTAATGCTGGGAGCGATCGAGGTCAAAAGAAGAAGGGGACGACAGAGAATGAGGTGGCTGGATGGAGTCACTGAAGCGGTCGGTGCAAACTTAAATGGACTCCGGGGAATGGTAGAGGGACAGGAAGGCCTGGAGGATCATTGTCCATGGGATCGCAGTGGGTCGGACACGACTTCGCACCTAACAACAACAAATAATTTTTTTTCCATATTTTAAAAATTTGTTAAAAGCTTTATTGGGTTATATGACCATATATGGTCATGTTGACCCACTCCCTCCATCCCCAAAATGGCCAATGATGGCCTAGAGGGACGGGGAGGGGCCCCGGGTGGGCGTGGCCACAGCTGTGCTTCCCAACCATGTTCTGTACGATCAAATCACTTCTGGGGTTTCTCGAAGCCTGAGGGATGTCCCCTGAGGGATTCCCAATGTAAAAAGAAGAGTTGCTTTTTAGACCTTGCTTTTCTCTACCAGGAGACTCAAGTGGCTTACAAATCCCTTTCCCTTCCTCTCCCCACAACAGACACCCTGTGAAGTAGGTGGGGCTGAGAGCACTTTGAGAAAACTGTGGCTGGCCCAAGGTCCCCCAGCTGTCTGCATGTGGAGGAGCGGGGAATCGAACCGTGCTTGTCAGAGCCCTAGCGGGGAGGGTGAGGCTTTTGCTCGGCTGTCAAAGACTGCTCTTGCCTACAGCATCCAGTTTGAGAGCAGCTGAGAGTAACAGATTCAAAGAAGATTCCACTCAAATATTAGAAAGCGTTTTCTGATGTTGAGTGGAGTCTGTAATGGAAATATGTTGTCTTGGAGGGTGGTGGAGTCTCCTTTGTTGGAAGTTTTTAGGAGGAGATTGGGTGAGCCCCCATCAGGATTTTCTCAGTCCTGAGAAGGCGGGGGGCTGCCCTGGATGGCTCTTGGTGATCTCTTCCAGCTCTGTGAGATCCTGGTTCAGCAGGACACAGCTGAGAACCTCAGGTGCAGAAGGGTTTCCTTGCACAACTTCTTTTCCAAAGCAAAACAAGACAAGACACTCCCCCCCCCCCCAAACAAGTTTCACAAGTTACACATTCCAGGACTATGAACTTGTTTCCTCCTTTCATTATCAAGACAGAGACTCTCTCGTCACATTTAATTTGTAATCCTGCAATGGTTAACTTTTGACTTAAGACAGTGTTGAAACAATTATGCTCTCAAGACAGCAGCTCGTTTATCTGTTAATCCAGGATGACGTTAAAATCTTCACATAGTTGTGGTTCTGTCACTTTCTGCAGCAGCTGCATAGTGGCTTCTGGAATTTCCTGGAGCAACCGCATTTTACCTATAAAGACGGTGCAAGCAGTCAGTCGGTCTGTTCAGACAAACAAGAACACCCACGCCAAGGTGTGAGAGACAGCCCAGAGGGCAAAACGAACACTGGCAACATCCTTTCAGAAGTCAAGTATGGAGGGTCAAACTCAACAGGACGGGCAACCCCAAGATCACCCCTGGCATCTGCTGACATTTTAAGGAGTGAGACCTCAATGCTACCCAGAGCCAGAAAGATGGCATGAAGGCAGGCAGGACCCCCCCCTGCAGTGCCCCCCCCCCCGGGGACAGGTTAAAGGCGTTCCCAACACAGACCTTGGGGCTGCCCGTCTCCTCTATGCGGGTCCAGAGGGCTTTCAATGGGGTGGAGAAATCTTCTAAGAGGGGCTATGGGAGGAATCCAGGAGCAAGAATAGATGGCAGCAATTCCTGCTGTTGCAGCAACAAATACTGATTTTTCAAATATATAATAAATACATAAATAAATTTACAGTCCTTGCACAGAATTTCTGTGGATGTTCCAAACTGTTCTCAATCCACCTCACTGACTGACTGCTGTTCGGACTGCGTGGCTCTCAGGGGATGGCCTTTCAGCCAAGCCACCAGGGCACACCTGCGGCAGAACGAGCTCAGATCAGCCTCAAAGGCTACGGCCCTTCCCTCAGGAGAGCATTTCTGTCTGGCCAACTGCTTAAACCGCAGAGCAAACAAATGGGCACTAAAGTCAAGTACCCGGCTGCTTGCTGGGGGGGAAGGCACTGGCAAACCACCCCGTATTGAGTCTGCCAAGAAAACGCTAGGGTCAGACAGGACCCAGTGCTTGCACAGGGGCTCGGTCTGCACCTGACCCTAATCTCCGCTCTGACGCTGCTTGTTTTCTCATCTGCACTGCTCAGGATTGACTCTGGAGTCACACTACTTATTCCCTAGCCTATCTGAGCGTGGATTTTATCAGCTTCACCGGAGACATGCAGGCCCATGGCACGTCCCTCTGGGTGCAGATGCCCTGCCTCTGTCGGAGTTTCTCCCCCACCCCACCCCACCCCACCCCACCCCAGCAGGGCCTTTCACTGCAGTGCTGCCTTCATGCTGCGTGGAACGTACATGCTCTGAAGGCAAGGAGGCTTTGAAGGCAGCGTCTCTGTGGTGGCCCAGTCGGGCAGCACACTTGGCCTTGGAAACACAGTTTTGAGGGTTCACTCACTCGCTTGCTCGCTCATAAAAGCGTTTCCCTCCCTCCTCCGGAATTGCTTTTTAAAGAAAATATTAAGCACCCCCTTCACTTGAAAAAAAGAACTTGCCAAATTGGGGCGGGGGGAGGAGAAAAGAGCCCTGGCCAGCCCCCCCCCCCCCCCACTGCGCGAGGAGACTTGAGGCAAGGACGGCTCATCTTTGCTTCTGACAGGAATGCTGATCTTATTACTCGAGGGGGCTGGCAATGGAGGAAAAATACTTCCAGCACTGAAATGTATTAAAATCTGAAGCCCGGACGTGAAAGCCCAGCTCCTGCCGGAAATCAATCAACAGGGACCATCAACAGCTCAAACAAAGGGGCGGGGAGAAAAGCCCAAAGGCAGATCCAGCTTTTCATACTAGCTTGCAGATTTAACCGCAATTTGGAGGAGAAAATCCAAGAAAGAAGATAGGTGCAGATGTTAAGGTGATGTGGATTATGAAATGAAGCTAAACTGTGACTGCAGGTAGGACCCAGGTTCAAATCCCCCTTTTACCATGGAGGCACATGGGACGATCCCTCGGACCAGTCACAATGAAAGTAAACCAGCTCTTTGAACGGATGAAATAAAATTTATTATAAGAACACTAAGAACCTCAAAGAATTATTAGATTTTGGGGCCACTATAATTCTAAAGACAGAAATGCGTATGGAATTAAATTGGAAATAGCTTACCAGCTAACTGTAAATGTCTGAGCTGTTGTTAATATACAAGTTTTATTATTTTCTATTTAGCTATATGTTTGATCATCTTTCTTTGTTCTATATATAAATAACCAAGATTGCAATCTTTATTTACGGTCATTTAGACCAAAATTTTAGATGCACTACTATACAATAGCAGTTTCTAAAAGGGAAGGTAATACACTAAAAGGTTAAAAAATGCATCAACAATAAAACTTAAAACTTCTCCACCATAAAAGTCAACATTTAAAAGCATTAATTGCCATTGACTATTTTATAAGGATAAAATGAGCCATAAAAGCAATAAAACTAGCAAAGCTGTTAAAATATAAGACAAAAGATAAGATTAAGAGACGTACAATAAAAACTGCTAACCAAAAAACATAAGAAGTTCTGTGGAGCTATTATGGCTATACATGGGTGATTCAGTCTTTCCTAGTCCTTAAACTAGCCACGCAGATTTTGCTATGAATAACAAATCTTTACTCCACTAATTCACTGACCCGCTATTTCAGCAGAATCAGAATGTTTGACTTTCTCCATTACCTTCAAACCATCTGTACCCCCCTCACTGGCAGTCTTCAAGCAAAGGTTGGATACACACTTTTCTTGGATGCTTTAGGATGCTTAGGGCTGTTCCTGTGTTGAGCGGGGGGTTGGACTAGATGGCCTGTATGGCCCCTTCCAACTCTATGATTCTATGATTCTATGGATAGAAATCAGTGATCCCTTTAAAAAAGTTAAAATTCAGATTTTAAAAATTTAAATAAGGTTTAAAAAAAAATTACACCGGAATTTTTAAATAGAATGCTTCTTGAAGAAAAATATAGGTATTTTCCAAGATACATTATAGTCAAATGTTATTCATCATAAAAGGTCAAACGTTAATCATTAAAGAATATGGATTAGTTTGTAATTATGTCAAATGAGGCTCCTGCGAGAAGCTGGGCCGAGGTGGAACAGGCATTCATGTTGTTTGGTTTGGTTTTGAGACCGCACTTGAGCATCTGTCAGAGTCACCCCATTAGCTTTCCACGCTGCGCGGCTGATATC
This sequence comes from Paroedura picta, assembly GCF_049243985.1. Lineage (NCBI taxonomy): Eukaryota > Metazoa > Chordata > Lepidosauria > Squamata > Gekkonidae > Paroedura > Paroedura picta. The sequence continues at coordinate 1,767,034 of NC_135382.1, forward strand.
CTGCGGGGCTGTGGCAGCGGGGAGGGGAGGGGAGGGGAGGACGGAAACACTAATGCAGAGAGACTCACCCTGTTTGAGGGGCATCAGCAGGCCTTTGTAGAGAACTCTGTGTTGGGCCAGTTTGGCGCTGAAGGCCTCATAGCAGAGCCACTGCACAGCTTCCAAGGGAGGCAGCGCTGATGGGCCGGCTGCAGGAAAAGAAACCCCTACGGGAGAAAGAAACAGACGTTGGAGTGGAAATACATTTCGGGAATCTGAGACGGGCCCCGAGTTCAGCAGCAGCTCCCTCAAGGGCACATCCTGTCCACTGCCCTCAACTGGGGGCATCTGCCGTGTTGGTCTACAGCAGAAGTCCGGGAGGTCCCCAACACGGTCCCCTCCGGCATCTTTTCTGGCACCTGCCAAGTGTTTTTAGGAAGTGGAGCGGTGGGGGAGGGGGGGGGGGAGCGAGGACTCCTGCCCAGCAAGGCTCCACTATGGGAGGCTTGACTGGCGGTGCAGTCCTTCTGAAATCCTGCTTTGGCCACAGCACGAGGACCTGCATTTTGCGACTGAAGTTAAGCCGCGGCAACCAATCAGTTTGTGGCTGGTTAGTCCTCCTGCGGCAGCTAGTTGGTTGCTATGCCCACTACGCCAGGGCACCGTCTGCGTCCTGCACCAGTGGCTGCCCTACTGGGCAGCAGCCCCCTGAGCGTGGCAATACCCCAAGCGTCTACCCGGATGAGCCTGCCTCAGGGCAGGCCTGGACCTGTTTCAGCCACGGCGACGTGGGGCTCCCGCAGGCTGTTCCCAGCCCCCCCCCCCCACCAAGCAGGTCACACTCTGGACTTGGTCTTCGCTGCGGGGCTGGGAATGGATCCGACCGCAACTCATGCTGTGCCACGGCCAGAGCACTATGCCCTGAAGGCCCCCCTTCCCCCTGCATAGGTGTGGGGGCACATTTAAATTAATCGCTGACTGCTCTGCAAGAACCAAAACCTCTTAGGGACTCACTGGATGATTTGGCCAATGGCTGGAATTGCTGGTCATCGGCTGAGATTGCGCCCTGACAGGGATGGTGCTTGCCACAACCTACCCCCAACCATTAATACAGGAAGTGAATTGGGGGCCCCTCAGCCGTGTTTGGGGGTGACAGGATGCCAGCTACGGTGAGAGATTATCGACAACTCTGTATTTTCAGGGACACCCCTGCAGAGGCTGAAGGAGGCTGTGGTGAGACCTCTCCTGTTGAAACCCCCACTGGATCCGCAGGACCCAAACGACTGCCCCCACACCTCGCGCACCGCGTATTTGGGGAAGGGGGCTAAGCATCTATGCTGAACCCGTTCCAGGCCGGCCTCTGGACTGGCCATGAGGTGGGGAAGCGTCGGCTGTTCTACCTTTGAAGGCAGCTGGATCAACGCAGATTGGTGCTGCCTGTTTTGTTAGATCTCATGGCCGCGTTCGACCTTGTCCACCGTGAACTACTAGCTCACTGCCGCATTGACACGGGGATGCAGGCGCATCTGGGGGACTGCCTTTCCAACCCTCCCCCCAATTGAGAGATCCCTGGCCCAAAAGCAGTTCTGCCCCTGACCAGGTCCAGCCTTCTCGGCCCTGGTCCCCACTTCCACCATCAGACCTCCCAATGGGTCCACAGGCTCAAAAGGGTTAGGGACCCCTTTCAAAGACCCACAAGATTTCCAGCCAAGTGATGACGAGGCCAATGGGATCTCCTTAGGTCTGGGCTGGTGGACGTTCAGAGCTGATCTCCACAGGCCATCTCAAGTTGGCATTCAAGTTGCCATTTTGAATTTCATCACTACATTTCAAGTTCTGCATCAACCTCCAGACCTAAAAGATGTCTAGGACAAAAGTTTCCAAACTCCTTTCACCAGATGTTATGGAGCTGAGGCACTCTGGAAGTCACGTGCTCTCAGCCTGCCCTACCTCACAGGGTGCTTGTTGTGGGAGCCAAATGCAAGAGAGGAGGCTGCTGTAACCCAGTGGGGAGAAAGGCAGAACATAAATGAAGGAAACGGTCTGATCTTTTCTTAGGTGGCTTGGAGTGGGGAAAAGATATGGAATGAGGAACAGTCTCCTAACAAATACTGAACTAAAACAACAAACTCCTGGGACGCCTCAGAAACGGAGATGTGAGAAATTAATGTAATCAATACACTTAATGACCATTAAAGAAGGATGCCAGAAAACCGTGGAAAGCCACACTCATTTATTGACACGGTCATTCTGGAAGAATCCATGTTGGGCTCGGAAGGCTGGCGTCAGAATAGTCTGGCGGCCACGGGGCGTAACTGGGGGGGGGGGTCCAGCTCTCCACGTGCAACGCTTATCCCTAACGAGGTCACGTTCCCCAGGCACCTGTGGCCATCTTGGGCTACAAGACCAGCGTCCTCCAGCCACGCCCACACACTGCACCTACAGGAAGTGAGAAAAGCCCCTGCAGGCATTTCCAAGACCCTTTTCACACCTACCTGCATTTTTGGCTTTCAAAAGAGAGAAGCTGCACGAAGCAGTATCAGCTATGATTCTCCAGAGGAAACGGGGGTTATTTTCAATTTGTTGCTTAAGGGGAAGCTGGAGAACACATGCGTGGAACCTGAAATGGGGTGGGGTGGGGTGGGGTGGAAAAAGGCATCTTAAAGAGCAGGACTTCTCAAGGCAAATCCGAGAAGGCAGTTAACCCTGGAAGCTACTCCAAACACCGCAATGTCTCCCTTCCACCTTCACACCCCCCCTGTAGCTGCACTCAGACATCATGTGAAGCTGCCACAGAATCATAGAATCGGAAGGGTCCTCCAGGGTCATCTAGTCCAATCGAGAACCCGAATGGTTGGGGATAAAATCAATTTTAGAAAAACAGAAACTGTTTATTATAGGAGCTCAAATGCTTAAAAACCATAAAAGAATGTCTATTTGGCCCATATAAAACATCTAAGTGCATACACCAAAAATTCCAAATCATTTTTTGACCTTGACTTAAGGCGTTTTGATCAAGTGGTCATCTGTCATCAGAGGTCAATTGTCCAGATGCACATACTTTTCAACAGGGGGGTGAAGCACAATTACTGATTCTGTTCTGGCCAGTTCTGGTCCTGCAAGGTGTTTGTGTCAGCAGAGTCCTCAGCCAGCAAATAGCTCCTGTTTCTCCCCTGGATACTGGAAACTCCTACTGTGTGCTTCTCTGAGGATATTTGCTGGCAGAGGATTCTATTTAGGAACACCTGGCAAGACCAGAACTGGCAGAGCAGACTCAGCGAGTGTGCTTCACCCCCTGTTGAAAATGGGGAAGATCTGTAGGCATCTACACAACCGACCTCCGATGAAGATCTATTATTATTCTATCGAAATGTGTTAAGTCAAGGTCAAAACATTATTTGGGATTATTGGTGTACATTCTTAGATGTTTGATGTGTGCCAAATAAACATCTTTTATGGTTTTTAATCATTTGGGCTTCCTGTCATAAACAGTTTCTATTTTTCTCAAACTGATTCTATCCCAACCATTTTGGTTTGTGCCTGTATTTCAGGCTGGGTTTTGTTTCCCTTTTCGTGACTTGTCATCTACGTCAGCCCCCCGCAGAATGCAAGGAATTCATAACTGCCAAAAACTGTGCCTGTCTTTCTCCCACTGAAGGGCACCATGAAGGCTTCCCGGTTTAAAACAGTTTCTGCAACATGCAGGTGCCTGGCTTAGCTGGGCTGAACAGGACAGTCCCAAACACCCTTCCTAGCTCAAGTTCCAAGAGGGCCACTCTGTTCAGGGCTGCCCTGCTGGAAGACTAGAGGACTAAGGCAGGCCTGCCCGAGCCAAAGAGCATGCCGGGACTGGGCACAATCTTGGCTGGATGCAGCTTCCACCCTGGAGCCACAGACCCATTCCTCTGGGCAAAACCGCTTCCTCCCCCTCAGCCTCGGCCAGGCACCTCCACCAGCAGAATGAAGCCGACCTGCATCCATCTCTTTTCTCTTTCCACCAGACAGGCAGCAACAAGAACTCGCCTACTGACAAGTCCCAATTATGTGATAAGCCTTGACCAACTTGGCCTTGACCAAAGTGTACGTCCCACAAGATAAGCGAGTGCTTGCAGGGTGGGGAAGAGGGGAGAATAACCATTGCAGGAAGAGAAATTTGTTCACTTATAAAGTCATTAAAAGATTATCAGTACTCCAGAAAGCAAAGATCCCCTAAGGGCAAAGTAGAAAGAATGAAGGTCAAAGTCCTGACAGATTTTCTCAGATATGGTGTTCTGGAATAAAAACTGGTTAATGAATGACACACTTGCAGTTTACACTTTGAAAGACAAGAAGCCAACTGCAGGGAGGAAAAGAGAGGGACAGGGAAAGCAACAGGGACAAGCAACAGATGTGGCCCACATGCTTCATGCTGGCTCTACATGCATATGTCTGAGCCCTCAAGTTGCAACCCCAGCAGACAGAGACCCCAGCAAGGCCTGACAGAGACCCCAGCAAGGCCAGCCAGAAGAACCCGTGGTTGGCCCTGGCTGCTCCCCGCAGAGCCTTCCTGATGACATCGGGCCAGATGACCACACGGCCTGCTCTTGGCTGCAGATACAGGGAATTCAACCAGAAACTTCAGCACCGGTTCTAATGTAGGAAGGCCACAGAGACCTGCTTCTGGTTAACACCCTCTTGATACACCTTTAGCCCCACATTTTGGTCCTTCTTGTTCAGCCCCATGAGTGTTGGCCAGAAGGAGCAACAAGCTGTGTTTGATGAAAACAGAAGGGCGACAACTCTGTGCTCGGCCCTCAGGGTGAGCCTTTCTGGGCACTGCAGATCAGTTCTTGGCACAAAGGCTCCGTCTAGGGCCAAAGTCTTGGGATGCCTTTAATGCTGCACCACTCAAAACCCGCTGATTGGCTGCTATAAGAAGGTGCCCCTTTCAAAGGTCACCACCACAACATTCATCAAGAAGGCAAAGCGGGAGGGGGGCACCCTCACTCTCTGACCCACACTGCCTCCTCGTGGCCCTTGGTGGCACTGAAGCTTTGGGGGTTGCTGTGTAGGAGACGTACCTGTAGGCTTGCAGCAGAAAAATCTTGTAAATGTTGATATAGACTGTCTTAAGACTGTTGATCTAAGCATAAAGAGGGGAAAAAGTTCACATATTATTTTGAAAGGTTCTCCAATCCAACAAAGATGTTGTTGTGGTTAGGTGCAAAGTCGTGTCCGACCCATCGCGACCCCATGGACAATGATCCTCCAGGCCTTCCTGTCCTCTACCTTTCCCCGGAGTCCATTTAAGTTTGCACCGACTGCTTCAGTGACTCCATCCAGCCACCTCATTCTCTGTCGCCCCCTTCTTCTTTTGCCCTCGATCGCTCCCAGCATTAGGCTCTTCTCCAGAGAGTCCTTCCTTCCCATGAGGTGGCCAAAGTATTTGAGTTTCATCTTCAGGATCTGGCCTTCTAAGGAGCAGGCAGGGCTGATCTCCTCTAGGACTGACCGGTTTGTTCAAGGGACTGCACCAGAGTCCAGCACCAGCACCAAGATATAACTGGGAAACCCCCTATCACGCTAAAGAGGGGTTTTGTGAGCATGTGCATGGGGGGGGGGCGTACATCTATACAAAGATTCAAAACTGGAGCCTCTACTGCTGTGCTGCCGGGTCACTTTATCCCAGAGGTCCCCAACCCTTGTGACCCGGAGGCAGAGCCAAACACAATGCTTTGCGATCACATCACGGAAGAATAAAAAGAAGCCAAGGAGGGAGCGCAGGGAGAAAGGGCAGGGGCCATGAAGAGGAAGAAAGGCTCAAGGGGGCCGGAGCCACAAGCCTGGGCGGCCACCTGACTGGCCAGCCACTGATGCCGAGAAACCCTCCATTTTGACCACCCCAAGCACTAGCAAGCCCTGCCTCACCTCGGCCCCACCCACTTTTGGACACGCTTGGTGGGCACCAGGGGAAGTGCTTCTGTGGGCACCCTACTGGGGGACCTTGCTTGTTTCTCCTGACCCACAACAGGTATTCTGCATGCGCTTACCTGTAAATCTAAGAGCAAGTGGTGGCACTGCAGCTGCAGGACCCCAAGGAGTTTATTCCTCATGTGCACCCCCGCTGGGCTGTCGCGACGGAAGGAGAGACTGGCCCTGACAGACGTGCGGGCATAGCTGCAGGAGGGAGAGAGGCCGGAGGGGCAGCTTCAGCAGTCCCCTCCCCTCCCAGCCAGCATTCCCAGCCACAAGCAGAGCCAGCAGAGCCAACAGTGAACTTGCCAATAGATGTTGCCTTCCGCCTTCCTCCACCTTTTTGCCACTGAGACACCCCTGAAACATCCTTCAGGCTGAGGGACCCTGGAATTAATGCCAGGAGGCCACACCTTCCTGCCACACCCCCGTAAGTCACATGTCACCCAGGCCACTCCCACCACATGTCACATCACCAGGCCACTCCCACAGTCCCGGAAGGGACAGCACAGAAATATTTTCAGATGATTTGTGAACTGAACCAGACCCCCCCCCCCCCCCCGGGCTGGCTACCCGTTTGCTCTTCTCCACCCAAGGGCCAGGGCAGGCCTCTGCCGACCCACTGCCCCCAACTCCAGAAGCAGGGCACGCCTATGCGACCCTGCCAGCCCCATTCCCCAGGCCAGAAACAGGGCCAGCAAGGATCGGTATGGCCAGGGCGCCCCCCCTCCCCTCCCCTCCCCCCTCCAGACCCATCCCTGGCCATGGAGTCCTGCTGGGCTGAAACAGCAGAACAAAGCTGGAGACCAGCAGCCCTTCTGAAACCAACAGAATGTCAGTCTGGATGTGAGCTTTTGCGTGCCCCTAGATGCTTATCCCTGGAACAGAACTCTGTCGGTCTTAAAGGTGCCTGACTGGACTGCCGATACCTTTAGCAAGACAATAAAAACTGGCTGGCGCCTTCCCGGAAATCTCGTGCCCTGCCAAAGCCGTCTTTCTGGTCGAAGCTGGGTGGACTCACCCAAGCGCCCCCTCCCCCAGCACCTTCCTGGGCAACAAGCGCCCCCTCCCCCACAGTCAGCCTGATATTTAATCAATGAATCAACTATTACTTAATGCGGGTGCTTTGTTAGGCACCCAGTTCTTTGTCCCATTTAATGTTCCCTTGGCATCCCCTCTCTCCTCCAACCCAAACAGGTCTCGGAAGGGCGTCTGCTCCTGACAGGCCGCTCGACTGAACGGGAGCCGGAAGGGAGGCCACGGAAGCCACGGGGGCTCCTTCTCACCTGGAGTAATCAGAGTAAACCTCCAGCGTCTGGGTGTCAATCAACAAGCCACACCACGGGAACATGCTGTGTGCTGGTAGCTGCTGGAACGCCGAGTAGCCGGGGATGTCGGCCGCCTCGTCCAGAGGAAAATTCACCACGGTCTTGGCTGGATTTATAGAAAAGCCATACTCAGGAATGCTGGCGGCCAGGGTCCTGAGTTCAAGGGAAGACACAGTCAGAGGGTGTACTGGAACAGGGATGGGCTCCTTTTTCCTTGGACCTCAAGAACTGGCTCCCCCCCCCCCCCCCAGGCTCTGGCTTCTGAGACTGCAGCAGGCACAGTTCAGGTGCTTGTCCAAGAACGTCTTTATAGGCAGAACCTTGCTTTAAAAGGAGGGGGGGGTTGAAATTCTGTGCCACTGATATAATTAGGACGTAGAAATAGAACAGAGCCTCTTGTGGCGCAGAGTGGTAAGGCAGCCGTCTGAAAGCTTTGCCCATGAGGCTGGGAGTTCGATCCCAGCAGCCGGCTCAAGGTTGACTCAGCCTTCCATCCTTCCGAGGTCGGTAAAATGAGTACCCAGCTTGCTGCTGGGGGGTAAACGGTAATGACTGGGGAAGGCACTGGCAAACCACCCCGTATTGAGTCTGCCATGAAAACGCTAGAGGGCGTCACCCCAAGGGTCAGACATGACCCGGTGCTTGCACAGGGGATACCTTTACCTTTACCTAGAAATAGAACATGGAACAGAATTTTATATTCCTCTGTGCACAAATCTGAGATGTCAAAGCTCCTATGAAGTAGGTTTTCTGAAATAACATGAAGAAAATATCCTAGAGTAGCGATCCCCAACCTGTGGGCTGTGGACCACATGTGGTCCTTCGGCTAATTGGAGGTGGGCCCAAAGGATACCTTCTCCCCCCCCCCCCAGCCCTTTACTTTATCCCCCCTGGATCAATTCAAGTGGGTCAAGTGTTGTTCTGAAGTAACACAACAAAATTTGAGTCCAATAGTACCTGATTTTATGAATTTAGGCAGATGGGGAGTGGGTGGGCAGGAGGGGATGGGCCAGTGTTTATCTCTGGTGGCCCTTCCTTGCAGACCCAGGGAATTGCTGATCACCACTATGGGATGGGAGGCGAATTCCCTCCAGGCCAGGCTGGATTCTGGAGATTTTTGGTGAGAGGGATCACTTGGGCATGAAATTGGGTCACCGTAGGTGGGCAGGTAGTTGTGAGTTCTTGCATTGGGCATGGGGTTGGACTAAATGACCCCAGAGAACCCTTCCAACTCTGATTCTATGATTCCAAGACCAACAGTGATTTATTCGAGGTGTGAGCAGGATCTGAGGAAGACTGCCTCCACTCAAAAGCTCACACCTTGAATAAATCTATGTTGGTCTTAAAGATGCCTGATGGGGCTTATCTTGGACCTGGTCTGTATTTCCATAGGCAGGATTTATTCCCACAGACTGACCATGTTCCTGATACAAATACTGGCTGGGAGGGGGGGGGGGGGAGAATCAGCATTTCAGGGATCTTATGCAGCTGCAGGGGAAGGACTGGCAAGAGATTGATTTCCCGCCACTCCCAAATGGCTCGTGGCGGGTTACAGTGTCTTAAAACCCCATTAAAACTCCCATTAAAAGACTTTAAAATGTCACAACATGGCGGCACAATAATAAGGTCCCCTTCCTACCCCCCTTCCTAAAAAAGGGGTGTGTGGAGGAGAAGGAGGTCAGCGTACTGAAGGCAACCCACCCCAAAACTCCGTACCAGCTGGGCCAGAGGGCGCATAAAGATGTTGAATAGTTGTGGGGGAGAGAACCGCGCCCTGTGGGACCCCACAAGGGAGTCCATAAGGGCACGAGAGCTCATCCCCCACTGCAACCCTCTGGGTCCGGTTCTGGAGGAAGGAGTGTATCCAGCGCAAGACTGTACCCTGTATCCCCGTACCGGCGAGGCGGTGGACCAATATCTCATGGTCCACGGTGTCGAAAGCAGCCGACAGATCCAGAAGGACCAGCACGGCTGACCCGCCTCTATCCAGCTGGCGACGGAGATCATCCAGCAGGGCAACCAACACCGTCTCCACCCCGTGGCCAGGGTGGAAGCCAGACTGATATGGATCGAGTGCCGAAGTTTCATCCAAGAAAGCTAGGAGCTGGTCCGCCGCAGCCCTTTCCACCACCTTGCCCAGGAACGCTAAGTGCGACACCGGGCGGTAGTTGGCAGGGTCCTGCGGGTCCAGTGTTGGTTTTTTCAGGAGAGAGCGAACCACCGCCTCCTTCAGCCGCTCGGGGAATTCCCCGGAACTCAGGGAAAGGTTGATAATATCCCTGAGTTGGCCTCCTATCCCCTCTCCGCTGCCCTTGAGAAGCCAAGAGGAACAGGGATCAAGGGGGCAGGTGGTCGCCCTGACCGACCCCAGCAACTTGTCCACTTTGGAAGAAGAGAGCTGTCTTCTCTTCACCTCCCACCTCGTTGCATTGTTTAGAAAAAATAAAAATGAAAAAGGGTCCTCGCAGACCAAATATCAACGTTTCTGGGCTAAGCTTCGGTCCTAGATCCCTCCCAGTCGGGGTTCTGGCTTGGCCAAGGGGTCGAAAGAGCACCGGTTGCCGTGACAGATGGACCAAGGGTGGTCACTGCTCTTGTGCTACGAGCCTGCTTGACCATGAGCTCCTTGCTCACCGCCTCACCAACTCCAGGATGTGGGGGGAAGAATCAGTCATCCATTGAATGGACAGGACGTACCTCAAAAATTTTTTGGCTTCTGCTAAGTGAGGCGTCACAAGCAAAAAGTCATCCGTTAAACGCATCAGCACTCTGGAATATAAAAAATTATAAAGCTTTCTTCGAGAACACATTTTTCATTAGTACAAAGATTATCGAGTTGTCAGCTTTCCATTCTTCTTTGTCTTGCTAAAATGAAATTATGAAATTGTACCTGTGCCCTGTGCATCTGAAAGGATTCTGTTATTGGAACGGCTTATATATGGTGGACAGAGTCCTTCCACCGACGTTTGAAAGAGCAGAAAGGCCCTTCCGCCAAAGGACAAGTTCCCCTAGCAGTGGAAGAGATCGGCAGGATTCAACTCCCTATTGGAACCCTGATGATCAATTCAGCTTAAACTGAATTGCTCCCCCAGCCTTTCGTCATATGTCTTGGTCTCCAAACCCCTCCCCATCTTTGTTGCCCTCCTCTGGACACGCTCCAGTTTGTCTACATCCCTCTTCAATTGGGGTGCCCAAAACTGAACACAGGACTCCAAGTGAGGCCGAACCAGAGCAGAGTAAAGTGGTACCATCCCCTCCCGTGATCTGGACACGATACTCCGTTTGATCTCACTTGCCTTTTTAGCCAATGAGTCACACTGCTGACTCAATGTATGGTCTACTAAGACTCCTAGACTCCTAGATCCTTTTCGCACATGCTACTACCTACTGGATGAGCAGAAGGGAGTGGATGGAATAATTGGGCAGAGGGTGGAACATTCTGGGGAACCAGGCCAGTCTGATGCTGCCCCCCCCCTCTGGGGAGAGGGGCCCGATCTTAGCCCCCAGGCCACCACCCGGCCTCAGACAAACGCCTGGCGGAAGAGCTCCGTTTTGCAGGCCCTGCGGAACTCAGAGAGCCCTGACAGGGCCCGCAACTCTTCAGGGAGCTCATTCCACCAGGTAGGGGCCAGAACCGAAAAGGCCCTGGCCATGGTCGAGGCCAGGCGTGCCTCCTGGGGTGCTGGGATCATCAGCAGATTCTTACCTGCAGAGTGAAGTGTCCTGCGGGGGGCATAAGGAGATAGGCGGCCCCTCAAGTATTCAGGACGCAAGCCACACATAGCCTTGAAGGTTAATACCAAAACCTTGAACCTAATCCAGAAACAAACTGGCACCCAGGGCAGCTGCTTCAGCAGAGGCTGAACATGGGACCTCCAAGATGATTTAGTGAGGACCCATGCAACTGCATTCTGTACCAGCTGCAACTTCCGGGTTAGGGACAAGGGTAGGCCCGCGCAGAGCAGGCTACAGAAGTCTAACCTAGAAGTGACTGTTGCATGGATCACGGGGGCAGGTAGGGCGCTAGGAGCTGAGCTTGTCATAGATGGAGGAACGCCATCCGAGCTACCTTGGTGACCTGGGCCTCCATGGAAAGTGAGGCATCCAGAATCACTCCCAAATTCCTGGCTTGGGGCACAGATGAAAATTGCACCCTGTCCAGGCAGGGAAGACGCGCTTGCTGTTCCTGCTCCCTTCGGCCCAGCCAACCTCCGTCTTGGAGGGGTTGAGTCTCAGGCGGCTCCTCCAGATCCATCCAGCCCCTGCTTCTAAACAGCTGGCGAATCTTTCTGGGGGGAGATCTGGCCGGCCATCCATCGAGAGACAGAGCTGGGTATCATCACCGTACTGGTGACACTCAAGCCCATAACTCCGTTCCAGCTGGGCCAGAGGATGCATATAGATGTTAAATGCCGCTCCCTCTGGCACCCCCCGTGGGAATGCAAAGGAGTCGGATAACTCCTCCCCCCCCCAGCGACCCTCAGTGACCCGTTCTCTAGAAAGGAGGTCAGCCACTTAAGAGCCACCCTTCCAATCCCAGTAGCCGCGAGGGGTGAACCAAAACCAAAACCATTTTGGTCCTGCTCTCAGTACACTTTTTGAAAATAACCATTGCACATGCTCAGCAGTGAGGTCGTGACTGACTGGAATGAGGCCTTCAGAGAAAGAATTCTCCTCAAAAGAAAAATCTCTTCTGAGAGTACGAAAGCTATACCATGCCCTATTTCCACAGTGGCCAAGGACTCTGCCTTGGTCCCTTGTCTGTTTAGGTGAGAAGATCCGAGTGGGGGGCAAGGGACAGAAGAAACGCCTCGTTCTGCAGAAAGCACTGGAAAGAAAGCTCGTTTTTCACCTCTGCAACTGGTCTGCATAGAAGCCACCAAGATGCTCCAGTTGCTCCAAGGACTCGCGTGAGTGGGCTGGGATTGGCTCTCAAGTGTGACGACCCTCCCAGGTTTCCAGCCATATAGTATGCCCTTCCTTCAGTGGGCACGCGGGACAGGAGGAGTCACTTAGATTAAACTGGCAGCCACCAAGGGCGATCATCTTGATCAACGGCTCATGATAGGAATCCTTGGTTAGAAATTCTGAGACACTTAAAATAAGAAACGTTTTCATACCCATCTTTCTGCACGCCATGCAGCAGCTTGTTCTCCATGTCTCCGTAGCAAAGATTGCAAAGCAAAGTTGACAAAATGGAGCCCTGGGGGATCCCACAGCACTGGACATAATACCTGGCAAATAACAGGGAACAAAATGTCACCATCACAGAATCTCAGAAATGCTAGAGGGACTAAGGTGATCTTTGCTGTGCTGTAATTACAATGCACTGATAAGTAAAAAGGGGGCTCTAGGCAATGACAGTCCTCTTGCGAAGCCCAGGGTAGGGGAGATGGACCTACCGCTGAATTCTGTGTAAACCATCCTGAGCCAAAAGGGAGGGCAGTATAGAAATATGCAATAAATAAAATTAGAAATAAAATTAAAAACCTATGTGATACCCAATAAAATAGAGTATTAAGGTGGGATACTGTGGGGCATCAGGGTGGGGATTGTTTGGCAATATGTTACCTTATAACAGACATTATATAAAATACACTAGCAGAAAAGTCTGTTGTGCAAAAAATGCAACAGGCTCCAGCCTCCCCTCCTAAGCAGGCATCTGTGCCGAGGCCCGGTGAGGCCACAGCTGGGCCGCTCGGGTGAGCTCTGGCAGAGAATCCTCGCCTCCCTACCCACCGCCCAGGCGGCTCTGCCGAAGCTGCTCTTGCTGGGGCTCTGAATGGTGGCAAGTGCTTCAGAGTGCTCCTCGCCCGGTTTCTTGGGGGCGGGAGCAAGCTGGGCTGGCCCAATCAGGATGCACACAGCTTTGCTGTCTGTCTCCTGATTGGCCTGTAACGTTCCAGTGACTGGACCAGCACTGCCCAGGAGGGCTCTGTGCAAATATTTATACAGCTAAGTGTTAAAGATGGTTTGCGTTACAGATTAACAATCACTGATGAAGGTGCAGGAAAATGGGCAGAATACCTGGGATACCGTTTTAATTGTTGATCACATTTAAGAAATGGGAAATATAAAAAGAGAACTCTTGGCACTCTGTTGATTAAAACTGTGAAATGTGTGGGACTCAACCGAGAGCGTGGCCATCTGGCTGGCCCAATGCACCCCCAGATGCCCTGCCAGCCCTACTGGAGGAGGTAGCAGCCTGGGTGGTACAGTTCCCCAGACTCCTAATTCTGGGAGACTTTAACGTCCATGCTGAGCTGCCGCCCTCTAGGAATGGGCTGGACCACAGCAACACTGGGGCACTCGCAATTTGTTGTTGGACCCACTCATCAAGCAGGCCATACCCTGGACCTCATTTTCGGTGTAGGACTCAATGTGGATCTGGTTTCAGCTACGGCCGTGCCATAGTCAGACCACTACGCCCTGAAGGCCTGGCTAAGGCTGCCCCCCCCCCCCTCCTCAGATGGGAGCCGAGCAGATTTTGACTCGCCCGCAGAGACTTATGGATCCAATAGGATTCCTGAATGCTATGCGGGACCCAATGCCTCCCGGCACTTCTCTAGATGGCCTGGTCAGTGACTGGCACAACAGAATGATGGCAGCCATCGATGAGAGAGCTCCCAGACGTCCTCTCCGCACTGAAAGTGCATCATCCAATGTGTGTGGGAGGGTCCCGGACAGGCCGGACAAGCCCAATCCTGTCGGATTTCAGGAGCTACGCAGCGCTGGCTCTGCTTAGCACCCCCTCTAAGGAATACCAGGGCCGATGTGGGGGCACGCAAGAGCTGCCAGACAGTGCTTGGGTCTCCTGGCCACGCTACACGCATGCCATGAGAGAACAAAAAACAAACAAACCAGAAGTGAATAAAGGGAGGGCAAAGAAAGACTGAGGAGCTGTAGCCATCGCTCAACAACTTTACCCCAGAGGGAAACATAAGAATCCTCTCTGATTCAGCAGAGGTGGTCCGTGTATAATTTCAACTTTCCACCAGATCCGAGCACCAAGAGATGGTTGTCCCAGGTTCCACGGATGGAATGCAGGAATTTAAGAGGAGCTGAATCCATGGACTCCCCTGTTCTATCGATCCAGATCCTTTCCCCTGGATAAACTTTGCAGGTGACTGCCTCAAGGTCAGCACCATGAATTTTCTACTTGTGGTGTAAAAGAGATTTACCCCAAAAAACAACAATCTTGGATTTGCAATAGTTAACTATCAGGTGTTCTAGACCGGGGGTCATCAACCCCCAGTCCGCGGCCCGAACGTCACGATACCGGGCCGCTGGCAGCTGCGCCTGGCCCCCCCCCACACAGCGAGAAGGAAGGGAAGAGGTAGGCGCAGCAACCGGCGACGCAAACACGCAGTTGATGCGCATGCGCATCTGCACCCCCTGGTGGCGAAAACGCGCAACTGCCATGCGTGTGCGCAGCACCTGAGCCATCGGCTCCCCCTCACCCGCCGGGGGTTGTCCCTGACCTCAGAACGGTTGTGGGCCGCTGTTCTAGACTACAAGAGACAAAATCTTCCATCAGACAGGAAAGTCCTGATGCTGTGTTTTGTTTTGTTCTTAGGAGAACTGCACCATCAGCAATGAGGAGGGCAGAAGCCTGATGTTTGTGGAGCCCATCTAAGAAATAACCTGGTCAAACCTGCAAAGAGGGCCTCACAGTGGACCAAGACCAAGACTTATTGGGACAGAGACGGACACTGCATGGGGGGGGGGAGGGGGGCTAATAAAGCAGCTAAAGAGACAGTGACAAGTACCTTGAGGGGAAACATTAGTCAATTCTCTTTTCTCTGACTAATTCTATGAAAATTCACACAGTCCAGGAAAAACAAAAATTCTTTACCTGTTCTCAATCTTCAGGATATTGTTGTGGATTAACTGCAGAAAAAATTCAAACAGGTCGGAACATCTTTCTTTCAAATCAACACTCTAAATTGAAAAAAGAGAGATATGCTGGGGGGGGGTCATCTGTTACAGTTAAAGCAAGAGCATTCTGGCATTTTCTTTGCAGCAAAGCAGAGCCTTGATCCAAAAATACCTAACACAGCAGGATTTTTAGGAAGCAGGCGACATGAATATACAGAGATGTAAACAGCAGACCAGTATCAATGCTTTTCTCAAGACTGCACACTTCACCAAGACCAAAACAAAGAAATTTTCAAGTGCAGGAAAATATCAAGCTTTCAAAAATCAAAACAAGGTTAAGCTGGGAGGGAGCCCGTTTTGTGGGCCCTGAGCAGAGGGCAGGACCTGCCCGCCTTGGCTGCCTCCTCCACCCACTGCCCAGACAATGAGGACGCCTCAGCACCACCGAGGGGCAAGATGCTGCAAAACATCAGTCCTCTTCAGGCCTCCCTCGGAGCACTTAAGTTAAGTTGGAAAGAGAATTAATTCAGCACTCAACAGCTGAGGGAGCTCTCTGAATCAAAGAGGAAAAAGGTTTCGTTGAGGAGATTTGATTTCTAGCCCGCCACTCCCAAGAAGGCTCCTTGAGGCTCCAGTTCCCTTCCTGACAAAATGGAATCTGGTTCATTTCACAACCGCCCTGCTCACAAATCACAGGGACCGCCTGTTCGATTCTGCCCGTTGCAGAGTGCAGCCGTGCGCATGCCTTGAGCATGGGGGGAGCGGGAGGGATTGAGCTGGCCCACCCACCCTGCCCAGGCACGACTCCTGCTGCAGGGGAGGGGAATTCCTTCACAAATACCTACCTGTTCAATTACTAGTGCATTTCGCAGTGAGGTCGTCTGCTGAAGATGATGAAGAAACTCAGCCATATCGGGTATAAACTCCTCTGGGGTCGACACCTGCAAACGCACTCAGATTAAAATGCCGCAGCTGCTGAAGAGCGAGATTTGAGTCCAGGAGCACCTTTGAGACCAACAAAATGGTGGGGGGAAAGCTTTCCAGGGTCAAAGTGTCCTTCGGCAGGTACAAGGAGGAATAGCGATGACCGGGTCTTTCGAGCCCAATCAGAAGGGCGGAGGGGCGGCAAAGATAGTTAACATCAGTCGTGAGATAAGAACGTCACGTTCCTATTCTACTGGGGGGGGGGGGAGTCTATAGTTCTGAATAAACTCCAAGTCAGCAACTTCATGTTGCAACCTCCCTTGAAGCTTCTGTTGGGGGATTGCTGGACTCCTCCCCAGCACAGGAATTCGTCCCCGCGTCTCCACCGAGAGTCGGACAGCTGCCTCTTTTCCAGGGTCTCATAGTCTGCCTCATGCAGACGGAGCAGACAAGACTGAGCTCCACAGATCAAGGATCGTGGGCTGAGTGAAGCAGGGAGAGGGCCTGGCCCAAGGCTGGTTTCCAGAGCGAAGTGTTACTCGAAGGCAGCTCTCTCTGCAGATGCTTCCTCCTGGGTGACTAGCCAAGATCTCTCCTAGGACAGTATCTGTGGGTGTGTGTGGGTGGGACCAGGAGTCTCCAGGGGAGGTGACAGACTTCCATAGACACCCCACCCCACCCCACCTCCATCACCTGACACACAGATCCCAGGACACAACAGAGAATCTTCCTTTTCTCCAGGAAGGAACTGGTGGGGAGGGAGGGCGAGATCTCTGCCAAATGCAGCAGCTATGCAAAACCCGAAAGTGAAGAGGAAAAACCACACCTCAGGTGGCCCAGCAGACCCATATTCTGACTGGTCCACGATTTGCCACGCCCCTCCTCTCTGGATATTTTGTAATTAGGGCTTGAGAGCATCACTTATTAGCCTTTCTTTGTGCTCTGAAGGCAGCTGAACCCGGGAGGGAGGGGAGGGAGGGAGGGAGGGGGAAGAGCTGGCCGTACATGTCTCCGGTACCGCTTGATGATCTGCCCATTCTTTGCCCGGAGGATCACTGCGTAACAGCGGATGCAGTAGCTGGTCTTGTTGCCAGGACCCAGGATCTGCGCAATCACATCCACCACCTTCTGAGTCGGAATGGAATCATAGGCCCGGCTGACATCTGCCTGGAGGGGGGAGGGGGGGAGGGAGGGGTTTCTTTCTGCAGCCACAGTGGGGCCCCTCGGAATGGGCCAAGGAGACCCAGGGGGCTTTCACACATGCTGGATAAGGCCATCTCATTCCATGCCAGCGGCTACCTGCAAGCAAATGTTGCATTTCTTACATTAAAGTGCACTGACATCGTGTGATTTCGTGTGCACAAAAGCACAGCCAATTTCCAACCTGAACTCAGCCATGGCGCTTCCTGGGTGACGCTTCCTGGGATAGCCCTTCTCTCAGCCTAGCCTACATCCCCCCCCCCCCAAGTTGTGAGGATAAAATGATGGAAGGGGAAAACCAGGCCAACTGCCTGAGTGTCTTGGAAGAAGGACGAAGGGAAAGTGCCAGGGAAGAGTACCTTCACAAAATAGAACGGAGGCATTTCGGCATTTGACTCCAAAACTCCCAGAACAAACTTCTTCCATGTGCTATAGATATCATCTTTCCCAAAGACAGAAGACCCAAGCAGGCTGGGATTCTTCTTTTGTTCATACTTGAGCACACTATATAATTTTTTAAGTTGCATCTTGAAGTACTGAACCTGAGGAAACAATTTAAAAAGAGTTTAAAGGAGTTTACACAGCAAAGACACATTCAGTAAATGCCCACAATTGGAAACCTAATGGCATTCTGCCGGAAGGGTTTCTTTTAAGTCCTGCCGGGGGCTTTTCCCCCTGCGTTGGATCAAACAGGTGAAATCCCTGCAGATTGGCAAGCAGCAGTTGAAGATCTCATCTATAGAAACGGAGGCCCTGGCCCTGGCCCTGCAGAGGGCAGCCCTGTGAGCCTGCTTTCTGTCCTGTGTAGGCCACACATCGTGACATCCAAGACGGAGGTCCTGTGGCTGGGACGTAGGGGGCGGGAGCAGGAAGCGCGCTTGCCCACCCTGGGAGGGACGCACCTTACCATCGCGTCCCAGGCCAGGAACTTGGGTGTGATCATTGATACCTCCCTGACCTTGAAGGCACAGGTCAAAAGAGTAGCGGGCCAGGCATTTTTCCATCTCTGCCAAGCCCGACTACTAGCGCCCTACCTGTCCCCCGAACACCTGGCCACGGTGATCCATGCAACTGTCACCTCCAGAATAGATTTCTATAACTCGCTCTACGCGGGCCTTCCCTTGTCCTTGATCCGGAAAGTTCAGCTAGTGCAAAATGCAGCTGCTAGGGTCCTAACTGGTACACCGTGGAGGGCCCACATCCAGCCGGTGCTGAGGCAGCTGCACTGGTTGCCAATTGCTGCCCGGATCCGGTTCAAGGTTCTGGTTCTAACCTTTAAGGTTTTACGCGGATTGGGACCCACATACCTGAGGGACCGCCTATCGCCCTATGCCCCCCGCAGAGCCTAACACTCTGCGGGAGAAAATTTGTTGGTCGTTCCCAGCCCTAGGGAAGCACGCCTGGCCTCGACCAGGGCCAGGGCCTTTTAGGTCCTGGCCCCTGCCTGGTGGAATGAGCTCCCGGGAGAGCTGCGGGCCCTGCGGGATCTTTCAACGTTCCGCAGGGCCTGCAAGACGGAGCTCTTCCGCCAGGTTTATGGTTGAGGCCAAGGCTAACATCTATGCCCCCCCCCCCCCCGGGACACGGGACTGGGATTAGAGATGGGTACCACCAATACCCCCTCTCCACCTGCTAGTAGGGGAAAAGGGTAGTGGATTTGCAGGGTTAGCTTGCTAACTAATAATTGCTGGACTGTAGTTGTTTTAACTGGATTTTAATGGATTTTATGGGGTTTTAGAATGTTGTAACCCGCCACGAGCCGCAAGGGAGTGGCGGGCAATAAATCGAATAATAATAATAATCGTGCACTTGGGACTCTAAACTGAAATCTCGGCTTGACAGCTTCAATATTTTGGGACCGGGACAGCTTGGTTTTAGGGTCGCCTTTTCCATCGTGTATAATAAGAAAAATATCTAAGGGCAAAGAGACCACGTGCTTCCTTCGTTGACTTGAAGTTGGCATTCAATATAAATAAAGAGCTACAGTCTCTAGACCAGGGATGCCTGGCAAGGGGTCCATGGGAACCTCGGAGGGGGTCCGTGGCCTGTCACCTCCTGCTTTGATGGGCTTGGACACAAGCCAGGGAACCGGCCACTTCTCTTGTGGTTTCTACCCTGGGGAGGGAGCTGAGCCCATCTCAAACCGCCTCCTGTTCCTCCCTCCTCAAGCCGGCCTGCTCACATGGATGGTGACATGACACTTCTGGGGCGTGGGGCGAGGAGGTGTGGACAGCTGACATCAACTTCTGGGCTCCCTGGAGCCTGAAAAATTATCTCAGGGGTTCCTTCATGGTCAAAAGGTTGAAAGAGGCTGATCTAGACCGTTACAGTGTCTCACTCCCCTCCCTCCCTTCAGGCCTGCTGTGAAGGAGCCCTGGCTGAGGAGAGGGAGGCGTTTCCAAGAGCGATGCTGGAGAGCCTGAGGGCATGGGGGGAGGCTTCCTTTTGATGGGGGGAGTTTCCCCTCCTTCCTTTTGAGGGGGGGGGAGTTTCCCCTCCAGTTGCCTGACAGGGAGGCCACAGAAAAGCCCCTTCGCACTTAAAATACTGCTCTGGCCGGGGGTTAGACACAGCCAAGCCATGTGTCTTTCTTCTTTGCAACTCTCTGCAGATTTGAGGCCTACTGCACAGTGTTATTCTGCAGACGAAACTGGTTCTTTTGTCTCCTGTTTCATCTGCACAACAACCCTGTGCAGTAGGCCTCATGTTTTTCAATTCAACAACAACCTGTGTGGGAGGCCTTAAATGTTTCTTCTCTACCACAACACTGTCCAAAGTAGCCCTTTCTGCCTGGGGAGCTGATCTTTATACTCTGCAGCTGAGCTGTAATTCCAGGAGCTCTCCAGGTCCCACCTGGAGGTTGGCTACCCCTGGGTTGGAAATATTCCTGGAGGTTTGGAGATGGGCCTTCAAAATCGTACAATGCCTCAGAGTCCAGCCTTCAAATGAGCCATTTTTGCCTGCCGTCGGGAGTGGTGCAGGAGTGTCCCTCCTGGGCCTGCCCTTACCAGCAACTGGGCCAGCCCTTACCAGCAACTGTTTGTATTTTGGGGCGCAGACAGGCAGACCAGCATCAGTCCTGAGAGTTTGGAAAGTGCAGGAAGATCTAAATTAATATTTACAGCCTGAAACTGTAAATAGTGAACAAGTAAATGTCTGGAGAGACATGGGAACTGCAATAACTTTTTCCAACCTTGGCCTGGCAAATTAAAAAAAACAGTATAAAAAACCTTACTAAGGTCAAGACTGCTGTGCACAGAGAGTCTTCCTCTTAGGGTTGCCAGCTTCCCTGTGAGGCTCGCTACCCCACCTCCCTCATGGGGAGTCTGCTATGGGGAGAGAAAGGGAAGATGATTGGAAAATGCTTTGAGACACCTGAGGCCTGCTGGGTCACTGCGGCCCATTCCCAGTTCTCTCAGACCTCTCACAGCCCCACATACCTCACAGGTTGACTATTGTGGGGAGACGAATGGAAAAGGTGTTTGTAAACTGCTTTGAGACTCCTTTGGGTAGTAAACAACAGGGTACAAAAATCCAGCTCTTCTTCTAAGGAGCAACCATGAAAGAAGCATGTGAGCACATAACATTTTACCAACAGTGAAAAACTGAAAAAGAAGGAACAGGGTGGACACCTGTGTACTGTGACTGCCCCATGTGTATTAGGGCAGAGGGGCATTTCGGTGTCTGTGGCCTAATTCACACAAGAAGGGAAATGACGCAGAACTGGGGGGAATTGGTTGCCATGTAATCTCCCCCTAAGAAGAGTCTCCAGTCTGATTTTCCCTTCACATATCTGAGGACATGGCTCTGGAAAGCTCATCTGTAACCACTATGCCACAATTCCCAAAGGTCAGTCCTCTCCCACACTCAACGAACATTCCACACCACAGGTTCTTGACACCCATCTCTCCACACCCATGCCCTCATTTGCCACCACAACCTCCCACACGACACACACATTCAACCCCATGCCCTTACAGACTGGACAACTCCTCCCCTTCCTCTTCCCACTGCCAAGCTCTAGCGCCCGTTGTCTTCTTGGAGACAACGGGCTTTGCCCCTAGCATAATAGGGAGTTCTGGGAGTTATTTCCACCTGCAGATCCTCTCAGCATTGTAAGGATTGCCCCTCCCCCCTGGGGGCCAAAAAGACCTGTGGTTGTAAGTTCAGGCTTCTTTCCCAGCCAGCTCACTCTAAACAAAAGAGGTTTGAACAATACAACACATGTTGCAGCATTACAGAGGCAAGGAATCAAATCAAACAGAATCAAACATTAAACACGGCAAATGCCACAGCGTCTTGACAGGCAGAAAAGCAGGCACGTGCCGTCCTAAACTTGCTATGCAGAGAATGTAGTAAAAAAAACGGGGCCCTATTTGCAGACCCCCTTCCCCCCCCCTCAAGAATTGCACCAACGTAGACGCCACAGGGAACATATGTGCTTCCACCATACGAAGGCCGCCATTAAAGGCCCAGAGGCCTGCCCCCCTAGGAGGCCATTCATCCAAAAGAGACCCACCTTCTTGCCTCTGTCCTTTCTGCTGAACTTTTCTGCTCCTAGCAGGGTATTCAGCCGGACCACAGGGCGCAGCCCATTCATTTTGGGGATGAAGCGGAGCTTGCCTGCCACAGGAATATACCTCCTTTGCTGCAGGGCTGCGATCTCCTCCTGTGACAAGGCGCGAAGCTGCACATCCGCCAGATGGCTCCTGGAAGGGAAGGGAACATCCACCAGTGGGAAAACAGCCTCCCTCGTTCCACCTGCGTCCAGGAAGGCCACTGAAAGGGGCGGCACAAGTTTTGGTGGCACAACGGTGAGGATTTGGGGGTCCTTCCTGGTCTCTGCAGGTGGGGGGGGGCTTGTTGTCTTCCCCCCCTCTGCTCACCTAAGCCCCCCTCCATCCCAAGGAGCCTTCTTGGGAGAAACACGTCGGTTGGGCCAAAGATCCTTGGGCTGGAGGAAAGGCTTCCGACCCAGCAGGCAATGAGGCAGACCCGTGAATCAACCTCCAGGAAGCAAAACATCTGGAGCACAACAACACTGGGGTCCAGCAGCACCTTTAAGAGCAACCAAGATTTAATTGATGCATGAGCATGCACAGGAAGGCTCACGCCTTGAATAAATCTTTGTGGGTCATAAAGGTGCCTGACTGGACTCAGATATGGTCGTGCTGCTTCCGACCAACACGGCCACCCAACTGAAAACATCTGAACCTTCAGGGGACACAGCAGACTTTATTCGGCCACTCTCTGGCGGCTGCGGCTGCTGCTGGCGTGCTTCGAGTCTGTTGGAACACCTGATAAGTGGCAAGAAACAAGCACACAAAAAACACCTGTTCTCCCAGGCCAGCTGCTCCCATCTGGTCTCGGAAGCTGGGCAGGACCAACCCTGGCTGGTCTTTGGATGCCAAGGATTTGAGTGGTAATTCCTCCAAGGAACACCGGGGGGGGGGGGGTCATGACACAGAGGCAGGCCATGGCAACCACCTCTGAATGCCCCTTGCCCAGCTGGCGGACCATCCTCAGATCTCCCGGCCACACGGCTCATAATTAACAATAACAATTGGAGCACCTTCTAACTGCAACCTACTTAACAGCCAGGCTCTGCAGCTGGCTCCAGACAGCCTTTCTGTAGAAGAGGAGCAAGTTCTTCTGGAACCCGGTCTCTGTGATATAGAAGGATGACCGGAGGAGTTGAATCACGTAGGTGTCCATCAGCCAGAACAAAAACTGGGAAAGCAGACGGGTACGGAAATGGTGTTCTGCGGCAGGGACGGAGCAGCCACGCTCTGCAAGGGGGGTACAGGGCAGAGAGAACAAGAGCGGGACATCAGGCAGGCACAGAGACCCCTGTCCTCATGCTGGAGAACAAAGTTAGAGTCCAGGAGAACTCTTAAGACCAACAAAGTCTTATTCAAGATACAATATGAGCTTTTGTGGGCAAGCACAGTTCCTCAGATACAAGGTCACAGAAAGTTCATATGTAATATGCAACATAAATAAAAGTGGACTGGGGTGGTGGGAGGAGTTGGGACTCATTTTGTACCTGATTTGGCTGTCTGTCCAACGAATGGCTAATCAGGTACGCTATAGTCCCACCCTGGGATGCATTCCCCTCCAACTTCTTCCATGTGGAAGAAGTGCCAGCCTGCTTTACTGGACTGAAGGCGAAGGGTAAGCCAGCCAGTGAGCACAACTGGGACCTGGGAGGGGGCCCATCCCAGGCCTTGCCGCTGCATGGGGGGGGGGGTGTGGTGGCCGGTAGGCAGGAGATGCCTAAGTGCTGCAGGGACGCATGGGGAAGGACCTGGGAGTGAGGGGGACCCGCAATGCGAGACCTCACTGCTGTCCACCTGCACGTGGCCCACGCCCATCTCCAAGACTCAAGCTTGGGAGGCTGTCATCAGGAGGGCAGCTGTGCTGGCGGGCGGGCAGGAGTTTGGGGGGGACGGCCCCAGCCTCACCTGTGCCACCCCTGAGCTTCCCGCCTCTTTCCTTCCTGCCCCCACCTAGGTCCTAGCGCCTGGTGCATTTTTGGGCAGAACAGGCTTTGCGCCTAGACCTGGAATGAAGCTTGGATGGTTCTCACTTGGTCCTGCCGCTTCAGACCAAGGGGGCTGCCCACCCACATGAGACCCGCCCCGCCTCGCCTCCTGCACGGAGGAAGCTGCGCTGGGCCGCGCAGGAGAGCAGGGAGGACCGGCGCCCGCATCAGGGGAGCCCCCCCCCTTCCCCAGGGGCCAGTCACGGGCCTGCCTGGCCCCTCAGCCCCGGAGGGCGGGCGGGCCTTTCCCTCGGGAGTCGGGAGGCGTACCTGGGGCGGCCGCCAGCCAGGCGCAGTCCTTGACGCGCATCTTGCGCAGGAGCTCCCTCGCGGGCAGCGCGTCGGCCTTGCGCAGGGCGAGCAGTTTGCGCACGTTCTTGTAGAAGCGCCGCTTGTTGTGGCGCGACCCCCACAGCGCCGCGGGGACCACCCGCTCGAGGCAGGCGCGCAAGAAGCCGTACACCTGGCCGGCGCTGCTGCTCCGCCGCACCAGCCACCCCCCCGCCGACGCCGCCCCCGACCCCCCCGCCGGGCAGTGCCGCCGCAGCAGCGCCCCGTAGGGACAGCGCAAGTGCCGGGCCCGCAGCTCCTCCAAGGCCGCGCCCGCCGCCCGCCACCGACGCCCCCGCCCCCGCCGGCGCCGCCCCCCGCCTCGCCCCGGGACACGCTCGGCCGCCTCGGCCCCGAACACCGCCGCCAGCAGCCCCGCCGCAGGCCCGTTGAGCACGAAGCCCGGCGCCAGGCGCTCCCGCCACGGCCGGCCCGAGTACAGCAGCGCCCGCGCCCGGAGCCCCCCGCCCGACGCCCCCTCCTCCTCCTCCGCCTCCTCCTGCGGCGCGCCCTCGAAGCTCCAGTCCGGGGACCTCGGCCCCGCCGCCGCCTCCCGCTGCCGGTCGTGCTCGGGGGCGCCGCTGCTCGTCCTCCGCCGCTTGGCGTCGGGGGGCTGTCGGGGCGGGCCGGGGGGGCGGCGGGCGGGCCGGGCGGGCGGGCCGGCGAGCTGGAGGCAGCAGGCGGGCGGGACGCGCACGAGGAGGGCGGCGCGCTCGAGCAGGTGGGCCAGGAGGGCGGCGTCGCCCACGCGGCCCAGCAGCGCCTCCCACAGCACGCTCCCGCCCAGCGCCTCGGCCGCCCACGGGCCCGCGCCCAGCCGCGCCCCCCCCGCCCAGCCCCAGCCCCGCGCCGCCACGCGCTCCACCACCTCGCGGGGGCTCCACACCTGCGCGGGACACGACAAGACACGTTAGGCGGCCGCCCGGCCAGGCCAGCCCGCCCCTCCCCTCCCCTCCCCTCCCCTCCCTGCCTGCGTGGTACCTGCGGGGCGGCGGCCGGGGGCGGCGCGGGCGGCGCGTGGGGCGGGATGCCCACGAGGCAGCGGCGCTGGAGTTGGCGCAAGGCCGGCGGGTCGCCCTCCTGCTCCAGCGGCGGCCCCTCGGCCCCGGCCCGCACGCGCTCCAGCCACGCGCCCAGCGGCTCCACCGCCGCGAAGCAGCCCCGCAGCGCCTCCATCCCGCCCCGAGCGGCGCCAGCAGGAGCCCGGCACGCGGGCCGAGGAGGCGCGCGCAACAACGCCCCTCGGAGCCGCCCCTGCCCGCCCACCCCGGCCGCATGGAAGGGCCCAGATCTGAAGGGAAAGTCGGGGCAGGAAAGCACGTTGGCCGGATCGGGTCCACAGTAACGCTTATTTGCAGCCATGCGCACAGGCCACGTGTCGGGTACCAGCCCCCAGGCGCAGGAGTTCGGACACGGCAACCGAATATTCGGAGCACAACCGGCGGCCTGCGGATCTGCTCTGCGCTGCTCGGGGCGGTCCCGGCGGAACGAGGCCCGGGAGCCCCACCTCGCAGGCCGGCCCCAAAGCGCCAGCCCAGCCAGGAGGACTGTCAAGGGACGCGGAGAAGCGGCCCGCGCTTATCACACCCAGGCGCCTTAGTCAGCCGGCGCAGCACAAGCGGGAAGCGGGACCCGAGGGGCATGATCCCGTCCCAGGGAAGCATTTGAACGCGCCCAAGGGGAGGGGGCCACAAGGCGCCAGCCCTCCAGCAGGAGTGGGGAGGCAGTGGGCCTGGACGATGGGGCCCAGCACCTTTCCTGCAACAGCAGTTTTGCTTCACAGAAATGGCCTCACACAAAATGTCAAGCTACTGAGAAAAATGCAATTTGGGAGGGGGGGGGCTTGTCATCTTAAGAGCTGCTGGAAACTCCGTGTGCCCCCCCAATAGCCGAAGGCAAGGTTAAAATAGCCATGGAGTTGCCTATCTGGATGCCATGGTGAAGAAAGGGGGGGGAGCCCCTTGTGATTCTGAATGCAGTCCTTCTTAGCAACCCCCCCCCCCCCCCCCAGCAGAATTCCACCTGGTTTGAGACCACCGGCTTCAGCCGCTGACATGCAGGGCTCCTGGGTCGCAGGACGGGCTCAGAGGGCCGGGCTGAGGAGAACAGTGGCCTCGGATCCAAGACAAAACTTGCAGACGGCCTGCCTTCGTGTCACAGGCGCTGCAGAGGTCTTGATGAGTTCATCTCACTGCCATTTTGAACATGCTTAAAATAAATTATATTCCACAAATAGTATTGCATTTTGACTTAATACACATAGCAAGCAAAATAATAAAAGGTTTGGAATGTAAATTTCTACAGTCCCTGTAGTCCCTTTTGCCTCCAAAATGAAGCAACCAATCAGCACCAGGGAGCACATTTGTCTTTTGTGCAGATGACGTTGAACGCAAGGCCCGCCTGTCATTTCCCTCTTGAGGCCCTCGGGCCCCACCTGCTGCATCCAATGTCCTCTATCATTGTGGGATGTGAAGGTCTACAGTTTTCCCTGTTGGCGTATAATTGGCACAATTAGGGTGTCATGCAAGTAGCTATTAATATACTTTTTAAGAGGTGAGCGATACTTAAAGGTGATCTGATTTGAGGGAATCAAGGTGATCCAGCTCAATGGATGAAGGAAACCGCTTTCTGTGAGTATAAAAAGGTTAACTACTGAATACTATTTGCTGCTTGTACTCAGTTAGATTTACACTTCTGCTGTTATAAAAACAGATTTTCCCCAAAACATTTACAAGCTAAGATTTTTGTTGAAGACCAGAATGATATGCTCTTGGGGGGGGGGGGGATCTAGCTGATTTTAACTGTATTTTAACCCCAACAATTTCAAAGGGAGAGGTGTCAGCAGGAGCTTCTCTCCCTCCTAGGGAAATGAGGACGACTCCACATGGCTTAATTCTGGACAGATTGTGCCCGGGAATTGGTCCAATAGAATAAAAAGTATTTTCCCCTATAGAAAGGTTTAAGTGTCAGCTTCCCATCAATATTCACGATATACTTGTAGTTCTCCCAGCCAGAAAAGTGGTCCTATAATATACACAGCACAATGTGGGTGGGCCCAGTAACCACCTGCAGGGAGGGACATCTGGAGGGAGCCCAGTGGCTCACAGAGGCATCTGCACAGTACCTGTTTGTGCACACCCCTCACCCCAAAACCACCCTTGCAATTTCCTGAGCGCTGCTGACAGGGCAGAGTGCTGCAGGAACCTCCTTCCCTGCACCAGCACCCTCTTGGCGGCCCTGCGGTCGCACGGGATCCAGGCTAGCTGGCTCAGGCCCCTCTCCCACCTTCCATGAGGAATGACTGCAAGGCTGGGCTGCCTGCTTGTGGCCCATAAACTGTCCCCTAGCAGGTCCCCTCCCTCCGGTGCAAGGCAGGAAAGGGGCTTCTCCCCCACTCACTGAACAGATCTGCGGGATCCAGCCCCTAAGCAGGACACGACCAGTAGGGCCTGTTGAAATCTCCATGGACATTTAAAATGGCTAAATAAAATTGGGCAAAAATATTGGCAGACTTCTTGAGCACACACATAAACAATAAGATGACAGCTAAATCCAGAGACAATCAAAACTTATTTTGGCAATGCAGATGAAATATTGTCCATGAAGTTCTGTCACAAGCTTTTGAGGAATACTCTTGTACTTCATCTCTTCCCAAAAGTCAAATCTGTGCAGTCAGTTCCCAGTCCAAGAAGACTCCTAGAGTTTTCTCAAATTATTATTCTTTGTGGGGCTTTCTCCTTGGCTTCTCTTCATAAGATTCTCCATATTCATTCACTCTGCTCTTATCCACAGGATAAAGCCTGGCCGAGAAAAAAGAAAAGTCAGTTGCCCTTCCTGCCACTGCTCCTCTCCTGCACACGTGTCCACGGCAGCTGCCTGCAGCGGCAACTGAGCAGTCCTGCACTAGGGATGGGCGATTCGGGTTCGGAAAAAATGATTTCAGAACAAGGAAATTGCCAATTTACCTGCTGAAATCATTTTTTTCTCACACTTTTGGGAGCCCATAGGATGGGACCCCTTCATCCAATCATCATGAAACTTGCAGGGGAGCTCTAGGGGGGGTCTTCCCTCAGTCCTCTGCAAGTTTCAGGAAGATTGCACCAGGGGGTCCCATCCTGGGGGCTCCGAAGGAACATTCCCCATAGAAGTCTATGGGGAAACATGTTCAGCCTAAAGAATCTGTAACCAATGGAGCGGGGATAGGGGCACCCTCTTTGGGAGCCCCTAGGATTGGACCCCTTGGTCCAATCTTCTTGAAACTTTCAGGGGACTCAGGGAAGACCCTCCCTGAGCTCCCGAAGAAGTTTCAGGGATGCAACATACACCCCCTCCCCCTGCCCCCGGGGAAGGCGGGAGAAGGATTTCCAATGCAAGTCAACGGAGCCATTAACTTGCATTGGCCCTGAATCGTCCGAAACAATTCGGGAGGCTTCCAATGCCAGTCAATGGCCTCCATTGACTGGCATTGGCCCCGAATTGATTCGGACAGCTCCGAATCGATTTGGGAGCCTTTCCAATGCAAGTCAGTGGCCTCGGGAGCCTTTCCAATGCAAGTCAATGGACTCGATTCGGGGCCAATGCAAGTCAATGGCCTCCATTGACTTGCATTGGCCCCGAATTGATTCGGACCAGTCCGGTCCGAATTGGTCGATTCGGATCTGAAACGGTCCGAATTGGGCTGATTCGGATCCGAAACCATCTGAATTGGGGCCTCCGTGCACAACCCTATCCTGCACACGTTCCCATAATGGGCATCACCACAACTAGCAAAAGGAGGAGAGCGGTTTCTGAAGAAGGAGGAGAAGAATTGGTTCTTATATGATGCTTTTCTCTACCTGAAGGAGGCTCAAAGTGGCTAATGGTTACCTTCCCTTTCCTCTCCCCACAACAGACACCCTGTGAGGTGGGTGTGGCTGAGAGAGCCTTGATATCACTGCTCAGTCAGAACAATTTTATCAGTGCCGTGGCAAGCGCAAGGTCACCGAGCTGGCTGCATGTGGGGGAGCGCAGAATCGAACCCGGCATGCCAGATTAGAAGTCCGCACTCCTAACCACTAGACCAAACGGGCTTAAATTTGCAGATGACACGAAACTGGGAGGGGTAGCAAACAAAGCAGAAGACAGAATCAGGATACAGGATTTTGGTCTGTATCAAACGGAGTATCGTGTCCAGATCACATGAGGTGATGTTCCCACTTTACTTCGCTCTGGTTAGACCTCATTTTGAGTACTGTGTTCAGTTTTAGGCATCATAACTGAAGATGTAGAGAAATAAGCAGGTCCAGAGGAGGGCTACTAAGATGGTGAGGGGTTTGGACCTTTTTTGTACCTCTAACAACCACGGTGGCTGTCACCTGTTTCCAAAGAGTACTAGTACTGAGACCTTTATCCAGTCCTTGTTGAGGAAAATGTAAAACCTCTGCTACTTTAACTGTAAAGGTAAAGGTAAAGGTATCCCCTGTGCAAGCACCGAGTCATGTCTGACCCTTGGGGTGACGCCCTCCAGCGTTTTCATGGCAGACTCAATACGGGGTGGTTTGCCAGTGCCTTCCCCAGTCATGACCGTTTACCCCCCAGCAGCAAGCTGGGTACTCATTTTACCGACCTCGGAAGGATGGAAGGCTGAGTCAACCTTGAGCCGGCTGCTGGGATCGAACTCCCAACCTCATGGGCAAAGCTTTCAGGCGGCTGCCTTACCACTCTGCGCCACAAGAGGCTCATCTTTAACTGTAAGAGAATCTAAATTCTTATCCTCACACCAAGTGCTAAAGACTTGCCAGGTGTTATTATACACCCTGTTCATAGAGGCCTTTTTAGAAGCAAGTAAAGTACCACTTTCTTGAGTTAGCCTAACTCCCTGAGTTTGTCCCAATTAACCTGCAAGCAGGAAGTCTGGATGTGGCTGTAGAAGCAGACCATGAGACAGTAAGTCTGGTCTGACTGGAAGCTGCCAAGGTTCCACTACCGACAACCTTTTCAGGCCCTGAAACCAAGCCCCCCACGGCCAAAAAGGTGTCACCAAGACTACCTATGCTTGTAAGTCTATGATCCAGATGATTGGAGACGGGCAAATGTTATCCCCATCTTCAAGAAAGGGAAAAAGTAGAATCCAGATAACTATCGACCCGTAAGCTTGACATCTGTCGCTGGCAAAATTTTGGTACAAATCATCAAACAGTTGGTCCCTGAGCAGCTGGAACAGAGAGCTGTAATTTTTAAGACTCAGAACGGTTTTCTTAAGAAAAAATCATGTCAGACCAACCTTATCTCTTTTTTCGAAACAGTGACTACCTTGCTGGATCAGGGGATTGCTCTGGACATAGTTTATCTGGATTTCAGTAAAGCGTTTGATAAGGTTCCACATTATACTCTTGTTAACAAGTTGGTAAAATGAGGATCCTTATTATGTCAGGTGGATCGATTGGTTGACTGATCATACCCAAAGGGTACTTGTTAATGGGTCAGTATCCCCTTGGAGAAGAGTGTCAAGTGGAGTGTTCAAGGATCTGTCCTGGGGCCTGTGTTGTTCAACATATTTATAAATGATTTGGATGAGGGATTAGAGGGGATACTTATTAAATCTGCAGATGATACTAAACTGGGTGGGATAGCAAGCACAACAGAAGACAGAATCAGAATAGAGGATGATCTTGAGAGGTTCAATAACTGGTCTAAACTGAATAAAATGAAATTCAATATGGACAAATGTGAAGACCTGCATTTAGGTAGGAAAAACCATAGACATGAATATAGGAGGGGGGAGACTTGTCTTGGCAGTAGTATGTGCAGTATCTTTGCCATGAAAACTCTATGGACAGTTCCAATAGGCATAACGATATGACGCCGGAAGATGAGCCCCTCAGGTCGGAAGGTGTCCAATATGCTACTGGGGATGAGCAGACGGCTAGTACAAGTAGCGCCAGAATGAATGAAGCGACTGGGCCAAAGCCGAAAGGACGCTCAGTTGTGGAAGTAACTGGTGGCGAAAAGACAGTCCGATGCTGTAAAGATTTTTATTCCATAGGAACCTGGAACGTCAGATCCATGAATCAAGGTAAGCTGGACGTGGTCAAACAAGAAATGACAAGACTGAACATCGACATTTTAGGAATCAGTGAACTAAAATGGACAGGAATGGGTGAATTTAATTCAGATGACCATCAGGTATACTACTGTGGACAAGAATCTCGCAGAAGAAATGGAGTAGCCTTCATAATCAATAAGAGAGTAGGAAAAGCAGTCTTGGGATACAATCCCCAAAATGACAGAATGATCTCAGTTCGAATCCAAGGCAAACCATTCAACATCACAGTGATCCAGGTCTATGCCCCAACCACTGCTGCTGAAGAGGATGAAGTTGATCAGTTCTATGAAGCCCTACAACACCTTCTAGAAGCAACGCCAAAAAATGATGTGCTTATCATCATGGGGGATTGGAATGCTAAAGTAGGAAACCAAAAGATAACTGGGATAACAGGCAAGTTTGGCCTTGGAGTACAAAATGAAGCAGGGCACAGGCTGGTAGAATTTTGTCAAGAGAATACAATGGTCATAGCAAACACTCTTTTCCAACAACCCAAGAGACGACTCTACACATGGACATCACCAGACGGTCAACACAGAAATCAGATTGACTATGTGCTCTGCAGCCAAAGATGGAAAAGTTCTATCCAGTCAATAAAAACAAGACCAGGAGCTGATTGTGGTTCAGATCATGAGCTTCTTGTTGCAAAATTTAGGCTTAAATTGAAGAAAGTAGGGAAAAGCACTAGGCCACTCAGGTATGAACTAAATCATATCCCCAACGAATACACAGTAGAGGTGACAAATAGATTTAAGGAATTAGATCTGATAGACAGAGTGCCTGAAGAACTATGGACGGAGGTTCGCAACATTGTACAAGAGGTAGCAACTAAAACCATCCCAAAGAAAAAGAAATGCAAGAAATCAAAATGGCTGTCTGAGGAAGCTTTACAAATAGCTAAGGAGAGAAGGGAAGTGAAAGGCAAGGGAGAAAGAGAAAGATACACCCAACTGAATGCAGAATTCCAGAGAAAAGCTAGAAGAGATAAGAATGCCTTATTAAACGAACAGTGCAAACAAATAGAAGAAAACAATAGAATGGGGAGGACCAGAGATCTTTTCAAGAAAATTGGAGATATGAAGAGAACGTTTCATGCAAAGTTGGGTATGATAAGGGACCAAAATGGTAGGGACCTCACAGAAGCAGAAGAGATTAAACAAAGGTGGCAAAATTATACAGAACAACTATACAAGAGCGAGCTTAACATCCCTGATGACCACAGTGGGGGTAGTTACTGACCTGGAGCCAGACATCCTGGAATGTGAAGTCAAATGGGCCTTAGGAAGTCTGAGCAATAATAAAGCTAGTGGTGGTGACAGCATTCCAGTTGAACTATTCAAAATCTTAAAGGATGATGCAGTAAAAGTGCTACACTCAATATGCCAGCAAATTTGGAAAACTCAACAATGGCCACAGGATTGGAAAAGGTCAGTTTACATTCCAATCCCAAAGAAGGGCAATGCCAAAGAATGTTCAAACTACCGCACCATTGCACTAATTTCTCATGCTAGCAAAGTTATGCTCAAAATCCTACAAGCTAGGCTCCAGCAATATGTGGACCGAGAACTTCCAGAAGTACAGGCAGGATTTCGAAAAGGCAGAGGAACTAGAGATCAAATTGCCAACATACGCTGGATCATGGAGAAAGCTAGGGAGTACCAGAAGAACGCCTACTTCTGCTTCATTGACTATGCTAAAGCCTTTGATTGTGTGGAGCACAACAAATTGTGGCAAGTTCTTAAAGAGATGGGAATACCAGAGCATCTTATTTGTCTCTTGAGAAATTTATATGCAGGTCAAGAAGCAACAGTGAGAACTGAACATGGAATCACTGACTGGTTCAAAATTGAGAAAGGAGTTCGGCAAGGCTGTATACTGTCGCCTTGCCTATTTAACTTGTATGCGGAGCACATCATGAGAAAGGCGGGATTAGAGGAGTCACAAATTGGGATCAAGATTGCAGGGAGAAATATCAACAACCTCAGATACGCAGATGATACCACTCTAATGGCAGAAAGTGAAGAGGAACTAAAGAGCCTGTTGATGCGGGTGAAGGAGGAGAGTGCAAAAGTTGGTTTGAAACTCAACATCAAGAAAACAAAGATCATGGCATCCGGCCCTCTCAATTCCTGGCAAATAAATGGGGAAGAAATGGAGATAGTGACAGATTTTATTTTCCTGGGCTCCAAGATCACTGCAGATGGGGACTGCAGCAAAGAAATTAAAAGACGCTTGCTCCTGGGGAGGAAAGCTATGGCAAATCTAGACAGCATCCTAAAAAGCAGAGACATCACCCTGCCAACAAAAGTGCGTTTAGTCAAGGCTATGGTCTTCCCAGTTGCAATGTATGGCTGCGAAAGTTGGACCATAAGGAAGGCCGAGCGTCAAAGAATTGAGGCTTTTGAACTCTGGTGCTGGAGAAGACTCTTGCGAGTCCCTTGGACTGCAAGGCGAACAAACCGGTCAGTCCTAGAGGAGATCAACCCTGACTGCTCTTTAGAAGGCCAGATCCTGAAGATGAAACTCAAATACTTTGGCCACCTCATGAGAAGGAAGGACTCCCTGGAGAAGAGCCTAATGCTGGGAGCGATCGAGGGCAAAAGAAGAAGGGGACGACAGAGAATGAGGTGGCTGGATGGAGTCACTGAAGCAGTAGGTGCAAACTTAAATGGACTCCGGGGAATGGTAGAGGACAGGAAGGCCTGGAGGATCATTGTCCATGGGGTCGTGATGGGTCGGACACGACTTCGCACATAACAACAAGTATGTGCAAAAAGGATCTAGGAGTCCTAGTAGATCATACCATGAACATCATCTTCATCATCATCATCATCATCACCTTATAATTTCACTTTTTTGTCTTCACAGTGGTCCTATGGTGTCCCTATACTTTTTCTTGCCTGAAATATAACTAAAGAAGCCTTTTTTGTTATGTTTAGCATTAGATCCATTACACATTTCATGGGGGAGACTTCTCTTGGCAGTAGCAAGTGTGAAAAGGATCTAGGAGACTAAGTAGACCATACATTGAACACGAGTCAACAGTGTAACTCGGTGGCTAAAAAGGCAAATGGAATTTTGGGCTGTATCAAACTGAGTATCGTGTCCAGATCACGGGAGGTGATGGTGCCGCTTTACTCTGCTCTGGTTCGGCCTCACTTGGAGTACTGTGTTCAGTTTTGGGCACCCCAGTTGGATGTAGACAAACTAGAGCGTGTCCAGAGGAGGGCAACAAAGATGGTGAGGGGTTTGGAGGGGTATGAGGAAAGGATGGGGGAGCTTGGTCTGTTTAGCCTGGAGAGACGACTGAGAGGGGATCTGATAGCCATCTTCAAGTATTTAAAAGGCTGCCATAAAGAGGATGGAGCAGAATTGTTCTCTCTTGCCCTGGAGGGACGGACCAAATCCAATGGGATGAAATTAATTCAAAAGAAATTCCATCTAAACATCCGGAAGAAGGTCCTGACAGTCAGAGCGGTTTCTCAGTGAAACAGGGTGCCTCAGCCGATGGTGGATTCTCCACCTTTGGAAATTTTTACACAGAGGCTGGATAGTCATCTGATGGAGAAGCTGATTCTGTGAACATTCAAGTGGGTGGCAGGTTACAGTGGATGAGTGATAGGGTTGTGAGTGTCCTACATAGTGCAGGGGATTGGACTAGATGACCCAGGAGATCCCTTACAATGCTATGATTCTTTGGAGCACTCTTGGGAGCACTTGAACAGGAGGAAACGCATAGTGGAACCGCTTTTGCCTGATGAGACTTGACCCTGGTGTCATGCCTCAACTTTGATCCCAGTCTCCCTGTCTCTCCCGGCTGGTTGTCATAAGCCATAAATCTCCTGCCAGTTCCTGGCCTCCTCTGCATACCAAAGTAGCTCACAGCAGGGACTCCTTATCTCCTCCTGTTCCCTTTCGACCTTGCCTGGTTCTGTGGAGACTCAACATTTCAGATCAAAGCCTGAGCCAGATGGCTCCTCTGAGAAACCATTGTATTTTCCTTATTTTCCCACCTTGCTGATTCCTCCTTCTCCCCTCCTTAAGTCGATCGTCTCTATAAGTATTCCTGAAAACCTTTGCTCTATGAACTTTGCAAGTAGAAACTTCTGTATTGCCCTGTGTAATAAAGACTTTTCCTTTGGATCTACACTCTGCCTGTGATCTCGGGAGTTCCTTTAACATGGGCTTTACTTGGTGACTTCTGCCTGGTTCCTGACACCTGGAGAGAAATGCCAGAAGTTGACAGTTTGTCTCAGAGGCAAAGAGATCTATTCTTGGCTTTCCGAACCTGTGACAAATTTCCATGAAGACTTTCTTCACTCTGACTGGTCCAGCTGTTGTTGACTGAGCCAGTCTGCCATCACACTGTCCACTCCTGCTAGGTGAACCGAAGATGGGAACAGCAGCCTTGCTTCCTTGTTGAGCATCTTGGACCTCATACCCCCTTGCCTGTTCACATAGCCTTTGACCGTCATACTGTTAGTGTGAATCAGGACGTCTTTGTTCCAAAATATCTTCTGAAAGGGCAGTAGCCCCAGCCTGATAGCCTTCACCTCAACCAAGTTGATACTTGGGGAAGTTTCTTCCAGGGACCAAGTGCCCTGAGCCATTTCTCCATGTGTATGTGTCAGCTTTTGGGTCTATACCTGCTCCGTCTGTCTCTCTTGCCCTAAGAATTGGAGCTGAGGGGTTGGTGCTAACTTCAGGGTTCCCTCCCCTCTCTCCAGTTAATTGGGCTTGTTGAGGCTTATAATCTGGGCTACCGCTGCCTGCAAATCACCTCCGTTGTTGAAGGTAAGTATGAAGGGCTGCTCCCTGCCCTTGTCTCCTAATTCCCCTTTGTTCCATGCCTCTCTGTACTAACGCCCTCTCTATGCTCCCCTGGGGTTTCCTCTAACGGCCCTCCCCTGTTCGCCGTCTCTTCTTTCCTTCTCCCATGTCTCTTTAAACTTGAGCCCTGTTGCTGGCGCTGTAACTCTGTCCTCGGATGCTCTTCCTGGTCTCACGCTCGCTGTCTGCATCTGGGGCTTGTCTCCGTTTGTCGCGTCCTTCTTCTTCTAGAGTTTCCATTTCTTGACCAGCTCCGGGGAGCAGGTTCTCGGCCGACCTCTCGGGCATTCGACCGCGGTTCAGACAGTATGTGCTCCCGAACCCAGGAGACTAGTGTCCGTAGTCAGAATCACTCTCTTCGGATCTTTCAGCGGCTCTCCCTTGGAGACACGTATGGATTCCAGCCACCAGAGAAGCACCTGCTTGAGGGAGATGGGAAGGGACAGATTCTTTGACAATTTTCTGCCCTGAAATGGGCTGAGGAGCTCTAGCAGAGAACCATGGAAGTGTGGCCAACTGACAGCTTCCTGACAGGACACCAGCATTCCTACAAGGCTGGCCAAGAACATCACAACCAGGTGTGTCTGTGACTGCAACTATCAAATGGCCCTTCTTATCTTCTGCTCTCTCCTTAAAGACACGAAAACCCTGTCCAGAGTCATGTCTATGACCACACCCAGGTGGAGAACCTTCTGGGAGGGAACCAGAATGCTTTTCTCAAGGTTCACAACAAATATGTGGTCCTGAAGACATCTGATTGTTGTCTGGACATCTCCCAATCCCTGCTGTAAAGACAAGAACCTTATCAAGAGGCTAAGAAAAATCAATGCTTCTTGCATCTGCAAGTATGCCACCAGGGAGACCAGGATCTTTATAAAAACCCTGGGGGCTGCTTTTAACCCAAACGGCAGAGCCTTGCACCTGAGCCTTCGGGGAGGGTGGTATATAAATCTAAATAAATAAATAAATAAATAAATAAATAAATAAAAAGATTGTTGTTGTATGCGAACCTCAGAAAATGCCCATGGGGGGCAAAAGTTGGCACATACAAACAGGCCTCTGACAGATCTATCAATGCCAGAAAATGGCCAATGAAGGGCCTGGAGGGGATGGGAAGGGGAGGGGCCCCTGGTGGGCATGTACACAACCATGCCCCCCAACCATATTCTGTACAATCATGCTACTTCTGGGGTTTCTTGAAGCCTGAAGAATGTTTCAGGGGGTTCTCAATGGTAAAATAGTTGAGAAGGGCTGCAAAAGACTGAAGGGTTTCCATCTTGAACTTGTTTTTTTAATATTCTTCTGTTCAGCCACTTCAAGAGTAGAATGGCCTTCATATCACTGGCCTTCATATCACTGGGACCAAGAACAGGACTGAGTAGACTCCTCCGTTCTGTTGTTCTAGTGGAGCCAGTTTTATTGCTCCCATCTGCAACAGGCGTTGGATGGCTTGAAGCAACACCAAGTTTTTCAGAGGTCAATGAAACTCCCGTGGAAGAACTGCAAACTCAAGACAGTAACCCTTGGTCACAGTCTCCACCATCCACTGATCCTTGATATTGTGGCACCAGTGTTGCTTACTGGATCACCGTCTAAGTAGTCAGGTTGAAGCAGGATTTTTTGGAATCTTGGGGCCCTGGGAAGCATTCTTGTCGGAGGGAGAGGCAGAGTTTCCTGACTTACGGGAGTGCCACCCTCCCTTCTAGCCCTGGGTGGATGATTTGGAGGACTGAAAACCACCAGATCTCCCCAAAATAATGAAAATGCCTCCTCGTAAGGATGAAGCCTGGCCAGGAGGAAGTCTGTGGGCCCTCTTATGAAGTCCCTTTTGCCTGGGCCACAGCCTCCCTGATCTCCTTTGGCATTTCTTATTTAATCCCTGCAAATAAATTCACTTGAGCATTTGTCCCTGAGAGACTGGGGGCTTGAGCCTGGGAAGTTAAGGAGGTCCTGGGAGAAGCTTGGGCGGGAGAGGGAGGAAGATCGACATCAGAGAGAGGAGTCCTCTGTGGGGCCTACCATCACAGCCATAATTCACTTGGCACAGGAGGAGAAAAAAGGCTGAGCACTACCTGATGATCCCTGTGCTTCGATGGATATTGGAACCGTTGTGATCCTTTGAAAATAGATGGTAGAAAAATTTGCACTTGAATGATAAGCTTAATAATAATTCAGAGTCACTGAGGAAGTCAGAACTCATGGCTGAAAACAGGCAAAAGAAAAAGAAAAAGCCAGGGCTCCTTTTGACTCGGTGAAGCTTTAAATAAACATTACATGACTTTTTGAAGGCACAGCCATCGTCAGCTTGTTTCTTCTCTTCCTGCTCCTGAGATTCGGCTGACGGGTCCTTCTTGCGTTGATAGTTCCTTTGAGGCCAACGGAAAAAGGCTTCCCATGTAAAATGGAAGCCATGCCTCCCAAGTCCTTGCCACAAGGCTCTGAGCCTACTGGGCTCACTCTGATGGCTGAAGAGGCAGCCGGCTCCTCACTTCACCAGTACTGGAAATGGTGGGAGGCTAAGGGTTGCTGGGAGGGCACAGGGCGCTCTGGTAACGCCAGCCGCTCTGGGGCCAGGGGACCAAGCCCTATGGAGATAGGTTGAGGGACTTGGGAATGTCCAGCCTGGAGAAAAGGAGGTTGAGAGGGGACATGATAGCCCTCTTTAAGTATTTGAAAGGTTGTCACTTGGAGGAGGGCAGGATGCTGTTTCTGTTGGCTGCAGAGGAGAGGACACGCAGTAATGGGTTTAAACTTCAAGTACAACGATATAGGCTAGATATCCAGGAAAACATTTTCACAGTCAGAGTAGTTCAGCAGTGGAATCGGCTGCCTAAGGAGGTGGTGAGCTCCCCCTCAGTGGAAGTCTTCAAGCAAAGGTTGGATACACACTTTTCTTGGATGCTTTAGGATGCTCTGGGCTAATCCTGCATTGAGCAGGGGGCTGGACTAGATGGCCTGTATGGCCCCTTCCCACTCTATGATTCTGTGATTCTTACTCTCCGACTGAGCATGGAAGCCAAGGGAGGAGGATGCCAAGCCTGATGGCTGGACTGCCTCCGTGGCCAGGGAGACCAACTGCGACTGCAGCGTAATCTGTTTTTTTATCTGTAGAGTCGCTGTGTTAAAGAACTGCAGATCTGCATCCTGCTTGAAAGACAGCAGGGCCGAAGAGTGGGCCGTCTCCCCCACGTGGGGCCTCAGGATTTGCAACCCCGCCTACAAGGAGGAGGAAGAGCTGAATGCTAAGGGTCAGGACTACCCCACTGAGGACCACTGGAGAATGCTCGTTTATTTTAATAACTGGAAATAAATTCTGGTAAATCTTAATCAATACATGGAACTTAGTTTTGTTTTTTTTGCAATTTCAAGGTGGGACCTGACAGCTGTCCAGCGTGGGATTGCAGGTGTCAGGTGCTGATCACGAGACTCAAGTTCTGGGGCTCATTCTCAGGGACTCGGAACGGCAGCCAGCTAGAATCAGTTTTGGAGGCAGCAGGTTGGACTCCGGGGGTATCAATTCCTGCCACCATCATACACACTTGGCGGCTTCTTCCGCCACGCCTACCTGCCTGTGGAAACTCCTGAACACATAAGCTGGAGGAGGGAAGCAACAACCAAGCACTAATTGCACTTTACACGGTGGATTGGTTGTTTTATACAGAATGGAAAGACCAGAATTATTTCCTGAACCACGAGCTGCTGCATTCTCTGTTTCCCCCTGGGCTCTGCTTCCAGAAGGGGCTCCCAGGTTTGTTTACTGCTGAGGTCATGGAGCGGTCTTGACCCTACTTGGGAAAAAGTGGGAAACACTTGCTCCTGTCTTCTGTGATGCTTGTGAATGAAAGAACAAAGGGGACATTATTATTTCTATTCTAAAGATGTATAAAAACAAAACAGGAGACCTTTCCTATCTGTAAGTGTTCAACCTAAACAGGATAGTTACAGGAAACAGTAATCCCTGGACGACAGACCACCTGACTGAAAGAATTAGAACAAAAGTAGGAAGATGAAACCCTGAGGGGGAAAGAAGAAGCAAAAATAGGGGCTCCACAAGACTCTCAAAGGGTGAGAAGCAAAGCAGATTCCTGGTGTCACAAGGGCTGGAGGGGCACTGAGCAGGCTCTGAGCAGGCTCTGCCCAAGGACAACAAGCCTGCTGCACTCTTGTTTTCTGGCTTGTTCTCAAAGAGCTGCAGTGCAGTCAGAACCAGCATCCCGCTAAAGCCTCTTGACCTCGGAGGGTGCAAGCTCTGTCTAGCACTGCCTTCCTCCCTTCACTCCAACTTCTTCTTGGACATTACGCTGGCACCAACATGCACGAGCAGGTTCTGGGGCCTGTTTTTCTCATTTCTTGCTGAGCGCATGTTGTGCAAAAATGAATACAGTTTTCAATTTTGGCTAAGAGAGTTAACTGTGGAAAACAAATAAGGAAGGTATAGGAGAGAAACGCACCATCTTTGGTAAAGGTATACCAGGAGCACCACATCATCTCTGAAACACGCCAGCCGATGAGATGTTGGCATCGTGATGATAAAGGCAAAAATGTCATCGATGAAAGTGTTGAACGCCTGGAAGACAAAGGAAATATGCAGGGACACCGGAGAGCTTTAGCTTTTTCTACCTTCAAAGAATCATAGAGTTGGAAGGGATCTCAACGGTCATCTAGTCCAACCTCCTGCTGAATGCAGGAAACTCACAACTACCTGCCCACCCATAATGACTCCAATTCCATGCCCAAATGATGTCCCCCAACCCTCTCTTCAAAATCTCTGGCTAATCTGGTCTTGAGGAAATTGGTCTCCTGACCCCAAAGTGGTGATTGGCATTTCCCTGGGCATTCAAGAAATGGCCACAAGAGCCAAGCATGGACACAATCCCTTCTGCCCACCCACTCACAATCTGCCTAAGTTCACAGAATTAGCATTTCAGGCAGATTGCTCTCTAGCCTCTGCTTAAAAACTTCCAAAGAAGGAGAACCTGCCACCTCCAGAGGAAGCCTGTTCCACTGAGGAACCGCTCTCTAACTGTCAGGAACTTCTGGATGTTTAGGCGAAAATTCTTTTGAATTAATTTCATCCCATTGGTTCTGGTCCAACCTTCTGGGGCAACAGAAAACAACTCTGTTATCTGCTATCTCAGTTGTCTATAATTTCTTGTACTTTTCATTTTTAGCAGTTAGTCTTCAAACAGATATCTGGGTAACTGAAATCACCCATGACCACTAGATCCTCCCTCTTTGAGAACTTTGTCATCTTGTCTAGGAGCATCTCATCCAAGTCCTCTGCCTGGCCTGGTGGTCTATTGCAGACCCCCACCCTAATACCACAATTATTTCCTATTACTTTTATTCTTACCTAGAGACTCCACTGAACTTCTATGCTCAGATGCACCTACTTCTGCACAAGTATTCACGCTCCCGGCATACAGTGCTACGGCTCCCTCCTTCTTTGTCTGTCCCTATTAAATAAGCTCTGCCCCTCAATCCTAATATTCCAGTCGAGAGTGTTATCCCATCAAGTTTCTGTAGTGCCTGTTAGTTCATAGCCCTCTTCCTCTATTAGTTTTTAATTATTACATTTATATACCACCCTCCTTTATGGCTCAGGGTGGTTTACAATGGAACGATTAGGACTTCTAGTTCTTCCTGCTTGTTTCTCATACTCTGTGCATGTGTGAACTGCACAGAAATTGATGAGGAACTGCAATGTTATTCTTCCAAGTTTAGTATTTTTCTGGTTTGTGTCTTGCACTTGGAGCTACTGTAAGCTGCCTCAAGAGGCTCTGTAATCCAAGAGGCAGCAAGTCCAAATATTCAACATCACCAATCTACCCCATCATTTTTAGCAATCTATTAGTTGTATGTTATTCAAAACTCCACACATTGTTTACAAAAGGGAACGAAGGATAAAATGGGCCCTCAGTATGGATGAAACGTGAAGCATCAAGCCCCCAAAGAAATAAAACTGGCCACCATCAGGCTTCTTCGGCCCTGTCCCCGCCTGCTGGATTGCCACTCTACACGAGATCAGGGGCCACTGGGACATTCAGGGTTGTTTGGGGGGGGGGGGGTGCGGGACAGAGCTGTTCTGCTGGGCCTGTGGTTGAGGCCAGGCAATTAACCCTGGAGACAATGCTGCTCTCCCTTTTCACAGAACCAATAATGCACTATTCTCAAGCCAACCTCCCTGAAGAAATGAAGCTCCCCTTTACAAGAACCCAATAATGTAATTGTAAAGTTTAATTGTTCTCAATAGTTATCAATGTAACCTTTATTACATGTTGTTACCTGCCCTGAGCCAACGGGGAAAGGTGGGCTATAAAATTAAAATCAGAGTCCAGTAGCACCTTTAAGATCAACAAAGATTTATTCAAGGTGTGAGCTTGAAGCTCACACCTTGAAGCTCACAAGGTGTGAGCGCAAGCCCTCTTCTGCAGACTAAGAACTCCCTACATGACGCTGGGAATATATAGCAAAAATTAATTCTGTATTCCCACTGTCATGTAGGGAGTTCTTAGTCTGAGGAAGAGGGCCTGCACTTGAAAGCTCACATCTTGATTAAATCTTTGTTGGTCTTAAAGGGGCTACTGGACTCTGATTTTATTGTGCTACTTCTTCAGGCCAACACGGCTACCCATTTGAATCTATAAAAATAAAGTTCTTCTTGTTGTTATTATTAATCAGTGGTAGTGCACTTGTGTTGAATGCAGAAAGTGTGTTTGGACCTCTCCACTTAAGGCTGAGTCAACCTTGAGCCGGCTGCTGGGATCGAACTCCCAGCCTCATGGGCAGAGCTTTCAGACTGCATGTCTGCTGCCTTACCACTCTGCGCCACAAGAGGCTTCTACCCCCTTTTTCATTGCTCAGGCACATGGCAATCACTGGCAGATTGGCATTATAAATATTAAAGCATTAAATTAACTTACTTTATATGTGAATACCTTCCATGGCAAATGTGCAACGGATTTCATCTGGAAGAAAAAAAAGCAGATATTCATATATGCTGAAAGAAGTGAAGATAGTTAGCTAGAAATGGAGTGATGAACTATTCAGTCAAACATACAGATTTACCTTATAATTTACAAATAGCTGTGGCAACATAAATAGAAATCCAAAAGCATAAACTCCTGTGGAGAGAGAAAACACAAACATGTTTTAATGTTCACTGACACAGAGCATAAGTTTATATGAACAACTTGTGCCAGGGCTTCAGAAGGTCACTTCTGGCTTAATGGCACTAATCAGAATAAACCCCCGTGCAAGTAAGCTCACAAAATATTAGCCCCTAAGTATGCTCATGTATTTCTCAACCCATGTGTACCATTTATAGCACATGAATGAAACAAAAATAAATCTATCCCTGCCCAGGTTGAAAATTCATGTGGAGAATGTAAAAGTTCCTCTAACCTTTAGTACTCTGTGAATAAGGAGAATAACTGTGCGTTATTATTGTTCATTATTGTGTGCGTCACCCTTAATGAACTAGCCCCTGCTGGGTTCTCTGTCCTCCATCAGTCACGGACCCCAGAGTGGGGAGGAGAAGGGGCAATTCCGATCCAGGAGGCTTACTCCTTCAGAGCACTCCCCACGGCGTCAGCACCAGGATTGGAATGTGTTG
Source organism: Paroedura picta (assembly GCF_049243985.1). Classification (NCBI taxonomy): domain Eukaryota; kingdom Metazoa; phylum Chordata; class Lepidosauria; order Squamata; family Gekkonidae; genus Paroedura; species Paroedura picta. The sequence continues at coordinate 1,810,698 of NC_135382.1, forward strand.
GCCTCGGGTGGGGCCCAAACGAGACCTCGGCCAGCTCTAGGCGACATGCCACGTGCCCAACACACCCTCCGATGCCCTGCTGGAGGCAGCTGCAGTTCCACAGACGACTAATCCTGGGAGGCTTTAATGTCCATGCTGAGCTGCTGTCCTCTGGCAATGGGCCTGCCCTAGGGTGGGCCATGTCTCACCATTGGTCACTGGCCCTACCAATCTCATTTCGGCGTGGGGCTGGATGTGAAGCTGCTGGCGGCAAACACCATCCCTTGGTCAGACCGTGGCGCCCTGAAGGCCCGGCTGCGAATGCCAAGCAGAATTCAGCTCACCCACGGAGACTTATGGATCCAACCAGATTCCCGCATGCTCTGCGGGAGGGACCCTATGCCTCCTGGCACTTCTCTGCATGGACTGGTCAGCGACTGGCATGACTGGGCGCCGGCCACCAAAGATGAGATTGCCGCCTGACCTCCTCTCCGCTCCTGTCCCAAGTGGGCCCCAGGGATCCAGAGGAGCCCCGCAGGAAGAAACAGGCATTAAGATGACTAGAATGATCTTGGAGGAAGACTCACGATGAAGCATCAAAAACATCTTAAAGAACATTTATGAAAGCCCACGAGATGGCAGAGAAGTAAGTCAAACGTAGCTTTCACTCGACTTCCATCGCATCCACGAACTCACGCCTAGCACAATTGTTTAGGATAGTTCGGTCACTCGCTGCCCGAGAGGAAGGGCACCAAATAGCCAATCTGAAATCAACTACCGACCACCAGGAAGCTGGGGGGGGGGTTCAATCACCAGAGTAGCTCAGGGGACGTTTTTCCATCCACAGCAAGCCAGGCTCCTAGCGCCCTACCTGTCGCTGGAGCATTTGGCCACAGTGATCCATGCAACGGTCACTCTATTATTTATTCATTCATTTATTTAGACTTGTATACCGCCCTTCCCTACAGCTCTGGGTGGTTTACATAAAACATTTTGGAACATTTACATAGAACACTACCAATATCAATATAACAATAACTCATCAACTAGAACTAGAAAAGTATTTCAACAAATGGTAGGTTCGACCTCTCAGTGGGGGGGGGGGGTAGGGGGGGCGGAGGGACTGTTGATGTTAAGGCTCAGTCGGCCCCACCAAATGCCTGGTGGAAGAGCTCCCTTTTGCAGGCCTGCAGAATTGTGGAAGTTCCTGCAGGGCCCTGATCTTTTTGGGGAGCTCATTCCACCGGGGGGTGGCCAGGACTATGTGGGCCTTCCCTTGTCCCTGCCCTGAGAATTAGTTGGTACAAAATGGGTCCTCTAGGGCGGTGGTCCCCAACCATCGGGCCACAAAGGCCCTGGCACTGGGCCGTGGCTCCCTCTCCCCGTCCCCCTGCAGTAAGAAACTTACCAGGCCGCAAGCTTCTTACTGTGTGTGTGTGTGGGGGGGGGGAGCAGGGTTGTGCATCGCGCATGTGCGGCAGGGCAATCGCCCTCCTTGCTGACACAGCCTGAAAAAGGTTGGGGACCACTGCTCTAGAGTCCTCACTAGGTCATCTTGGAGGGCCCATATCAGCCAGTGCTGAGCCAGCTGCACTGGTTGCCAACTGTGTACCGAATCAGGTTCAAGGTGGTGGTACTTACCTTTAAGGCCATCTGCAGACCGGGTCCTGCATATCTAAGGGACCACCTGTCTGCTTATGCCCCCAACAGGGCCTCCACTCTGTAGGTTTGAATCTGCTGGTTGTTCCTGGCCCATGGGAGGTGTGCCTGACTTCAGCAAAGGCCAGGGTCTTTTTGGCCCTGGCCCCAACCTGGTGGAATGAGCTTCCGAAAGAGCTGAGGGGGCCCTGCAGGGTCTGCAAGATGGAGCTCTTCCGCCAGGTGTTTGGTTGAGGCCAACCACATTAGTCCTCCAGGCCTATGAGGATCTCCTGTGCTGTGAAGAAATCAGTTACCTTCACCGCAGTGAGCAGTTAGTGAAGTGCTAACTAGCAAGGAGAGCCATTTCTAGTGTCTAGTAACATCTAAAGCTCTAACCAAGTGGTCAACAACAAGACTTTACAATTCAACTTACCAAAATTGTTTGTCTCTAGTTTTCTATGTACAGGATAGCTTTTAAACTTGGAGAATTGTTCAAACATATTAATTCTGCCATCCAAATACACAATTCCCTCTCTATTGAAGCACACAAATACTTACCATTAACAAAGCTGTTAATCAACCATGAGTACCAGCTATCAAAAAAGAAAAAGGGAAACATATTCTTAATTTAAATGCAGAGAATATTTAATATTTCCCTACCCTGAATTGAAGGTGGATAAGGTGAATCCTTACCAGAGAAGGTTACATTTGTTTAAGGGAAGGGCCAAACAAAATACCAGATGTTGACAGGGAGCCCAAAGGAGTCCATTTGTGAAACAAACAGCCCTCTTCATAATAAGGGTTTTCAGAACATAAAAGGAATCATCCTTATCAATGGTTCCTCTATATAGTTGTGAAACAGCCTGGGGGGTAGAATGTGTCCGACTCTCCAAGTTGGACTAGGGCCAATCAGGGTTCAGCTAGCAATGCTGGCTGCACTGATTGGCCCTGCCCCTACAGCTCCCACCCACCCTCCCTCCCTGGATGCTAGCCATGTTCCTCTCAGACGTGCCAGAGACAGAGAGACACACACAGAGCCCTGCCAGACCAAACACGAGTCCTCATTTCCTCCTATTGCTCCTGCTGCGAGGGGGGCAGAGAGAGACACAGAGAGAGCTGCCCCTGCTGTGACGGAGGGAGAGAGAGAGACAGACAGAGAGAGGTGCCCCTAACTGCACACCAGCCCTCCTTCCCTCCTACAAACCAACCCTGATTACCTGCTATGCCTCCTGCTGCGAGGTACACTGAGACACGCAGTGAGAGGGAGAGGGAGAGACACAGAGGTTGGCACCTAGTGGTGTACGCTGGGTCCTAGCGCCCATTGCATTCCTGCTTGCAATGGGCTATCTTGCTAGTCATATTATAAAATGATGCAATAGACAGACAGGATGGGCAGGATCCTAGCCTTTACCAGAGAAGAGGTTGACTGTTTTCAAAAATTGACTGAAGACTAATAATAAATAACAGGCATTAATCCATCAGAATACTAAAGTCTTATCTGAACAACTGTATCTTTTTTGACATATAGAATTGCAAGTTAACGATTCACTCTCAGGTTATAGAAATATTAAGCTGCACATTAATGTTTTGGAACAATTCACAGCACCTTACCTTTTGTATTTGACGTTCAGCAAAGAATAAACTGCGCCTCCAATGCACAATGGGTACAGCAAATACGACAAGTACTTCATGGCCTGAGAAAGGAAAGGAACATATTTGTAGACTCCTCCTTCTCTGCCAAGGAAAAGAGAGCTCCCCCTTATCCCAAGACAGGTTAGGCCAGAGAACCTGAACAGGGCGGGAGGGGGGGGGAAGGTTTGTAATTCACGGGGAGGGAGGGGGTAGCCACAAGTGTCAGGCTGCCTCCAGCTGACAGCCAAGGGAGGAGAATGCATTTGTGCTGGTCATCTTGCCCTTAGGATAAAACCCCAGAGGGAGAAAAGGGTCTGAGATCTGTATACCCCTGGCCTCAACCAGGGCCAGAGCCTTCTCTGTCCTGGCCCCCGCCTGGTGGAACGATCTCCTGGAGGAGATCAGGGCCCTGACGGAGCTTAAACAGTTCTGCAGGGCCAGCCAAAAGGAGCTTTTCTGCCAGGCATTTGGTTGAGACCAGACGTAACCAACAACATCCCTGCTCCCTCCCAAAAATCCATCAATGTATTCTGCTCCTGGGCCTGTTTGTTCTGTTACCACTGTTACAATTATCAGTTAGTAGTACTAATGTTATGGATTCATTCTTGTATTGTTTTCTGTGTTTTATGTAAACCACCCTGAGCCTCTGGGGAGAGCGGTATATAAATATAATCTGTAAACCGCTCTGCGGGAGCAGTAAAAATAAAAGGGTAAGGGCTATGTGGAAGGAAAAAGGGGTGTGATGAATCCGGGATAAAAACTCAAAGGGGCCAATCGGGAGCCGCAAAGTGGCTCCCGATTGGCCTCTCTGAATGTCAGTCCGGGGCCAATCGAGAGCCGCGTGCTGCACAGCTTCCGGTTGGTCCCCAGACGTCCCGCACTCGGGGGTGAGTGGCCCAGGGGGGAGAGGCTTCGCCACCGGGAAAGGAGCAGGGCCGCCATGTCGAAAAAAACGGCGGGCCTGCTCCTTTCCCTGCGCCAAAGCCGGGGCCTTGGGGGAGCGGGGGGCTGCCAGGAGGCCTGCAAGGGGGCCAGGGGCAGCCGAGGGCATGCTAGCGCCCATTGTATTACATCTAGTAAATAAAAAAATACTATAAACATATATGAGAGCCCCTTGGGGTGCAGAATGGTAAGGCTCTGAAGCACTGCCCATGAGGCTGGGGGTTCAATCCCAGCAGTCGGCTCAAGGTTGACTCAGCCTTCCATCCTTCCGAGGTCGGTAAAATGAGTACCCAGATTGCTGGGGGGGGGTAAATGGTAATGACTGGGGAAGGCACTGGAAAACCACCCAGTATTGAGTCTGCCATGAAAACGCTGGAGGGCGTCACCCCAAGGGTCAGACATGACCCAGTGCTTGCACAGGGGATACCTAAAACATATAGGATGAATGCATGCAAAATTTAAACTTGCCTTGACTGGAGTCAGGTTTGTTAAAAGCAGCAGCCACTAATCAGGAGAACCCCTTCATGAACCTTATTGTTGTTGTTAGGTGCGAAGTCGTGTCCGACCCATCACAACCCCATGGACAATGATCCTTCAGGCCTTCCTGTCCTCTACCATTCCCCGGACTCCATTTAAGTTTGCACCGACTGCTTCAGTGACTCCATCCAGCCACCTCATTCTCTGTCGTCCCCTTCTTTTGCCCTCAATTGCTCCCAGCATTAGGCTCTTCTCCAGAGAGTCCTTCCTTCTCATGAGGCAGCCAAAGTATTTGAGTTTCATCTTCAGGATCTGGCCTTATAAGGAGCAGTCAGGGCTGATCTCCTCTAGGACTGGCCGGTTTGTTCGCCTTGCAGTCCAAGGGACTCACAAGGGTCTTCTCCAACACCAGGGTTCAAAAGCCTCAATTCTTTGACGCTCGACCTTCCTTATGGCCCAACTTTCACAGCCATACATTGCAACTGGGAAGACCATAGCCTTGACTAAACGCACTTTTGTTGGCAGGGTGAGGTCTCTTCTTTTTAGGATGCTGTCTAGATTTGCTGTAGCTTTCCTCCCCAGGAGCAAGCGTCTTTTAATTTCTTTGCTGCAGTCCCCATCTGCAGTGATCTTGGAGCCCAGGAAAATAAAATCTGTCACTATCTCCATTTCTTCCCCATCTATTTGCCAGGAATTGAAAGGGCCGGATGCCATGATCTTCATTTTCTTGATGTTGAGTTTCAAGCCAACTTTTGCACTCTCCTCTTTCAACCGCATCAACAGGCTCTTTAGTTCCTCTTCGCTTTCTGCCATTAGAATGGTATCATCTGCATATCTGAGGTTGTTGATATTTCTCCCTGCAATCTTAATCCCAATTTGTGATTCCTCTAACCCCGCCTTTCTCATGATGTGCTCCGCATACAAGTTAAATAGGCAAGGCGACAGTATACAGCCTTGCCGAACTCCTTTCTCAATTTTGAACCAATCAGTGATTCTATGCCTGGTTCTCACTGTTACTTCTTGACGTGCATATAAATTTCTCAAGAGACAGATCAGATTCTCTGGTATTTCCATCTCTTTAAGAACTTGCCACAATTTGTTGTGCTCCGCAAGTCAAAGGCTTTAGCATAGTCAATGAAGCAGAAGTAGATGTTCTTCTGGAACTCCCTAGCTTTCTCCATGATCCAGCGTATGTTGACAATTTGATCTCTAGTTCCTCTGCCTCTTCGAAATCCTGCTTTCTAGTTCCTGTGTCTCTTCGAACTCCCTAGCTTTCTCCATGATCATGAACCTTTAGCTAGTCCCAGTTCTCTCAGAACTCTCTCAGCCCTACCTGTCTCACAAGGAAACTGTTGCATGGAGAGGAAGGGAAAGGCAACTGTAGGCTGCTTTGAGGTAGAGAAAAGTTCGGTGACACTACCCTTTTAAATTTATTATGATTTGGGACTTTGGCCTGGAGATATTTTATTACATTATTGCATTGTCAGAAGTGCCTAGCTCTGCCTGGCTTCTGCCAAGATTGTTAGCATTCCTTAGAAGTGTAGATGAAGGGCCTAGGTCATCTAGTCCAACCCCCTGCACTATGAAGGGAATTCACATCCCTATCACTCATCTACTGTAACCTGCCACCCCCTTGAACCTTCACAGAATCAGCCTCTCCGTCAGATGGCTGTCTAGCCTCTGTTTAAAAATTTCCAAAGATGGAGAGTCCACCAATTCCCGAGGAAGCCCATTCCACTGAGAAACCGCTCTAAATGTCAGGAACTTCTTCCAGATGTTTAGATGGAATTTCTTTTGAATTAATTTCATCCCATTCGTTCTGGTCTGTCCCTCTGAGGCCAGAGAGAACAATTCTGCTCCATCCTCCATGTGGCCCTCTTTTAAATACTTGAAGATGGTTATCAGATCCCCTCTCAGTTGTCTCTTCCCTAGGTTAAACAGACCAAGCTCCCCCAGCCCTTCTTCATATGCCTTGGTCTCCAAACCCCTCACCATCTTTGTTGCCCTCCTCTGGACACATTCCAGTTTGTCTACATCCCTCTTCAACTGGGGTGCCAGAACTGAACACAGGACTCCAAGTGAGGCCGAACCAAAGCAGAGTAAAGGTGCCTCTCGACAGCCTCTCTGACCGTGTTAACCCACTACCCAGATACTAACCTGGCCTACTAACACTCCTAAATGGACTTAAGAATAACATAAGTAAAAATACATTAAAATAAGCCTTTTGTTTGCACACACAGTCTGATGAGAACTTATGGCATTCTTCCACCTAGTCCAGAGGGGTTTGCTCCTCTTTCTGCACCTGCCCTCCTCACCATCTTATTTTCCTTTACTCATCTGTGCATTTGCAGCCCTCCTGAAACACTATCTCAGCCATCTACCGACAACACCTGGCTCCTATTCCTTACCCAGCGATACCTGTTACTACATGGTCTGACCACTTTTATTCGTTATCAGTATTGTCAGCTGTTATGCTCAGTTCAGATATATATGTTATATTACCTGGTTGTCATACTCCTCCATTTTCTTTTCAGATTCAGTGAAGTCTCCAAACTATTCAAAATACAGGAACAGAAGCAGTCAAAATGGGAAGTCAGAACATCAAGGTATTGTTGTTAGACATTCTACTATTTCAGAAAGAAACCAATACTTACAGAATCAAATCATCGCCTAAGCTTGGGTTCAACATCTGGGTGGCCTCTATCATAATCTAACCCCATTCCCAAGGACAGTCAGATATCCATCCTGTGACCAGTCCAGAAGCCAGAGAAAAATGAGGAAGTAGCAGGAGGGCCAACAGAACCTGAGACGGACCTCAAAATGGATTTCCAGGAGAACTTGTGGCTGATCAATGCAGTAAGGCCACAGTTAAGACCGGTGGAGCTGCCTTTAGAGTAGGATTCTCCCCAGAAAGGGTCACTACGTATGACAATGCAACCTGCTCTGCCCTGGCATTTCTGGCAGACAAAGGAAAGAAAACAGGAAGAAAAACATCTCTGAGGGGTAACAGAACTGGCTGGCAGTTTGTGGCTGTTAAGGGGATTTCATACATCAGAGACCAGCATCCATTTGCATATGCAACAGAAATCTAACCGTCTCATGACTGAATAGATAGCATTCCTCAACGGTTCTTTTAAATCATTCCAGCTGAGAGACTTTCATCTGCTAAATGCTCAGCTATATCATCAGAAGCAACAGATTTATCTCATAGACTAAGCCTGCAATGCCAGTGTGCATTTTGTAGACAAACTGCAAGATACACTTCCTGACAGACAAGGGGCACAACTGTGAATAGAAGCAAATAATTTGTGCTTGCAAAACACACCAAACCTAGCACAGGGGGGGGAGAGGAGAAAAGGCTTCCAGTTCCAGACTGTTCTAAATAATCCTCCTGTGTCCAGGGTATAGTTAGGGGTTGAATCCAGCAAGGGGCTTGAACATGCACAATGACATTTGCCCGCAGAGCACAATTTTCTCAGTTCCTGAAATACTCCTCCGACTGCAATCTGGATTCTCAGATAGTTAGGTGGATAGGGAATTGGTTAGAGAACCGTACTCAAAGAGTTGTTGTCAATGGTGTTTCATCAGACTGGAGAGAGGTGAGTAGCGGGGTACCTCAGGGCTCGGTGCTTGGCCCGGTACTTTTTAAAATATTTATTAATGATCTAGATGAGGGGGTGGAGGGACTACTCATCAAGTTTGCAGATGACACCAAATTGGGAGGACTGGCAAATACTCCGGAAGATAGAGACAGAGTTCAACGAGATCTGAACACAATGGAAAAATGGGCAAATGAGAACAAGATGCAATTTAATAAAGATAAGTGTAAAGTTCTGCATCTGGGTCAGAAAAATGAAAAGCATGCCTACTGGATGGGGGATACGCTTCTAGGTAACACTGTGTGTGAACGAGACCTTGGGGTACTTGTGGATTGTAAACTAAACATGAGCAGGCAGTGTGATGCAGCGGTAAAAAAGGCAAATGCCATTTTGGGCTGTATCAACAGAGGCATCACGTCAAAATCACAAGATGTCATAGTCCCATTGTATACGGCACTGGTCAGACCACACCTGGAGTACTGTGTGCAGTTCTGGAGGCCTCACTTCAAGAAGGACGTAGATAAAATTGAAAGGGTACAGAGGAGATCGAAGAGGATGATCTGGGGCCAAGGGACCAAGCCCTATGAAGATAGGTTGAGGGACTTGGGAATGTTCAGCCTGGAGAAAAGGAGGTTGAGAGGGGACATGATAGCCCTCTTTAAGTATTTGAAAGGTTGTCACTTGGAGGAGGGCAGGATGCTGTTCCCACTGGCTGCAGAGGAGAGGACACGCAGTAATGGGTTTAAACTTCAAGTACAACGATATAGGCTAGATATCAGGAAAATTTTTTTCACAGTCAGAGTAGTTCAGCAGTGGAATAGGCTGCCTAAGGAGGTGGTGAGCGCCCCCTCACTGGAAGTCTTCAAGCAAAGGTTGGATACACACTTTTCTTGGATGCTTTAGGATGCTTTGGGCTAATCCTGCGTTGAGCAGGGGGTTGGACTAGATGGCCTGTATGGCCCCTTCCAACTCTATGATTCTGTGATTCTAAGTATTTAGGCTGGTGGGTGAGGAGAGCAAACAATGGGTGGCAAAATAAAACAGCTGCAAAAAGGGGACATTTTATTACTCTAAACAACTTCCTTGCAACAAGCGCTGTCAACATGGATCATCACGACCACTAGAAAGGTAGATAAGATGACGTCTGCAGGTTGGCTTTTGCAGACGAGAGCACGTTTTTCAAGCATCACCTGCTGCCTTTGGAAGGGGGATCCCCCTGCCTGACACCTGCTGTGCGCAGCTTGGTCCTCTGTGGACCGCCCTGTGAAGCACTGGTCTGCGGATGTGAGGTCGGTGGCGCTGGCTTCTGAGAGCTGAGGGAGGGGCTTCAGGGCTGTGCTTGGAGCAGTTGGCATGGGCATTTTGGAACAGATTGCTCACCCCGCCTCCTGCCTCCCCAGCTTTGTAGGTTCCCTTGTGTGCCTGCACAGGGACAAGGAGTGGCTGCAAGAAATGTGCATTACAATTGCCCTGCCTAGGCAAGCTGAGGCGTGACCTAACCACTCTGGATGACTTTGGGCCCCACTGTAGGAGAAGGAGGTGTTTCCCGTCAGTCACTCCCTTGCTCCCCCTCATGCTGCTTAAAAGTGCGGAAAAGTGTTTGATGCTCCATTCCCCACTGCCACTGGATGTAATCTTTTCTTGCTGATGCAAAAGAATCGCTCTTCTGGATCCAGCTCTAATGGCAGCCTCCTACAAACATCTCATGTAAAGTATAGTTTGGCCCACCCTACCGCCTAGTACAATTACGGGGAATCTGAAGGTAAAATGCATTGATGGGATGAGGCAACCCCCCCCCCCGCCACACACTCACGCATGTAAAATAATGCCACACCTTAATTGTGGGCATCAGCCCTCCCCACTCAAATGTCATCTTCAGTGCTTTCTTCACTTTCCAAAGCTGAAAAAGAAAATGAAAACATTAAATATCCTGCAGGTCTTCCTAGGCAAGGGGCAGAATTCTTTTTTCATGCAAAATCAGCAGCAAGACTTATTGCTTCCAGCTGGAAATTTCTATTCTAAAACTTTCTCTAACATCTGTAATACTGTTAAAATAAAAAATTACACACACAAACACACATAGTTTAGTATAGTATAGTGTAAAGTACAATAAAGACTAAGAATAAACAATTGTTGACTAAGTAAAAACAATATCTTGGGGTATAAGTTTTTTTACTTTTGACATCATGATGATGCGGCCATGATGGGACAATTTGTGCCTTTCCTTGTTCCTGGCCTTCAGCCAAGGAGAGGAAGCAGGATTAACTTTTATTTTAAACTTTTCTATCAGTCCACCAGGAATGAGACAGTGGCTACAGCCCTATGAAACTGGACAGCTTTTTCCACTGAACATGGTAAAAGTCACTTCAGTATTATTTATTCATTAGAACTAAGTTTGTGTTCAGTGGTACCTTTAAGTCGAACAAAATTTTATCCATGCCTGCACACAAACGTTTATCCCCAGAATTAAACTTTGTTGGTCTTCCAGGAGCTCCCTGGACTCAAACTTTATTCTGCTGCTTCAGACTGACATGGTGACCCACCTGAATCGATTTGTCCAGTAGGCTACCTGAGCTCTGGAAAAATGGTCAGTGGTTGCCAGCTCAGATCAATGACTGTGGAAGAATGAAACCACTTACTGGAAGCTGCTATTCAAAAAGATGTTGACCCCTGGGTGCTTTTTCCTGAGTGAGATGTTCAGCATCTGAGCTAGAAGCATTATCAAGGCTTGACGTGACAGTGGGGTATTCCTTTGCAGCAACTTCCATGAGTTCAAGGCCACAGATCCCCAAACACAAGAAGGGAAGTGGTTGAAATGCATGTCCCATAAAGCTGCTTGTCCTCATGAGGGGGAAGGAAGCACAGCTGATCACTTGGTAGGGCTATTTCAATCTTCTTAATCATCAGTCCTGCACTACGGGCTACAGAATCCTCAGAGAGATACGGCAAGCGAGGCTATGATTTAGGGGCAGTTCTGAAGGAAATGAGGACAACGAAGTCCAGCTTCTTGCCAATATCAGCTTGGGTTTCCCTGAAGAAGAGCTTAGGGCTCTAGAAGCCTGGGGCCAATTCCTCGGAAAGTCTCAAAAGCCCAATGTGTTGCTGAAAGGAAACTTCCAGAATCTGGGGGCCGCGGGGGGCTTTGTGGAGCTCCTTGTTTGTCCCGAAGACTAGCAAAACCAGAACAGCTTTAGTTGGATTGCTGGAATGATTTTCACTGAGATTTTGGGGGTCATTGGTAGTAATACAACCAAGCTCACTAGTTACATGCTGGTATGAAAGGAAAATTTGGATTCAAGCAATTTTTGACTCATTACAGACAACTGTGTAACATTGGCTTAAGTCCACATATCCTTTGTAAGCTGCTCTGAGATCCAGGCAGTCTGCACTGACATGGGGCATACCACAGGAAGAGTTCTGCAACAACTCACCTCGATCACAGCCCCGACGCCTGCTGGAATCAACACCAACAAACTTGTTTGCTCATCCAAAAGGAAAAGAAAGATGACCACGGTGCTGAAGCATCGCCAAAGCACTGCATTGGGGAGGGGGGGAATACATTAATGCATCATGTGCGTTAAGCATGGCACTTCTGTTTGGAGAACTCTACAGTTTTGTTCTCACAATAGACCCCCACTTGTTTTTACAACAGTTCCCAGATGGAACAATCACAGATAAATACGAAGTACAGGCCCAGAAAACACTCTCCAGTCTTTGCAGCTGAACAACTCATATTTAGGGTTTGGTCACAGAATGCAGCATTGGCCAGAATTCTGATAGCAAATGTAAACTCCCCAGCCAACTGCCCCCGTACAAAATAAGCTGTCCTGGGGGGGGGGGGGGGAGGCAACCCTCAGAAAGTCCAAGAGGATTCCAAATGTTCTGGGCCTGCCACTTGCCTGGAGCAGTGACTCAGACAGAGGCAACCTGCCTGGGATACTTCTCATGGCATCACTGTGTCAGGTGCAGGGATTCCTCACTGTCAAGAGTCCCAAAACAACAGGGAAGGCCCCATCTAACAAGGCATCTGTAAACCGCTCCCGCAGGAGCGGAAAGAATAAAAGAGTAAGAGGTAAGTGGGTGGAGAAAGGGGCGAGGCGAGTCCGGGATAAAAACTCGAAGGGGCCAATCAGAAGCCGTGAAGCGGCTCCTGATTGGTCCCTCCAAGTGTCAGTCAGCAGGCCGACTGGGTGAGCAAGCCAACACGTTTCCTCTAAGTCTCAGTCAGCAGGCCGACTGGGTGAGCGAGCCATGACATTTCCCTGAGCCGAGGCTATGATCCTGGGGTAGGAGGGGGCCTTGGAGATGGCTTTGCAGCTGAGGCCGGGAGCCTGGGGTGGTAGGGAGCAGGGGAGAGGCCTCTGAGCACGGGGAAGTTCCTTGCTGGCTGCATCTGCAGCCAGCAAAGCTCCTTTCCCGCCTGCACAGCTGGGAGTCTGGGGTGGGTTGGGGGCGGGGAGACGCCTCTGCACCCGGCAAAGCCCCTTTCCAGCCTGCATAGCCCCTCCCCTAGCCAGCCAGACAATTCAGAGAGAAAACTGAGAGACGGAGGTTTGCCAGACAGCATGGAGAGTCCAGCATGCAGGGAACGCAGAGACACAGGCAGGCAGACACCAATATATTGGAGAGACACAGAGACACAGACAGAAACCGCAAGCTCACAGGAACGGCCAGAGGTCCTAAGCAGTCCCTGCTAAAGCCCTCCCCCCTCCCCAGCCAGCCAGACAGTTTAGAATGAAGGCAGAGAGACAGATCTTTGGCAGACAGCATGGAGAGCCCAGCATGCAGGGAACGAAGAGACCAAGGCAGAGACACACCAATAGACAAACAGAGAGACACAGACAGACACACACAGGAGAAAGAGGGCTCACATTTCCCCCACCCACCCCCTTAACAGAGAGAAAAGCCCAGATGGACAGATGCAGGGATAGCAGAATGCAGGGCACAAAGACAGAGAGTGAGAACATGGGAGACAGTATTGCGATACAAGGATGCATGGAGATATACAGGCAGAGATCCCAGCCAGTCCATGCTACAGCCCTTCACCCCCCTCTCTCCCACCCCACGCAGACAGGCAGACAGTGAGAAAGTTAGCCAGGAGAAGGATGGCTGGGAGACAGAATACAGATCCAAGGATGCATGGACGGAAGGAGGGAGGGAAACCGGGAAGGAAGAGAGAAAGACAGAGAGACAGAAAGACATATGGAGAGATACAAGCACAGATAGACAGAAATAGACACAAAGGACATAGAGAGATCACGCACCCCCCCCCCCCCCCAGCAATAACAGAGACAGAACCAGACATGGGGATAGACAGGGCTGCCAGAAAGAAGGGAAGAAATGCAGGCAGTAAGAAAGTTTGCAGAGATAGGGATCGCTGGCAGAAATACAGGAGATAAAGGGATAGATGGCTGCTGGGATGGAAGGATAGAATGAAGGACGGAAGGCAGACATCAAGAGAGAGATGGCGAGACTGAGACAGGACACAAAACACAGGAGAGTGAAAACGAGCAAGCCAAGAAAGAAGGAGGACAGGAAAGAAGGAAGTCAAGAAGGAGGGAGGGAGGGAGACAAAGGGGGATACACGGATGGGGCCAATAATGGAAGACATGCAGAAAGCCAGACATGGATGGGACACAGAAACCAGGTAAAGAGATGGATGGGTGGACGGGGGCGTCGAATAACAGACGGCAGGACCTCCTGAACCGCTCCCATCCATACTGCCCAAACACCTACAATTCCACTTCCACAAACGCCCCGCCACAAAGGACACTCTCTAATCCACCCTCTCTAGCGCCCGTTGTATTTGAATGTACAAAACAGCTTTATTTCTAGTCTTCCAATGAATGGGATCCTGCCAGCCACCTGCATCAAGGGCTGTAACACCCAGCAGAAGCTGCCTGTAGGGAAGGAGCCAACCCAACAGCCCAAGCCTCCCCTAAGCATTCAAAGAGACTTGGTTAGACTTTCTGTGTTCTGTCAACAGCAGTACACAATCAGGATCAATTACCAATGGAAGTACCACTTAATATAGATCAATGACTGGGCCTTATGTTTATTTCTGATGTTAGAAACAAACTGGATCTGAAGGTACAGCTTCCTCTGGCCCAGGAGCATGGCTTTTTTCAAGTCCCTCTCCCCCTGTGCAAGCTCCACTTTACTGCCATCTTCAGAATCCAGGCCAATATTTACAAGTGACATCACTGCACAATGCCTTGGGCACTGGTAATAACAAAAAGGCATTTTAGGAAATGTCCAGATGCTACAGACCTGCTTTTGTAGACATGCCAATCATACTTTTCTTTTTTGTCCAAAAGCTGATGTCATTTTTGAATGCGAGGAAATCAAAGAGGAGCTGCAAGCATAAAACACAGTGGCAGCATTAACTTTGAGCTGGCATCAGATATGTACAGGACAACGGTACCGACACTAAGAACAGCCTCACAGTTGAATCCGTAGAAGGGATTGGCTTACCTGGCCAGACCTGCGTTTCAGGCACACGAGCGCACCAAAAAAGTCAACTTCACAAGAGTGTCTTGCCTAGCTCCCTTTAGTGATCCTAAATTTTTACACTCTATTCTCAAACCTGATGTTAACATGTACAGAGATTAGCTGTGTCACACACATGAACAGATTCAGAGATTTGAGGTCCAATATGTACAAGAACCACTTACATGGAATGCTGCCACAAAGAATGTCAGAGCAAGAAGATAGAGGTTTGTGTCCACAAAAATTCCCTTTACTTCATCAGCATCTTTTTCTGAAAAGCCTGTAATAAAGAGGAAGGCAGCAAGGGGATCACCAGAAAGCTGAAGGTTTCCTAGAACTCTAAGCAGCTCAGATCTGAAATTATGACTACAAGCATTTTCCCTCTCTTCAGGTTTTCAGGTAGGTTAAGTATTTAGGGAATTTAACAACTGCCTCTTATAATCTAAACTGCATAATGTAGAAATGGAATAGCCATGAAAAGCTCATAGATGCTAATCACTGGATGGCTGCTAATAGGGCAGGTAGGAAGTCTCTGGAACATTATATGAAAGCTAAGTAGCAGCAAATCAGTAACATTCTGAACTTTAAAATTATTAAGCAATGCATTAAAACTGGAGTGTGCCCAGAGGAAGGCAAGAAAGCTGGTGAGGGGTTTGGAGACCAAGATGTATGAGGAAAGGTTGGGGGAGCTTGGTCGGTTTAGCCTGAAGAGAAGATGAGATATGCTAAGGAGAAACAATAATGTTACAGAATGCTGAAGGCAGCAGGAAAAGAGGGAGAACTGACACAAGATGGGCTGACTCTGTCAAGGACTTCATAGCCCACACCGCCCAAGACCACAGCAAGGCTGCCAAGGATTAATCCCCAGGACAGTGGCAAATCAGAAGGGACTGGATAGCACTGCACCCAGGTATATCTGTGAGGGACATAATAAGACACACACACACGGAAGAAACTGGGAGCGAGCCCCATTGCCTTCGAACCATGCCCATTGTTGACACTTCAAAGCGCTCGTGGGGAAAACTTAACTGGCTGGTGAAAGCCTCCCTGCACCAAGTCAGATCTGAGGGGCGATGCAAGGTCACAGCCTGCACCCCAACCAGCCTTTCTACGAGCAGGGAACTCTTGCTCCATCTCAACAGATGATACAGCTCTACCGGCACACTTGCTACATATGTGAACTTGGTCACTATTTCTAAACTCAAAACTTGAAGGGGGGGGGGGGAGGGAGGAGCATACATTTCATTTTAAAGAATCACAGAAATTGAACATTAGAAGCCTGGATGTGCGTAAGAATTTTCCCTTGGTCTGTGTCTTGCTTTTACGCCATCATCGGGGACAGGGACTTACCGAATTGCTGCAGAGAATACACAGCATCTTGCATATGGATCCAAAATCTGAGCTTTCCCAGGGATATTTTATCATATGACACTGTAAGTGGAAGCTCTGTTGTTGAACGGTTTATAATCTGCATGGTTTTTAAAAATAAAAATAATTTACAAGATTAACACAGTAAAAAGTGACATTATTATTTATTTGCTTCTTAATTACTAGATGTTTAGCCACCCAAAAGACTTGAGAACCAGCATAGTGCAGCAGTTAAGAGAGGCAGCCTCTATTCTGGAGAATTGGGTATGATTCCCCATACAACCCATACAATTCAGAACTGGATGACAGATTGCACCCAAAGGGTGTTTTGTAAACAGTTCACCATTGGAAATGAGTGATGAGTAGAATGCCGCAGGGATCTGTCCTGGGCCCTGTGTTATAAATGATTTGGATAAAGAAATAGAGGGGGTGCTTATTAAATTTGCAGATGACACTAAACTGGGAGGGGTAGCAAACATACCAGAAGACAGAATCAGAAAACAGGATGATCTTGACTGGCTAGAAAACTGGGCCCAATTGAATAAAACAAATTTCAACCATGATAAATGTAAAGGTCTTCATTTTGGTAGGAAAAATCAAATGCATCACTATAGGATGGATGAGAGTTATCTTGGCAGTAGTATGTGTGAAAAAGATCAGGGGGTCTTAGTAGACCAGACACTGAACATGAGTCAGCAGTGTGACTTGGTGGCTAAAAAGGTGAATGGGATTTTGGGCAGTATTAAAAGAAATATAGTGTACAGATGACACAATGTGGTTACTGCATTGCTCTGGTAAGATCTCATTTGGAGTCCTGTGTTGAGGTTTGGACGCCACAACTGAAGAAAGATGTAGACAAACTGTAGCACGCCCAGAGGAGGGCAACCAAGATGGTGAGGGGTTTGGAGACCAAGTTGTATGAGGAAAGGTTGAGGGAGCTTGGTCTGTTTAGCCTGGAGAGAAGACAACTAAAAGGTGATATGGTAATCATCTTCAAATACTTGAACGGCTGTCATATAGAACAGTGGTCCCCAACCTTTCTGAGGCTGGGGACCGGCAGGGCATTGTGCCGCGCCAGCGCGGGCCGCGCCTGCGGGCCGCGCCCGCACGGGCCACGCATGCGCGATGCGCAGCCCGGCCCTGATTCTGCCCTCCCGCAGTAAGAAGCTTCCCGGGCCGCAAGCTTGCGGCCTGGGAAGTTTTTTACTGCGGGGGGGGGAGGGGGGCGGGGAGAGGGCCGCGGCCCGCAGGTTGGGGACCACTGATATAGAACATGGAGCAGAATTGTTTTCTGTTCCCCCAGAGGGTCGGATCAGAACCAATGGGTTTAAATTAATTCAAAAGAATTTTTGGCTAAACATCTGGAAGAAGTTCCTGACAGCTGGAATGGTTCCTCAGTGGAACAGGATTCCTTGGGAGGTGGTGGGTTTTTCCTTCTTTGGAAGTTTTTAAGCAGAGGCTAGTCATCTGACAGAATTGCTGATTTTATAAACTTAGGCAGAGTATGAGTGGGTGGGGTAGGAAGGGATGTGCCAGCGTTTGTCTCTTGCGGCCCTTCCTTGCATACCCAGGGAATTGCTGATCACCACTGTGGGATGGTAGATGAATTTTCTCCAGGCCAGGCTGGATTCTGGAGATGTTTTTGTGTGGGGGGATTAATTGGGCATGAAATTGGCATCACTATGGGTGGTTAGGTAGTTGTGAGTTCCTGCATTGTGCAGGGGGTTGGATTAGATTACCCTGGAGATCCCTTCCAGCTCTATGATTCTAGGACCTCCATCTGTGAAGGGTTCAGCATCAGACAACTCTGTTTGAACCATCCTGCTTCCAGGCATCTGGCTAAAGATTCTGGGGGTGAATTTGGGCAGCCATTCGTCAGGAAGAAGAACTGGATATCATCTGAATATTATGGACAAGGAGATCTTTATAAACATTCCATCTCCCAGTTAGCTTAAAATGGCTGGAGAGCTCGCTCTTATTGTGTATGAAGGCATCATGCACCCTTTTGCAGGCCAGCATCTGGGGTGGGGGGACAGAATCCTAGAAGCTCAAGGGAGCCCTTTTCACTCCCCTTCCTTTCTGTCCTCAGCCAGGCGAGAGTGATATCAGTCATGTGCCCAGTTGTGCTGCAGGATGAGAGGCCCGCACATTCCTCCTCCTATCCAGAGCCCCACTCTTTTCCAGGATGCAGAGGTGGCCTATGCCAGTTCAGGACCCCAAAATAGGGGAGCAGACAGTACATCACAGTCAAAAGTCAAAATCACAAGGAACCCATGTAAGGAGTCAGGGACTTTAAAATCTTTAAAACAGATGACTGAACATTAAGAGGCAAAGTAGCTTTAATCAATGGTTATAGGCTACATTTTCACAAATCCTTCCTCAGTGACAGTTAACTACAATAAAACAAGACAAACCGTAATGTGTCTTTTTTTTACCAAGTAACAAGACAGCAACCATATCTCAAGAGGCTGTAAGTCACATCAGGCCCACAAGAGTTCAAAAAGCTGAAGGAACAGTCCTACATGCGGAGACATTTAAGAATGTATATAGGGAGAACCTTCTTGAGAGCTAAACCCTCAAATTATATTCCTGAAACATTCTTTCAAAAAGAAATAAGCTAGAGAATGAACTGGAATTTATTGAAGCTGAAGCCATAACAATCAGACAAACCAAGTATTAAATGCACACTACAGAATTAAAGGGACATATTCAAAAAACACTAAGAGTCCATACAATTATTTAAAGGGACAGTAATAGGGGTATTCTACAGGGATTCCAGTTCAGAAAACATGGGTCAGATCAGACTGAATATCCAGAACATTGGCTATTATGTGGCAAGCTTCATCCATCTTGTATTGCCCTAGTGATTTTAAATAAGGGATGCTATGTAAAAGAGGTTATGAGGCAACTGCCCAACCCCAATGAGGACATGCCTATCTTATACAGTGAATCCCACATGGCTATTTCCGTGGTATTGTCCCAACCCCTTTTGCTTAAAGTAAATTGGCAGTCATTCAGTCCCAGGAACCTCGCACCCTACATTTCACACCTTTGTAATTCATGCCTGTCACCTCAGGTATGTGAAAGATCTATTGGTAGCCGAATTGGTGCACACAAGTCTTGCGTTTAGAATAAGAGAGAGATCCCCTTATGCAGGGCATTCTGAAGATGATTTGAAATTCTATGTCATTTAGGTTTTCAAACCTCATTCTTATAAGACAGATGTTAAAAGAGTACGCCTGCAAAGGGAAGCCTTCTTTATTTATAGGTTGGGGACTCTCTTTGTAGGAGACTTCAACTCCACATGGGATCTGGCTAGTTTCTTAAAATTTGTTTCAATTGAAATCCCTGCATGATACACCTATGACTCTATCACTTTAATGAATTCTATTTACTATTTAAGTGTTTTAGAGTATGTCTTTCTAATTCTGTAGTATGCATTTTCTCTTTGTGAGGAGCTCCTTCTTCTAAGAGAGTGATTCCACGGATCCCGTGGCGCCTGCCACTGTGTTTCCTGCCTCCTGAGCTCTGCACAGAATTCATGGATCTTGAATGGAAAAGGAGAAAAGCTGAGCCTGCTTTGGGCGGCTGAGGGACTAGCAAAGAACAGGACTCACTCCAGCTCTGCTTCCTTTTACTGCTGCAGCCATGTAGGGAGCACCCTCTCTTTCCAAAGGGAAGCCAAACAGCATGTCTTGCCATCTTGCCCAAGACAGACCTATTATTAGGTGGGCTGCTGCCCCCCCCCCCCCCGCAACAGCTGCTCTGCGGTGGCACCCACAACCCTTTCTGGACATCCAAACAACTACCCTGCTTGGTTCTTTCAAGGTCTACTGCTGTAGCAGCAGCAGCAGCAACAAGACTGTTCCTTATGAGTCAAGGGAAGATTACAATTCCGCATTAAAGAGGCTGTTCAGTTACTCACCATTAAATCTTTCACTCTGTTGCTCAGCTGATCAATGAATAGTATGGGAAGATAATGTACTGTCTTGCCCAGCTGAACCCTAGATTGCAAGATGGATTGCATTATGAACATAAAAGGCCTGAAACATACTTCCATTGTTCTTCATTCAAAAATGAAATAGCTTGATCTCTATTTCCTGAATGCCTATTTCAGGATACACAAAGCAAATCTGTAATCAACTGATCCTGTGAGACTTCCAATGTCCATGCGGAGAAATCCAGCTCCTCTCCGAACTTGGACCTGGAGTCAACAATGGCCACACTGGGGCTCTCTCTCAGCTTGTCTCTGGACCGCCGTCTCAAGCAGGCCACCCCCTGGACTTAATCTTTGGAATGGGGATAACAACAGGTCTGGTACAAGCTACAAGAGGGCCATGGTCAGACCCTGCCACTGTGAAAGCTCAATCAGAGCCCTGCTGTATTGGCACAGAGCAGATTCACGCTCACCCAAAGAGACTAATGCTGCTCTGTGGGACCTGCGGGCCATTCAGTCAGAGAGGGGGCAGAGGACTGGCAAGGCTGACTCCCTGAATCGCTCCCCTGTGCCCTCTAGGCTCCCGACCCAAGCCGGCCCCTCGCTAGACACAGGAGGGCTATGGGAACAGAAACAGGAGCAGTGGCAGCTAGACGAGTTGGGCAGAAAACTGTGACGAGGCCTCAAGAACATCTGGAGAATGCTTATGAGGTGATCTCTGCTACTCTCACCCAGCACAAGTATCCATATACAATTAGGCCTCGGACATCCCCAGGGAATGATCAGAAGCTTCACAGTTGGCTATTAGTTGTAAAGCATTTGTGAGCTTTTTGGCAGAGAAAATCTTGAAAGCCAGGATTCTCCCAGTGAGACTGATGCAGCAAGTAAACTGGGGGTTCAAAGGTCCCACCCTGGACCACTTCAGTACTGTCTCCTTGACCAATGTGGACAGAGCTCTGACAGCTGTTCAGCCGACTACCTGCTGCCTGGACCCTTGCCCTCTTGAAAGCTGGTGATGAGAAGGCGTGGCCTCCCCTCCAGGACATGATCTACTTATCCCTAATGCCAGGGACTTTCCCAGGGGAACTGAAGTGAGCAGTGGTTAAGATGCTTTTGGAAAACAGACATCACTGGATCTAACCAATCCAGCCAACTGCCACCAGGTTTCACATCTGGGTGAGGGGGCTGAGCATGTGGTCGTGGAACAACTACAGAGCTTCTGGAGGAAGTATCAACCCTTGATTGATTTGATTGATTTGATTTCTATAACTGCTCCTTTTGCACAACTGTCTTGGGGCAGTTTACAATTATTCATTAAACAATGCATTTCAATAGATACGATAAAACAATTTGGAATTCAACCAGAAGCCAGCGCAACTGCCTGAATATAGGCTGGATATGGGCCCTCCACGGAGACCTGGAGCAGACTTGGTAGAATACTCTGCCGAGTGAGAACAGGACCCTGCAGAACAGTGCCACAGGGCATACAAGACAGAGGGGTCACACCAGACCCATGGCTGAGGCCCACAGACCACCACCAACTGGTCTTCCTGCACAGACAATGGCCTCCTTATGTCACAAAGTTTACATCAAATCAATTTATTTAACCTCTCTCCCACTGAAGAGAAGGCGGGAAGCTCCTGGGTTTTTAATGCAAATTGATCTTTTAATGCAAATTGATCTTTACTTTGTATGTTTTAACTTTTTAATTGTAACTACAGTGTTGTAAGCTTCCCTGAACCTGTGGGGAAGGGCAGCATAAAAAATCCTAAAATAAATAAACTCAAATATATTTTCGTAGCTCATTTTTTTGGCTGGAGGAATAACAGTTTAGTGACTTTAGTGTTCTGCTGGAGAGAGATAATGAACAGTGACTGAACCCATCAAGATGTTCTCTGAGTCTCCTTCTCACCCGTTCCACAGCCTGGAGGCTGAGCTCCTCAACCTGAACAGCAAGCTGGGCATGTTTCCAAAGGCTCCCATGTGGCATGTGAGGCAACTGGGATCCTAAGGGCTTCCAAAGGGGCAACTTGAGGCAAAAGACTGCTGTGGGTGAGCAGCATCTGCAACACCTGGCAAGATGCCTTCGAGGAGCTAAAGTAAGGGAGCATCCTCCGCCTACTCCCTTGCTCAAGAAGCCATCTCACTAAGACTGCCAATGAGGATCCTACGCAGTTAAGGAGGTACTGAACAGCTCTGAGGGCAGGAATCTCCAAGCACAGCCACAGGGTCCGCCTTCCAACCCCTTCCCCAGTACTACTAACAGACTGCAAAGCATATTTGAAAACTTGCAACCAGAGTCGCTTTTAATGATGATCCATTACGGCAAAGAGGATTTCTCTCAGATGTTTAAAGTCACTGTCCCTGTGGGCCAAAGGTCAGAGGTTTATCCTTAGTTAGTGGATAATGTTTTAATTTAGAAGAAGAGTTGGTTCTTATATGGTGCTTTTCTCTACCTGAAGGAGTCTTAGAGCGGCTTCCATTTGCCTTCCCTTTCCTCTCCCCACAACAGAAACCCTGTGAGGGAGGTGAGGCTGAGAGAGCCTTGATATTAAGAAGAAGAAAAGTTGGTTCTTATATGCCGCTTTTCTCTACCCAAAGGAGTCTCAAAGCAGCTTACAATGGCCTTTCCTTTCCTCTCCCAACAGACTCCCAGTGAGGTGGGTGAGGCTGAGAGAGCCCTGAGATTCCTGCTTGGTCAGAACAGCTTCATCAGTGCTGTGGGGAGCCCAAGGTCACCCAGCTGGCTGCATGTAGGGGAGGAGCACAGAATCAAACCCAGCTTGCCAGATTAGAAGTCCATGCTCCTAATCATTACATCAAATCAATTTTCAACATGAGCCAGGGTTTAGGATTTGCTATTCAATCTTTGGTTTCAGCTCAGAATGTTTTGACTATTTCTATAAGCTGCCTCGAACCAGGCAGAAAGGTGGGATATAAACGGTTTAATAAATAAGTAACAAATAACTAAAACATGAAGACATTAGGACTTGAGGGTCCCCCAAACTATGACGTACATTAGGCTGGTTTGATTCAGAGAGCTTAGGGCTGAGGGGGGATTTGGACCGGAGTGTTGCCAATTTAGGTTCAACTTTCTAGCCACTAAACTGCACTGTCAATGAGCCATCAAGGCCAATGCCCACACTGGAGCCTAAGAAGTATTATGTCGAGGTGATACAAATGACTGCAAAGCCCCAAGCCCATTCAAGTCCATTTGCAAGGACTGAGCCGCCCCTGGAAGCAGCACTCCTCCCGCCCCCTTCCCTTTCACACCCTTTGCGATCCTGCCATGGTTGAGAGGCTGCTCTTGGCCCAGGCAATAGATCTGTGTGGAGACGGGATCGGCAGCAGAAACCGCAGACGCCAGCTTACATTTTCATGTATCGGTGCACATCAGCTGGGAGAGAAGTTCCGTCAAACACAAAGTCTTCCACCATGACGTTTAAGGTCAACCTGGACCTCCAATGTGAGACGGGCTCATCTAGTGCATAAGTTTGCTTTTTATCTGCTTCAATTTGCTTTCCAGGAAACAAACAAGAAAATATAAAATTGAATACATTTCAGAAATTTCACACACTGCACCATATATTTACTGAATGTCCTACATTTGTTCAACTGCGTTGTCCTTTAGTGAGTTACTTGAAGAAAATGAATTTTTTTCTGTGTGGATGAGAAGCATCTGATTCATGTACTATTAAGCAAATGAATAAAGACACTGCATTTTTTGTGACAGTAGTCAAGATACTGCTGGCTATTCTAAATTATGCTCATGATTTCATGAATTCTGTAACCCTTTAAATGTCTAATTTTTAATATGCTGCCTTATATGTGCCAACAAAGGTATTCTGATTTCGGAACTTATTTAAAAGGGACAGACAAATAAAGAAGGGGGAAGAGTAGCACTATATGTTAAGAACGTCTATACTTGTGAGGAAATACATGTGTCTGAGCATGAGAGTTCAGCTGAGAGCCTTTGGGTAAAAATAAAAGGAGTAGGAAAGCAGGGTTGCACTTCCCTGTAACCGTTGTGCATTGACATCTTGTGTGCAGACACACACTGGGACTGGGCAAGTGCTCGCTGGATGTACAAGACTTTTCACTAAAGCTCCTATAGGGGGTGCTCCCAGCCCCTCAGAACCACCCATGCGCTAGTCTTACCGCCCGGTGCATCACTTGTTCCGAGGGCGGAACGCCCTCCTTCCCTCAGTTCCGACATGCTGCAGCGAGCCTCATGACAACACGAAGTAGAGCCGGACAAGTTCAGTCAGAGTCAACCCAACAAAACACAACAGGCTCACAGTGGGGACAGACGGGGGGAATGTGTCTGCACACAAGACGCCCGTGAACAACAGTTATAGGTAAGTGCAGCCCTGTTTTCATCATTCGTCTTGTGCTGCAGCCCCACACTGGGACCTTCACGAGCTCTTAACCTGGAGGAGGGGTGAGCCCTTCGCCAAACAAGGACTGGAGAACTGATCTTCTGAAATGGCATCGTCTCTATCTCAAAGGTCCAGCGCAATGTCTTCTCGAGACCACATAGCAGCATGACAAATCTATGCCAGTGGGAACTTATAGAGAAAAGCTGTGGATGAGCCAATGGCCGGAGCTGAATGTGCACGGATCCCTAGAGGGCAGGACAACCCCGCTGCACTGTATACAGACCAGACTGCACAGACAACCCATTGGGCATGGAACCTGCTGAAGCAGATTCACCTTTTCTAGGGCCCGAATGACAAACAAATAATGCTTTTGACTTGTCCTGTGTCCTAAGTAATAAAGTAAGGCTCTTTTCACATCTAAAGAATGGAGAGAACATTCTGAAAAAATGGGTAGAAAACTGGGAGAAAAATCTCCTGGGTTAAATGGAACTGGGAAACAACTTCAGGGAGGGAATCCCTTGAGAGGTGCAGGACCTCTTTCCCCAGGAAGCACTGCACATAAGGTGGATCCAAACTGCTAATTCCCCAACCCACCTGGCAGACATGACTGCCACCAGTAACAAAGATTCAAAGAGCGAGGCAGGCCTTTGTCAATGGCTTGCTGGAGTGTAGCAGAATCTCTCGGACCTCCTGTGGAAGCTGAGTATTCAGTTCCCCATACTCCAAGCTGCTACTTGCAGACAGGCAGGGTGTAGAAATGGAGGGGAGAGAAAATGTAGGGCATCAGTTGTCTGAGGAAGTGGAATGTAACTGCCCCTTGACAACCGTAGTAACAGGGGGAACCAAGGTTGACGGGGCTGGATCGGGGCTATTAGAATTACATCCACTCCATCCTGGGCTAGCTTGAGCAATATGTGGGAAAGAAGCAGGAGAGTGGGGGAAAAGATAAAGGAACGGCCCCTGCCATCTGAACTGGAAAGCCTCCCCCAAGGAGCCTTCGCGCTTCCCTGACAGGGAACAAAAAAGGATCATTTCCGTGGATCATTTCCAGAGCTGGAAATCCCCACCATTGGAAAATAGGGAGGAGGTACTCCCCGTTTAGGGACCAGTTTTAAACTGGGCAAAAATGCCTGCTCAACTTGTCTGCAGTCGTATTGGACAAGTCTGCAATGTGAATGCCTTTTAGATGGAAACTGAGTTTGAGAACCAGACTCCATAGAGACAAAACCTCCTTGGAAAGGGTCCAGGAAGATGTTTCCCCTTGCTTGTTGAGGTGGAACATAGCTGAGGTGTTGTCCATTTGGATGAGGACCTTCCTAGACAAAACCATGTCTGAAAAAGCAGTTAGGGCTAAATCAAAGGTTCTAAGTTCGAGAACATTGATATGAAGGGATGATTCAGCCAGTGACCAGACCCCTTGGGTGCAACGGCCCTGGCCGTGAGGTCCCCAACCTACCAGGGAAGCATCTGTGGTGATGACCAAATCACCATCTGGGAGGACAACTCCAGGAAACAGTTATCTGGGGCCTGGGAATCCAAGATAAGGGAAGGAACATAATGAAACTGTAAACAGTAACCATATTTAACAACAGAGAGCACCCAAGAATCATGGGTCATCTGGAACCAGCTAGGGACAAGCATGGACAAACAGTCCAAGAAATTTCCCCTGAGGGAACTGGCAGTCAGAACTTCTGAGGCTGTTGCCTCGAATCTCTCTGAATGGATTGGGGCTGCTTGGGGGAATCGAGGGCCTTGATGCCTCCTGTGGTAGGGTTGGGAGGAATTCCTGGGAGGATACCATTGGCCTTGTGGGCACTGA
Organism: Paroedura picta; assembly: GCF_049243985.1. Classification (NCBI taxonomy): domain Eukaryota; kingdom Metazoa; phylum Chordata; class Lepidosauria; order Squamata; family Gekkonidae; genus Paroedura; species Paroedura picta. The sequence goes on from NC_135382.1 coordinate 1,836,960, forward strand.
GCCCAAAAGAAAGGGGTGATGGAAGCCTTGATGGCTTTGCTGGAAACGGCCCTGGTACTGCTGGGACGGTAAAGGTGGGAAGGTTTTCTGTCTGCTGTTCTTAAGATTCCAATGAACTCATCTGTAGATTGGGCAAACAAAGTGCACTCAAAAGCCTGAGTCTCGATGGGGAGAGAGGTGTTCCGTAGCCAGGAGTGGGATCTGATGGTAACAGTGGAGGCCATAACCCTTGCAGACACTTCAGCAGCATGTCGACCAGCATTAATTGCCTGTTTAGATGTTTTTATAGCCTCTGAGTATATGAGGCGAGCTAAGCTTCTGGATTCCTCTGGTAGCATATCTAGATATTTGGATATACTGTCCCGTAAGAAGCACTGATGGCCCCTTTGATGGTCTGGTAACTGGCGATCCTGAAGTTTAGGGCAAAGGAAAAACAAACTTTCCTGCCAAGAAGATCTAAGTGTCTGCTCTCCCTATTGACTGGAGAAGAACGCTGACCAAGCTGCATGTCTTGAATAGTAACAGAGGAGTAAGAGGGAGGGAGGGAAAGAAATTCGGCAGTGTCTTGCTTGACTCTCTAGGGGCAACAACAGCAGAGGCTGGCTTCTTCCAGATAGCAATCGTTAAGTTGTCCAACCCTTGAATGATAGGAAGGGCAATGCAGGTGGGAGTCTCAGAGTATAACAGACTTACAATCTTGTCCTTGGGTTGAACATCCCCTGTCGAGATATCAAGCTCAAGGGCCCTGGCCATCCTACTGACCATGCAGACGGTAGTCCACACTTGGAGGGATCCCCGATGTTGTCATCCGGGAAAAGTTCCGATGTTTACTCAGCGTATTCTGATTTAGACTCCTCTCCCCTATTTCAGCTTCCAAGTACCGCAGGGGGGCCATGTGTAGGGCTGGAGGTTCATCCTCAAAACCAAAAGGGACATCTTGGATTTGGTCCCCAAAAGGTCTGTCCAATTTGCTCAGGTACATTGGCAAGGGATTGTAAGAGAGCTGTGACAGTCTGTCATACAAGAGGCAGAGAATGAGGTCTATGTTGGTCTCTACCTAGCTTGGATCGGCTCACATCCAGCAGCATCGCAGAATATCAAGAAGAAGAAGAAGAAGAAGAGTTGGTTCTTATATGCCGCTTTTCCCTACCCGAAGGAGGCTCAAAGCGGCTTACAGTCGCCTTCCCTTTCCTCTCCCCACAACAGACACCCTGTGAGGTGGGTGAGGCTGAGAGAGCCCTGATATCACTGCTCAGTCAGAACAGCTTTATCAGAGCTGTGGCCAGCCCAAGGTCACCCAGCTGGCTGCATGTGGGGGAGTGCAGAATCGAACCCGGCATGCCAGATTAGAAGTCCGCACTCCTAACCACTACACCAAACTGGCTCTCAGGAAAGGGGATTGGAGGCGTGGAGGAGGGGTTCATCGGGGCTGTGCCAGTGGAATGCTAGACAGTTTGGAGCCCTTAGATGGAACCGTCACCGACTCCCGAATGGAAGATCTAGTCTTATCCTTGTGCTTCTTAGAACGTTTAGCTGAAGGCTCGCCTGTAGGCACCTCTTTCTCAGCGATCCCCGAATCGAACCGAGGACACTGGAACAGTAGAAGGATCCATGTGTTTCATAGGCTTGAGGGTCAAGAAACGGATCAGAGCTAGAAAGCAAACTGACAGAGGACCCAATCTGGGTGTTTGTTGAGCATAGGGGGAGTGGGTTTGGAAACAGGTGTGGGAGGGTCAACGGACAATGACTTTTCCCAGACAGCAGCCTTCAAGTGGAAATATCTGTCTGAACGCACCTTAGATGTAAATTTTTGGCAGATGGTACATGAGCCTACATTGTGCTCCTCACAGTATGGAGTCAAGATGCTGCACACGGACGAGCACGAGCGCTCCCTCCTTTGTCCTTACATTGTGCTCCTCACACTATGGAGTCAAGATGCTGCACACGGACGAGCACGAGCGCTCCCTCCTTTGTCCTTACATTGTGCTCCTCACACTATGGAGTCCAGGTGCCGCACACGGAGAAGCACGAGCGCTCCCTCCTTTGTCCTTACATTGTGCTCCTCACACTATGGAGTCCAGGTGCCGCACACGGAGAAGCACGAGCGCTCCCTCCTTTGTCCTTACATTGTGCTCCTCACACTATGGAGTCCAGGTGCCGCACACGGAGAAGCACGAGCGCTCCCTCCTTTGTCCTTACATTGTGCTCCTCACACTATGGAGTCAAGATGCTGCACACGGACGAGCACGAGCGCTCCCTCCTTTGTCCTTACATTGTGCTCCTCACACTATGGAGTCCAGGTGCCGCACACGGACGAGCACGAGCGCTCCCTCCTTTGTCCTTACATTGTGCTCCTCACACTATGGAGTCAAGATGCTGCACACGGACGAGCACGAGCGCTCCCTCCTTTGTCCTTACATTGTGCTCCTCACACTATGGAGTCCAGGTGCCGCACACGGAGAAGCACGAGCGCTCCCTCCTTTGTCCTTACATTGTGCTCCTCACACTATGGAGTCCAGGTGCCGCACACGGAGAAGCACGAGCGCTCCCTCCTTTGTCCTTACATTGTGCTCCTCACACTATGGAGTCCAGGTGCCGCACACGGAGAAGCACGAGCGCTCCCTCCTTTGTCCTTACATTGTGCTCCTCACACTATGGAGTCCAGGTGCCGCACACGGAGAAGCACGAGCGCTCCCTCCTTTGTCCTTACATTGTGCTCCTTACAGTATGGAGTCAAGATGCTGCACACGGATGAGCACGAGCGCTCCCTCATTTGTCCTTTCATTGTGCAGTTCAGCCCCCTCCTCACCTGCTACAATATCACTTTCTTGTCCCCACAATAGTCCTACCATGTCCCTATTCTTTTTCTTACTTTGAATATAACTAAAGACTATAACTAAAGTGGAACAGGCTTCCTCAGGAGGTGGTGGGTTCTCCATCTTTGGAGATTTTTAAACAGAGGATGGATAACCATCTGACGGAGAGGCTGATTCTGTGAAGGTTCAAGGGGGTGGCAGGTGACAGTGGATGAGCGAGAGGGTTGTGATTGTACTGCACAACAACAACAACAAAGGTGAGCAAACTCTTCATATAAACAGTGAACCATCTCTGATTTGCAGGTGGACGGGAGCTCTTCTAAGAACTAATGCAAAATGCCACACATCTGCCAACAAAAAGAACAGCAAAACATACCTGGCTGAAAGATTCTCCAGTGAGAAGGTTAATTTCTTCTGGTTTAGGGACCATGTAAGTAGTCAATGGGCTTACAATGTGCACCTGTTTGCCATCGTGCCAGGGCAGGATTCCAGCATGGTGAAGAAAGATGTAAGCATATAAGGTCCCATTATTCCGTGTTTTCTTTGGTACGGACACATTCACAGTTCTAAGAAACAAAACACATTTTGTAATAATATACTTGTCACCGTTTCACACAAGTACTAGCAAAGGTACCATGTCAGAGGCTCAGAGTGAAGATGGAATACAAAGCCTACATTGAGGAATACAAAGCCTACATAAGGGCTTTGTATTCCACGATGGATCTCAAGACACAGCCCCAGGGTCCCCAACAGTATGGAGCCTTACAGGAACCTTTGGAATTCTGACCTCGTGTGGTGGGCACTAAGCAGCTGCCTTCAAAGCAACATTTAAAAAAATCTGCATAGACAATCAAATCTCCAATGGCCAATCAAAAGCCTTGCTGGGCAAAAACCCCACCCACATTCTTAAAACACCTGGCAGGTGCCAGAAGAGGTATTGGCAATACGGTGCTCACAGGGACTACGTCCAGGTTCCCCATATAGATTAACTGGCTCCAGTTCTTTGATTTTACAGAAACATTTTAAACTTCAGAATGCCAGTGAAGTGCCCAGATGGAAGTAAGCAGTCAAACGTCTTTAGCGATTTAAGATTAAGTCAGAACTTCACCAACAACATGTATAAATCATCAGAAAAGTTAGGCTTATGTTGCAACTACCTTGAGACAAGAGCAAATGTGGAATCTGAGAGGTTTGTTAAAAAATCAATAATATAAATATTCATCTAGAAGTAAATCCCATCAATTCCAATTAGACTACTCCATAAACATATATTTAATACTTAGGTTGCTCTAACTGCAGCTTGAAAGAGTTTTCCTTGAAAAATACAGGAGCACCATCTAGCCAAATGGGAGGGATCGAAGAACTTGCTAAAAGAAGTATTCCGTGCAATGGGAGAACGACATCTTGCACACACATCCCTCCTGAAGGCAGCTGGCAACCCAGGTAGACAACTGACTACAAACTGTATAAATTGCAAAGCTTTTAAACAAAAACCCAATATATCAAACGTGCAAGCAGAAACTTTAAAACAGCCGTCAAAGACCCACAAGCTAGAAAAACTTCATAGGACACCAGGAGGCTCCCAGAGGGCTCTGCTTTCTAACGGCCTCTGCAAGACTGTTCTGCAGGGCTGGAGCAGCTACAGAGACAGACAGCAGCAATGCGAGGCACCCTGCACCGCACAGGGCAGGACAGGGTGGATGTGCTAAACAAAGTGGCACCTTTAAGACCAGCCCAGTTTTAGCCAAGGTATAAGCATTTGTGTGCACATACTAAATAATTTATTCTAATACCCCGAGTAAAACTTTGCCGGTCTTAAAGGTGCCTTGGGACTCAAACTTTGTTTTAGATCAGAGAATTGGAAGGAAGAATTGGAATTCAGATCATAGAGTGGGAAGGGCCCATACAGGCCATCTAGTCTGCTTGAAGACTGCTAGGGAGGGGGAGCTCCCCACCTCCTTAGGCAGTCGATTCCACTGCTGGACTACTCTGACTGGGAAATCCCCCCCCCCCTCTTTATTTAGCTGATATCATTCTTCACATAGTTTAAATCCACTACTGTGGTCCTATGCTGCCCACAGGGACATTTCCCTGCCCTCCTCTGACAACCTTTCAAATACTTCAATATAGCAATCACATCCCCTCTCAACCTCCTCTTCTCCAGGCAGAACCTTCCCAAGTCCCTCAGTCTTCCCTGACAGGGTTTGGTCCACAGGCCTCGGATCATTCTTGTCACACTCCTCTGAACACTCTCAATTTTGTCCATGTCTTTTTACAGCTAAGGGATACTGTAAAAAAGTGGCTGGGACAAAGCTAAATATCTAAAACAACTAGAATAGATCTGAGAGTATTAACACATTTGCACCATAAAAGCACAAACTCAGAACACGGTTGCCCCTATAAGAGCAGTTTTATATTATTGTTGTTGTTGTTACAAATAAAATAAAATAACAAATCACACCGTGTAACACCAACCACAGCCTCCATCACAACCCAGGTTAAATTAAATAGAACAGAAGACTAGAAAGAGACAGAAGCCGGGTTGGAAAGGGTCAAGCGGCTGCATTTTTTCCAAGTATGCTAACCACTGATCCACTGCAGCCCTTTCCATCAACTTCTCCACAAACACTAAATGTGAAATGAGGCAGTCACTGGGCGGGTCACGGGGCTCGAGCGATGGTTTCTTCCACGAAGAACGGGTCAATGCCTCTTCAAATAGCTCCAGGAACTTCCTCAATGTTAGGGAGAGATTCAAATGAGGAGCCGTGTTAGTCTGAAGCAGCACAATAAAATCAGAGCCCCGATGGGCACCTTTAAGACCAACAAAGATTTATTCAAGGCGTGAGCTTCCGAGTGCAAGTTCAGACTAAGAACTGACCATCATAACATCATAACTGTAGGATTATAAAAAACCAAAGGTTTATCTTGTTACATTCGTAAACACCAGACAGATGGCCATGTTCGTGACCGATTCCCACCCTAGGCCAGCACATTCGACTCCTGGAACTGAAGGCACCAGGAAAGCCCTGTAGGCATCCTTATCCCAGACCAATATTGCCACACACATCCCTGCCAGCAGTCCAAGACTGATGAAGGACTGAGAACACAGGTGGAGCAAGATTTTTCAGGGTGACTGTCTGGTCCTCTTGCACCCACGTCTCAGTCAAGCATGTCAGGTCTACTTCATGCTCTGCATAATACTCTTGCGGAGTTGAGGATTTGTTCTTAACTGACCTGGCATTGTCTAGCAGCAGTGTTGGAACCACCCTGGCCCTCCAGCACATATCTAGGGATGGGGCACAGGTTAGAAGGGCTGCAAGCATATCCATACAGCCCCCAACCCCATGAACTCCGGGGAGGGGACCAGCCAGACCAATTCACAATCCTTCTATTGTCTAAAAACGTCTCCCACTGTCATCCCTCCCTTGGCTCATTATGGTTGGGATCCCCAAGCAGGGTCCCTCCTTCGCCTCCACCATCCCTTGGGGGTCAACCATACAGCTTCTCCCATATCACTCTGGATCTAATTAAACCCTCCCCCACAACCTAACTAGCCCCCAACTACGCTAATCTGTCAGCTAAGAAATGCTAAACTGTTAGCTAAGAAATGCCAGAAGAGTCCAAGGCAGCTGCTGGAGGACCAACTAGCGGCCACTTTGCACCGAGGGGCCCAACCACACCTGCCACGCCACCCCTGAGGCTGAGGTAGTGGCTGCACCACCACTAGGGGCCCCATCAGTGGCTGTGACACAGCCCAAGGCCAAGGCAGCAGCTGTGCAGCTTCCGAGGCTAGGACAGCTGGCGCTCCGCCCCTGGGGGCCCAGCCAGTGCCAGTGCTGCCTCCAAGGCCAAGGCAGCAGCCACCGCATCCCTGGCGGTTCCCCGGAGGGCTTTAAATGAGTTCTTAACCAGAAGTTATATATGTTGCCAGATTTCTGCTCCTACTGTACAGAGGCTGGCTGCCTGACTCAGAACCAAATTTGGAGTGCACCTGGCAGTGTTAAACAATGCTCTTAAAAAATGCAGATTGAGCACGGGCCTCAGCATTGTAACACCTTGAGATCAAATCATTTACATATATATTGAAAAGAAAGGGAGCAAGGAGACAACCCTGCCTTATACCTTTCTATGAGGGTATCGGTTTGGGGAGCTTAGCTTCTGGTGTGAATCTTGTCTGCAAGTTCATGTTCCCATACAGTTTAATCATTAGTGCTAACAGCAGTATAACCACCAGGGATAATAATCATCAGGTATGGATGAGTCTCCCAACTAAGCCCAGGCCTCCCACACACAACTGTGCCAAAGGCCCCTTCAACTCCACAAAAGCCTTACTATGCCTGTCAATACCTGTCTGCTTATGGACTATGTGATTCAACACTAGGCAGTGGTCAAGTGTAGAGTGGCTTTGTGCAAATACTGCTTGCTCTATTTCTCCTTTTCCAGCCAATTGCAAAGTCTGATGCTGAGATGTTTAGTATAAAGTTTGCGTACGATATTAAGCAGACTAATTTGGTCTGATCCGTTGTTTTTCTCAAAAATATAGTAATTATAATTGCCAAATCCCATTCCCTTGGATTTTTGCAGACTGGTCAATAAATGTAAAAAGTTTTGACAGTCTAGGGCAGTTGTCCCCAACCCTGGGCCGTGAAGGCCGTGGCGCCGCCCCTCCCCCGAAGCGAGAAGCTCGCCAGGCTGCGAGCAAATCAGCCGCCGAAGCGGCCGATTAGCTCGCGGCCCGGCAAGCTTCTTGTTTTGGGAGGGGAGGGAAGAGAAGCTTGCCGAGCCGCAAGCTAATCGGCCGCTTTGGCTTTAGCGGCCGATTTGCTGGCGGCCCGGAGGGGCCGGGAGAGGGAGCCGCGGCCGCCGGCATGGTCAAAATGATTCCCCCAAATTCTAGCAGAAATAGTGTTAGTCATGGGGATATTTTCCTGATTATTTGCTCTAGCTATCAGTTTCCAGAATGTCCCATTCTTTTTGGCTTTAGCAGCATTAAAAATGCTTGCCAGCTTCCTTGTTGACTTTTAAGAGTGCTTTGTATTCTTTTTTCTTAAGACATTCAGCTGGGCATGAACATTCTGCCTCGATAGCACCGGGGTTAGATTGGAGAGAAGTTGTCCATGCAGATCTAATGAAAAACTCCTCTAATGGCTTACACGATTTAGCGTCTTCTTTAGATGCCCATTCTAAGAAATAGGCCACAATAAGATCATTGCTCTCCTTTGGCTTTACATTTGTGGAGTACAGAGGAAGGGAAACTCAATATGCCTCTTTTAAGAGAAAACGCCGAGGTCCATATATAAGCTGCCAAATATTGTGCTATAGCTTACAAGGCATGTCATGCATGTGTTAGCACTGGAAGCTAGTTATGAATATTGGTAAAATCTAAATATTGATTTTCAATATTACGGTACATTCTCGATTTTTATGAGGACCCTTTAGTTGCAATATTTTGTAATAAGTTCAATGCTGTTCTGGGCTGTAAAGTGTGCTTGTATCTGGCTTGGAGCTGTATTAAACATAAATACGAAAGCATCTGGGTGAGTGTCACATGGACCAGAGTGCCAAAATCATCATCTCCAGACAGCTTACACGCTCTGTGTTCTTGGGAAAGGGTAATGTTGACACAGCAGGCAACTGTGGGTCCAACTGGACTTCCGAACTGTCCACAATGTTTGCCAAATGAAGCTGGACCCAATCTAGTGTGGGAAATAGATGCTTTCAGTGGGAATTAGAAGTGCCTATTTTGAGGCAAGAATGTGTCTGCAACCTCAAACAAGGGGACAGGATAACTGCTTAGGTTGGTCATGTACCAAAAATGTTTTTGCTGCATTGTGGTTCACAAACAAAACAGGGATGTGCAGAGCCTTAGAGAAGGATGCTGGTGTCCTTGCCTATGAACTCACCTAGAACCAATGAGAAATGAGGTTAAGATTCAGGGCAGGCTTTCATACTGTGTGGGAACAAGCACAGAGATACAAAAACCAAACCTCTGCCTATTGGGCACAATGGCACGACATACCAGGTGCATGGAATTATGATGCTAATCATTGTACAGCAACTGCATAAAACAAACCGTGATACCTTTCAAACTTGGATTCAACGTCAAAATTCTCCACATTCAAAACCAGGTCGATATTATTCTCGGTACCTATGCTGGATCGCGTAGTTGTGTAAACACTTAGCTGAAACAGAAGAGAAGCAAAGTGTGAAGGCCTGCAAACAGACACACTTGTTGCTTTCCAGACGGAAGTCTGATGAGCTCTGAAAGCAAACAATCTGCATCTTGCTCATCCCTGCCCTGAAGTCCTCCGACTGGCAATTGAAAATATTGACCTTTCACTGATGCCCAAGGCGGCTTCCAAAAGGGAAACACGCAGAGTTATAAAACAAACTTAACATACAAATTAAGATTCAGCCATGCAGCTGTGCTGCTCTGAAGCAGCAGAACAAAGTTTGAGTCCAGGGGTACCTTTAAGACCAACAATGTTTTATTCAAGGTCTCAAGGTATACTGGAGCGGCTGGACAGATCCTTCTCCTGGATGCTGGAGGCTGATCCTGCACTGAGCAGGGGGTGGGACTAGATGGCCTGCATGGCCCCTTCCCACTCTAGGATTCGAGGAGTCAAGTTCAGCAGTGGAAGGGGCTGCCTAAGGAGGTGGGGAGCTACCCCTCACTGGTGGTCTTCAAGCAGCGGCTGGACAGATCCTTCTCCTGGATGCTGGAGGCTGATCCTGCACTGAGCAGGGGGTGGGACGAGATGGCCTGGATGGCCCCTTCCCACTCTAGGATTCTAGGAGTCTAGTTCAGCAGGGGAATGGGCTGCCTAAGGAGGTGGGGAGCTCCCCTCATTGGCCATCTTCAAGCAGCGGCTGGACAGGTCCTTCTCCTGGATGCTGGAGGCTGATCCTGCACTGAGCAGGGGGTGGGACTAGATGGCCTCCATGGCCCCTTCCCCCTCTAGGAGTCTAGTTCAGGGGGGGGCTCCCCCTCACTGGGGGCCTTCAGGCGGCGGCTGGGCAGGTGCTTGAGGCGTGTCTTTTTGGGCGTCTGGGCGCCGTCTCCCCCCGCAGGTGGCCCTGTGCGTGCGCTGCCCCCCCTCCCCCCCCCGGCTCCCTCACCTGGAGGCTGGGCCTGCGCGCCAGGTAGGGCCGGATGCATCCGTCGGGGGCGTCGGGCGCGGCGGGCAGGCAGGGCCGGGTGTGGACGATGCCGTACATGACCCAGCAGGTGTGCGCCACGTAGACGGCGAAGAGCCCCACCGCCAGCCCCGTCAGCGAGCTGCGCCTCGGCAGCATCGCCGCCCCACCGCCCGGCCGCCCGCCGCACGCACGCACGCCCGCGCCAGGCACGCCGGGAGACCGAGTCCCTGCAAGGGCCCACGGGAAGGGGCGCGCGCACGCCGCGGCCGCAGGAGCGCCCCCCACTGGCCGGAGGCCGCCCGCAGCCCAGCCCGCCGAGCAGCGCGAGGTCCGCCCACGCCCCGCCCCGCCCCGCCCCGCCCTGGGCCCGCCCTCCCGCAGCTGGGGGGGGGCAGATCTCCGCTGAGGCGCGGGGGGAGGGGGGGCTGCCGCGTCATCCACTGGGAGGAGCCCTGAATTGGAGGCCAGGCCCGCAGACCCGGAAGGAGATGCCTCTGCGGCCGGGGGGGGGAGCCGGGGGGGGGGCGACGCCAAGGCCTTGACCTGAGTCCCGGCCCCGGTCCAGGGGGCATCAGAGACACACCGAGGGAAGCGCACGCACAGCCCACAGGGCACCAACAGGAGGGTGCGGAGAGGCCACCGCACGCACAACACGCACACAGGAAGCGGGGGGCAGGGGCAGGGGCTGTGCGGCAGGCAGGCCCGGCCAGGAGGCCCCATTTCGTGGCTGCCACCTGGAGGAGCCCCCCCCGCCCCCCCAGCACCAGGCGTCCGACCCGGCCACCCCGGGGCCTCGCTCTCTGCAGGGCTTTCTTGACCCGGAAGAGGCCGGGGGCTCTATGTGGGGGGCTGGGGGGCTGCGGAGGCCCCACTTTCAAACCTCAGGGAGTATCTCCAACCCAGGGGTTGCCAACCTCCAGGCGGGGCCTGCAGAGCTCCTGGAATTGCTGCTCAAATCCAAACGAGAAAGATCAGCTGCCCAGGCAGAAAGGGCTGCGTTGGAGGGCGGACTGCACCCTTTGGACGCCCCTCTACCAAACCTCACTTTCTCTGGGCTCGGCTGGCCCAGTCTGCTGCTTGGCTGGTGACGTCTGCCCCTCGAAGCCTGAGGCCCACTGCTGGCAACTGCCCTCCCTGTTGTCTCACTGTCTACGTGAGGATAGATTCAAGGGCACCCTTAAGAGCACCTTTAAGACCAACCAAGATTTATTCAAGGCGTGAGCTTTCTAGTGCAGGCCCTCTTCCTCAGACTAATCAACAGCCATGGAATAATGCAGTTGGAAGGCACCTCATAGGTCATCTAGTCCAACCCCCTGCACTATACAGGACACTCACAACCCTCTCGCTCCTCCACTGTCCCCTGCCACCCCCTTGAGCCTTCACAGAATCAGCCTCTCTGTCAGATGGCTATCCAGCCTCTGTGTAAAAATTTCCAAAGATGGAGAACCCGCCACCTCCTGAGGAAGCCTGTTCCACTGAGGAACCGCTCTAACTGTCAGGAACTTCTTCCGGATGTTTAGATGGAATTTCTTTTGAATTAATTTCATCTCATTGGTTCTGGTCTGTCCTTCTTGGACAAGAGAGAACAATTCTGCTCCATCCTCCAGGACCCTTTTAAATACTTGAAGATGGTTATCAGATCCACTTTCAGTCCTCTCCTCTCTAGGCTAAACAGACTAAGCTCCCCCAACCTTTCTTCATATGTCTTGGTCTCCAAACCCCTCACCATGTTTGTTGCCCTCCTCTGAACACGCTCCAGTTTGTCAACATCCCTCTTCAATTGGGGTGCCCAAAACTGAACACAGGACTCCAGGTGTGGCTGAACTAGAGCAGAGTAAAGCGGTACCATCACCTCCCGTGATCTGGACACAATACTCCATTTGATACAGCCCCAAATCCCATTTGCCCTTTTAGCCACTGTCACACTGCTGACTCATGTTCAATGTATGGTTTCCTAAGACTCCTAGATCCTTTTTGCACATGCTACTGCCAAGACAAGTCTCCCCCATCTTATATTGGTGTATTTGGTTTTTCCTACCTAAATGCAGAACTTTACATTTGTCCTTATAGAACTTTTTTCCTATTAAACTGACAGTTTAACTCATGACAGGGGGGGAGAAGGCATCCTTCGGGGCCCACCTCCAATTAGTCGAAGGACCACATGTGGTCCGCAGCCCACAGGTTGGGGATCGCTAGTCTATGGGACAGATTTACTGGCAGCTCCCACCTGGATTCCTGTCCCTAAGAATACTACTGATTTGAAAGCATGGGCTAGACGCATTACAGAGGCGTGGCCAGGCATTGTTCAAACCCTCGAGTCAGCAAAGGACAGTTATAAGCAACAAGCAGACAAGAAACGAAGCCCTGCGTCGTTGTGGAAGGTGGGAGATGAGGCTTACCTGTCCATTAAGAATCTTAGGTGCCAACAGCCCTCATGCAAATTAGGTCTGCAGTTTGTTGGCCCTTTTAAAGTGATCAAGGTGATCAACGATGTGACAGTAGTACTTGTCCTGCCAAAGGCTTATAAAAATGCCCATCCTGTCTTTCATTCTAGCCTGCTGAAGAAAACCCCTACACCAGACCAATGGCACCCCGCTCTTGCAGCGCCCATCCCCATCTTTGTGTTTAATCAGGCCCATTATGAAGTTGGGCAAATCTTGGACTCTTCCTGGCATCGTGGCAAACTACCATATTTAGGGGACTGGAAAGAATTTCCCATGGGGGATAAGGAATGGGTGGAGGCTGATGATGTTCGGGCTCCCAAGTTGGTTTGGGACTTCCAAACAGAGTTCCCGCTGAAATCGGACCCCCCCCCCCAAGGAAGATGAGGGTGGTGGTGGGGAATTGTGCTTGGAGGGGCAGAATGTCAGAATCCTGTGTCTTCTGCCATGGGTTAGTGTGGGGCTTGATCACTTTGCTCATCTTAGCATTATGTATCCATTTCCCTCGCTTTCTGCTCGTTCCTAGAACGTAGATGCCACTCACAGCCGCAAGGTCATTTATCCATCTAGAATCATAGAATCATAGAATCATAGAGTTGGAAGGGGCCATACAGGCCATCTAGTCCAACCCCCTGCTCAACGCAGGATTAGCCCTAAGCATCCTAAAGCATCCAAGAAAAGTGTGTATCCAACCTTTGCTTGAAGACTTCCAGTGAGGGGGCACTCACCACCTCCTTAGGCAGCCTATTCCACTGCTGAACGACTCTGACTGAGAAAAACTTTTTCCTGATATCTAGCCTATATCGTTGTACTTGAAGTTTAAACCCATTACTGCGTGTCCTTTCCTCTGCAGCCAGCAGAAACAGCATCCTGCCCTCCTCCAAGTGACAACCTTTCAAATACTTAAAGAGGGCTATCATGTCCCCTCTCAACCTCCTTTTCTCCAGGCTGAACATTCCCAAGTCCCTCAACCTATCTTCATAGGGCTTGGTCCCTTGGCCCCAGATCATCTTCGTCGCTCTCCTCTGTACCCTTTCAATTTTATCGATGTCCTTCTTGAAGTGAGGCCTCCAGAACTGCACACAGTACTCCAGGTGTGGTCTGACCAGTGCTGTATACAATGGGACTATGACATCTTGTGATTTTGATGTGATGCCTCTGTTGATACAGCCCAAAATGGCATTTGCCTTTTTTACCGCTGCATCACACTGCCTGCTCATGTTTAGTTTACAATCCACAAGTACCCCAAGGTCTCGTTCACACACAGTGCTACCTAGAAGCGTATCCCCCATCCAGTAGGCATGCTTTTCATTTTTCTGACCCAGATGCAGAACTTTACACTTATCTTTATTAAATTGCATCTTGTTCTCATTTGCCCATTTTTCCATTGTGTTCAGATCTCGTTGAACTCTGTCTCTATCTTCCGGAGTATTTGCCAGTCCTCCCAATTTGGTGTCATCTGCAAACTTGATGAGTAGTCCCTCCACCCCCTCATCTAGATCATTAATAAATATGTTAAAAAGTTAAATGCATCTAGTTTCTATCCACATCCCACGCTGGCTGGTTTCCCCAAACCTGCACCTGGCAGTGTCTTGTTATGTCTCACTTTGATACCTATGTTGGGGAGGGGGGTCATGAGGCCTTATAATGTACTGCTTGGCCTGTTTAATTCAGTTCTGTCTAAGAGTGCTGTATGATACTGTTTGAAATAAATAATCTGCAAATCAAGAGGATTTCTTGTTTCCAAGTCTGGGATTCTGACACGAACCCAGGGACAGCCAACCGCCAGGTGGGGCCTGCAGATCTCCTGGAATTATAGCTCATCTCCAGATGATAAAGATCAGCTCTCCAAGCAGAATTGGCTGCTTTAGGGGGAAACAAAAGAAACAGGGAACCTTGTGGAAAATTCAGCAAGAGGTGAATAAACGCACCACAAAGAAATCTCAAATGCAAAAATTATTATATAATTGGGAAAAGTATACAAACATTTAAATAACAATATACATTCTTTACATAGCAGTCTCAAAGATAATATACAATATGAATGATCAACAAAAGTAACTCCCACTCTGTGAATAGTTAAGGAAACTCCCAACAGAACCCAGGAGCTCAGCCTGTTTCTCAAAAAGCTACCGGGGAGCAAACTGCTACAAAGAATATTAATAAAACCCAGTATTAAGAATAGTAGTGTAATACCAATTTTTTAATTTGTTGGTAAATACCTGAATAAGGCTTTTCTTTTAATATGAAGTTGATTACAATTTATGTAGAAGAAGGGGAAAGAGGGGAATAAGCAAACTCTTCACTGGCTGTCAGTGCCACAAACTAGTATTTAGCAAGCTTCTAAAAGGCAGAGAAAAACAAATGAGAGATGTAAAGTAGGGTCAGGAAGCAAATAGATTACTTAGAAAAATAAAAAAGCTATACTTACTATTATCCAGCCTAAATTAAAGGACAAAGGGAATCCTAGTAGGCTACCCGAGTAAAGACGACAAAATGTTGTGTCTCTCTAGCCCCAAATTTCCTTAGACAAAATGTTGTGTCTCTCTAGCCCCAAATTTCCTTAATGAGTTACGTTACTAAATAGCAAGGGGTCATAGCTTCTCCCATGAAAATCCAAACATTTAAAGGGGAATGAAAACGAAATCACCTAAAGCTTATTTAAAGAAACCACTAATGGAGAAAAAGCATTACAGTCATGATGTCCAACAGGTATAGACTATGGGGACCCTACACAAATGCTCTTATTTCACCTGAGACATTATGTCCATGGGGAAAAAGAGTATCCAGAGAAAATATGAAATATGCTTCCTGTTTTTGTAAAAGTAATTTCAAATTGGTATTCTGGCAAGGCGGTGATTTGAAATGTTTAAAGACAAAAATGTTTAAGTCAGGCCACTGATGATTCATTTGAATACAAATTGAAACTATTGGAGCGGATTCCACTCGTCTCAGTAATCTGGACTTATGTTCCAATATGCAAAGTTTTGTATGTCGAGAACTGCGCCCCACATAAAACATTTGACAAGGATAGACTGCAAGATACAGGACCATGGCAGTATTGCAGTTGGTGAAGAAGTTGCTATGTAACATTATATTTTTATGCGGAACTGTGAAACTGGATCTTTCTAAGAAGGAATCACAGGCAGCACAATTACCACACCTATGCCCTCCACAAATTTGTTGGTGATTCCTGGCCCCCGGGAGGCACGCCTGGCCTCGACCAGGGCCAGGGCCTTCTCGGTCCTGGCCTCTACCTGGTGGAAGGAGCTCCCGGGAGAGCTGCGGGCCCTGCGGGATTTACCAGCTTTCCGCAGGGCCTGCAAGACGGAGCCCTATGGTTGAGGCCGGTGCCTCCTTGTAAGATTGGGTCCCCCTTTCCCCCTTAGGGCTATATAGGCAGTGCTCCCTGGTGCCGCTGTCGTTTTGGTTGGGATGGACAGTCTATTTGTTTTTGTAGGATATTTTTACGTATTAGGGGTTTTATGGGTTTTTATATGTTGTTACCTGCCATGAGCCTTAGGGGAGTGGCGGGCTATAAATCGAAGTAATAAATAAAATAAATAAATAATGATGTCCAGGAGGTAAACTAGAACCTTGGGCTTGAGGAGACAGATCTGAATGTATCAACAAGCACACCCCAGAATGTGAGAAATAAGTGACCAATATTTCAAAATTATTGTCCTGATCTTATTACTACAAGAAGATAAATCAAAAGAACATACCAGTCTCCTAGTAGGAGATTTCAATTCTGGTATAAAGAGATCACCCCTGTTTTTCTCATTAGCCCATTGAAATGCCTGTTGAATAATTTTATGAGGATAACCCCATGCCCGGAATCTTTTCCCTCTTAATGCAACAGTAAGGGGTGTTGGGGTGGGCTCAGTCCGTGATGGGGAGGGCCAACAATTGGTCCCTTGGCCCTGGACTGACAAGCGGAGGGGCCAATCAGAAGGTGTGAAGTGCTTTCTGATTGGCCCCTTACCAGGACAGACCAAAATTCCATCCAACCAGGGGCAATCTGGAGACATGGCTGCCAGTCTGCTCCTGACCACCAAAGGGAGAGGAGGTCAGTAGGGCTGCCAAGGGGGATGAGAACAGAGGCTTGGACAGGCTGTGTCAGCCCTTTTCGCCCCAAGGCTGTCCTGTCATGTCCAACTGCAAATTGCCTCAGAACCCTGACAGAGCTGGAAGGAGGCTGATGAGTGCGCTCCCCCCTCCCTCCCTTCAGGCCTGCTGCGAAGGAGCCTCTGACAGGCCCTGACTGAGGGGAGGGAGGCCTTTCCAAGAGCAACGCAAGGGAGCCTGAGGGACTTCCTTTTTTTGGGGGGGGGGGACTTTCCCCTTCTGCCCAAGAGTCGCCTGACAGGGAGGCCACAGAAAAGCCCCTTTTCACTTAAAATACTGCTCTGGCCGGGGGTTAGACACAGCCAAGCCATGTGTCTTTCTTCTTTGCAACTCTCTGCAGGTTTCAGGCCACTGCACAGCATTATTCTGCAGATGAAACTGTTTTTTTTTTGTCTCCTGTATTATCAGCACAACAACCCTGTGCAGTAGGACTCAAGCCTTTCAATTCAACAACAGCAAACTGTGTGGGAGGCCTTAAATGTTTCTTCTCTACCACAACCCTCTCCAAAGTAGCCCTTTCTGCCTGGGGAGCTGATCTTTATACTCTGCAGGTGAGCTGTAATTCCAGGAGCTCTCCAGGCCCCACCTGGAGGTTGGCTACCCCTGGGTTGGAAATATTCCTGGAGGTTTGGAGGTGGGACTTCAAAATCGTACAACGCCTCAGAGTCCAGGCTTCAAAAGAGCCATTTTTGCCTGCAGTTGGGAGGGAGTGGTGCAGGTGTGTCTCTCTTGGTCTATGGGTTATGGCCAGCCCTTACCAGCAACTGTTTGTATTTTGGGGTGCAGACAGGCAGACCAGCATCAGTCCTGTGAGTCTGGAAAGTGCAGGAAGATCTAAATAAATACTTACAGCCTAAATCTGTAAATAGTGAGAGGGAGAGGAAGGGAAGATGATTGGAAAATGCTTTGAGACACCTGAGGCCTGCTGGGTCACTGCGGCCCATTCCCAGTTCTCTCAGACTTCTCACAGCCCCACATACCTCACAGATTGACTATTGTGGGGAGACGAATAGAAAAGTGTTTGTAAACCGCTTTGAGACTCCTTTGGGTAGTAAACAACATGGTACAAAAATCCGTTCTTCTTCTAAGGAGCAACCATGAAAGAAGCATGTGGGCACATAACATTTTACCAACAGTGAAAATATGGGAGACAGAAGGAAGAAGAAGAAGAAGAAGAAGAGTTGGTTCTTATATGCCGCTTTTCCCTACCCGAAGGAGGCTCAAAGCGGCTTACAGTCGCCTTCCCATTCCTCTCCCCACAACAGACACCCTGTGAGGTGGGGGTGAGGCTGAGAGAGCCCTGATATCACTGCTCAGTCAGAACAGTTTTATCAGTGCCGTGGCGAGCCCAAGGTCACCCAGCTGGTTGCATGTGGGGGAGTGCAGAATCGAACCTGGCATGCCAGATTAGAAGTCCGCACTCCTAACCACTACACCAAACTGGCTCTGGTGGAACAAGGTGGACACCTGTGTACTGTGACTACCCTATGTGTATTAGGGCAGAGGGGCATTTCGGTGAATGTGGCCTAATTCACACAAGAAGGGAAATGATGCAGAACTGGGGGGAAATGGTTGCCATGTAATCTTCCCCTAAGAAGAGTCTCCAGTCTGATTTTCCCTTCACATATCTGAGGACATGGCTCTGAAAAGCTCATCTGTAACCACTATGCCACCATTCCCAAAGGTCAGTCCTCTCCCACAATCAACGAACATTCCACACCACAGGTTCTTGACACCCATATCTCCACACCCATGCCCTCATTTGCCACCATGCCACCACAACCTCCCACACAACACACACATTCAACCCCATGCCCTTACAGACTGGACAACTCCTCCCCTTCCTCTTCCCACTGCCAAGCTGTAGCGCCCGTTGTATTCTTGGAGATAACGGGCTTTGTCCCTAGTCTGTTATAAAGTGATTGTGAGTTAGCCTAGTATTCACCCGGTAAAGAGTGTATCTTTTTATACCTGAGGAACTGACTGTAAGGAAGGTTTTTCTTTATATTAAATGGATGGTAAGAATTATAATGAAGAAAGGTGTTACAATCAGTAGGTTTCCTGTAAAAGGAGCATACAATGCCACCAGTGTTAGAAACAGTAAAATGTCCAAAAAAGGTCCCTTCTCAGTTCCATGGGTACCACTAAAGGTCAATACTCCCTCACGGTTGCATGATAGAGAGACAGAGGAAGGGAAAGCTTTCCCCGCACAAAAGGAAAGCACCCCCATGCCCTCTGTCTCCTCTGCGTTGCTCTCGGAAACACCTCTCTCCCCTCAGGAAGATTCAGGAAGGCTCCTGGGAAAGAATGGAGTCCCCAAGTTTTGGTGCCTCAACTGGACAACCCCTTTCGTGGACTGCCAACCATCCAGTCCCAGGGGCCTCCCAAGGTGACTGGGCTGGAGTGCTGAGCCCTCAAGGACTCTGGGCCCAGCGTGACATCCCGGAACACGGTAGGGAAGGTTGCCAAGGGATGGGGCCACGTCCTCCTCTCTGACCTCGGCCCCTCCGGGTTCCTGGCCACTTGGTCTGTTGGCTGGCAGTGCAGGAGTGGTTGATGAGCATTGTGCAGTGTTATTTTGTTTGTTTGTTTGTTGATTATAATTAGATTTGTTTGGTGTTCTTCTATTTCATATTCTTAGTCTGTTTAGTTGTTTTATTGTTGGTTTGAGTGTTTGTTGTTTGACTGTTTGTACTTTTGATGGTTTGTTGTTTTGATTGTTCTGATAGTTTGACTGATTTGTTTGTATATAGTTGTTTTTGTAAATAGGTGTTTGTGTTTTTTTTACTATACTGTACTTAATGATGTGGACTAGTTGTCGGATAATGCTGTAAGTGGGATCTCCTATCATTTTATCCTGCCTGGGGGGGGGGGTTGGGGGGGCTCACAAGCCGTCTTCCCAACCAGCTCAGACCCCAAGCAATGAAGTCCCTCTCCCAGGAAGACCTGTTGTTTGGAGGATTGTGATTGGCAAAACATGGAAAGTTCTGAAAGGAGACCTCCCCAATGCCTCTGCACCCAGCGTCCTTCCAGATGCTCCCCAGAGGACAGCCCCTTCCCAGCTAGCCTGAGACCAAGGGCAGAGTCCTGAGGTGGCAGGCTCCAGCCAGGTTCCTTTCTGATCTTCCCTTGTCTCTTCCAGGGCACGAGGCCTATGCTCCCTCCTAGGCAGAGGATATAATCAGATCGGCCCTCTGCCCACAGAGTTGGATTACCAGCCGGAGGCACCAGGTGAGGAGATGCCCCAGTCCCCTGGGGATTGCTGTGGAAACTTGGCGGATGGGCTCGCCCTGCGGGTGGGGGGATGGTTTTAGGCTGTTTTGATTCTCCCCCTGCTCTGGACACCTCTGCTATGCACGATACCTCCTCCTCTGTCCAGAACCCTCCGGGCTCTCCTGTGTGGGCTCAGGTGGGGCGGAAGGGGCAGATAGAGGGGCAAGGGATTCCTTGTGACTCCTGCGTCACCTGGGGGGGCTTGTCTCCTCCTGGGAATGCTTCCTTGTGCCCACCCCTGCCAGGGCAGTGGCATGGGGCAGCGGCTTGTGCAGAGACTTCCTTGCTTGGGGAGAGGGAGCCCCCTGGGACTGTTCAAGGGGGTCCTTGTGGCCAGTGGAGTCCAACAACTGACCCCTGAGTTTCTGGGGACGGGGCTTGCCAGCCCCACAGGAGGAAACCCCAGGCTCTCCTTCCCCCATCCGTGGTTGTGATCAGTGGTTGTTTTTCAACTTAATATTTGCTGGTGAAGTTCTTCACTAGGATCTATTCTTGACAAAATTTAAACAATATATACATTGGCCTTTGGCTCACAGGTATGGGGAAGTTTTAATCGAAAGAACAGTCTCAGTCAGGGAGAGGCCCCAGAGAGTTGATGTGCTGCGACTGATGGGGCCTGCAGGCCTTTTCTCCCACTGCCCACTTGTCCCTCCC
Source organism: Paroedura picta (assembly GCF_049243985.1). Classification (NCBI taxonomy): domain Eukaryota; kingdom Metazoa; phylum Chordata; class Lepidosauria; order Squamata; family Gekkonidae; genus Paroedura; species Paroedura picta. The sequence continues at coordinate 1,857,412 of NC_135382.1, forward strand.
CATCTGTCTTGCAGGCCCTGGAGGGGATGTTGGCTGATAAAGGAGGCCCCCACCACTTGCCACCTGGTGGAGGTGCGCGCCCAGGCGGCCTCCCTCTGCAACTCCCTCCTGCGTTTTGCCTGGGACCTACCCTCCTTTCAGGTGATTGCCCCCAGCACACCTGCTGGCTGGGATCCGGAGGGAGTCCCAAAGACATGGAAGGAAGAGGGCCATCCCTGAGTCACTTGCACGGTTCTGTGCCCAAAGCGCAGCTCAGAAATCTCCTAAAGGAGGCTGCAGGAGTTGGCTGTGGCCCTCTTGAGATTCCTCGGCCTGGCCGAGGAGGAAGTCCTCCCTGGGCGAGAAGCTGAGAAAGGCAAGGAGCATCCTTGAGAGTGCCCACGATCGCTCTGGAGACTGGCGAGGGGCTCCCTATCTCGAGCATGGGGAGAGACGTTGAGAAGCCCTGCAGTTGAGATGCAGAGCTGATCTCTCTGTCGTGGGCATTCCGGGTCCCCAAGACTGAGGTGGCAGCGCTTGAAATCCAGGGAGGAGAGAGAAGGCCTGGCCCGCCCACCCATGCTACCTCCCTTCCCCTTTCCTCAGCACCGGATGCTCCCTGCAAACACCTTGTGGCGGGTGCGTATCTGGACCCACTCTAGCCCACAGCTGGAGCCGGCTCCAAGGGCCAGTGCTGCCGAATCAGGAAGGCAGGGAAGGAGTTGGTGGAGAGAAGAAGGATCTGCACGGGGTGGATCAGTATCCTTGGGTCAGAGAAGGGGGTTCCAAGTGCCTGGGAGCCATCAGGTTTTGCAAAAGAGGCCTTTTCTTTTTCTTCCCTCTAGAATGCCGCCGAGCCCCAACTGGGCAGCCTGGTGGCACGGCTGGCGGTCTCCTTGCTGGATCCCAAACTCGTCATCTGGGAATGGGCCCAGGAGACGGTCAGCCAGCTCCACCTGCTGCTGCTGCTGCAACAGTGGAGTAAGTTCAAGGTGGCAACAGGGGCCTGTGGCCCGCTGGGCTGTCCTCCGTTCTGTGTCCCATTCCCTTCTTGTGGCTCCACGGCATCAGATGGTCCTTCCTGCCCTAGAGAGCCTCAATTCTTCCCCACCTGTGTTTCCCCAGAACAGTGCCCCTGAGGAAGAAGGGAGAGCCCAGGCGTTTGTGTTCTAAGGAAGGGGACCAAAGGATGCCTCCCATCACAGAGGGACAAGCTGATCGAACGTGTCCCACGCAAAGACTGCTCTGGGATGTCCGAGACTGCTTAGGCCAACTGAAGCAGGATCAAAAAGGATTCCTGCCCCCCCCCCTGGCATCCGAAAATGGCTCTGAATTCCCCTGACCAGTGGTTGGTCCGGCCCAAATAGGGTCTTGGAGGTCCAAAATGGACAAAGTCTGGCAGGATAGTCATGCAGGGAATAGAACGGAAGGGTTCATTCTCACAGAAACCCCCAATCTCACACCCTTCTGGTGGCCCTCTGGCCCAGCTTTGGTTTGGGGCTGTCTGTCTCTGCATCTGTGGAGCCTGTGACCGTTCTCCCCTGCGGCTCAGTCCGACATTGCCCTGCGAGCCCTTGGCCCCTGCTCCGCCCCATCAGCCCCCACCGAAAGTGGCCCTCCATGTACCCCAGAACAGGGCCTTCACTCGCCAAAGCCGGAGTCCTGCACGGCTCCTTTGGAGTTGCTCAGAGAGAGAGGGGAGGGAGGGTGGGAGGCCCTGAGGCCACCCACCCACAGATAGGGGAGAGGGAAAACTCGAGAGGAGACTGAAGAGGCACCTTTGTGGGGTGGGGCCTCTGAGCTGGAACCTCCGCCCTCTTCCTGCCAGGGCTCCGTGGCAAGGGCCCCTCGCTCCTGTGGTGCCTGCAGAGGAAGCAGCCGTGGAAGGCACACCTCTACAGTGTAGTGAGGGGCAGCGAGGTAAGGAGACCCTGAGGGTGGGCGGGCCTGGAGCTGAGGGCATCAGCAATCCTCTCTTCAGCACACAAGTAGCACAGCCGCATCAGGGACCATCTGGAGATCTCTGCTGGAGGCCTAGGACTGTCCCTTTGGATGACCTCTCCCCCTCCCTTCCCCTGGTCTTTGGAGACTAGGAGGATGCGCTAGGATTAGCTTCTGCCCCAAGGCAGCTCCCATCTCCCTGGGGGAGCATTTGGGAGAGCAGGAGGAAGAGTTTCTGTCCCAAGCTGCCTCCTGTTTCCCTCTCTCCAGGGGTTGAAGTCCAGGAAGGACAGCTACTCTAGAGGAATGGACCCCAGGGCAGTTTCTGCTTCCTCTGGAATGGAGGCATTCTAAAAGTGTTTCCTTTGGGTTTCAGTTTTTGGCATGTATTTCTCAATGGCGCAAGAAATACAGTTCCTCAGCACGTGTTGGAATATGGTGATGAGCCTGGCCCAGGAGTGGAGGCGAGTAGGAGGCCCTTTCCTGCTGAACTCCCTCCTGGGCCGTCATACAGCCTCTTGGAGGAGGAGCAGGTGGTCAGACATGGGGTCATGAAGGAGAAGGCGGCTGGTGGAAGCAAGCTCTTTCATGGGGTGGGAAAAGAAGTTGCGGGGTGATGGGTGGTCTTTTTCTGTCTACCTTTGCAGGAAGAAGGGCTGCGGAACAACATCCACATACTCCTCTCAGAACTGTGGCAGGGGTGGAAGGTCCCTGCCGAGATCAGGCTGATAGTCTGCGGAAAGGTAAGGCTATTTCCCAGGAGAGGGGGGGGGGGGCTTTGAACACAGCCCTGTCCAAACAGGCACAGGATGAGCCCCACAGACTGACTGCACAGTAGAGCTTTCGCTGTTGCACAGGGAACGCCTAATCCCCCCACCCCCTGTCCATGGGCAGGTGGCTGAAGCCGACCTCCCTCAGAACAGGGGCTGGACAGGCAGTCCTGCCAGGGGTCACAGGCTGGCCTCAAGGGCAGAGTTGACTAAGACAGCCCCCCCCCCCAGTCCTGGAGAGAGGAGCAGCTTGGACCAACTGCTGTCTGCTTTGAAAAGATGGACTTTAGGAACCAGGAGCCTGATCCCCCCCACCCCCTCGCATCCCTCCTTGCAGTTGCATGCAGTGCCTGTTCTGTGGCTGTGGCCAGGGATTGGGGTGGCCTGAGAGCCTGCAGGGAGCTGCTGTAGCATTTTGGAGCAGACACGGTGATCTCAGGAGCACCTGTGAACCCTTCTTGGTGGCACACAAAAGCACATTCTTCCAAACAATGCCAACGGTGCTTCACAGTGGCCGTTACCTTTAACAACGCATGCCGCAGTGTATCTGCTTTTGTGGAAATTCAGTGGAGGATTTTCCCCACTGCATTTTGTCCCTTATTTAAAGACCCCAGGGATAAATTCCTGTATACAAGTCTAACCACTATGTCTCCTCTTTGTGACTTGGACAAATTAATTTGCCTGCTTTCAGATCCAGAAACTCAGACTCCTAAAACTAACCTCATTAGAATGGAAAGAAAAGACACTGAATGACTCCGGAAACAAACCTTACTCCTCCTAAAAGACAATGATAATGGAAAGGCCCCAGAGTCTAAAGGAAAATTAACCTTACTGAATAGATACTCTTGTCTTGATTGTGAAGAGTCGATACCCGCAAGTCTTTCAAAAGAAACTGCATATCTGGGAGTTGTAGGAAAGCCTCTAAGATTCCGGAAGAACCATTTGTCAATGAGACTGATGACAGTGATAGTGGGGAGCTATAAAGTGGTGGTAATGACAGGGAATTGGGAAAAACAGACATGTATTTGCGGACCAATGTTTTCTGACAGCTGAATCATTGAAAAACATTTATCAGCAGCTTAGTTTATTATCCAGCAAAATAGAATCCCTTCCTCCTGGAAGTGGGAATTTGTGGTCTCGTTCCCTGCCCCTTTGAAATGGTAGTAGATTTGTGTAGCCCCGATGCAGCCTTATGGCCAGCTGCTCCCAGCCTGCTTGTCTCCAGTGTTTGCACCTGGCTAGGATCAAACATCTCCCCCCCCCCCCGGGAAAGGGTTCTCCAGGGCTCCGGGAAAGGGGGAGGGAGCCTGCTCATGTGTCTAGAAAGCCCAGGTCTGACCTCAGCGCTCCGTCATGGTCAGTTCTTCTGTTCTGCGTGTGACCTGGGCAAGGTGATCTGTCTGTATGTCCTTTATTCAATAAACTAACTTTTGGTTGCATGCCGAGTCGTGGTGTTGGCCGTGTTGGAGATTTCAAAAGGACTTCACAGCTGCAGTCGCCTGAGGTTCTCGACAGAGTCCCCATCAGTTGTCTGGCCCGCAGATTTCCCTATAGGGTCAAGTTCCCTTCTAATCAGTCAATTCTGCGGCACTCTTTGCTAACTCAGTATCCAGGTCCTTCCTTTTTGGCCTTCTACTCCCGCCAGTCCTGCGTTGCTCCCCTTCCGTAACAGCCTACCCTGTTAGTGCCTGCTCCCTACTGTTACCCTCTCAGCCACTTCCTCCTCCCTTCCACCCATTCAGTCACCTCTAGCCCATCTTTCTCCGTTGCCCCTCCTCTCTTCTTCTCTCAGTTTCACCAGTACAGTTGGCAACCCCCTCCCGCTCCTATCTAACCATTGACTCCGTAGACAGTTTAAGAATTTCAAAAGAAAAATGTTAAGCCAGGAGGGCCACAGCTTCCCTGTCCACAGTGTTGTTCCCTCCAGATAGCCAGACTTGGGGCTGATAGCTTCTGTCTTGCATGGTGCTGCTCACCTCCACGCACGGTGAAACTGCCTTGAAGGGACACCTCTGACTGCTCAACCTTGCTAAGCTTTCTTCTGCGGAGGCAGCATTTGACCGAGGAACATGTGAGCCAGTATTCTCTCGTGGGAGCAGCCGCTCCAGGGCATCCCCCCAGCAGTAAGATCGAACATGTGAACTTGTATTCTCAGCAATGCAAAGTTGTGCAGTCTTTGCGCTCTGAATTGTGATGGGTACATGCGCACACAAGAAGGGAGATGCAGGGCGGTCGCTGACTTGGTCTGAAGCAGCAGAACAATGTTGGAGTCTAGGGGCACCAGAAGACTAGCCCAGTTTTATGTTGTGCGTAAACTTTCATAAGCATGTAGCTGTGTGTATATATGTGTGTGCGTGTGTATACAACACACACACACACACATATATGTAGTAAATAAAATATAAATGTGTTTATATGAAGTCTGAGTTCATATGAAAGCTGTTAGTGAAGATTTACTGCCATTCACAGATCTTGACACCTGCCTTGATCCAATCTCGGCTATAATGGTCCAGTTACTCGTGCCTCTTGTCTTGGCAGCCCTTCCTGGCCCACCCTGAAGGAGTATGCATGCTCACAAAAGAAGTATGCAGCACACCTTGAATAAAACTTGGTGGGGCTTAAAGATGCCACTGGACTCCCCTTTGTTCCGCTGGTTCAGACCAACAGGGTGACCCATCTGAACCTTGGCTTCTTGACCAGCTTTTCATAGGCCGTCTGTTGAGCAGTTCCTGTAGCAGTTCTTGTCACCTCTTTTGTGTCTTTACTCTTCAAATTCTGTGTTTTATTCTGAACCGTGAGCCCGCTCAGGGGTTGCCAACCTCCAGGCGGGGCCTGCAGAGCTCCTGGAATTGCTGCTCAAATCCAAACGAGAAAGATCAGCTGCCCAGGCAGAAAGGGCTGCGTTGGAGGGCGGACTGCACCCTTTGGACGCCCCTCTACCAAACCTCACTTTCTCTGGGCTCGGCTAGCCCAGTCTGCTGCTTGGCTGGTGACGTCTGCCCCTCGAAGCCTGAGGCCCACTGCTGGCAACTGCCCTCCCTGTTTTCCCCAAAGCCAAATCACCATTGCCTAATAAAACCACAAAGCCTAGTGTCCCCCCCCCCCCAAAAAAAAAGTCTCACTGTCTACTTTCCTGTAAACCTTTTGTCTGCAAACTCCCAAGCTAACTCCACTTGAAATTTTGGGCCACTTATGCCTTTTATTTCCTAGGGCCTTCATGGAAACACTGATTTTTATTTATCAGGACAGGTTTGAGTAAAGTCACTTCAGCCCCTCTATCTCTCCAGCCAGTTGCTTGTTCTCCATTTACAGTTACAGGGTCTAAATATTCCTTGTTTAGATCTTTCTGCACTTTCCAGACTCAAAAGATCCTTGCTGGTCTGTCTGTTTATTTGCAGAAATTTAAAAAAAACATTGGTTGCTGGTAAGGGCTGTCCAGAGCTCAGCCCAGGTGAGACACACCTGCGCTCTTCCACCCCAGTCTCAGGCTGCAAGCCTCTACCATGGTCCCTACTGTCATTGCTTACCTCTAGAGATCAGGTCTGCAGGCAAAACTTGCTGCTTTGGAGGATGGACTCTGAGGCATGGGAATGATTTGAGGTCTTGCCTCCAACCCTCAAGGAATGTTTCCAATCCAGGGTAGCTAACCTCCAGGTGGAGCCTGGAGATTTCCTAGAATTACAGCTTATCTCCAGACTATAATGATCAGCTCTCCAGGCTGCCTTGGAGGGTAGATAGGGCTGTTGTGCAAAAGAAACATTTGAGGCCTCCCACAAAAGTTGTTGTGGAGATGAAACACTTGAGGCCTACTGCACAGGGTTGTTGTGCAGATGAAACAGGAGACAAAAGAAACCCCACAACTGCATAATTTCATTTGGGCCTAGCAACTAGTCTTAAGTGCTTCTTTTCACAACTGGGAAATTAATGATTATCGTGGACAGTTTTATTTCTCCAATGTTCTTTGTGAACTGCAACTTAACTCAAAAGGACCGATTAGCTGTTTTAACAAAGAATTATCATATGGCATTATATGGCTTAATTTGGATATTGACACAGTTTACTAATTTGCCACAATTTATTTTGCCTTATATCACCACAGTTAAGATGGTTGTTCATTAGTCTGAAGAAGAGTACGTGCACGCAAAAGCTCACGCCTTGAATAAATATTCGTTGGTGGATTCAATTTTTGTTAAGCATTTAAATAGACACTCTAAGCAATTAAGTTAACCAGCAGAAGAAGTTTATAGCATTTAATTGAAATCCTGGGCCCCTTTGGTAGCTAGTTCTGCAGATTTAGGGTAGACAACCAAATGTTAGCTGTAGTTGTAGACCATATTTTAAGAAAAATTGATTTCATCATCCTATTTAGTAAATTTTTCAAAAGACTAATTCATTCACATACCCATCCGTCCTCCAATATGTACAAGGATAAGATTAATCAGGTTTGCTCCCTGGAAAATAAAGAAATTAACTGTCCCTATGTTCTCCATTGAGATTCATGGTCTCATGGACATCTGAACCGCCTAAGTCCAAGACGCCAGTTTCCTCACTGGCTTCATCAATACTGATCATGAGGTCCAAAGCATAAATCCTCTACCTGGAACCTAATGCCTAGGAACCAGACACCCTCTCTTTACTCCTTTGCTATGAAGCACTGCCAGCCCAAAGAGAAGTTCAAGGGACTGGGTTCTAATTATACAATGTCTCATGGCTCATTTCAAAGAATAGAATCCTAGAGTGGGAAAGGGCCATGCAGGCCATCTAGTCCCACCCCTGCTCAAGGCAGGATCAGCCTCAACCATCTAGGAGAAGGATCTGTCCAGCCACTGCTTGAAGACCCCCAGTGAGGGGGAGTTCCCCACCTCCTTAGGCAGCCCCTTCCACTGCTGAACTAGACTCCTAGAATCCTAGAGAGGGAAGGGGCCATGCAGGCCATCTAGTCCCACCCCTGCTCAAGGCAGGATCAGCCTCAAGCATCCAGGAGAAGGATCTGTCCAGCCGCTGCTTGAAGACCCTCAGTGAGGGGGAGCTCCCCACCTCCTTAGGCAGCCCACTCCACTGCTGAACTACTCTGTGAATTTTTTTCCTGCTAATCTAGCCAACATCATTCTCCATGTAGTTTAAACCCATTACTGTGGGTCCTATCCTGGGATGCCAGCATTAGAACACTTCACTTGTGTGAAAGAAAGCCCAAACTATTTGCATTTCCCCTCTTCTTTTAATTTGTCTCCACGATGAAAATTCCGTTTACAATAAGCCAGTCAACTGGGGGTGGGGGATCCAACTGGGCAAACTGAGCAGTAGTAGATAATTAAAATGAGACCATTTAAATCATTTTATAAATAAACACCCGCTGTATTGTAAATAAAATCAGCATGTTTTATAAGGGTAAACCATAAATGCCATTATTATTACTTTGTTCCTTGGCTTGGCTTAATCTATAACACGTTACAATGAGTAACAAAGACATCAGAATTCCACTCACTTAATGGTTACAAAAAGAGATTGCTCAAAGTGAGGTATTTCCTTTAGGAAATCAGTGAATATTACTGATACCAGGTACAGAAGGACTGTATAAACTTGAGACAACGTACAAAAAAGCAACATTCTCTGAGAGACTGTGTTGGGTTTCTTACGTATTTTAAGAAAGACAACATAATGAGGTTTTCCAGAACTGAAACACAACTAGATTTGCATTCCAAGCTTCACACACAATGACACCATGGAGCCATCCTTTGGGTGCAACAGTTGGTGGGCTGTTGTATCTGCTTGTGTAGCAAGTTGGGGGCTTGGCTGGAAATCTAGTTGAAGTGTTTCTGTCTGTACTCCAGTTACTTCATTCCTTAATCCTGGAAAACAACAGTAGCTGTACATATATGCAACAGAAACCCAGTGAAAAGTACACATCATAAGAAATAGTGTTTGTTCGAGGATTTCTAGCTTAATCAGTACAATACATTATGTGTAAGAGAACACAAAGATACAGCAGTAGAAACGTGTCCCCAGAATCAGAGTATTTCCTCACTCCTCAAACACGGAAGAGCCAGTTCAGCAACACTGACTGCTATGGAATGCAGAGCACGAATTTAAGTCTCAGTGACGGAATAGGCTGGTATCCCCTCATTAAGTAGCATAATTCAGAAAATAGGGAAGTCTCATTGGTCCAGCTAGAGAGGTAAGCTTTTAGGCAGTGACCCACACTGGCTAAAGCAGTATCCACTCTGACTGTTAACAAGATTAAGAATTTCTCTCCAAACTGAGTTATTTACATTTCAAAAATTAAATATGTATTAATATTAGACACAATATAAAAACAAAACACACCAACTTGACCCTGCTTTCATGATAATTTCAAAAGGTGTAAACGATTTTAAACAAATGTGTTTGTAAGACACCCGCCCATAAGCCTGTCTCCATTATGCCTATGAAGGTATCAAGAATTGCGCAATGATTTAGAAAATGGTCCCACTGCAACATTCTTGGAGAGAGTTTCAATACATTGCTGTAACTTGGAAGTTATAAAGTACTTCATATAAAGCTAGTAGATGTGTAGGCTCACAGATGTAGCTGCTTAACCTTGGTCCTTAAGTTATAAACATCAGGTTGTTTTTTTTTAAAGAGAAGCTAAATACATATTAAAATTCTAATGTATAACAATTATTACTTTAAAGAGCTCTTCTCAAAAAGTAATTATAGAAAAAGTACAATCTTAATGTAAACAGAATACAAGAACACTTCACTAATACACCACATTGATATTTCAAATGTATCTTATTACTTGTAAAATCCTATCCATTGGAGGATATTATCCATTTTTAAAATTTAGGAATGTTCAAATATAATGCAGGCTTTTTACATACTTCTGTCCTTCCAAGTAGAGAGCAGACTGATGTTCACCAAGCCAGACAAGAAACGTGGAAAGTGAGAGCAATCAAGATTGTCACAGTTGTTGCCTCATTATCTGAAGCACCTGCTGTCTTAGCATCACGTGGGTGTTACAGAATGCCCTTCACACAGTCCCAGGGTGAGAGAGGACTTGCAAAACCAGGTAGGTCTGCTCAGTTTCTAGTGCAGGGGTTCCCAAACTTTTTGAGTTTAGTGGTTGCCTTTGGAATTCTGAGCCAAATTGGTGGGTGCAGTTGCTAAATGGCTGCCCCAAGAGGCAAATGTCAGGAAGTGTGGACCTGTGGAACTCTGAGAGTAACTTTTCAGCATTTCAGGAAGAAACTCTGTTTAGCAAGATGTCTTTTCAACGGAATGTATCGGCTAAAAATATTTTCTTGAATATGCCTTCGATCACACAATAAAGATCCTTGTGCTATGGTGGCAACTACTGTCAAAGTAACTTTTTAAAAATCTGCACAGCCAATCAGATTTCCAAAGAGGAAAGAAGCCCTGCTGGGCAAAAGTCCCACCTGTCCCCACCCAATTCCTAAAAATGGTTGGCAGATGCCATGGCACCCCTGGGCACCCCTGTTCTAGTGACATGTCAACATGCACCTTGTGGGTGGAATTCTGGCCCTTCTCTTGCTCACAGAAATATTGAGGGATGGCTGGGATGGGCGCAAATACCATTTCCAAATGCAATAAAAGATTTGTGTATATCCAGTGGGGTTTCTAACTTTTCCCTTTGGGTCAGAACAATTATTCCCCACTGCAAACCCTCCTAAGAAACAGCTTGATGGAGTGGTTATGAGCGTGGACTTCTAATCTGGCGAGCCAGGTTTGATACCCTGCTCCTCCTTCACATGCAGCCAGATGGGTGACCTTGGGCTCACCACAGCACTGACAAAGCTGTTCTGACCAAGCAGGAATCTCAGGGCTCTCTCAGCCTCACAGAGTGTCTGTTGTGGGGAGAGGAAAGGCGATTGGAAGCTGTTTTGAGTGTCTTTGAAGGAGTGAAAAGTGGCATGTAACCAACTCTTCTAAGTTTCAAATGCACTGTGCCATATAGGATGGAGCAATGTGGGGATGGTGGAGTGCAAAATTAATTATGAGGCTCTTTGGATCTTGACGGCAAGTTCCAGAGATGATTGCAACCCATACAAAGCATATTAGCCCTGGACAGGTAGTTTCCTCATTTCCTGCAAAGTGAAAGTGGAAATCCTGCAGAAAATGTCTACAGACAGGAAAGTAGAAACACGGCCTAGAATCAAAACTCTGCATGAGAAACTACATTCAAAATGACAGTCCGACTTCTGCCCTACAAGCCCCTTCATCATTCTAGACTGCTCTCTGTCACTTTCAGCTCTATGCTGTAATATTATGTTCAGTTGAGAGGTTCTGGAAGGGCGAAATGGCCTATAAATGACAGTGGACCCCCCCCCCCCCCGAGCAAAGGAAACAGAATAGAAACAAGGGAGGAAGACCCTCAACAGCCTCATATGAAATGGCTGAAACGACATTAAGAAGCTCTGCCTGCACCATAACCCCAGTGATAAGACACTGTCTAGGAATTCTGATGTTCCACATACGGAAAACCTAACATCTACAGTCTTCCTTCCAAAGCTTTCAGACTTGCAAAGACTACATTGGGAAGATTGACAATAAGCCTTGAAACCTTATCAGAAGAAAAGGTTGCTGGAATGCAATTGGATTTCATAATGACCTGGAAGAGAAGTTGATCTTTCAAGATGTTTCACAACTGACTGAGAATTTCCTAAACAAGGTCAGTGGTCTATGGCAGCGGTCCCCAACCCCCAGGGACCGGGACCGGTCTGTGGATCAGTCAGTACCAGGCCGCGGCTCCGCCTCACCCTCTTCCCTGGCTGCTGCCTCAGGGGCTGCCCTGCCACTCTGCCACCGGCTCACCTTTGATGCTCTCCGTCGGCTGCCATGGCTGGGGCTCCCCCACGGCGTGGCACTGCGCAGCTGCTGCTGGCAGTGCCCCCCAGCGGGCGGAGGGAAGTCAGGGATGCCAGCAGGAAAGCAAGCGGAGCAGGGGCTCAGCCAGCGGTGACATCCCTCAGCAAAAGACTATCCCCCCCCCCGGCCTCAGTAAAATTGTCAAGCGTTGACCAGTCCCCGGTGATAAAAAGGTTGGGGACCACTGGTCTATGGTCAGTCCATGGGTAGTCACATGCCATGCAGAGTCATAGTGGGATGAAGAAAAAGGAGTTGATTTCTTGTACTCTGCTTTTTACTACCCAACGGCATCTCAAAGCAGCTTACAATCGCTTACCCTTCTGCTCCCACAACTGACATCCTGCGAGGCTGAGAAAACTGGGACTGGCCCTGGGTCACCCAGCTGGATGCCTGTGGAGGAGGAGTGGGGAATCAAACCCGGTTCTCCAGATCAGAGGCCGCCACTCTTACCCATGACACCCTGCTGGCTCCCACTATACTGAACCTAGATACTGGGTATTGTTCAACGGTTTTAGCCATGATCTGGATGAGGGGATGGAGGGACTATCCATTAAATTTGCAGATGACACCAAATTGGGAGAAGTATCGAACACCCCAGAAGACAGAAATAGAATTCAACAATATCTAAACATGCTGGAAAAGTCGGCACATGAGAACAAAATGCAATTCAATAAGTAGTCCAAAGCAGTGGTCCCCAACCTGCGGGCCGCGGCTCCCTCTCCCCGCCCCCTGCCCCTCCCACAGTAAAAAACTTCCCAGGCCGCAAGCTTGCAGCCCGGGAAGCTTCTTACTGCGGGAGGGCAGGGAGAGGGAATCAGGGCTGCGCATTGTGCATGCGCGGCCGAAATCGTGCATGTGCGGCACTTTTGCGCATGCGTGAAAGTGCCGTGCATGCACGATTTTGGCAGCGCATGGTGCATGCGCAATGCATGGGCGCGACCCGCGCATGCGCAGCCCCGCAGGCACAGCCCGCTGCCCTGCCGGTCCCCAGCCTCAGAAAGGTTGGAGACCACTGGTCCAAAGTTCTACATCTAGCACACAGGAATGTGCAGCATTCTTACTGAATGGGAGATACCCTTCTGGGTAAGCTAAATATGAACAGATTGAACATGTAAGCTAAATATGAACAGATTGTCTGATGCGGTGGAAAAGAACGCAAATGCAGTCTTGGACTGTATCAAGAGAGGCATTATATCAAAATCACAAGCTGTCATAGATTCAAGTGGGTAGCCGTGTCGGTTGGAAGCAGCAGAACAAATTTTGAGTCCAGTGGCACCTTTATGTCATAGTCCAACTTTGGCCAGACCACATCTGGAGTACTGTATACATTTCTGGAGGCCTCACTTCAAGAAGGATGTCAACAAAATTAAAAGGGTGCAGAGGAGGCAAACGGGTGGCAAGTTACAGTAGATGAGCAATAGGGTTGTGAGTGTCCTGCATAGTGCAGGGAGTTGGACTAGATGACCCATGAGGTCCCTTTCCAAGCCTAGTATTCTATGATTCTATGATCTATGATTCTATGAGAACAACAAGGATGATCAAGGGCCCTATGAAGAAAGGCTGAGAAATTTGGAAATGTTCAGCCTAGAGAAAAGAAGGTTGAGAGGGGACAACAGGCAAGAGTTGGTGGATGAGGTGAAGGAGGTGGGGACCCTAGGGGGAAGTGACCATGTCCTCATAGAATTCCTTTTGAGATGGGGAGCCAAGGAAGCTTGTAGCCAGATGTGGATGTTGGATTTTCGTAGGGCAAACTTTAATAAACTCAGAGACATGATGGGTGTCATACCATGGACGAGAATGATGGAAGGGAAGGGAGCATGTGAAGGATGGGCGCTACTCAAACAAGAGCTATTGCATGCTCAATCAATGACTATCCCAGAAAGACGAAAACACTGCAGGAGCTCTAAGAAGCCTATTTGGATGAACAGAGAACTTCAAGAGGAACTAAGAAATAAAAGGAAAATGTTCAGGAAATGGAGGGAAGGACAGAGCTCTAAAGAAGAGTACCTACAGGTTACTAGGCACTGTAGATGAATCATCAGAAAAGCCAAAGCTGAGAGTGAGCTAAGATTGGCCAGGGAAGCCCATTGTAACAAGAAAAGATTTTTCAGTTATGTGAGGAGCAAATGTAAAGTAAAGGAGGCAATAGGCCCACTGTTGGGAGAGGATGGACAAACTCTAACAGAGGATGCAGAGAAAGCAGAAAGGCTTAGTGCCTATTTTACATCTGTTTTTCCCCACAGGTCAAAAGGTTTAGGCACATCTAGAGATGGCTGTAGCCAAAGGATAGTGTCTGGGTGGCAGGTTGACATGGATAGAGAGGTTGTCGAGAGGCATTTAGCTGCACTGGATGAGTTCAAATCCCCTGGGCCGGATGAAATGCACCCAAGAGTGCTCAAAGAACTTTCCGGAGAACTTGCAGAACCCTTGTCCATCATCTTCGGGACCTCTTTAAGGACTGGAGATGTCCCGGAGGACTGGAAGAGCAAATCATAGAATCATAGAGTTGGAAGGGGCCATACAGGCCATCTAGTCCAACCCCCTGCTCAATGCAGGATTAGCCCTAAGCATCCTAAAGCAAATGTTATTCCGATCTTCAAAAAAGGGAGGAAGGATGACCTGGGAAACTACAGACCAGTGAGTCTGACCTCTGTTGTGGGGAAGATAAGGGAGCAGATATTAAAGGGTGCAATCTGCAAACATCTGGAGGACAATTTGGTGATCCAAGGAAGTCAGCATAGATTTGTCTCCAACAAGTCTTGTCAGACCAACCTGGTTTTTTGACCAAGTAACAGGTTTGCTGGATCATGGAAATTCGGTTGATGTTGTTTACTTGGATTTTAGTAAAGCTTTTGATAAGGTTCCCCATGATGTTCTGATGGATAAGTTGAAGGACTGCAATCTGGATTTTCAGATAGTTAGGTGGATAGGGAATAGGTTAGAGAACCGCACTCAAAGAGATGTTGTTAATGGTGTTTCATCAGACTGGAGAGAGGTGAGTAGCGGGGTACCTCAGGGCTCGGTGCTCAGTCTGGTACTTTTTAACATATTTATTAATGATCTAGATGAGGGGGTGGAGGGACTACTCATCAAGTTTGCAGATGACACCAAATTGGGAGGACTGGCAAATACTCTGGAAGATAGAGACAGAGTTCAACGAGATCTGAACACAATGGAAAAATGGGCAAATGAGAACAAGATGCAATTTAATAAAGATAAGTTCTGCATCTTTAATAAAGATAAATTCTGCATCTGGGTCAGAAAATGAAAAGCATGCCTACTAGATGGGGGATACGCTTCTAGGTAACACTGTGTATGAACGAGACCTTGGGGTACTTGTGGATTGTAAACTAAACATGAGCAGGCAGTGTGATGCAGCGGTAAAAAAGGCAAATGCCATTTTGGGCTGTATCAACAGGGGCATCACATCAAAATCACAAGATGTCATAGTCCCATTGTATATGGCACTGGTCAGACCACACCTGGAGTACTGTGTGCAGTTCTGGAGGCCTCACTTCAAGAAGGACGTTGGTAAAATTGAAAGGGTACAGAGGAGAGCAACGAAGATGATCTGGGGCCAAAGGACCAAGTCCTATGAAGATAGGTTGAGGAGCTTGGGAATGTTCAGCCTGGAGAAAAGGAGATTGAGAGGGGACATGATAGCCCTCTTTAAGTATCTGAAAGGTTGTTACTTGGAGGAGGGAAGGATGCTGTTTCCGTTGGCCGCAGAGGAGGGGAGACGCAGTAATGGGTTTAAACTACAAGTACAACGATATAGGCTAGATATCAGGAAAAAAAAATTCACAGAGTAGTTCAGCAGTGGAATAGGCTGCCTAAGGAGGTGGTGAGCTCCCCCTCACTGGCAGTCTTCAAGCAAAGGTTGGATACACACTTTTCTTGGATGCTTTAGGATGCTTAGGGCTGATCTTGCACTGAGCAGGGGGTTGGACTAGATGGGCTGAATGGCCCCTTCCCACTCTATGATTCTTTGAAGAAGTAAACTTCAAAACTAAAGAAGGCAAAATATTTTTGTTGGAAAACAATTATGGTTGCCAAATGAAGCTTTCCATGGCATTGAGCATGTGATGGACAGATAAAAACATTTGGGCATTTAGCAAGAGTTATAACTAAGGGAGGGGGTAAGGAAGCTTAAACAGAATAACAACCTGACCCTGGCTGGGAGAAAGACAATTTGTAACAGAGAGTCTTGAGTAGAGCTATAGTTATAAAATTGCATGTAAACAGACAATTTTTGTGTTTAACCCACAATTAACAGGCTTCCTTGGGAGGTGGTGGGTTCTATATCTTTATAATTCCAAATATGAAAACATATAATTTTTTTCATTTTTTTTAAAAGGGAAGATTTAGACTTCAACCTAAAAATAGTATATTGTCTCTGCTGAGTGCAATTCATGGTGTACTTCATAGGGGTTCTACTACAAATGCACAGTTTAGCAATTATGGATGCTTACTAGCCTATCATTTGTTACTGGAGAAAACAGGGTTGTACCTACCTTTAACTGCTGTTCATTAAATGGTCTATGCATTCACATATGGGCCGCCATCTTCACAGGCCTACCTCAGATAAGAGGTAGCAAGCTTTAACAAAATTTCTAGAAGTTTCCAAGAGTGCTCCCTTCCCATCCCAGAGGGTTACTTTCCGGTCCAAAAGTCATGTGATGTGGAGGGGGTTAGCACACTCCCCTCAGTTTTCTTCCCCTTCTGCCGGAGCAGGTGAGTCAAGCAATCGTCATCAGCCCACAGTGGGGAAGGAGGGAGGGTGTGTGACTGCACAGAAGATCACTTGATGAACAGCAGTTACAAGTAAGCGCCACCCTGTTTTCATCTTCACGGTTTCTGTGCAGTTCCACATGGGAGAATAGCAAGTTCACTCAGCATGGATGAGGGCATGGGCTACACGTGGAGGACTGATTGAAGCACTGCTTTACCCACTGCTGCTTTCCTTGGACAGTCAATGTTGGGAGAGTAGTGGCAGATGAACACGGATGGAGTGGACCAGTGGCCACTTTACAGGAAGTCCTGCAGCAAAGGCTGCTGCTGCTGCTTGTGCCCTTGAAGAGTGTGCAGAGACATTACGGGGCAATCTATTTTGGTTATTATGTATGCATGCCAAATTGCCCTAACTATCCACCTTCACAGTGTCTGAGCCAAACCAATCTGCTCTTCTTAGCCCCTTTCAAGCAAACAAAAAAATTGTATCTTGTATAAAAGCTGTCCAAATAAAACTTAAGTGTTCTGCAAGCATTCAGTGTGTGCAGTTGTTTATCCAGCTTTGACTTTGGATTTGGGAGAAAGGTGGGTAGTAATACTGTTTTTAGTAAAAACTCCACGTTAGGGTGAAGTACATCCCTGTCTGTATAGACTTGTAGGAAAGGTGGTTCCGATGATAAAGCAGCCAATGGTCCCACCCTCTGTGCTGATGTGACAGCCACTAGGGAAACAGTCTTGTAAGATAAGGCTCTTGGGGTGGCTGTTGAGCAGGGAGATGAGGATGTTTTATACTGTCTGGGAGGGAAGGATATTAAAGGGTGTACTTTTTAACTGTTTTACTGTGGGGTTGATCCTTGTAACTTGCTGCTAGTCAGCTTTCTGTGAGTGTCGAGTCATAAATCAAATCAATCAATCCAGACAAGTCTGAGTGTGACATTGGCTCAAATGGTTTATGCATCAACTGCAATAGAACAAGAGACAAACTCCATTGTGGGGCTATGGGAACAATTGGAGGGAACAAATTATTTAAACCTTTCAAAAATCTTATGGAAGAACTCTGTGAAAAAACTGATTCCCCATCAGCCCAGTCATGAAAGGCTGATATTGATGCCAAATACACTTTGATAGATGTGTTGGCAAACCCAATGTCCTTTAGATGTAATAAATACTGCAGTACGTCGTCGATTGGACAAGATTTTGTGGCCATGCCTTATTGGGTCACCCAGATGACAAATTTGCCCCATTTAGAGAAGGAAGAATGCTGAGTTGCTGGCTTCTAGAGGCCTCCAGAAGCTCCTGGACCCTGTCTCTGGCATTTGTTCGACCAACCATGCTGTGAGGCACAGCTGACTAGGCTTTGGATGGAGGCAGCTGCCCCAATGCAGAAGGTCCCCCTCCTGAGCTAGTTTCTGAGCCAGTTGGAAATGCATTAGGAAAATGCATTTGCGTCCAGAACAGCGCTATCACAATGTAGCGTGTCTGGTCTGACATCAGCTTTTCTATGTCCTTGTGTAGAAGACTGAAAGGAATGTGTAAAAGTTTTCCACTTTCTTAAGAATGCGTTCCCTATGGGAAACGTGTCTAGACCTCCCCTGGAGCAAAACTGTGGACATTTCCACAGAGCACTGTTTCTGCTCACAAATAAGTCTATGCCTGGTGTACCTCAGCACCCAAAAATGGGGTGGAGATACTTCGTACTGAGTGACCAGTCTTGGACATGTGCTGCTTAAAACATACACCAAAGTGCTTATAGTATCCTGCTATGTATTTTGCTGAAAGGTCTGTACTGTTTTTGATTGTCCAATGCCAGATTTCCATCGCTTCTTAGCACAACCTGCAAGACCCTTGTACCTCCCTGCTTCCAAATATGGTATACTGCTGACATGTTGTCTGATATCACTAATATCCTTTGTCATTTTACCAGCTCTGCAAATGAAAAGAGAACATATTTAATTGCCCGTAACACTAATATGTTAAAATGAAGGGTCATCACTACATGAGACCAATGCCCTGTTAGCGTGTTGCAAGCAGTGGGCCCTCCAACTGGACAATGAGGCATCTATAAAAAGGTGTAGATCATCCTCTAGGTCAGGGGTAGTCAACCTGTGGTCCTCCAGATGTTCATGGACTACAATTCCCATGAGCCCCTGCCAGCGAACGCTGGCAGGGGCTCATGGGAATTGTAGTCCATGGACATCTGGAGGACCACAGGTTGACTACCCCTGCTCTAGGTTACCCAGTGCCATTCCCTTACAGAACGTAGACTGGGAATACCACCAACCCAAGGACTTCAGTACAATTCTCCGTATAGAGAGCTGGAGCCATCGCTGGTATCTGCTTGGTCGCCTGGCATTGCGGATGATCGCCATGGTAGAGGCCATATGGCCCGATAGTTGCAGTCAGCAACCAATGAGGCCCCAATAAGTTCCAACGTATGTGAAGGTCATCAAATAGATTCTGCCAAATTAATGGCAAACCCCATATTAAACATACAATGTGAGATAGATGAACTAAGGCCTTCTGGGGACTGTCCAACCAATCATCTAGTTATGGACAGATGATCAGACACTTCTTATGGAGCTAAGACACCATGAGGTTTGCACACTTTGTGAAAACTCTTGGGGACATTGCTGGTAACAGCAAAAGGTCTGCCAAGGACAGCATTCTAAATTATTTAACTGATATAAACTTCTTAAGTAGTATAGATCGAGGTTAGACCTTTGGGTGCCATTCTTTTACCAATGAGAAAAATAGTTGGAGTAAAAGCCACCCGAATTCCACGAATTCCTTTGCATAGGAAGTCCGATACCTCAGTTGCGAGGTATCCCCAACCCAGTGTGGGGATGGAGAGTTGTATTCCAGGCAATGACCAGGATTGAGGTAGTACCTACATTTTATTATGGATAAAACCCACTTGTTGCTGGTAATCTTTTCCTAAACATCCACAAAACTTTGCAAATGGTTAAACAGAGTTAAACTTCCATGCTAGTCATTGCTCTGGAGTCTGCCTGGACTATTGGTTGAGCTCGGCCAGCGCGGAGTGGTGTCTTCCCTCCCCCCCCTCCCCACTCCTGCAAGAAACACTAGCAAAGGACTGACACTTCTGGTCAAAACCACGGTATGACTGTGCCTCTTGTGGGTCTATTCCATTGCCTCACATGCCCCTGAGGAGCATTAGACCCAGCTATGCCCAACGACTTAGCCTGTCGTCTGTATCATCTAATTTTCTCCAGCATCTCATTCGTCTGAGAACTGAAGAGACCTACCCCCTCAAAGGGGAGATCCTCCAATTTCCCCCTAGCGTCCACTGGTAAGGTGGAGGAGTGCAGCTACAAGAAGTGACACATGACCATTGCCCTAGCCCAATTATGGCAGTCCACATTATGCTGTGTGGCATTCACTTGTTGTCTGGCCAAGTTGCCACCCTCAGCTACCAGTGTGTCTAGAAATGGCCATAAATAACTGCAACTTCTTCCAATGCGTAACTTGATAGTGGCTCAATGCCGCAGAGGCCCATGGCTGTACAGGAATATACTTTACACCCAATGGTTTAAATCTGCCCACCATCCCGATCTAAGGGTGCCGAATGTATATCAGAACGACCTCTGGCTGGCAACACTGCCGAAAAAATGTCAGTGCGCTTGGGGCATTTTAATAAGTAGGGACATCCCTCTTCCTGTATCTTATAAAGGTTGTCTGAAGGTGGAATGTACACTAGTATGACCTAATTTCGTTCAGCCACTTTACTGATACCCCTAATGTCAGGCAAATACCCTGATGTCAGGAAAATAGAAGAGCTGCACTAGGGGGTCTCTGAAATTATCTAAATTGACCCTGCATTTCAAGTTCAGGGCAATGGTGCCGGGTCATCATAAAAGTCATAATGTCTTTTTGTTGTCAATGGCCATGGAAGACCAGTTGCCGTTGGAGAGGAGTCAGTGACGAAGGCCGTCGTCAGTCTTTGCCGAGACGGGAACCTGCGTAAGACCTCGTCAGCAGGGCATCTTGGCCTCACTTCTTCCAATACGCCAGCACTGTCATGGGCACCGATGAACGCTCCCCATGCTGTCAAAGAATGGTGTCGTCATGGTTTGAGGTCGAAAGGACAACCATTAGATTGTCAGCCAAATCCCCAGACCGGGATCTCTCTGGCTTCAGCTGCAACATTAAATGCTTAGCAATGGGTGACTTTGATTATCGGCTGTCATCATGAGGTACCAATGACCAGGACTCAGTCCATCTTCGAGAGGCTAACGGCAGGTTGCAGCTTGCTGTGTACCTTGTAGCTGCCAAAAACCCAGATGGAGGTGAGGACGGCAACAGGGATATCTCCCACGGTCAAGGAATCATTGCAGTTCCATGTTGCATCCTTCTTGGCATGAAGCAATCTTCCTTGGCGCTGATGGAGATTGTCAATGCTGAACAGCTTCACAAGCAGTAGGAGACTGGGATGTCCATGGAGACCTTTGAGGTTTTGACTTCTTCTTCTTGACTGGGGGCTCCAAAGTTGCCTATTCCAGCTGAGAAGGCTTATCAATCACTGGGGGTGGTACAGAGCTCCACGAAGACATGTCAGAGGCCCTGCTCAGCTTGTTGGTTGCCTTAAGGTCCATCTCTCATAAGGCTGTCTTCAGTCTCTAGGCCCTCTCGCCTCTGGTTTTTGGAGTCAGCCTTTTACAGGCTGCACAGGCTGAAGCAAAGTGGCCTTCCCCCCAGACAAAGGAGACGGGCCCTATGCTCATCAAGCCTGGGCCGTCTTAGCCCCACACTGACTACATTTTTAAAAGAAATCCATACTAATAACATGGTCATCTAGATTCTATCAACAATTCCTAATGTCAGTTAACTCACAAACCCTGGCTTAAATTTACCAACAGTAGCTTGCTTCTGTCATCTCCTCACGGCGGCAGAGAGGGAACTGAGTGCTAACCCCACCCATATCACGCGTCTTTTGGGTTGGAAAGTCAACTTCTGTGACAGGACAGGGGAGCACTCTTGGGAGCTTCTTAAAACGTCGTTTAAGCTTGCTAGCTCTTCTCTAATGTAGGCCTGCAAAGACCAGACCCTTGTGTGATTGCACAGAAACCACAAAGATTGAACTGTACTGTTATGATGCTGCTTTCTGTAATATGGCAATATCTGACCTCTTGATCATTCAGCAGCCTACCAAAGTATGTCTCTGGGATGACAGCTAACATAGAATCATAGAATTATAGAGTTGGAAGGGACCCCATGGGTCATCTAGTCCAACCCCCTGCATTATGCAGGACACTCACACCCCAATCGCTCACCCACTGTAACCTGCCACCCCTTTGCCTTCACAGAATCAGGCTCTCTGTCAGATGGCTATCCAGCCTTTGTTTAAAAATTCCCAATGATAGAGAACCCACCACCTCCCAAGGAAGCCTGTTACAGGACAAATACAGGACAAAATGGTATACAAAAACCAATTCCCTTTAAACAAACAAAGCAGAAAGTCCACACTTTTCTTAACACAAAGGACACACCAAGATGAGATGCTGGAACATCAGTGAACAGATCTTCAGCATGCCTTACTATTAATTAGCAGCAACAAAGGTCCCCGATTTGGTGATGTACAGCAAGGACCCCCCTTCCCCCCATTGACCATCTGAAAATGCTGCCAGTATTGAAATACCTGTGTGTGCGTGTGTGTGCTGGCACTTGAAAGGAAGGGCAGGATGGAGAGGGTGAGATGAATTCTTTGAGTGCGATCATTTTTTTCTATTTGAAGGAGTAATGTTTGAGCTATTTATTTTAAGAGGAGAAGACATGGTCATCACATACACTTTAAAGTCCATACTCCTAAGCACACTTATTAGGGAGTAAATCTTACTGTACTCAATGAGATTTATTCCTGAGTACAGTTGTTTAAGGATTACATGTTGAGGGAAGCTAATAGAAAATGTGAGGAATTCTGAGGGCCTTCTAAAATCAGAATGACCTTCAGCAATCTTATTCTTCAGTTTAATAACTGATACATTTGCTGTAGTCAGTACATCTCTCTAGAAAACAACACCTATGAGCCTCCACCGGGTCTGATCTATGTAAAGGATTATTATCATGAAACTCACCACGTATGTACATTAGAAAGATTAGCATTATTCTCAAGCTAATTCCAGCCTACTGAATATAGCTTTCATCTGCAGTTACCATATCCCACCCTATCCATGTGATTTTCAAATAAAATATATTCTTGTTGGACTCTGCATGGACTGCATTTTTTAGAATGCTAAAAGCATCCCAGGAGGAGAATTTTTTTTGCAACATTTTCTTCTCCACATGGCTTGCAAAGTCTACATTATAACTGATGAACCTAAGCAACTCTTAAAATATCTTACGTCAAAATTCATTTAGATGACACTGGGAGTATAAAAACTGCTGCAAGACTTTCTTACCCAAACAGATTGAATTCTATGCCAACAGATGAGTTGAAATACATCAAAAGGCTGTTCCCACTAACAGAAAAAAGACTGAAGTGATCATATCAGCTTTTTAAAGTAGAGAGATGTTCTTTATTCTTCTTTGGTCCCAGACTTTGGGCAGATAGAGTCAGAGTTCAACGAGATCTGAACACAATGGAAAAATGGGCAAATGAGAACAAGATGCAATTTAATAAAGATAAGTGTAAAGTTCTGATTCTGGGTCAGAAAAATGAAAAGCATGCCTACTGGATGGGGGATACGCTTCTAGGTAACACTGTATGTGAACGAGACCTTGGGGTACTTGTGGATTGTAAACTAAACATGAGCAGGCAGTGTGATGCAGCGGTAAAAAAGGCAAATGCCATTTTGGGCTGTATCAACAGGGGCATCACATTAAAATCACAAGATGTCATAGTCCCATTGTATACGGCACTGGTCAGACCACATCTGGAGTACTGTGTGCAGTTCTGGAGGCCTCACTTCAAGAAGGACGTAGATAAAATTGAAAGGGTACAGAGGAGAGCGACGAAGATGATCTGGGGCCAAGGGACCAAGCCCTATGAAGATAGGTTGAGGGACTTGGGAATGTTCAGCCTGGAGAAAAGGAGGTTGAGAGGGGACATGATAGCCCTCTTTAAGTATTTGAAAGGTTGTCACTTGGAGGAGGGCAGGATGCTGTTTCTGCTGGCTGCAGAGGAGAGGACACGCAGTAATGGGTTTAAACTTCAAGTACAACAATATAGGCTAGATATCAGGAAAAAGTTTTTCACAGTCAGAGTAGTTCAGCAGTGGAATAGGCTGCCTAAGGAGGTGGTGAGCTCCCCCTCACTGGCAGTCTTCAAGCAAAGGTTGGATACACACTTTTCTTGGATGCTTTAGGATGCTCTGGGCTGATCCTGCGTTGAGCAGGGGGTTGGACTAGATGGCCCCTTCCAACTCTGATTCCAGGAGTCTATGACATAAAGCAAGGGCACTTAGTTTGCCATTTCTAGACAACCTTTGATGACAGGCTTGGCCTTGCAACATTGAACAACTGCTCTTGGATGTTGGACATCTGAGTTCTACCTGGACTTTGTATCTTCATTCTGGCCAGGGAACATCTGGGTCAGAGAACCAGGCAATAAGGATTCGCTCCCCAGTCTTGTGCATTTTGCTCTTGGCCTACACCCCAAAGCTTTCTTGTGGGACAAGGAAGCTCTGATACGGACTTTGTAGGATCATTACAGATGAGACAAAGATTTTATGTAAACTTCCTTTTAATGTTTAGCTGATGTGGCCCTCACTATATAGTCTTGAGGAGACTAGAGGAGGCCTCCATGGGGCATCTGTGGCTTGCCGCATGATTTGGAAGCAGCCCCTTCAGTGCATGCATGTGTTGGTGGAAGACGAGGGGAGGAGCTGGGAGTCCATGAAAAAATGTAAACCAAAACTGGGTCCTCAGGTTGCTAAAGTTAAAAAAATGCAAGAGACAGTACCTTACCATTAAAAGTGGCTACCAAAGCAGGAAAAAGCAAAAAACAGGTACCGTCAGGACTGGCGAGAAGTCCTATTTAAACACTGGACAGCTGTAATTTTTGATCTCTGTATTAGCACTGTATATTTTAGATCAGTGGACCCCAACCTTTTTCGGGCTGGGGACCGGCGGGCAGCGGAGAGGGAGGCCTGGGGACCGGGGGGGGGGAGAGGGAGGCGCAGGCACTGGCCCCCACCGTGCACCCTGGCAGCCCTTTCACCTTGCTCGCCACTCTCCAGCCTCTCCTCTTGGAGCAGCCCCTGTGCTCGGCCTGGAGTAATCTGGCGCCGGAAAACTAGCACATGATTTCTCTCAGGCTATTGGGGAAGGGCTCCTCCAGGGCTTGAGGCGGAGGGGGCAGGGGCAGCGGCTGGCTCTGCGCAAGGCGCTGCACGCTGGGAGGACTGGGGCGTCGTGATGGCGGTGGCGGCAGCGGGAGCGCTGGGCAGGGAAGTGTGGGCTGGTACGAAATGCTTCCCTTTTAGCTGACACAGAGCACGGCGCGCTGCTGGATGAGCTTTTCCAACTCAGCGCGGGTGCGCTCTGGCTCTGGAGGGCGGGGGCTCGGCCATCATGCTGCTGCCTTCCCCGGGGCTTCGCTGCCCCCGTGCGCCACGCCGCCTTGGCCTCAACGCTCGCTCGCACTGCGCCAACTGGATCCTCCGCCTGCAGGCACTGCTGCTGCTGGAAGCAGCACGAGCTCCTCCCTCCCTTCCCCAAGTCGCTCATGCCGCCGCCGCCTCCACCACCACCACCCGAGCGGGACCCGCAGCTGCTTAAGGAGGCGCTGTTGCCTCCTGTAGCCTCCCTAGACTTGGCGGCTTAAGGTGGAGCAGGAGAATTCCCTCCATCCCCTTCACGGCCGTGCCACAGAGGGCTTTCTGGTCGCCTTTGTCACAAGCAGCCCTCGGAACTACATAAGGCAGCTCCACTTATAGCAGCAGGAGCGGATTTCGACAGGAAGTGGGAGAGAAGTTAGTTTCCTCCTCCCCGCTATTCTTCTGCCACACTTAGGTTTGCGCCCTCGGCCTCTTCTTAATTTCTCCAAACGGCAAAGCCTCGCCCCTTTCCCCCGCGCCCCCACCCACAGCTGATGCAAGGCGGCAGCCAGCCCCGGTTGGTTTCAAAACCACGGCCATGCCCGTCTGCCCCTCCTTACTCCCCCTCTGCCGAAGCGGCCAATCGCCCGCTAGCGCACCAGTGCCTCCCCCCTCTGCGGCCCGGTACTGAGGGCTTCACGACCCGGTACCGGTCTGCAGACCGGTGGTTGGGGAACACTGTTTTAGGTTATATTTCCAATCGTTTGTACCTGTTCTACTTATGTTGCATAACATCATTTCTATGCAGAAGGTCAGATCCACTGGAGCTCCCCAAAAATGCTTCTTTAAAAAATTATCCATGTCAGGAAAAGAGGAAAGTATCAAGAGGTGTGTGTATTTAATGACCACACTTGGAAGTACAAGAATGATGAGTTTAGAACAGAATTCAGTATGTTTCTAGCCCTTAAGGCCATGAAGATAACCCCAAAAGTAAGGCCCAATGTGTGTTTGAACACAATGCTGCCACAGGGACTGCCGGACCCCACCTGCATGTTTTTTTCTGGGATTATGTGGTCAAAGGAACATATAGTTTGGGCCTAACTTGGCAAAAAGTCCTCACTTTTTTTGGGGGGGGGGCAGAATAATTCTGCTTTCTATTTGGCAAGGATCCTGTTTCTCTGTTGTAACAGGCTCCTCCTCACTTGGAACTGCAATAAAATAATGGAAAGCATGCAAATGCAGGCTTTGGGGAGATCCTGGACTTCTGTTCTTCTTAGTGCAGAATTTGGGTTATCCTTGTGCAGATTTTACTAAGTCCACATAAAAAGCACACAACCCTTGAAACAGAAAATCTCCTTCCCCTTTTCAATATTACCATGGACTAAAAGACGTCTTACAAGGAAAATAATATCTTAGTTAAAAATATTTTTTGCATATTTTTCCTTTGAACTATTCACTGAAATGAAAACAAAAAGGGCAAATTGAGCTTCCCTTGCTCAGAAGACTGGCACAGGAGGCATTCATGACCTGTCCTCACTGATGAAGGAAACAATTTGACCCTCAGACATTCCCTAAATAGGGATAACACTAATCACCGAAGTGCACTTGACACCATAGGAGCTACAATAGTTTGTATACATGCACACTGTAGGACACTTTGTACATGAAACTAAACAAAGGGATATAAATAAGTGAGCATCTTTTTAAAGTACACAAATAATAAAGTTCATTTACATTCTTAACTTTCCAAGATGCTGATGGAAAACAAGATCTTCCCAACAGGAAGTCTGAAGATACTCACTAATGAAGTAAAATCTTCATTCACACACACAGACAGCCACACCTCTTACACAGTAGTGAGACTATGAGAAGTCAAAGACAGGACCGGCCCCTTTCACCAGAAGAGGATGGTCAGACTGTTGGGACTAATTCAGTTTCTTCTGTGAGGGATTTCTTCTGTCTTCTATATTATCTGGGCTGAAGTCTGTACAGAAACCATTAGGAGCAGGATTCTTCAAATAACTTTCTGTTTCCATCTGAGCAGGATACAAATACTCTTCAGCAAAGTTTGGAGACATTTCTACAAACCTGTGAAAATCATCTAGAAACAGATGAGAAGAAAACTTACACTTCAAGTATATTAAAATTCTTGAAGGATACTTAACAGGAAATGACCATAACACCCATTAGGTGGAAACACTAAGAGTGTCCAGAATAAAATCGAGCGTAGAAACAGAGATGGAAGGACCAGATTTCACTACCCGTCAGAGACAGGGCCATACCACCTGCAAGCGACCACTCATGGCAAGAGCCACCTCAGTGAAGTGGTTAGGAGCACGGACCGGAGTACAGCCTTCCCAGTTCCCACACTGGCTGAGTGCATGTAATGGCCACAATAAAGAACATTTTAAGAGTTGATTTCTTCATGGATTTAAATGGGGATGCCAAGAACCCAACTCTGGTTCCAGTTAGGAAAACTAGGGTGGTTTGATCATTACAATACATTTCAAAATCTACACATATGGGGCTGAGCTGACGAACAGTTTCTTCCTTTGTACCCCTGAGTGCCAGTGGCTGCTCCAGTGTACTTGTTCTAAGGTCTCTATTTAACCTTTCTTAAAGAGCTAATGGTCCATGCATCCCAAGGACTCTCCTGTCTTCAGTGATCCAATATTTGTACAGGAGTGTCGAGATTGCTAGGAGACCATGGCAGCCACCTAGCTGGACTTCTTTTAGCCAGCTTTTAAAAACCTTTTGACGTGGAGGAGCCCCTGAAATGATTTTTCTGGCTTCAAGGAGCCCCAGAAGTGATGTCAGCTGGCCACGCCTCCCTAATCACACTATCCCGGAAGTGTCACTGGAAGGAACATCGCCACTGCGTTAACAGGCAGGTTCAAGGAAGACCTGGCGGGGGGAGGAGAGCTGCCTCGGGTGGGAGGGGCCTCGGGGGGAGGGGGCCGCGAGGTGGGTGGGGCTGTCAGGAGGACCGCTAGTGCCCACTGTATTTTGGTTACAGCGGGCTTACATTCTAGCGATTTATATATTTCAGACCACCTGGCAGTTGAAAATTAAAACAATATTTTATTTATACACACGCATAAAATAGCAATTAAATATGGGGCATTCAAGCACAGTACAGGTACCGCGCCTGCCCCTTCCCAGGTCTTGAAACCATGAGATAACTCACTCATGCGCTGGAAGGAGAAGGGGGAGCAATGGAAATGGCCAGTTCCCAAGCTTGTGGCTGAGTCCATTAAGGCAGAAAGGGAAAAGCTGCAGACCAGACCCCCCCCAACCTCCCGCTCCCGGGATGGGAGATCCCTGCTGCTCCACCTCCTGGCTGCCAGCTGGACATTCTAGGATCCTAAACCTTGCTGTTCCTCCAGCATTATCCGTATTTACTTTTGCAAGACCACTTTCTTTCAAGAGTTGGAAAATAATCTCTGCACTGTAGGACCATTCCTACAACAAACAGGGTACAAGTACTTTGGATTAGACACATGGTCTGGGAGTTCTGTGTTTCCCAAGGGCATGCGGATCTGATCTGGACTGAGACAGCAGCGTGCACGGAGAAGGAGCTTCATCTCTACCACCTAAAATGAGAAGCTGCCATGTTCTGCAATGAAAGGCTTATTTCTAGGATCACACCAAGTTTCCCACTGGAACAAACAGTGGGTTGGTCCCCAAGGCCATTCCAGTGTGGGGAAGGAGCTGATGGGAAACTATCAAGCTAAACCACTAAACTGAGAGCCAGTTTGGTGCAGTGGTTAGGAGTGTGGACTTCTAATTTGGCATGCTGGGTTCGATTCTGCACTCCCCCACTTACAGCCAGCTGGGTGACCTTGGGCTTGACACAGCACTGAAAAAACTGTTCTGACCAAGCAGGAATCTCAGGGCTCTCTCAGCCTCATCCACCTCGCAGGGTGTCTGTTGTGGGGAGAGGAATGGGAAGGCAACTGTAAGCCACTTTGAGCCTCCTTCGGGTAGAGAAAAGCGGCCTATAAGAACCAACTCTTCTTCTAATATCTGTAAACCGCGTTCCACGGTATAAATAAAAAGCTAAGGGGGGTGGGGATGGGCTAAGTCCAAGATGGGGGGGCAACGATTGGCCCCCTGCCCCATCCGATTGGCCCCTACGCTTGTCAGTCTGGGGCCAAGGAGCCTATCGGGAGGTGCGTGCAGCACGCCTTCCAATTGGCCCCTTGGCCCCACACTGACCAGTTGGGAGGCGCACAGCGCCTCCTGACCTGCCCACACACCCCACACACTCCCAACCCACAAAGTTCTCTGCCTTCCCTCAATTGCCGGGGACTCGCCACGTAGGCGTCCGGGCAGTGGAGTCTTCTGTGTGGGACTCGCAGTTCTGCGGCCCGCACGAAAGCCGGGAGGGGGGCCCTGCCTCAGGCAGGAGGGGTCTCGGGGGGAGGGGGCCGGGGGTAGGTGGGGCTGCCATTCTGGAAAATATGAAAGCATCTTCTTCACATATCTGAAGGCAAAACAGGCAGAACCGTGCTGGAAACTTGTGTCCTACATTCTTCTGTTCTCACTGTCCTTCAGATGCTCTTGGGTATACGTAATTCCTCTAGGAAAGTTCTACCTTTTCATACTTGGATTTACACAGCCAGAAGAGCCAGCTTGGGGCGGTCTACAACAGCTGTGTTGTGTAAAGTTGTTATGTAAGAACAGTTAAAGCAGTACTGATGCCCCCATGCCTTCTGTTCCACCTTCTGCTCCCATTGGGGGGGGGAGGGGGTGTTCCTTTTACAGGGGACCATGCCCAATGTTGTTACACAATTCACTGGCCTGAGCCACATTATTTCTGAAGCTTACCGTATGTAATTGTCCCCCTTTCTTCTTTGTCTATAGCTCTAAACAAGGCTGATACCCTGAGGTCCGAGACCCCCATGGCAGTCTTTAGAATACAGGTTAAATCTTCTTCTGTTAGAGCTCCCACTTCTGACTGATACATCTGTGAAAAAGCATCAAACATTATTTTTGCTCCAGCAAAGCAACACAGTTTCACTCATTCGATTAGCTACAGACGCCAGTCAAGGGCTTGGGTGGTCTTCCTGAATCAGTATGTTAAACTCACCTCTGCAACAGCCCAGATAGCCTGCGGTCCCAAGAGGACATGGACACACTTCCTTTCCCTTCAGAATCCAGAGCATTTAATTTATCACTGACAGAAATAACCCATCTTACTCCCGCATTAAAACACAGCTTAAAAATACACTATTTTTTAAAAAATCTGTTTTTGTTCATCTACAACTGATACCTAAACAAAAATGTCACAATACATAGAGATGCAAAAAGCCAACCGCAACAAAAGACGCCAATCAAAAGCTCTTTCAGTGTCAGCTGAAGGAGACTGACATTAACAACCTTACTTGCTGCCTAAATTCCAATAAGATATGTAGGCTGGTAGGCCTTCCAATTCCACTGCTGTGCTTACAACAGCAGAGAAAACCCTAACCAGGGTCGCAGACAGAGAGAGGGTAGCAAAAGGAGAGAGTATCTAACCGTCACCAGCTCCCATGTGGAGTCCCACAGGGAGCAGTCCTCTCTCCTATTTTATTTAACATTTTCATGCGCTTGCTTGCTCAGCTGGTGTGGAAGCTTGGGCTGG
The DNA here is from genome assembly GCF_049243985.1 of Paroedura picta. Lineage (NCBI taxonomy): Eukaryota > Metazoa > Chordata > Lepidosauria > Squamata > Gekkonidae > Paroedura > Paroedura picta. The sequence continues at coordinate 1,887,819 of NC_135382.1, forward strand.
GTTGCCATCAATATGCAGATGACACCCAGCTCTACCTCTTGATTCCCCCAAAAAAACCTTAGCCAGATGCCTGGAAGCAGTGATGAAGTGGCTCAAGCAGAGTCATCTGAAACTCAAAGATGGAGGTCCTGTGGCTGGGTAGGAAGGGACCAAGCGAGGAAGCATGCTTACCTAACCTGGACGGAGTGCATCTAGCAGTAGCCCACTCCGCCAGAAACCTGGGTGTCATCCTCAACACCTCCCTCTCCATGGAGGCGCAGGTCACGAGAGTAGCGCAGCAGGCCTTCTACCATCTATGCCAAGCCAAACCTACTTGGCACCAGAACACCTAGCCACAGTGATCCATGTGACGGTCACCTCTAGACTGGACTTCTGCAACTCGCTCTATGCAGGCCTGCCCTTATCCTTGATCTAGAAGCTACAACTGGTTCAGAACACTGCAGCCAGAATTCTCACCAATACATCATTGAGATCCTGTGATTCTGTGATGATGATGCTTCTATGAAAAGTCATCACATGCTAAATAATCAAGCGGTGCGCCAGTTCTAACTGGAAACCACTTAACAGTTTAAAATCTGTGAATACCTTGGACCCAGAATATCTTTAGGACCACCTTCACCTTACTCTCAGCCTATACTTCAACAATTCAGCTGGCTCCCGACTGAATTCCAGATCAGACTCAAGGTTTTGGATCTGACCTTCATGGTCTGGGCCCAGCGTACCTGAGAGTCAGCCTCTCTGCCTGTACCCCGAAAAGAGCACTACGCTTCACCACCGCCAGCTGGCTGGTGATCCCTGACCCCAAAGAAGCATGTCAGTCCTCAAGGGTCAGAGCTTTTTCTGTCCTGGCCCCAAGCTGGTGGAACGAGCTCCCTGAAGAAATCAGAGCCCTGCCTGAACCCCCACAATTCCGCAGGGCCTGCAAAAGGGAGCTCCTCCACCAGGCATTTGCCTGAGACTGACCAACCCAATAATATCCATAGGTCCCCCCCCTCAGACACCTCCTCCACGGCCTAAACCAGCCTGACCTCTCTGGAGGTTTCTAACTAAGTTGGGGTGGTCAGTTGGTGCTCTTTTCGGGCATCAAAATCATATTCAACTTCAGAGAGGGAAGGGAGCTGCTGGATTCCTGTGGGAAAATAATGTCTCAGTGTGAACAATGAGATTGGGTGTTTGGTGCTCCAGGGCTCTTGGGGAACTTGTGGACAGTAAGGTCCGTATGATGTGGCAGTAAAGAAGGCGAATGCAGTCTTGGGCTGCATCAATAGAGGTATCACATCGAAATTGCAAGATGTCCTAGTCCCACTCTATACTGCACTGGAGGCCTGTGTGCAGTTCTGGAGGCCTCGCTTCAAAAAGGACGTAGAGCAGGGGTTTGGACTAGATGGTCTGTATGGCCCTGTATGGGGTCGCGATGGGTCGGACACGACTTTGCACCTAACAACAACAATGGCCCTTCCAACTTTATGATTCTGTGATGATGGTGATGCTTCTATGAAAAGTCATCACATGCTAAATAATCAAGCGGTGCGCCAGTTCTAACTGGAAACCACTTAACAGTTTAAAATCTGTGAATACCTTGGACACAGAATATCTTTAGGACCACCTTCACCTTACTCTCAGCACACCTGGAGAGGCCTGTCTGAGTCATGCAGATGTGTTTGTGGGAAGCTAGGTTATTTTATATATTTATTTATTTATTAGATTTTTATACTGCCCACCCATAAGGCTCAGGGCAAGTGTACATATAACATCGTGGGGTAATACATGGAATGAATTAAGCATATAACATAGTCAAAAATAACATCAACAATAATCCAACAGAGGTTCTAAATTAACATAATTTCAATGGTTTGATCGACAATGATATAACTATTAAAATAGTGCAAAAGATACTCCAGTTGTAGGCAAAACTGTACATGCATGATTATAGCTGAATTTGATCATATGCAAGTTGGATTCATTCTCTGCTTGCTGTGTGGTACTATATTTTATTTATTTAGAAGATACAGGAAAGTGATAAAAATATTGTAATGGAAGAAAGACAGATCTTAAAACATATATTTAACAATATATATCACATTCTTTTATATCCTAGAAGTTATTGACTATATATTTTATTAACCCCATAGTAAGAAAAAGAGTAGGGACATGGTAGGACCACTGCAAGGACAAGAAAGTGAAATTATAACAGATGAAGATGAAGAGAGGGCTGAACTGCTTAACTCTATTTCTCCTCAGTCTTCTCTTGTGAGGGAAATAGTGATCAATGTGGCAAAAATGTAACACAATACGGGGGGTGGGAATGGTGGCCTAGGATCACTGTTGGAGCAGTCCACAAACACCTAGTTTATTTAAATGAAACCAAGTCTTCTGGGCCAGATGAACTGCATCCAAGGGTACTGAAAGAACTTGCAGATGTAATTTCTGAACCTCTGTCCATTATTTTTGACACTTCTTGGAGAACAGGTGAGGTGCCAGCTGATTGGAGGTGGGGAAATGTTGTCCCCATCTTCAAGAAAGGGAAAAAAGAGGATTTGGGTAACTATTGACCTGTCAGCTTGACATCTGTAGCTGGCAAAATCTTGGAATAAATTATCAAACAGACAGTCCTTGAGCAGCTGGAACAGAGAGCTGTGATTTCTAAGACTCAGCATGGATTTCGCAGAAACAAATCATGTCAGACCAACCTTATCTCTTTTTTTGAGAAAGTGACTACCTTGCTGGATCAGGAGAATGCTGTGGACATAGTTTATCTGGATTTCAGTAAAGTGCTTGATAAGGTTCCACATGATATTCTGGTTGACAAGTTGGTAAAATGTAGTATGGATCCTAATTCTGTCAGGTAGATCGATAACTGGTTGACAGATCGTACCCAACGGATACTTGTTAATGGTTCAGCATCCTCTTGGAGAAGAGTGACAAGTGGAGTTCCCCAGGGATCTGTCCTGGGGTCTGTGTTGTTCAACATATTTGTAAACTAGAAAATAAGCCTGCTGTTGAAGAAATACAGCGGGCCCTAGCAGAGGGGGAGAACAGACTGTGGAGAAGGAAGGAAGAAGAGGAAAGGGGAGGGAGAAAAGGGGAGGGAGAAAAAAGGGCAAGGGGTGGTTGAAGGGATGGGTAGAAGGGAGAAAGAAAGAAAGTGAAGGAGAGAGACAGGAAGCAAGTGAGAGGGAAAGACAGAGAGACAGGAAGGAGATGGAGAAATAGAGGAAGTCAGAAAGTCAGGAAGTAAGAAGGAAGAAAGGAAGGCAGGCAGAGAGGTAGGTGAAATGGGAGGGGACACGGGAGGTGTGAAGGTTGGGGGGAATCGCGTGGGGGGGAATCGGGGGGGAATCGGGAGGGGGAGGTGGCGAGGGAAGAGGGGGTAGAGAGGAGTGTGTGCATGGATGTATGGGGTGGGGAAGGGGTGGCAGAGCGCGGTGGGTGGGTGGCTGTGTGTGTGTCTGCGGGGGTGGGGAAGCGGCGGCAGGGTGAGGGGGGGCGGCCAAGGGGTTTTGTGTGCGTGTGTGCATGCCTGTGTTCGGTGGGAAGCGGCAGTGGGGCGAGGGGGGGTGGGCAGGGGGGTTTGGCTGGTGAGGCTGTGTGTGTGTATGTCTGGGTGCCGGGAAGCGGCAGTGGGGAATGGCCATTGGGAAGGGATCCCAGGCGGGAAAGGAGCAGGGACAGGGCGTCTACGATGCAGCATCCCTGCTCCTTTCGCAAGGGTGAGGGGAAGCCACCAGGAGGACTCATCATTGGGGAAGGCTGCTTCTCCTCCTGTGTGGTGAGTCCCCAGGAGGGCAAGGCGAGGCTGGGCCAAGCAGCCAATGGGGAGCCACGCTTTGCGCAGCTCCTCATTGGCTCCTTGGCCCTGGAGTGACACTCGGAGGGACCAATCAGGAGTCGCTTCGCGGCTCCTGATTGGGCCCTCTGAGTTTTTATCCCGGACAGAGCCTGCCCTTTCTCCTCCCCCTTAGGGCTTATTCTTTTATTTATTCCGCTCCACAGGAGCGATTAGAGATGATTTGGATGAAGGTTTAGAGGGGATACTTATTAAATTTGCAGATGATACTAAACTGGGAGGGGTAGCAAACACAACCGAAGACAGAATCAGAGTATAGGATGATCTTGATAGGCTCGAGAATTGGGCTAAACTGAATAAAATGAAGTTCAATAGGGACAAGTGTAAAGTTCTGTATTTAGGCAGGAAAAACCAAACATACCAGTATAGGATGGGGGAGACTTGGCAGTAGCAGAAAAGGATCTAGGAGTCTTAGTAGATCATGCATTAGGATGCTTAGGGCTGATCCTGCGTTGAGCAGGGGGTTGGACTAGATGGCCTGTATGGCCCCTTCCAACTCTATGATTCTATGATTCTATGATGCATTGAACATAAGTCAGCAGTGTGACTCAGTGACTAAAAAGGCAAATGGTGTTTTGGGCTGTATCAAACACAGTTTTGTGTCCAGATCACAGGAAGTGATGGTACCGCTTTACTCTGCTCTGGTTCGGCCTCACTTGGAGTACTGTGTTCAGTTTTGGGTACCCCGGTTGAAGAGGAATGTTGACAAACTGGAACGTGTCCAGGGGAGGGCAACAAAGATTGTGTGGGGTTGGAGACCAAGACATATGAAGAAAGGTTGGGGGAACTTGGTCTGTTTAGCCTGGAGAGGAGACGACTGAGAGGGGATCTGATAACCATCTTCAAGTATTTCAAAGGGTACCATATCAAGGATGGAGCAGAGTTGTTCTGTCTTGCCCCGGAGGAATGGACTAGAACCAATGGGATGAAGCTAATTCAAAAGAAATTCTGTCTAAACATCCGGAAGTAGTTCCTGACAGTCAGAGCAGTTTCTCAGTGGAACAGGCTTCCTCGGGAGGTGGTGGGTTCTCCATCTTTGGAAATTTTTAAACAGGCTGGATAGCCATCTGACGGAAAGGCTGATTCTGTGAAAGCTTAAGGGGGTGGCTGGTTACAGTGGATGAGCGATAGGGTTGTGAGTGTCCTGCATAGTGCAGGGGATTGGACTAGATGACCCATGAGGTCCCTTCCAATCCTATGATTCTATGATTCTAAGAGTAAGATCATCTGGTTATTGTATTAAAGTTCACATCATACGTAATTAAGTAAGATAAATAATAGAAATTGTGAAGTCAGTAATGTCTTCAAATTAATTGTCATGTACAGGTAGATGCTACAGTACCTACTTGATACCAACAAAAAAGCATTTTATTTACAGTGATTTAGACCAAAACAATAAATGCTGGGATATCAAAATGCAAAGTCTATTGGGTAGCAATTCCGATATTTTCCAAGTGTATCTTTGAGAAAGCTTTTAATTAAGTATTTTAATAAAGCTGCTACTTGCCTTAAAAGCCAACTGTATTGTTTGCAAGGTTTTGGATGGTCTGCAGACTACTGACAAAGCAGTTACGTATTCTCGCAAGTCTATCAGACCATTTTCCTTCTGCAAAAGGCAAAGGATCAAGGTTATATTTCATAGAAAGCAGCTAATGGAACAAATACTGTTGAATTTTCAAAGCACAAAAGTTCATATAAAGATTTTTGTTTAGGGGTTTGCAAATGCAGATTCTTAATGGCCACAATCAAAATGCCCACCAATAAGTAATCAATACATACTTGCTACTGATCCGAATGGACTTAACAGTATGTATAGTTGCATATTATCTTCTACTAGAATGACAGAACACATTCCAGTAAGACAGAAAGTCATACTAAATCATTTCACGGTTAGTCCCAAAACTAATCAACAGAAGGTGAGCAACAACTAAGAAAATAGGCCATTAAGCCAGCACACTTAAAAAACAGGAAAAGACGCATGCACAAAACTATGGGATAGAACAGTCATGTTTTCAGGAACTATTTTCCTATTATAAGTAGTTTTGCTTCAAAGCCCATTCCTAAGAATGGGCCCTGAAAGGGCCCCCTCCCCTGGGCCCCAGCCAGGCAGCTTAAGGTGGCTTTGGGCTGCAACTTGCAGCCAGATCAATTGGGGCGGGCAGGGGCTAGCCAGCTCGTTACAAGGCCTGGGACGGAGCTCGTTAGCAGGCCCAGCCTAGCAGGCCAAGAGGCCCTCGTTAGCAGACCCAGCCTAGCAGGCCAAGAGGCCCTGGTTGGCAATCCCTCCACCACAACCCTTTGCCTGGTGCTCTCTCCCCTTACCTGCTGAGGCTTGTCTGAGAGCAAAGAGGCTCGATTCCAGGGATGGAGGGTGGGAGCTGCAGGGGCAGGGCCAATCAGGGTGCAGCCAGGCTGTACCCTGATTGGCCCTATTCCAACTTGGACAGCTGGACACGTCCCACCCCCCAGGCTGTTTCACAAATATATAGCGGAACCATGGATGGATAAGGATACTTCCTGTATTACAGCTGTTTTAAGTGTAAATAAAAATTAATATTCCATTCTGTGAAAGTTGGCAAGAATTTAAATACAGTAACAAAAGTAATTTATTCAGAAAAAAGTGAAATTGTTTTTTACCTCATCAAAAAGCGCAAACATGTTTTCTAGCGTGTCAGAAACTGGGACTTCCAAGTATGCAGCAAATTCTTTGAGACTGACTTTTTTCTTTTTTATTCTTCTGGCACTTTCGAAATATCTATTAAGCTCTTTTTCAAGTCTTTCTGGCTTTAACCTAAAAACAGAGAAGGAAACAATCTATTCCCCACAGAGTTCCAGATAATTTTGGTCAGCCTTGATTCAAACAAGTGTGCCCTCCTAGGCATCCTGAGGTGTATAATCAGCATTCTGATATCAGATAATTTATCTCCTGACAACAGGCACACCTCACAAACAGTTTTGATTCTTTGGGGTACAGAACACAAGAAAACATATTACTAAAGCATTCTTGCTTACATTTTCTCTTTTTTTTAAACATAGCTATTAACATTAACTTAAATCATTATTCTACATTGATAATTAGGGGTAGGCACAAACCGGTTCATGACCCAAAATTCCTCATGAATTTGGCCACTCTGTTCATCGCTGAACATTTCCTGAACCTTTGGTCCATTTAAACTTAGCAGCTGAGCGGGCCCATCAGCTGTTAGGTTTAAATGCCTCTGTTCTACTGCCCCCCCCCCCCCGCAAAGGAGGGAAGCAAAACAGACCCCTGAAATGACTGTCAGTTATTTCAGGCTGATAGCAGACATATGTGCCACCTTTTTATAAGGCTGAAATGGCTGCAAGCCATTTCAGTGATTGATTTTGCTTCCACCTGCTTGAAACAGACCATTTCAGCCTTGTAGTGGTGCAACATGCCTATCTACTGCCAGCCTGAGATGGCTGCAGCAATTTTGGCACTCTGTTTTGCTTCCCTCCCTTTGACTGCTGACAGGTAGACTCATCAAGATGTTAGGTTTAAATGGCTGGCAGCATCTTGGAAGCAGGAGGGAGCAAAATTGATTGCTGAAATGGCTGACAGTTTGTTTCACTGATACAGTATAAAATACACAGCAACAGGTGATACATAAAACAATTTTATCTAGTCCAAAATAAGCAGGTTTCACAAGATAAGGAACATCCTTATCCTCTCTGTACCATTGCATCCGTATAGGTTACTGTCATACCTGACAAAGGAACACATTCTTCACTAATTTTCTTAGAACTTCAAACATTATACAGTTATCTGTACTGTACAAAACAAGGTTGCACTTACCTGTATCTTTTGTTCATTGAGTAGTCTGTCTCCTATGTAGGTTCACATGGGATTGCACATACCAGACGAGGAAAAGAGGACTCTAAAGCTTTATTGATTCAAAGGGAGCATACCCCCTTTCCCGCTGTCTTGCACAAGAGTTTTCCCACACAAACAGAGGCAAGAAGATTGCTAGTCCCTCAGTTCTCCCTTTGCTGCCATGAAGAACACAGGCCCTCAGAGCAAGCAGCCCACTGTGGGGAAAGGAGAGAGAGAGATGTGTGCCTGCACAGAAGAACATGTGAAGAACAACAATTAAAGGTAAGTATAATCCTGTTTTCATCACTGTTGCTTCTGTGCAGTCCCACGTGGGACTTACCACAGTGGTGGGTGTGGACTGGTTAGAGAAAAAAGCAACTCTAGCACTGTGCTCCCCACTGCTACCTTGTTTCTGGAATCAATGTTGATGAAGTAATATTTCATTAACATGTATGGAGTCGACCAGGAAGCAGCCCTGCAGATGTTGTGTGGAGAGACTGTGCCAAGGTTTGAGGGCACACTGAAGTGGCATGTTTTGCCTTTTTCTAAGTTTTGGGAGGCAGTTCCAATGCCCCCTTTGTGCGGATGGTCCAATGTTGGGGTGGAGGACACATACACTTCTGAGGGTGTTCAAGCCCTTTTTTCTGGATGAACAAGCTGATTTTTGCGCGGAGTATCAGGGGCCCTTTCCCCACAGCATTGCTTTAACTCCAATGGCCCTTTCATGCCAGGCCTCGGGGGAAACAAGCGGCAGGAGTCACAAGAGGCAGCGCGGCATCCTTCCCCCAAGTGAGGCAGGTACATGTCATGCTTGGCATTGTGGGCCATGTTGGTCCTGCACTCCTTAAAGAGGAGTGTTGCCATATTTTAAAAAGAGCTTTATTTCAGGCTGAACCAGTAGATAGATTAGAATCATAGAGTGGGAAGGGGCCATACAGGCCATCTAGTCCAACCCCCTGCTCAACGCAGGATCAGCCCTTCCTCTGCAGCCAACGGGAACAGCATCCTGCCCTCCTCCAAGTGACAACCTTTCAAATACTTAAAGAGGGCTATCATGTCCCCTCTCAACCTCCTTTTCTCCAGGCTGAACATTCCCAAGTCCCTCAACCTATCTTCATAGGGCTTGGTCCCTTGGCCCCAGATCATCTTCGTCGCTCTCCTCTGTACCCTTTCAATTTTATCGACGTCCTTCTTGAAGTGAGGCCTCCAGAACTGCACACAGTACTCCAGGTGTGGTCTGACCAGTGCCGTATACAAGGGGACTATGACATCTTGTGATTTTGATGTGATGCCACTGTTGATACAGCCCAAAATGGCATTCGCCTTTTTTACTACAGATTGAAGAAAACAATCCTGAGGAGATGTAAGTGTCATAATGTGTCCTCTCCCCACAGCAGAGAACTGAGAAAGGAACACTCTCCACTTCTGTCATGTGCTTGTTTGAGCCAGGAAACTCCAGCATGAGGCAGAAGGAAGGGGGAGCACTCTTAATGCTCCAAATCTTCTAGAAAGCTTTAGATCCTCTTCGCCATGGCTGGCCCGCATAGTCCCATAGGCGCCATGATGATGAATGAATTCAAGATGACAAAAAACAGTGATTACAAGCAATATACCCCATTTTCACCTAAGTCTTTAGTTGGACATTTTTGCCATGCATAGATGCCTCTTCCACCAGAGCCCAGAGACATATATGTATTGACTGATATCTACAACAGGACATCTTTGCCTGTTACTCCTTTGTTCTTTACCTCTGTCCAAAGCTGTTCTATTCTGGGTGTCTGGATCCCTACATTGCATATTTAGCTGCAAAACCGGACTTCATTATCTTTTTCGTCAAGACCAGCCAGAGTTCCCCTACACTCAATGGGGTCGCACTCGCTGGTCATTGCTGTGCATCAAGTGGTCAACTATGTGTGAGCACGGGCCTGCTGCAAAGAGAGTTTATAAAAAGCTCAAAATAGCCTAGAGACAGTCTGTTCCCTCCTACATGCTGTTCCCCACCTTTTTCCGTGTGATGAGGGGAGGACACACCCTTTTGCCATTTCCCACCTGCTGCTACGAGAGTGAGATAGAATCTTATATTTAGGTAAGAGCTCACAGCAGGGCAGGAGGGAGGGGCGTGTGACTGCACAGAGGACCGCTAGATGAACCACAGTTACAGGTAAGTGCAACCTGGTTTTCATTGTCCTGGTACCTGTGCAGTCTCACACGGGAGAGCAGTGAACCATCTTACTATTCTAAGTACTCAGTTGAACAGAGACTGCAGTACAGCTCTACGAACAGCTGCATCTCCTGTGACATCCATGTCCATCAGGACCATGTTGCAGCCTTGCAAATGGAATAGATGGAGAGACCATGGCAGAAGGCAGCAGATATAGACTGCACTTGAGCAGAGTGAATGAGGAGTTCCAGCAGGCAGAGTGAATGAGGAGTTCCAGCAGGCAGAGTGAATGAGGAGTTCCAGCATTCACGCTAATTCATAACACAGTTTGACATTTTCGACTAGCCATCTAGAAATGGATTGGGTTGTCAATGTTTCCCTATGAAGGAAAAGAAAAGGTTGTCATCTTTCCTAAAAGGTTTTGTCCAAACTGGGTAGAAGAGAAGTGATCTAGAACAGTGGTTCCCAACCCCCGGTCTGGGGACCGGTCCCGGCCTGTAGATCAGTCAGTACCGGGCAGTGGCTCCTCCTCATTCTCCTCCCTGGCTGCTGCCTTGGGGGCTGCCCTGCCACCCTGCCGCCAGCTCACCTTTGGTGCTCTCCGGTGGCTGCCATGGCTGGGGCTCCCCCTTGAAGTGGCACTGCGCAGCTACTGCTGGCAGCACCCACCCAGTGGGCGGCAGGAACTTAAGGGTGTGGGTGGGAAAGCAAGCAGAGCAAGGGCTCAGGCGGTGGCGAAGTCCCTCAGCAAAAGACTCCCCCCCCCCCCGGCCAGGATGCCCGTTTCTTCAGTTCCAAAGCAGCTCTTTCCAGAGACCACTACTCGAAACAGAAGAGCTTGCAGTGGGGTTGGAGGGAGGGAAAGTGTATCTGCACAGAGGATGTCAATGAACAACAGATACAGGGAAGTGCAACTCTGTTTTCATCTTCTGTCTTCTGGTGCAGCCTCACTTGGGGACGACAGCAAGCTACCTACTAGGATGGTGGGGCGAGCTTCTCATTGTAACACAGAATGCAGTAAAGCCTTTATAAACTCTGCTTCCTTCAACAGCTGAAGGTCAATAGTGTTTAATGAAAGTATCTTTTGTTGCCCAGGTTGCAGATTTGCAGATCTCTTTGATAGACAGTTGCCAAAGCACTCTGCGATCTTGTAGAACGAGCCTTGATGTCCGACAGACACCAGCATATGTAACCTCAGCATATGGGAGGCAGCTCAGATTCCCAGTAAGAAATTGACTGAGAAGATCCTGATCGACCCTTTCTCAGGCCCCAGCAGCAAACAAATAAAGACTCTAAATTGTTTTGTGCTTATCAAATAATAAAATATAGCTCTTTTGACATCTAGTGAGTGCAGCTCCCTTTCTGCCTGTGATGAAAGATTTGGGAAAAACACTGAGAGCATTTCCACACGCAATAAATGTAGTGAAATGTTTGCCGAATGTAGGCAGCATATTCCGGCCCCTCCACATGACGCCACCTACATCCAACGTCTGGGCAGCAGCCGGCTCACTACATCCTCCATTGTAAATTGCGACTTCAGGAATCCCCAAAAGTGGATTCACCAACCTAAAAAGTGCAATCCACTGGAGGACAACCAGCAGGCAGCCAGCAGAAGGAACATATGGAGGGTGACACATGTGATAGTCAGCTCTGCAATGTCCCGCCCTCTCCCCTCCGTTTCCTGCTCACCGGAGGAGGCAGAGCAGGGGTGATGAGGTGTGTGTGTGAACCACCCCTGATTAATTCTCCTGGATCAGCTACGGGTGCTGGCTGAGGGCTCAATGGGAACCTTTCGGCTGTTTTAAATGACTGGCGGGGGGGGGGGATCTGCCTCCCTCGCTGTTCCCTCTGCTTACTGGCTATTGTTTGTTTTTGTGGGGGGGGGAGGCTTTAAATAACATAGCAATGCGTTTTCACAGAATTGAATATGCATTGTTATGTGTAAGTCTCAAGTAAAAAAAAAAAATGGGTGCGAGACCAACAAACCACCGACTGGTTGGCCCCGTTGACTGACAGGTCAAGAAACGGTGATTGAAATAGTGCATCGCTCTCTCATTCGCTATTGGTGCATCACATGTGAACAGAAAAGACGCAGCAGGAAATTAAAAACCGAAGGCTTAAAGTTTAGCCTCATTAAAATCCATGATATAAACCAATTAGGGAAAACTGTTTCAAAAAGCTTGTAAGCTTACTTACTGATTCTATGGACCAGAAAGGCAGATAAAATTATTTGAGGCCTCTTATGTTTCTAAAGCAGGCTAATTGATTTATATTATAACACAGCTTTTCTTCTCCTTTCTTTTAAAAGGTCCTTAGTGTCCTAAATATTAAACATTTCATATCATTGTACATAGATTATGTACATAGATTATTGTTGTTGTATTAGTTTGTAATAGAATCTTTACCCGCTCCTAGCGGAGCTGATAAAATAAAGCAGTAAGGGCCCCAAGGGCGGGCCCTGCCTGGGATGAGGAAGGGTGCCGATAGGCCCCTTCCCCCAGAATGACAATCGGAGGGCCCAATCGGCATGCGCAAAGCTCACAATTGGTCCCTTGCCACCGGACTGACGAACTGACGACTTCGCTTGGACGCCGCAGGCCGGCGCCATTACCTCACTTCCCCTCGACGGTCCAGGTTGACGCCTGCCCACGGGGACAGCAGGCCCCAGCCGCCGCGGCTGTGACGGTGGTGACGACGTGGCCGCCGCCACCAACGTCACACCTCTCCGCCAGCCCCCGCACATGAATGCGGGCAGCGCCGTCAGCCGCCGCCGCCTTAAACAGCGCCGTCGCAACGGGCCGCCGTCTACCCCGCCCGCACCCAACGCAGCTTGGCCGAGGACACACGCGGCCGCCAGCGCCCGCCGACGCTTTGTCCACGAGCCGTGGCCGCGCCTCCACCCCTGCCCACCACAAGCAGCCATCCCGCAGGACGCTGTTGGACCCGGTGCCACCCGGTGCCACCGGCAGCTGGCTCTTGCCCTCCACCACCACTGCCAGGCCCCACACCGCTGCTCCAGGTTGCCAGATTCAGGTAGGCCACAGAGCGCGGGGCCCCTTCAAGTAATCATGCCACCTCACAGGTCGCCCCGCGCCCGGCATTGGGCCCGGGGCCTGGCCCCAGACAGCCGTGCTGCCAATCTCGCCAGCCCCGCTAGCGCCCGCTGTATTTCGGCGATAACGGGCTTATTTACTAGTCATAGAATAATAGAGTTGGAAGGGACCTCCTGGGTCATGTAGTCTAACCCCCTGCACTATGCAGGACACTCACAACCCTCTTGCTCATCCACTGTCACCTGCCACCCTCTTGAGCCTTCACAAACTCAGCCTCTCTGTCAGATGGCTTTCCAGCCTCTGTTTAAAAATCTCCAAAGATGGAGAACCCACCACCTCCCAAGAAAGCCTGTTCCACTGAGAAACCACTCTAACTGTCAGGAACTTCTTCCGGATGTTTCGATGGAATTTCTTCTGAATTAATTTCATCCCATTTGTTCCGGTCTGACCCTCTGGCGCAAGAGAGAACAACTTTGATCCTTTTTTGCGGCGGTGGGGGGGGGGGAAGTTCTTGACTTGGATTAGGATATTTACTCCTTATTGTTGTGGAAAAAGAAGAAGAAGAAGAGTTGGTTCTTATATGCCGCTTTTCCCTAACCGAAGGAGGCTCAAAGCGGCTTACAGTCGCCTTCCCATTCCTCTCCCCACAACAGACACCCTGTGGAGTAGGTGAGGCTGAGAGAGCCCTGATGTTACTGCTCGGTCAGAACAGCTTTATCAGTGCCGTGGCGAGCCCAAGGTCACCCAGCTGGCTGCATGTAGGGGAGCGCAGAATCAAACCTGGCATGCCAGATTAGAAGTCCGCACTCCTAACCACTACACCAAACTGGCTAAACTACATGACACCAAAGGCTCAAAAAGAGGCAAGAGAGCTGACAGAACCACTGTGGGACAATGTGGGACTTTGTGGAAATATATTCAGTAGAGCTCTTAGGAATCTCCTAGATAACTTGTGTGCAAATATAGACACACCTGGAATTTCCACATGAAAAGTTGCTATGGCAGCAAGGTGTGTACAGACGAAACTATTAAACCCCCTGTGTCAGGATCAGTCCCTCTGATCTCTGCCATGATTTGTGATTGACCTGAGAGACTCCATGTTGGTTTGATGTGTGCTTTAGAAGAACCTTTTATAACCCTTTCATGCTGTGTCTTCTTCTTGCAAATGTTGCTCTGTGTTTTGTTATCTGTAAGGGCCTGTCACCCAAGGCCAGACGGGTTGGCGAGGGTCTGGCAGGAAGCCCAGGATGGCACCTGGGAGCGGGGGGTAATTCATCTCTGGGAAAGAGGGGGCATTTGGGTGGGAGTGAACAATGCATAACTGCTTGCTTGCCATATATCTATTAGAATCGACTACAGACATCGGAGTGTTCAGATCTGCTTCCAATAAAGCTTTCCACCCTGTTGACAATCCCAATAAGTATTCCCAAACCTAGTGAAAAAGGACACAACCCCCTGGACAGTGCCCAAACCTCAAAACAGACTCACTTAAGGCCATAAAAGTATCTCGTTGAGAACTTTCTGGATTGGGGCGAAACCTCTGGCACCCCTGAAGAGAGGGGGCAGCTCATGGATGAATCTGCCACACTGTCAGGTGCAAATAGGAGGTGCAAATAGGAAACCCTCCGAAATCTAAATGACCCTGGGAACAGCAGCTCTGGATCCAGAGGGAACCATACAAAACTTCTTTTGGAGTGATTTATCAGCTCAATGAACCAAAGATGTCTGGGCTAGTATGTCTTGGGCTTCATTTGCCCAAGGTCTGGTTCATGAGTGGAATAATTTCTGGTCCACCAGAACTGAAACCCATCCCCCCAGAGAACCAGGTTCCCTCCCTGTCAGGGAACAGAATATCTGGGCCTTCCTGCAGCAGCTGACACAAGACGGTTAGAAGGGGCAATACAAGCCATCTAATTTAGCCAACTTATACCAAGATCAAGCTAAATTCATAATTAAACAAAGGGCCAAGAACATTAGTCGGCAAAGCGATCTAGCCAAAACACCAGAGTTTCTGTGTGCAGATAGGATCCGATACAAGCTTGTTCCAGCCCCATATCTGTCAGACCTAGAACTTCACACCCATAGAAGGGTCTTCACCCAAGCGAGATGCTCAGCTCTACCTACAGCTGTGTTGGAGGGGCGTTACAAAAAAAACCCTCTTGCTCAGCGACTCTGTCCTTGTGTCAGCGGAGGGATAGAGTGTGCTTCTGTTCTGCCCCATTTACAATGGAGCAGATATTAATGGGAGCGATCTGCAAACATCTGGAGGACAATTTGGTGATCCAAGGAATTCAGCATGGATTTGTCTCCAACAGGTCCTGTCAGACCAACCTGGTTCCTTTTTTGACCAAGTGACAGGTTTGCTGGATCGTGGAAATTCGGTTGATGTTGTTTACTTGGATTTTAGTAAAGCTTTTGATAAGGTTCCCCTGATGTTATGATGGATAAGTTGAAGGACTGCAATCTGGATTTTCAGATAGTGAGGTGGATAGGGAATTGGTTAGAGCAGCAGTCCCCAACCTTCATCTGGTCGGGGACCGCCTCCGGGAGTGGGGGAGAGCCAACGGCCCGGCTGCTGCAGTTGCTCATGAACGTGCATGCCCAATTGCTGCGCATGCGCGTTTTGGCCACCAGGTGGCGCTAACACGCATGCACAGAGTTGCCGCACATGTGCGTTTTGGCCACCAGGGGGCGCAAACGCGCATGCACGGCAGTTCCGCGCGTGCGCGTTAGTGTCGCTGGCATGCCGACTGCCGCACTGGCCTCTTTCCCCCCCTCTTGCTGCAGGGGGGGAGGCAGGTGCAGCCGCTGGCGGCCCGGTATGATGGCCTTTACGGCCCGGAACCGGCCCGCGGACCGGGGGTTGGGGACCCCTGGCTTAGAGAACTGCACTCAAAGAGTTGTTGTCAATGGTGTTTCATCAGACTGGAGGGAGGTGAGTAGCGGGGTACCTCAGGGCTCGGTGCTCGGCCCGGTACTTTTTAACATATTTATTAATGATCTAGATGAGGGGGTGGAAGGACTACTCATCAAGTTTGCAGATGAAACCAAATTGGGAGGACTGGCAAATACTCCGGAGAGTTCAACGAAATCTGAACACAATGGAACAATGGCCAAATGAGAACAAGATGCAATTTTAATAAAGATAAGTGTAAAGTTCTGCATCTGGGTCAGAAAAATGAAAAGCATGCCTACTGGATGGGGGATACACTTCTAGGTAACACTGTGTGTGAACGAGACCTTGGGGTACTTGTGGATTGTAAACTAAACATGAGCAGGCAGTGTGATGCAGCGGTAAAAAAGGCGAATGCCATTTTGGGCTGTATCAACAGGGGCATCACATCAAAATCACAAGATGTCATAGTCCCATTGTTTACAGCACTGGTCAGGCCACACCTGGAGTACTGTGTGCAGTTCTGGAGGCCTCACTTCAAGAAGGACGTAGATAAAATTGAAAGGGTACAGAGGAGAGCGACGAGGATGATCTGGGGCCAAGGGACCAAGCCCTATGAAGATAGGTTGAGGGACTTGGGAATGTTCAGCCTGGAGAAAAGGAGGTCGAGAGGGGACATGATAGCCCTCTTTAAGTATTTGAAAGGTTGTCATTTGGAGGAGGGCAGGATGCTGTTCCCATTGGCTGCAGAGGAAAGGACATGCAGTAATGGGTTTAAAGTACAAGTACAATGATATAGGCTAGATATCAGGAAAAAATTTTTCACAGTCAGAGTAGTTCAGCAGTGGAATAGGCTGCCTAAGGAGGTGGTGAGCTCCCCCTCACTGGCAGTCTTCAAGGAAAGGTTGGATACACACTTTTCTTGGATGCTTTGGGCTGATCCTGCATTGAGCAGGGGGTTGGACTAGATGGCCTGTATGGCCCCTTCCAACTCTATGATTCTATGATTCTGTGATTCTATGGTCCAGCCGAGACCATAATAGAAGCACTGTCTGGGAAATCAAGTGAGGGATCTTCCTCTTCCTCTTCCAAAGGGCGGTCCCATTGCCCGACAGACAGGAGATTCCCCCGTGACAGCATTACATGGAAGCCTCCATGGTACTGGAGGGGCCGAACAGGGACGAAGAGGGGCAACGGAAGGCGGATCCTCTGGAATATTCAAGGCATACATCTGAGTAAGAGGCTCACGGAACGGAGGTGTGGCTATAGGTTGAACCAATCCTGTAGGACGAGGTTCAGGTACAAACGATTTGTCCTTGCGCTTGGACTTCTTTGTCTTCTTCAACGGAGGATCTGTTGAGGTGTTCAGCTCCGACGTAACTGGAGCCGGCTTCGTCAAGGTTTTCTCAGCCTCAGACGTCAGGACGGGTCTCTTAGAAGGCTTGGAGGAAGTTCCTCCCCACAGGAAGCAACCGAGGAGGGCCAGATCCAGAGACAGACGTTAACTTAGAAACCGACCTGGAGGGCGTCGGTTCCGACTGGGTTCGTAGAGGGGGATTGGCAGAGAGCGCCCTCTCCCAAAGTGCCGCTTTCAGCTTAGCGGCTCTGTCCGATCTAGCCTTGGGGGTGAATTTTTGACGGACGGCACAAGAGGCCACAACGTGGGACTCACCCAAACAATTTAAGCAACGGTCATGTTCATCAGTAACTGCCATCTTAACTGCACACTGACTACATTTCTTGAAGATTGCCTTAGAAGCCATCGTCAATTAGTAAGGAAAAAAGGTTGGTAGTCTGGAGACTAGCGCAAAGACGTCCACTATCTGTGGCGGTGAAAAGAGAACTGAGGAGGGTGGGCGCTCCGCCTGGTGATCAGCAGGCGGGAAAACCCGCGCATGCGCGATCGTGGGGGCAAGCGGCCTCTTTGGAGATTTTTAGCTACAGGCCTGCACAAGCACAGTCCCAATGTGGGACGGCACGACAAGACGGATGATGAACTGCGGTTTCCTTTAGAGCTTTAACTAGTATAACATGTTTTGTGTTTGGGCTGCACTAGAGGATGGAAGGTACTTCCAGGAGGGAGGGGGTCATGCTGCAGTCCTTCTAGCTCACTGATTCTCTTGGCTGCAGTGATGGCTAATAGGAATACATTTTCATTGTCAGGAGATGATGGAAGAAGGTAGCTGTGGGAAGTACAAGTGATAGGTTGTAGCTTAGCTCTGGACGGTGGACAGGGGGAAATTGGTTGAAAAGCGCTCTGGATTACCTCTGTGCAAACAGTGCTTCCGTTCAACATGAACATGAAAGAATGATATGGTGGCTAGATGGGCTCCTTTGAAGTTAGAGGAGAACCCTCCCTGAGCCAGACTGAGGTATTTGAAGACCCTCTTTATCCATGCATAGAAACATTTCTATCTGGCTAAATGCAAGCACTAGGTGGATGATTTTCTGGAGTTAAGGAGTACTTCTTTTACTGGTACAAATAACCAGTTGGCAGTTCCATGCTGTTACCCAGAAGCTGCCAGTGTTTGGACATAAGAACGATTTCTGCAGTAGGAGGCTGTGTTCCTGAAGGAGAGGAATGTATCTCTTGTTAAACATGTTGGAAACGAGTGCTTGCACTCCAAAGCTCACACCTTGAATAAATCTTTGTTGGTCTTAAAGGGGCTCCTGGACTCTGATTTTATGGTGCTACTTCAGACCAACACGGCTACTCATTTGAATCAGCCAGGAAGAGGAAGAGAAGGAAGAGAAGGAAGAGGAGTCACCCAGCTGGCTACATGTGGAGGATGAGTGGGGAATCAGACCCAGTTCTCCACTTTAGAGGCTGCCACTCATAACCACAACACCAAGCTGCCGCTCTAAAAAGGGGCTATAAGGATGGATAACACACATTCCTGTCTCTATTTGTCAAGGATCCTGAGGTATTCATAAAACTCTCATCCACCATCACATTTCAAATGAATCTACTTGCTTTCCCTCCAATTGCACTCAGTGCAGCTTTCACTTCACTTTCTAAAAGTGCAGGTTCTTCTTAAAAAGTTTCTTCTTGGACAGAATCTGTCATCCTTTCATCTCTTCTGTATATCATTCTTCATCATTCCTTTATTTTGTCCTGTTCATTTAATGTATTTGCACTCACCTTTCAGCATGCCTGTGTTTTAAATTTCCCTTTCATTTCTCGGCTCTTGTGAATCTTGCTTCTATGCCTCTAACAATTTAAGAATTTCCTCAGTCATCCATCAAAGCTTTTCATTTCTTTTGGCTACAGAAATAGCCTTTGTGTAGTCTTCCTTGATAATATAACTGCTTCAGCCCATTATTTTTCTGGTTCACATTACTATCCAAATATCATTTAGATAGTAGGGATATCAAGGACTGAATCACTTTAAATTTAGATAGTAATTTTGCATTTTGAATGTTTTTGTGTTTTCCTTCAGATTTATTTTTCAAAATAAATAATTCGATATGTAGCACACTAAATTCTTGGTCTTGTTTTAAGCAGAGAGAACAGAGCTTCTATGTCTTTTGCTTACAACTATGTAATATGTTTGATTTCTATGTTGGTCATCCCATGTTGCTCACATATATAATTGTCTGTTTGCAATGAACAAACTGTTGTCTTCACAGAATACAATGATTTGCTCTCCTGGAGCAGAGGTCCATCAGTGTCTATTGGCCACGAGGCATAGGGGTGGTGATGCTATGTATTCTTGATGCCTGGGGGGCAACTGTGGGAAGGCTTCTGGAGTTCTGGCTCCACTGGTGGACCTCCTGATAGTGCCAGGTTTCTGGCCACAGTGACACAGTGTTGGACTGGATGGTCCAGTGATCTGATCCGGCATGGTTTTATGTTCTTATGTTTCATTCATTTCATGCTCCTAACCCAAGCCTTCCAACAATATTTGATTCTGTTTTGTTTCCGACTTTTGCATTCCTGCCATGTATGTTTATCTGCACATTAGTTACGTGATGATTTCTCCCTGGACACTTGCTGATGAGAAAGAAATTGAAAACTTTTATGCATCTGTAGCTGGGGTGTAAACTTGATGATGGTTCTGTTGTAACACATTTTGTAAAGCTTCACTGATTTTATTGAGACAGACTCAATCAGCCCCAAACTATTAGGGCAACTTCATTTATTCTGTGTTTATCATTTCCAATGTCAAATATGGTCACAGCAGTTATGCTGAAAACCTTGGCATGGTGATCAGGAACCAACTGGGGCAGAGGTTCTGAATGGGTGGCTGGCAACACAGGATAGGAATTTCCGAGGCAAAAGGGTAGAGGGCAGTGAATAATGTGAGTGATAGGGCATTCTTGGAACAGGGACCCCTTGGCCTTTCTGTGAAGCTTCACTTATTTTATTGAGTCAAACTTAATCCACATTACTGGAGCAACTCCATTTATTCTGTGTTTGTCATTTCTAATGTTGGCGTGTGAGGAACCAGGTACTGTTAAAGATGTGTTCCCTTATAACCTATTTTAATAAATTTTACAAAGCTTTCTTAAACAACACAATTGTAAAAGGTTACATTTGATCAACCTACTCACCCAAGGCTTCGTACAAGTTTTGCAAATTCTAAGAGACAGGTGTTTGAAGGGAGACGGAGTTGCCCTTCAGCCAAAGCTAGCTGACAGTCTTCAAAAGTATAGTCTGTTACCGAAACTCCCAATGCCCTTTGGTAAAAGAAGTGGGCATTAATTTTACTACAGTTTATTTTATTAAGGATTCACATAAAGTGACAATTGTTTTAAATCAAAATTGAAAGCATATATATTATTGAAAACACACAAAGCAAAATACAGAATTTCAAGGGAAAACAGAGTAAACAGAGTAAATGACAAACCCCAACAACTCAGAAAATGAGCCGTGATACTTTTAGTGCATTTTTATCCAGATCAGTCTCCAAAAGAGCCCAGGACACTGTACATGTTCTTTCTTTATCCTCACAACCATATTAAGAGGTCTGTTAGGTGGGCCCAAGGTAACTCAGAATGTTTTATGACCACTGAGGATATGAATCTGGTCTCCTTTGTTCTCATCCAGCTCTCTAGCCACACCACCATACACAAGGAAGGCAGATTTGTCCACAGCCCTTAAAACACCATATTTCTTTTCTGTGCATTTGCCTCTCAGCTGTGTAGTAAAGTGGGGTGGATGCATGTTTTAAAATGTTTATTAAAGGCTTCCTCCTCAGCAGACTACTGCTGATAAGACAAAAAAGCCAAAAATAATGACAACAACTGATGAAAGATTGGCTTACCTGAAGACTTCTTCTCTTCAGTGGGGCGGAGTCCTCCAAGACTGGCTAGGTCATGCCTCCACTTACTTCAGATAGGGTTATGCAAATCAGTATGCCTTTACTGACCTGCAGTAAGCTGACTCCTCCAGGCATACATGGGCCTTTTTGAGGACTGCCTCATTATTTCTGTGAACTGAATCCCCGAGGACACTGTCCCCATCTTTTGACAAGACAGCTCCGGACAACATGGCCCCCACTAGAGTATCAACCAGAGGTGCTTTTAAGTCCTCCGTGGCATCTTCAGGGAGTATATAGAATTTCTTGCTATCCCATGTAAGAAAATGCCGCTACAAGGAATTGCCCACTCTGCCCTCAAGACATTCTCAAATGCCTAAAACAAGTGACACACGCAAAGCTTGTTGGAAGGCCACAAAACCTCTTCTGAGATTTTTCTACATGTGCAGCAGACTGGGATTCATGGTCATAATTCAGGCTAGTAGTCACCTTTTCCAGAAGCCTCTGAAAGTGATCTGCCTGGAAAATCTGGATGAGGCTTCCTTCAAGTTGGACCATTCCTTAGACCAGTGGTCCCCAACATTTTTATCACCGGGGACTGGTCAATGCTTGGCAATTTTACTGAGGCCTAGGGGGGGGTAGTCTTTTGCTGAGGGACATCACTGCCACCTGAGCCCCTGCTCCACTTGCTTTCCCGCCGTGCCCCTGACTTCCCGCCGTCCGCTGGGGGTCGCGGCCAGCAGCAGCTGTGCAGTGCCACGCCAAGGGGGAGCCCCAGCCATGGCGGCCGCTGGAGAGCACCAAAGGTTTGCTGGTGGTAGAGTGGCAGGGCAGTCCCCGAGGCAGCAACCAGGGAGGAGGAGGATCTAGGGCCCGGTACTGGTCCCCGTATTGGGGGTTGGGGACCATTCCCCTTCTTCTAGCTCAGCTATGACTGGCACCGAAGTAGCTATTGACTGGCAATCACCCCTTTCTGCCTCAAAGCATTGGGGTGGACTGTTAAATCACATATGCTTTCTATGCCTTGATTGGGAAGACAAACTGTCTCCTTATTCCGGGTCTTTTAGCTCTTGTTTGACTTCTGCTCTCTTGCACTGGAGGAGAGTCTCACTAGTGGAAGGTGAAGAGCTTACTGCCCACCCATCAGCTGCTGGAGGGACCAAGGCTGACAGATTCGAAGACACAGAGTCCTTAGCAGGCTGTAGGACAGCGGTTCTCAACTCCACCTTTGGCGTTGCCCCAACTTCAGTGGCGCCAGCACATGTGCGTGCAGGCAGGCCGCTGCCGCCGCCACAGCAGCCACCACCAAAGTTGGGGTCGTGCCAAAGGTAGAGTTGAGAACCGCTGTCCTCACCCATCTCCAGTGCTCACCGGCAGCAGCACCTTCTTCCCGGGAGCGTCGCACCTCTTGCTGAGAGGAGACACGGTTGATAACAAGCAGGCTGTTTCTCACCTTATCTGCAGCCTGAGGTGTTGGGCTGGCCAAGGCCGTGCTAACTGGCCAAGGCCGTGCTGGCCAAGGCCGTGCTAACACTTTGGCCGGAAGCCTGGGGTGGCACCTGGATGGAGGATGACAACCCTCCCCTTGGGAACGGGCCTGATTTCGGCGGGAGAATTGCATTGATAACTGCTTGCCTCCCCAATATCGACTTTAGATGTTTAAGTGTTCAGATCTACTTCCAATTAAAGCTTTCTTTCTATAGAAGCCTGGTTGTGAGTTTTGTCTGCCCTTGACACCCTGCTCCAGCAGAACATGGGTAAGGGGCTAGGGTGTCTGTGATGATGCAGACATCCCTGGCGGGGAGGACAAAATGCTTTCTAGGCACCCTACATAAGACACCTCTGCCTGACTAGACAAGTTGTGTGTCCTCTCCTTCCCTGCCCCCTCCAGCTTCTCCTTTTTGTGTGGGAAGAAGCCACCATCTTCTTTGTCCATGAAGAATCCATGATTTAAAAAAAGACTCTGTGAAGTCCTGTAACCTGCAGAGCCCCAGAGCTTCAGCACAAAGGTCCTTCTGAAGCAGCTGGGCTAATAGGACTGGAGGAATCAGCCTATCTTGGCTCAGTAAAGGCGTACTAATTTGCATAGCCCTGTCTGAAGCAAGCAGAGGTGCGACCTAACCAAGTCTTGGCCGACTTCCCCCAATGAAGGAGAAGTCGTCTCACTTTAAGTTTGAGTTCAAATCTTGTTTAATTTATCACTTCTATCATTCTCTGGATCTCTGAACAGTACACTGTAACTTTCCTTATAAGGATTAATATGGAAAAGGATGTTAGAGACCTTTCCACTATTAAAGCATTACAGAAATAATCATTATCTAAACATTTCAAGAGAATTCACTGCAGAGACTCATATCCGGAGGATGGCATTTACTCATTTCTATAGCAGTGTGCAGTGATCGGTTCTCCCATCTCCCCCATCGGAATGCATCTGTAAATGTGATAGGGGAGTGATTGAGGACCTCATGCACAATGAGATGGATTGTCCTCTCTATGGCCCATTATGCACAGGCCATAAGGCCCGCGCTTGCGGCAGTAGCGCTTCGGTTAAAATCACCAAGAAAGCACGCCCCCACCGCCAGCGCAGGCGCCTCCCGGCCCAAGGCTTCGGAAGACCCGGATTAAGTGAACGCGGGATCTTCCGGAGCTTCCTGGGTAAGCTGGGGCTGCAGCGGCTCGGCGCTGTGCATAATCGGTAGCGCCCGGGCCGCCCAGCTCAACCTGCTGTGCCCCTTAAGGGACACTGCACACCCCTGCAGGCTCTGTGGCGGCAGGGGTGACCTCCTGCCCCACCGCTCTCCCTGGCCCCTCCCCACCTTCCCCGGCCACGCTGCTGCACTTACCTCGGCCGGGCCTCCTAGCCCCGGTGTAAAGCGCGCACTACGCCGGGGCAACCCAGCATGCCCCGCTCCCGTGCATTCACGGGAAACGGCAGGGCATTGTGCCCCGCCGCAACGGCACAGCGCCAGCGCGTGGAAGCTGGCACCATGCATAAAAGGCCTATGATGAACCAAGAGGCACGTTTATTAAAAGAATACTCCCTACCACCACAGGCTTCTCAAAAACTGAATATATGATTTTTCTATTGTCTGATATTGATGCCTACGTTACCAATAGAATTGCACTGGTTGCCCTCGCCGCTAGGAAAATTAGGTCCAAATTGTGCAATCAGGATTAAAATCCTAATCATCGTGGTTCCTTTTTATCTGTGTAACCTTTTATTACCATGTAGGAACTCTACTGACAACTTTTAAACTCCTCATGATCTTGTCAATTTTATGTCTTAATTTTAACTGATTTTGTATATAACAGTCAATTTGTTAGAAATGGCCAATGGCTGACTGATACACTGAATCTGAAACTGATTAATCATTATCAGCACCATTGCAGTACAACTCTAGTACAACTCATACTGTCCAATAAGAGTCTTTTTCATTTATATTGGCTGCAATACATTGTGTCTATCAAGCTCCAGGTACTGGCCATTGGCTGAGTTAGAAAAATATCCTCCTTCTTATGGTTTTGTTCAGCTTGAAATGACAGAAGCTGAGCCAGGTTTGGAGAAGTTCACATCATCCTAGGTCACCTTCGGGAAATGACCTGGGAGTGGATGGATAGGGATCTCTGTCACCATCTTTTTCCTATTCCACTCACTGAAAAAGCTTTTGCTGTTGTAGCAGGCAAAATACAATCAGTTTTGCTTCAGGACTGAATGTGGCAGCTGGTAGACAATGGTGCTGGGGAAAGGACTAGATGCCTTCAGGAATCCCCTTCCTCCAGTTCTAGCTCAAATCTCAGTGCAACCCAACTAAAGCAATCCCCCCGCAATAGTTTGTCATAAGTATGAGGAATCATTATATTTATGCAACACAAGATACACATCAGATCAATATGACTATCTAATAAATCTCAAATCACTTACTTTGCCATGACCCGTCTCACATTATTTGCATACAAAGAAGGATTATTCCTTTCCTCTTCTGAAGGTACATACACAGGCAAGAACTACAATAAGAATAATAATTTTTATCAGGAATTTCAAAGGAAATTAGAGAGTCTGCTGAATTGCAACTGATAATGAAGCTCAAGACAATGAATCGTCTTGAACTGAATTGAGTTTCCCGTGGTTTCCTGTGTTGTTGCCAATGCTGGTAATCTCCATGCCTATATGCCCCTCTCCATGCCACACCTAATCGAATCACTCCTAATACTGTAATTTGGTATCTGAAATCACTCTACTATCCAATTAGATGGACAGATGGATCACATTCTAGCTGAAGAAGTGAGCAGTGATCCACAAAAGCCCATATCCTACCACAAATTGTGTTAGTCTTTAAGAACTCTTGCTCTTTTCTACTGCTAAAGACAGACAAATCCATCTTGATCTGCCCCACCTACACTGAGTGCAATTCCACTACTGAACTTTCTTTCTTATACAACTAGGGCATAATACTCTCAAAATAGTTAGAGCTATCCTGCTCAAAGGTAGCACGCAATGTTACCTTACGTAATTTTAGCTTAAGTATAAAATATCCATCTGAGAATTCTCTGGAGCATCTTAAGCAGGCGGTCAGCTCTAATCTAAAAGTGCCAAGTAGTGTCTTGCAAACAAAACAAAACAGCCCCCCCCCCCAGCATTTTTCAGTTTGGGTCTATTGGACATGGGGGGGAGGGGGTAGTAGTTCTGAAAAGAAAATGGATCTGGGATTTTTATGGAACCCCTGAATTGTTCCAGATCCCTGAAGAACAGCATGGACACATCTAGGGATGGTAGTAGGTAAGGCATAGTGTCTGGCAGACTGACATAGACAGAGATGTTATCGAGAGGCACTTGGCTGCACTGGATGAGTTCAAATCCCCTGGGCCGGATGGTGTGCACCCAAGAGCACTGAAAGTACTTTCTGGACAGCTTGTGGAACCTTTGTCCATCATCTTTAGGACCTCTTGGAGCAGGGGTAGTCAAACTGCGGCCCTCCAGATGTTCATGGACTACAATTCCCAGAAGCCCCTGCCAACATTCGCTGGCAGGGGCTTCTGGGAATTGTAGTCCATGGACATCTGGAGGGCCACAGTTTGACTACCCCTGTCTTGGAGGATGGGAGAGGTGTCAGAAGACTGAAGGAGAGTGGATACTATCCCAATCTTCAAAAAAGGGAGGAGAGATGACCCAGGAAACTGACCTCTGCTGAAATGAAGTCAATGGAGCATATATTAAAGGGGCGATATGCAAAGAGCTGAAGGATAACTTGGTGATCCAGAACATCAGCACAGATTTATCTCCAACAGGTCCTGCCAGACTAAACTAGTTTCCTTATCTGACTACATGGCAGGCTTACTAGATACTGGAAATCCAGTTGATGTTGTTCACCTGGATTTCAGTAAGGCTTTTGACAGTTCCCCATGATGTTGTGATGGGTAAACTAGATGAATACAGACTGGATTTTCAGAAGGTTAGGTGGATAGAGAAAAGATTAGGGAATGACACCCAAAGAGTGGTTGTCAATGGGGTTTCATCTAAGGTATTGGTTTTGACCTTTAAGTCTATATGTGGCTTGGGTCCTACTTATCTGAGGGACTGTTTATCTGCGTATTCCCCCTGTGGGACTCTTCATTCTGCGGGTATGAATTTGCTGGTTGTCCCGGGCCCCGAGACATCCGCCTGGCCGTAACCAGAGCCAGGGCTTTTTCAGTCCTGGCCCCAACCTGGTATAATGAGCTCCTGACACAGCTAAGGGCCCTGACAGAACTCTCTGGGTTCTGTGGGGCCTGTAAGACGGAGCTCTTCTGTCAGGCATTTTGTTGAGCCTGGGACAGGGAACCGTTGCCACCTGTGGATCCCACCCTGTTTTCTAAGACCAGGCTCCTAGGATTTTCGGATACCAGGATAGGCCCAGGGGCCGACCAACAAGGCTGAGTATTAAGGGGTTTTCAAGGAGGCCGGAGACTCAGATGACGCAATCTGGTTGTTGTACGGGGGTTTTAGGAGCTTTTATATTGTAATTTCTAGAGCCTCTTATGGCGCAGAGTGGACTACGCAGGGGTGCCACCGAAAGTGCCGCTCACGCGTGATTTCGGCCATGCATGGCGCATGTGCGGGCATGGCCCTGATTCCCTCTCCCCCCCCCCTCCTGGTTGTCCCGGGCCTCCTGCAGTAAGAAGCTTCCCGGCCTGGGAAGTTTTTTACTGCGGGGGGGGGCGGGGCGGGGCGGGGGGGGAGCCCAGGTCGCGACCTGCGGGTTGGGGACCACTGGCCTATATGGTCGCTCCCAATTCTATGATTCTATGACCCAAGTAGAAAAATGCAGAATAAAATAAAAGCCAGCCTCACCCTGGAGCTGGCATAGCTTCTAATACAGTACAGTTTAAACCATGGCTGCAGGAGAAGCATCCCCAGTATCTGTGTGCAGCAGATATTGCTGCACACGCAGACCCAAGAAGTTCAGCTAAGGTGGTGGGTGCTGAGCGCTCGTAGGCTGGGGCAGGCTTCTCTTTGGTATAACTGAATATACTCAAATAAAAGCTGAAACATTCAGCTTATATTCAGGGCCATTCCGCACCAGGATCTATGTAGCAAATTGGTTGCAGAACAAAAAAACACAATTTTAAATGGTGGAATTCATTGTTATGCATACCTGCCTTTGTAGTGGAATCCAGTTGCATTTCTATTGTTTCCCACAGGTTTCCAGTCTCGGCAAAAATCGAAGCGATATTGCCGAGCTTTGTCCCGCCCCTGGCCGTCAAGCAGCCAATGGGCGGCCGTTATCATGCTCCCAAAAAGCCCCTTTCCCTTTAAGGAAAGTAAAAAAAAAAAAAAACACGTTGCAACGAATCTGCATAGATTCGTTGCAACAGAGAGACCCATCTAGCTAGCAGGTAGTGTTTGAGCTGCCGTTTCATCGTTGCCACGCTCCCCCCCGAGTGAAAAAAAAATCCCCCCCCCCACGGACACGATTTTTGGCCGAAAATAGAGTGAAAAATAAAGGGAAAATAAACCAGCAAACGGGGCTGTGTGGTGCTTGGTGACTTAAAACAGCTCTGGAGAGGGACTGCAGCCAGGGAAGCCTCGCTGGGTAAATGAAGGCTCGCTGGTGCCTTGATCTCCGCTCGCTCCGAGAAAAAAAAATGGCGATCCTTCGCCAGAAGATCAGAGGAGAGAGCTAGGGGGAGGGTCTTTGCAGAAACCGCAACAATGGTAACGCACAGAACTTTCCCGCTAGTGTTGCATATTGGTTGCAAGAGTGTAGCGCTTTCTGGAGGGTGAATCCACTTTTTGGTATTTCCCTGAAAGCGCTACAACGAAGCGCTTTTTGCGGATCGGTTTCAGGAGTGTTGCAGATTGTCAACGACGTTGTGCATAACAGCAAAACAGTAGCGATTTCAATTTGCAACCATTGTGCAATTTTGAACGAGTGCAGAATGGCCCTCAGGCTCAGCTATAGGTAAAAAGGTAAAGGTATCCCCTGTGCAAGCACCGAGTCATGTCTGACCCTTGGGGTGACGCCCTCCAGCGTTTTCATGGCAGACTCAATACGGGGTGGTTTGCCAGTGCCTTCCCCAGTCATTACCTCCCCAGTCATTACCTCCCAGCAAGCTGGGTACTCATTTTACCGACCTCGGAAGGATGGAAGGCTGAGTCAACCTTGAGCCGGCTGCTGGGATTGAACTCCCAGCCTCATGGGCAAAGCTTTCAGACGGCTGCCTTACCACTCTGCGTCACAAGAGGCTCTCAGGCTCAGCTATACCGGTAGCCTATCAGATTCTTTCACCTCTATATAATATCAGAAAAATATGGGTAAGATATTTTTGGCTATTTTTCCAGCCCAGTTTAGCTGAATGCACACCCCTAGTGCCAAGTGAACATTCTAGTAAGGACACCTGAGAGGCTGAAGAAATAATGGCAAGAAAATTTACAACTGATCCTGTTATGCTGGTTTCACCAAGACAAGGCTTCTCCTATGACATATTTAAGACGTGATTAGAAAATAGAGAATGTAGTGTTAATTTATAACGTTCATGGAGACACATCATCTCAAGAGTCTATAAATTTTATACGAACCTCAATTTCCACAAAATTATGAAACTGACATAAAGTAAGCCACAGAATTTTCAACCTTTGAAAAGAAAAGAAATACATTTTTAATGCAAAAGAACTTTAAGGTGTTCTTATACGTTATATGTAACATCTAATGGGGTTGCACTTACCTGTAACTGTTGCTGATTGATGCCTTGTGTGCAGATGTACCTTGGGACTGCGCAAGTGCAGGTTGGCTACAGAAAACTTTTACCAGCTAAGCTCCTACAGGGGGTGCTCTTGCCCTTAGTACTGCACACCCAGCACACAAGTGACGAGGGTGGAGCGCCCCCAACCTCCTCAGTTCGAACCCTACGATGCGAGCTCGGATCCAATGCATCCAGTACCGGAACAGACCATGGCTCACAGCGGGGGTGGAGGCAGGGTATGTGTATCTATCTGAACACAAGATGTCAGTGGACAATGGTTATAGGTAAGTGCAACCCCGTTTTCATTATCCGTCTTGTAGTGTAGCCCCACATTGGGACCTTCATGAGCAAATACCTTAGGAGATGGGGTGAGCTCCTCAGGCAAACATAGATCGAAGAACTACCTTGCTGAATGCTGATTCTCTCCTGTCTAGCAGATCAATAGCATAGTCCTTAATGAATGTCTCTTCTTTAGCACAGGTTGCTGCCTTGCAGATATCTGCTAGCGGGATATTACGATCGAATGCTGCCAATGAGCTCATAGCGCGTACAGAATGCACTCGAACCTGGACTGGGCAAGGGATCATTGCTGTGAAGTAAGCAGACCTGATCGAGGACACCATCCATCAAGGTATGGATTGTGCCAAGGTCTTGTTACCCTTATTGGGTCCCCAATAGCAAACAAATAAAGACAGCGAAGAATGAAAATCCTTTGTCCTGTGTAAATAGTATAGCAACGCTCTATGAACATCTAGGGAAGGTAATTTTTCTTGGAATCCAACTCAGGGTTAGGAAAAAACACTGTTAATGTAATGTGCTGAAATAAATGAAATCAGGAAACCACCTTGGGCAAGACCGTTGGGTCAGGCCTCAAAAATACCTTTGAGGGGGAAATTTGTAAACATGGGGAATCAGTACTGAGGGCCACCAACTCACTGACCCGTCTGGCTGATCTAATGGCAACAAGAATTGTAAGAACACTCAAGGGAGCTGATTGTAGGGGTTTGAATGGCGGGCCTATTAAGGACTACTGAAAGGGACCACTGAAGCACAATCCTAGGTATGGGGTGAAACATATTCACAAGTCCTTTGAGAAACCTCTGTGACAACTTATGAGAAAAGATAAGATGATCCCTGTACCTCCTCATGAAATGCTGACAAGGTAGCCAGGTGGGATGGACAAAACCGCCGAACTGTTCTGAGCCAAATAAAGAAGATAGTCCAAAAGTATGGGAAGGGAAAAGGAAAACAGGCAGTGTCCGCCGTACCTGGTCCATTCCTCAAATTTTGCCCACTTCAGGTTGTAAACACATCTTGTGGATGGCCTATGAGATTGTATGAGGACCTCTCGTACCCCTCAGGAAAAAGCAGCTGATGCTCTCTGATTAACCATACAGCAAGGGGGAGCCTCTGAATTTCTATGATAGGTTCTGAATGGAACGTAAATAAGTAATGAGTGAAAGGGAACAGAATCCCCCTGCCTCAAGACAAATGTAGAAGGAGGGAAAACCAATGGGACCATGATGGAACTACTAATAGTGCAGTGGAACCCTCCAGCTGCATTTTTGGAAGAACCTTGGAGATTAATGGCAGGAGTGGGAGAACATAAAGGAGAGTTCCATTTCAAATGAATTAGAATGTATCATCCAGGGACCCATTCCTCTGCCTGCCATAGAGCAAAACATTGGGTCTTAGAAGACTCTGGGGATGCAAAGAGATCTATCTGGGGAAAACTTCACTCCTGGAACACTGGAATCAAGTAATGGTAAGTTAGAGATCATTCGTAAGTCTGAATGAATTCCCTGCTTAGTCAGCCTGCCTGTACTTTCAATTGCCATATCCATATCCAATTGCCACTGCTGTCTCCGATGTTAGAATTGCCTCTTGGCAGAGGATGTTCCGCCTTGTTTGTTCAGATAGAACATGGTGTCTGTTTGTACTAGGATCTTCTTGTCCCATAAAATATCTGAGAGCAAAGTTAGAGCCAAATGAACTGTTCAAAGCTCAAGTAGATTTATATGAACTTTGTGTTCCGAACGAGACCAAGTCCCTTGAATAGCCGCACCTTCACAATGTGCCCCCAACCCATAACAGAAGCATCGATAGTTAAAACTACATCATAGGTCCATAAGCCAAAGGGGACCCCAACGACGAGATAGGAATCTAATGCCCACCATTGAACAGATGAGGCTAAGGACCTTGGGACTGAGAAACAGCAGAAAAGGAGTCTCTTAATGGGTTCAAACACCCTAGAAATCATACTTGTAATTCCCTCATACAGGACAACAGAAGTGGTTGAAGCCATCAGTCCTAAATAATCATTGGAGGAACAACACTGGTCTCCACCAATTTCTCAGGAGGGCATGACACATTACTTTCAGTGCATGGACATGATCCCTGGTGGGAGTCTAGCGTGGCATCTATGAACTCGACTGTTTTAGGAGGAGTTAAACAAGATTTTTGGAAATTAATCTCTAAACCCAAACAAGTTTCGACCACCATATTTATCTGGGATTGTAAACTTAACGCAGTGGAACCCACAAGTAGCTGATAATTTAAGTAAGGAAAAATAGTTATGCCCTTCTTACAAAGAAATGCTACCACCACCACCAAGCTCTTAGTAAACACCATTGGTGTCATAGCCAAATCAAAGGGCAGGTCCATATATTCAAATATCTGGGAACCGATTCAGAACCTAAAATACTTACTATCCCCTGGATGGATGGCAATGTTAAAGTAGGCATCCTTAAGATCCAGAACTGCAAACCATATCCCTGAAGAGAGGGATTCAATCACAATAGGTAAGGAAACCATGTGAAACTTAGCCACAAATAAGTATTTATTTAATGTTCATAAATCCAGAATGGGACGAGATCCCCCATCCCACTTTTGAACTGAGTAAAATCCAACTGGAATAAAATCTGAATGAGTCAAGACTATCAGATATCTCCTCGATGACCCCTTTACCAATCAGCTCTCAAACTGCAACCATTAAAACAGGAGTAACATTATCCTGTGCCTTGAAACCCAACTGGCATAAAGGTAAGAAAGAAAACTGTAAATGATAACTGTGATGAACAATAGAGCGGACTTAAGAGTCTGCTGTCAAAGAGTCCCAAGCAGGTGTAACAGTAAACAAACAATTCAGGAAATAAACCTGGTGGGAACCAGATACATCAGATAGTCAGAATCTTTGCTGCTGGGCAGGTGGATCTCGTTGGGTTGATTGAGGAACTTTAGATTTGGGGGTCTGCCTCCTCTTAGTAAAAGACGTGAAGGATACTGTGGTGGCTGTGGGGCACAATTGCCTTGGAACACCGGAGTGGTCAAAGCTTGTTGTTGGAACCGGTTGATAATCTGGAACTGGAAGAAATGAACTCAAAGAACGAGCCATCTGCCTGCTCTTCTTAAGTGATGAGAGGAAATTATCTGTTGATACTACAAAGAGTGCATCTCTCTCAAATGGAAGGTCCTCAACCTTGGTTCTTGTCTCAGGTGGTAGGGAGGTGCCATGGAGCCAAGAATGGCACCTTAATGTAATGGCCAAAGCCATGGACTGGGCAGCCTGAGCTGATTGCTTGTTTGGTTGTGCAAAATGCCTCCGATTGGAGTAACTTAGCTAGACCTTTGGACTCTTCTCAAGGTACTTAGATATCATTCCCCAAAGGACCATTGGTATCCTCCATTTATAGTTTGATAACTGGCTATGCGAAAAGCCAGAGCTGCAGAGGATAAAATTTTCTACCCCATATATCTAGCTTATGACTCTCTCGGTCCAATGGGGTGTAATGTTTTCCCAGCCACTGCTTAAGCAGTGTCCTCCAGCACTGTGGAGGGAGATGGGGGGTGAATCAAAAGGTAGCTAGCCATATCACTTTTCACCTTACATAAGGAATCAAGCTTCTTGGGGCCGGGATCACTGAAACTGGTTTTTTACAATTCAGGTCAGTTTGTCCAGCCCCTCTAAAATGGGAAGTGCAATGTTAGTTGGAGTCTCTGAATACAGGCGACTCAGTACCTGATCCTTTGGATGAGCATTAGAAGTGGCAATGTCCAGATCCAAAGCTTTTGCCATCTGGAATAGCTGTTCTCCATGCAACCAGTAATCTTCCGTAGGCAAAATAGATGATGGATCCCCAACATACAGAGATGGTTCCAAATGTAGTACTGGGTGAAGAAATGGGCCATCGAATCTCACACTCCTCTAACCCCTCAGGCTGTACCTGTCCTGTCACTGTAGGATGGGACTAAAAAAATCCAAATAAAATCTCAGGTTCATCATCAAACCCATACACTGGTGATAGGTCATAAGAGGCCTGTGATGCTGCATGCCAGAGCGCAGTTTGCTTATGGAAAGTCAGAATCAATGGTTTCTGGCTTACAGATATCTCAGCCATAACTGGTGTCAAGGAGGGAGTATTCTGAATCATTGGAACTGGAGCAGTCATAGGGATGGTTCCAGTGGACTGCAGAACTGATTCAGAATCCGAAGTGCAAGTTCGATCTTTGGACTTGGCCTTCTTCGAGAAAGGTTGGAGTGAATGAGACCTCTTTCCTGGATCCATAGTGGCCTCATAGCAGGAGGGGAACAGGGCCAGAGTGAAGGAAACTGATCTTTTAGCTGATGGGTTCGGAGCCAGTGTTGTAACTGACACAACTGACTGCACCGAGGGAGCTCGAGAAGAGCCTCCAGCAGCCACTGGGACAGGTTCAGATGTGGGTTTAGGAGGACCCATAGATAAAGCTTTTTCCCACAACACAGCTTTGAGCCCAAGGAACAATCAGAGCGGTCCTTAGGAGTGAATTTTTGGCAAATGCGGCAGGCGCCCACATTATGCACATTGCCCAAACACAATAAGCTGCTAGTGCAAAATGCATCTGCTAGGGTCCTCACCGGTACACCTTGGAGGGCCCACATCCAGCCCGTGCTGAGGCAGCTACACTGGCTGCCAATAGCTGCCCAGATCTGGTTCAAGGTTTTGGTTCTAACCTTTAAGGCCATACGCAGGTTGGGACCCACATACCTGGGGGACCACCTTCCGCCCTATGTTCCCCGCAAGGGCCTTATGCTCTGCGGGTGAGAACCTAGTGATCATTCCCGGCCCTAAGGAAGCGCATGTAGCCTCGACCAGGGCCAGAGCCTTTTTGGTCCTGGCCCCTACCTGGTGGGATGAGCTCCCGGGTGAGCTGTGGGCCCTGCGGGATTTGCCAGCTTTCCACAGGGCCTGTAAGACGGAGCTCTTCCACCAGGTCTACGGTTGAGGCTGGGGTCAGCGAATCAGGGACATCACCCCCCCCCCGGGTGTCAGGAAGTGTACATCGCTCTCTTCCATTACCTCTGTTATTAGTAAGGGGAGGGTTGGGGATTTTCTGCCGTCATGTTGGTATTTTTTAAAGTCTTTTAATGGGGGTTTCAATGTTGTTTTAATGGGGTTGAGACTATTGTAATAAATCTAATAATAATAATAAATAATAATAATAATAATGCTCATCTGCAATACAAACACTTTTAAAATATTGCCTTAGAGGCCGTTTGAACAGGAGCTCTCACTAGAGACGTCTCACGGTGGCGAAAAAGGAACGGAGGGGATTGGGGGCGCTCCGCTATGGGCAGGAGACCGATTGCACGTGTGAGAGCGCCCCCTGTAGGAGCTTAAACGGCAAAAGTTTCCTGTGGCTGGCCTGCGCCTGCACAGTCCCAATGTGGGGTCGCACTCCAAGACGGATAATGAATAATATATTTCAACAATAACAGATAGCCCCTACATTGATATACTTTTAACCTGTCTTTGTTGGGATTATTTTATTGTACCTGGCATTAGGCTGTATTTAAATAAAACCAATCACTCAATCTCAAATAACACATCAGAAATTCTGCAGCTAACATTGTCACAGATGTATGCGAGAAAATTGTTGGACTATGAGCAGGCATACATTAGACAGAGGTTCTGTGCATTGGCAGTGTGCTGGTAGTGCTTCCTAACAGGTCATGTGACTATATCACGCACACATAAACAGACAGTAACATACCCCATAGCCCTTGGCTGGCTGATCCATCACTGCCATTTCCTCTTTCTGCTACTGGGTAAGAAAGCAACCTGTAGCTGGTTGCCTTACACTGGCCAGTTCCATTCACATCTTTTCCTCAGGAATAAAAACATCCCAGAGCCAACTTCACGAGGGCACAGTGAGCCCCCCCCCAACCCCACTGCAAGGGGCTGCAGGGCTCATTTCTCAACAGGAAGAGAACACAACTACAGGCAACAGATCAGCCGGAAGACAAACCCCAGGGATTTGCAATTCTCTTTACGGGGGAGACCCCAGTGAGTCACTGCCCTAAGCTCTGCCCACCTGCACAGTGGGCGTGTGAAAAGTGGGGGTGCCCTGCTACAGGATGATGCGGGGAATGGCAGCGTCTATGTGCCTCCTTGCCCGGGGCAGATGAGAGGAGCCTGGGCACATCAGCATTAAGCTCTGCACCTTCCTGGTGAATAAAACACTTGGCATCTTAGGCAAAAGCATTTCTTGAACAAGTGTAACAAAAATCCATGAAGCTGCTTTGCTGGATCTGAGGTTGATTATTAGATAGAGAACCAATACACCATTCAGAGGCTCCCACCTCCACATAACGCTCCACTCCTGGGAGGGATAGCTTTCATCCTCTTTCCCACAGGATTGGGAATTGTCTTTCACAGGTGCAAATCCTACTCTGCATGTCAAATACTTCAAGGGCACAGACCCAGCTGGCTGGCCTCTTCCCCTGTTTCCTACCTGGAAAATGGGCCTGTCCCCAGCCTTGCCCATCCTTTACACACAAGCAGGCAACACACACTAAGCCCTGTCCAGAATATGGCAATGCAACTCAATGAATGCACCCAAAACATGGGTTCGGACACATTCCTCCTTGCCTGCCACACCATGCCCAAACCAGTGAAGAGGAGCTGGGCACAGCTTTGTCGATTCTAGCAGTACCTGTATTCCTACTTATTGGCCTGATGGCACCCAGGCCAGCGAGGAGGAGCACAGGTGCAGTGGTGCCTTGCTTCACCTGATGCCAAGCCAGCGAAGCATGGCTAGGCCTACATTTGCCCTGCTGACTGGGCTGGCTTGAGTTGGGTGCGGTTGGCAAGAAGGAGCACACGGGGTATCCTTTCTCCTCAGGTGGCCCTTTGGACCTCCACAAGGTGAAATGGGCACAGCCTCAGGAAGGCGTGTGGCTCATTCCCAGGTCCATTTTGGTCTCCTAGTTATGTATGCAGCTACATTTATTAAAAGAAGAAGAGATTGAAAGGCATTGTACTGCAAGTTTTGCTTTGTTTTTCAGTCAGTCAGGTAAGCAGACCACTAGCTAGAATTCATTCAGCCTCAGGTGATTATCTTTCTAATCCCTGATCTGTCAAAAAGGTATCATTTCATACATTAATCTTTTCACATGTTACAACCTGCTCTTAATCCAAGGCTGTAAGATCTTGTTTTGGGATTGCTACACGTATTTGAAGAGCGGCATCGAGCAGTGAAACAAAATAATGATGGTTACAGAACAGAGAAATATGTTGGTGACTTACGCTCCGGGGCCTTGCCACGTCCATGTGATTGTATCCTGCATGTACAAAAGACATACATTCCAAAGTTGTGATAACACTGATTGTTATCATTTTTAAAAATGCAACAAAAACATCTGACTTTCACACAGCTGTCTACTAATGAACTTACATTACCATTATACAGAGCTGAAAAGGTTTATATATAATTAGGAATTCCTTACAAACATACTGATAAAAGAATTCAGTGCCTCTATTTATTTATTACATTTATATACTGCCCTCCTCTAAGGCTCTAGTAATAAAGAAACAATATTTCAGTTATGGAACTAACAGGGTCACCCTTCATATGAACTCTCAGATCAACGTGAAAGGCTGTCCTAATGAGACATTATTAAATTAAGATTCCATTCTGCTAACAATTCATTTTCCACAACACTACTAGAAATATTTGCCATGTAGGAAGATTCGAGGAGGGTTAAACAGAAACAAAAATCCCATCCCCTTTCCCTCCTGTGTTTTCTGCTGAAGTGCTGCTGCTCTAGAATAAGGAAAATTCATTATCTGAGATGGCTATTATATGTAAAACAGTGGTCCCCAACCCCCGGTCCAAGGACCGGTACAGGTCCATGGATCAGTCGGTACTGGGCCGGGGCTCTTCCTTGTCCTCCTCCCCGGCTGCTGCCTCGGGGGTTGCCCTGCCACTTTGCCACCGGCTCACCTTTGGTGCTTTCCAGTGGCCGCCATAGCTGGGGCTCCCCCTTGGCGTGGCACTGTGCAGCTGCTGCTGGCCGCGGCCCCAGTGGGCAGCAGGTTGTCAGGGGTGCCAGCGGGAAAGCAATCGGAGCAGGGGCTCAGGCGGCGGCAACGTCCCTCAGCAAAAGACTACCTCCCCCCCCCCCCGGGCCTCAGTAAAATTGTCAAGTGTTGACGGGTCCCCGGTGATAAAAAGGTTGGGCACCACTGATATAAAACATGGGCTTTCTGGATAGCACTGGAGGGGACACTATGGAGAAGACAAAGTAGCACATATAGTAGCACCTGTAACTATTGTACATGGAGTATTTTCTGCGCAGGCACACATGTGGACTGCACACGAGCAGGCTTGCCATCAGAAAGTTGTTTACAACTAAGAGCCTCCAGGAAGCACTGTGCGTCGGATCCGGAAGCTTGGTCTTGTCCAGGGACCATGTGCTCCCATGCAGCAGGGTTGCAGGAAGGAGACATGCATTTGCACAGGAGACAGTCAAAGAACTATAGTTACTGGGTTTTCATCATCAATCTTCTGTGCACTGCGACATGGGCATGCTCACCTTATTCGAACAGCATATACAGTACTGCCTTTGCTGGCTAACAAATAGCATTGGCAGAAACAAGCCATCTGAATAAGGTTTGAGAAGACTTCTTTCCCTTACTGGGCCCAGAAAATGGAGGGCCTGCAAAATGGAGCGCTTCCGCAAGGTCTATGGTTGAGGTCAGGGATAGTAAACCTGTGGTGCACCAGATGTTCATGGACTACAATTCCCATGAGCCCCTGCCAGCAAATGCTGACAGGGGCTCCATGGGAATTGTAGTCCATGGACATCTGGAGGACCACAGGTTGACTACCACTGTGCTAAAAGATGAGTTGGGGCTCCCCCTGGAAGATATGCTTCCACACTGGTCTTTGGCATGGTTAGGTGTCACACCCCTCTCCAGCCACCCTGGCTGTCAGTGGAGGCTGTTAGATAACATGTTATTTTTTCCACCATTTGGTTTTTATATTTTTCTCTAATTTTATGGGATTTTAAGGGGGGTTTTCATTGGGGATTGTACTGTTTACACTTTGTATGTAACCCGCCACGAGCCAGCTTGTTTGCTAGTGACTGGTAATAAATCTAATAATAATAATAACAACAACAACAACAACAACAACAACAACAACAATAATAATAATAATTATTATTATTATTATTTTATTATTATTTCGATTTATTTCCCGCCACTCCCAAATGGCTTGTGGCGGGTTACAGTGTCTTAAAAACCCCATTAAAACTCCCATTAAAAGACTTTAAAATGTCACAACATGGCAGCACAATAATAAGATCCCCTTCCTACCCCCATTCCTGAAAAGGGGGGGGGTGGAGGAGAAGGAGGTCAACGATGTTCAAGAAGAAACCCAGGGGAGAGCAGTCGATGTACCACAGCAGCCCCAGCCTCAACCATAGACCTGGGGGAAGAGCTCCGTCTTGCAGGCCCTGCGGAACGTTGAAAGGGCCCGCAGGGCCCACAGCTCTCCCGGGAGCTCATTCCACCAGGTGGGGGCCAGGGCCGAAAAGGCCCTGGCCCTGGTCGAGGCTAGGTGTACTTCCCTAGGGCCGGGAATGACCAGAAGATTCTCACTCGCAGAGCACAGAGCCCTACGGGGGGCATAGGGCACTAGGCGGTCCCTCAGGTATGTGGGTCCCAGCCCGCGTAAAGCCTTAAAGGTTAGAACCAGAACCCTGAACCGGATCCGGACAGCAATTGGTAACCAGTGCAGCTGCCTCAGCACAGGCTAGATGTGGACCCTCCAAGGTGTGCCGGTGAGGACCCTAGCAGCTGCATTTTGTACTAGTTGGAGTTTCCGGATCAGAGACAGGGGTAGGCCCGCATAGAGCGAGTTACAGAAATCTAATCTGGAGGTGACCGTTGCATGGATCACAGTGGCCAGGTGTTCGGGGGACAGGTAGGGCGCTAATAGCCGAGCTTGGCGAAGATGGAAAAATGCCTGGCCGGCTACTTTCCTGACCTGCGCCTCCATAGTCAGGGAGGCATCAATGGTCACACCCAAGTTTCTGGCCTGGGACGCGATGGTAAGATGCGCCCCTGGTCAGGGTGGGTAAATGCGCTTCCTGTTCCCGCCCCCTACTTCCCAGCCACAGGACCTCCGTCTTGGAGGGGTTGAGTTTCAGACGACTCTGCTCAAACCATTCTGTCACCGCTTCCAAACATCTGGCGAATGGTTCCGAGGGAGAGTCTGGGTGGCCATCCATGAGGAGATAGAGCTGGGTGTCGTCAGCGTACTGATGGCAGCCCACCCCAAAACTCCGTACCAGCTGGGCCAGAGGGCGTATGAAGATGTTAAATAGTTTGGGGGAGAGAACCGCGCGCTGTGGGAACCCACAAGGGAGTCCATAAGGGCACGAGAGCTCATCCCCCACCGCAACCCTCTGGGTCCGGTTCTGGAGGAAGGAGTGTATCCAGCGCAAGACTGTACCCCGTATCCCCGTACCGGCGAGGCGGTGGACCAATATCTCATGGTCCATGATGTCGAAAGCAGCCGACAGATCCAGAAGGACCAGCACGGCTGACCCGCCTCTATCCAGCTGGCGACGGAGATCATCCAGCAGGGCGACCAGCACCGTCTCCACCCCGTGGCCAGGGCGGAAGCCAGACTGATATGGATCGAGTGCCGAAGTTTCATCCAAGAAAGCTAGGAGCTGGTCCGCCGCAGCCCTTTCCACCACCTTGCCCAGGAACGCTAGGTGCGACACCGGGCGGTAGTTGGCAGGGTCCTGCGGGTCCAGTGTTGGTTTTTTCAGGAGAGAGCGAACCACCGCCTCCTTCAGCCGCTCGGGGAATTCCCCGGAACTCAGGGAAAGGTTGATAATATCCCTGAGTTGGCCTCCTATCCCCTCTCCGCTGCCCTTGAGAAGCCAAGAGGGACAGGGATCAAGGGGGCAGGTGGTCGCCCTGACCGACCCCAGCAAGTTGTCCACTTCGGAAGAAGAGAGCCGTCTGAAGCCATCAAACCTCGCTGCCAAAGACGGTCTCCAGGTCTCCAGTTCGTTTACTGTATTAATTGTTACAGGAAGGTCACGGCAAAGCGACAAGACTTTATCCGCAAAAAAGCTTGCTAATGCCTCGCAGCCAAGTGCCAATTGACTAATATTTTGGCGCCCCTGAAGGGCGGTGAGGAATCTAACTACCCTAAATAATTGGGCCGGGCGAGAGCTTGCGGATGCGATTTCCGTGGCGAAGAACTCTCGCTTCGCCACTTTCACCGCCATCTCATACGCCCTCATAAGCGTGCGATAAGATGTTCTTGCAGCTTCGTCGCGAGTCTTCCGCCACACTCGCTATAATCGTCTCACCTCCCTCTTCTTTTCCCGGAGCACCCCCGTGTACCAGGGGGCCCGTTTGAGTCAAGGGCAGAGAGGAAGCTTAGGGGCAATCTCATCTATAGCAGCTGTCAGACGGGACTGCGAGTCCTCTACTAACGCCGCCAGTGAGTTGCCAGGAGGCGTCGGGTCCCGCAGAGCATTCCGGAAACCAATTGGATACATGAGTCTCCGCGGGCAGGCAAAAGTTCGCCCGCCGCCCAACTGGGGAGGGGGTGGCATCCCAAGCCGGGCCCGCAGGGCATAGTGGTCTGACCATGGCACAGCTAAAGCTGGGTCCAGAACCACCTCTATCCCGGCACCGAAAATCAAGTCAAGCGTGTGGCCGGCGTGATGAGTGGGACCGGCAACAAATTGCGAGAGCCCTAGTGTCGCCATGGATGACACCAGGTCCCCACCAAGTCCTGAAGTAGGCGAGTCTGCGTGGACACTGAAGTCACCGAGGATTAAGAGCCTAGGGAACTGCAACGCCCAGGTGGCCGCCGCCTCCAGCAGGCGGGGCAGGGCATCTGGTGGCGCTTTGGGCGGACGGTATACCAGCCAGATGGCTGCCCTCTCGACCGAACCCCACCCAATACCTACACACTCCACTCCACTGATTTCCGGCACCAGGAGAGCCCTGCAGGCGAGAGTCTCCCGGGCCAGAATTGCCACCCCCCTCCCCTCTTATGGGTCCAAGATTGGTGTAGGACCGAGAATCCTGGGGGGGGGCAGTCTTTCAAGGCCACTGACTCCCCCTCCCTCACCCAGGTCTCGGTCACGCAAGCAAGGTCCGCCCCCGACTCTGCAAAGAAGTGCTGCAGAGTGGAGGTCTTGTTCTTAATAGACCTTGCATTGCACAGGACCAAGATCGGATGCTCCCTAGCCTCCACCCTCACAGCCCTGGGGATGGGACGGAGGTTAGAAGGGGATTGAGCACACCCAGGGCGCCGGCCGTGTCTCCACCGCCAGGTCCTATGCAGGACACCAGTGCTCCCACCCCTTCTCTTGTCCAACCTCCTCCCCAGCCATAGCGCCCCTGGCCCATGATCGTTTGGATCCCGGCCCCAGCATCTGCCATCTCTCCCAGGCGACCCTCCCTCTCCATGTGCCCCCCTTGAGAGAGGACGTCAATCCTAATTCCTATGCTAAGTCCCGCCTCCTCCCCAACTGCACTAACCCTCCCTAACCCTCCCAACCCCACTAACTCTGTCACCCCCCTCCCCCACCCTAATCTAACAGCTGGAGAGGTGGGCAGCACCGTGGGGTGAGATCCCGCCTATCTCAGGGGTTCTCTCTGCCCCCCAGCTCGTCCCCACCTAATTCAGTTGAACCTAGCTCCCAATTATCATTCCTCTCTCAATGATGGTCGCTAACAGCTTCCTATCACCTCAGGAGAGCTCCTAGGCCACAGCAGCAAGAAAAGAGCAAAAAATAGAATTTAGATGAAATTCAGCCTTCTGCCACCAGATGGTGCAAGGGAGGCGAGCACTAAAACTCAGAATCCCTGCTCTGGCCAATATCTCAGTCACCACTGGGAGGCGCCCAAGAGACACGATTCTCCACTCCTCCAGTTTCGGCTGAGTTCTTAAAGCAGCAGCACCACAGTCCTCCTCGTCTTCAAGGTTACCATCCAACCGGGGAAGGAACCGCCCGGGACTCCAGCAATCGAACTGCGCGCAGAGGGGCCGGACCAAGTGGCCTCTCACTGTCCACGGGATGAACCTCTGCCGCAGCCACCGGACTCCACCCCCAACAACAATAATAATAAAATGTATAAATAGCGTGGCTGACATTTCACCACCTCCACCAAGCCAAACTAAGAGCTCCCTAACTGACCCCAGAAGACCTAGCCACAGTGATCCATACGACTGGACTTCTGAAACTCGCTCTACACAGGCCTGCCCTTATCCTTGATCCGGAAACTACGACTGGTGCAGAATGCCGCGGCCAGGATTCTCACTAAAACATCATGGAGATTACACATCCGGCCGGTACTCCAAGAACTCGGCTGGCTCCCAGTTGAATTCTGGATCAAGCTTAAGGTTTTGGTAATCACCTTTTAGGCCATCCGCGGTTTGGGCCCAGTGTATCTGAGAGACCGCCTCCCTGCCTATACCCCTTATGCTCCGCCACCTCCGACTGTCTGCGGATCCCTGGCCCTAAAAAGGCACATCGGACCTCAACAAGGGTCAGGGCTTTTTCAATCCTGCCCCCCACATGGTGGAATGAACTCCCCGAAGAGATCAGGGCCCTGCCAGAACTTCCACAATTCCACAGGGCCTGCAAAAGGGAGCTCTTCCACCAGGCATTCACTTGAGGCCGACCAACTCAGAACATCTGCTGGTCCTCCCCATTGAGACGCCCCTTCCATGACTGAACAATTTGATCTCCCCAGGGATCCTCAGTGTTGTTATTCATGTTGTGTTGTGATGGTTACTTGATATTGTTGTGATATATTGTTGCGATGTTCTTTGAAATTTGTGTTATATTAGCTGTGGCAGATTGGATAGTGGATTTGGTATTGGAAAAGGCAGACAGTAAGCACAGCTTCCGTGAAATGCTCTGGCCCTCATCAAAAAGAAAAGGAAAAGCCCAAGCTCAATTTTTGGACGAAATCTTTTTTAAAGATTTGGAATAAATCTGAAAAAAGGCTGCGTTCCCCCTTTCATTTTCTAAAATCGCCAATAGAGACGTATTTTTCTAGACAGCAGCAAAAAAGAATAACATGTTTAATGTATAAGG
This sequence comes from Paroedura picta, assembly GCF_049243985.1. NCBI lineage: Eukaryota > Metazoa > Chordata > Lepidosauria > Squamata > Gekkonidae > Paroedura > Paroedura picta. The sequence continues at coordinate 1,931,493 of NC_135382.1, forward strand.
AATTGCTAACGAGAACTGGTGAGCTTAAGAGCCTGCAAGTACTAAAAAAAGAGGGACATGAGTTACAATTGTTGGAACATAATCAACTGGTATCCAGATTAAAAACAGACTTTGATGAACGAGTGGACATGAACATACCTTTAAGCGACTTCGAGAATATTTTATTGCTTAACAAACCACACCTACAGGGCCATATCTACAAACTACTTCTGAAATATGAAACCGAGTCAGAACAAGTCAAATACTGCATGATCAAATGGATGCAAAACCTAGGCTTTATTATCGCCATGGAAGAATGGGAATGAGTGTGGTTCAAAATTCCTAAACAAACTGTCAGATTTTAAGGGAAAATTGGTACAAGATGTTTTATAAGTGGTATATCACCCCAAAGGTTATTGCAAAAATTTCAGCTGGGTTTGATAATAAATGCTGGAAATGTAATATGGAAATGTAATATGGAAATGTAAATGTAAAATGTAAATGCTGGAAATGTAATAAAGTAACTGGTTCTTTTTATCATATGTGGTGGAATTGTGAGAAAACAAAACTTACTGGGCCAAAATACATATGGTGTTACAGGAAATATTGAAAATGCGGTTCCCACTCAATCCTAGAATCATAGAGTTGGAAGGGGCCATACAGGCCATCTAGTCCAACCCCCTGCTCAACGCAGAATTAGCCCTAAGCATCCTAAAGCATCCAAGAAAAGTGTGTATCCAACCTTTGCTTGAAGACTTCCAGTGAGGGGGAGCTCACCACCTCCTTAGGCAGCCTATTCCACTGCTGAACTACTCTGACTGTGAAAAACGTTTTCCTGATATCTAGCCTAAATCGTTGTACTTGAAGTTTAAACCCATTACTGCGTGTCCTCTCCTCTGCAGCCAGCAGAAACAGCATCCTGCCCTCCTCCAAGTGACAACCTTTCAAATACTTAAAGAGGGCTATCATGTCCCCTCTCAACCTCCTTTTCTCCAGGCTGAACATTCCCAAGTCCCTCAACCTATCTTCATAGGGCTTGGTCCCTTGGCCCCAGATCATCTTCGTCGCTCTCCTCTGTACCCTTTCAATTTTATCGACGTCCTTCTTGAAGTGAGGCCTCCAGAACTGCACACAGTACTCCAGGTGTGGTCTGACCAGTGCCGTATACAATGGGACTATGACATCTTGTGATTTTGATGTGATGCCTCTGTTGATACAGCCCAAAACGGCATTCGCCTTTTTTACCGCTGCATCACACTGCCTGCTCATGTTTAGTTTACAATCCACAAGTACCCCAACGTCTCGTTCACACACAGTGCTACCTAGAAGCGTATCCCCCATCCAGTAGGCATGCTTTTCATTTTTCTGACCCAGATGCAGAACTTTACACTTATCTTTATTAAATTGCATCTTATTCTCATTTGCCCATTTTTCCATTGTGTTCAGATCTCGTTGAACTCTGTCTCTATCTTCCGGAGTATTTGCCAGTCCTCCCAATTTGGTGTCATCTGCAAACTTGATGAGTAGTCCCTCCACCCCCTCATCTAGATCATTAATAAATATGTTAAAAAGTACTGGGCCGAGCACCGAGCCCTGAGGTACCCCGCTACTCACCTCTCTCCAGTCTGATGAAACACCATTGACAACAACTCTTTGAGTGCGGTTCTCTAACCAATTCCCTATCCACCTGACTATCTGAAAATCCAGATTGCAGTCCTTCAATTTATCCATCAGAACATCATGGGGAACCTTGTCAAAAGCTTTACTAAAATCCAAGTAAATGACATCAACCAAATTTCCCCGATCCAGCAAACCTGTTACTTGGTTAAAAAAGGAAACCAGGTTGGTCTGGCAGGACCTGTTGGAGACAAATCCATGCTGACTTCCTTGGATCACCAAATTGTCCTCCAGATGTTTGCAGATCACTCCCTTTAATATCTGCTCCATTATCTTCCCCACAACAGAGGTCAGACTCACTGGTCTGTAGTTTCCCGGGTCATCCTTCCTCCCTTTTTGAATCTATTTTCATCCAAGCGTTTTACCGGCGAAGCACTGGAAGATGACAGAGACTCCCAATCCTGAATCTATTTTCATCCAAGCGTTTTACCAAGTTCTTCCAGAATCTTCTTCTTTCATGCAACTACGGTCACGCGGTTGGTATGGGCAAAGCACTGGAAGGTGACAGAGACTCCAACTACTTTAGGATGCTTTAGGATGCTTTGGGCTAATCCTGCGTTGAGCAGGGGGTTGGACTAGATGGCCTGTATGGCCTCTTCCAACTCTATGATTCTATGATTCTACTTCCCTATGGCTAGACAAATTAGCAGACCTAGCAAAAATGGCTAGACCTACTACCATGGTTAATAAGAAACCACTTGAAGAATACAACAAATAATGGTGTTATTACTTGGACTTTCTTAAGAAAGATAGCTAGTATTAATACTAGACAAATTAGCAGACCTAGCAAAAATGGCTAGACCTACTAACATGGTTAATAAACCACTTAAAGAATACGACAAACAATGGTGTTATTACTTGGACTTTCTTAAGATAGCTAGTATTAATTTTTAGGTTAGGACCAAGTATAACTGATAATGTGATGGGGATTGAAACTACTGTTTCTTAAGACAGTACTATATTATTTCTCTCTTATGTAACAATCTTTGCTTTGCTAGCTGGTTTTTCATTTCTTTTCTTCAACTTTTTTGTAAACGCTTTATATATAATAAAAATTAAAAATGTAATAATAATAAAAAATAAATTTGTGCCATGTTATAGACTGTCATAAAGTTCTATGTAAATTTGTGCAACATTCCATGTAAACCGCCCAGAGCCGTAAGGAAGGGCAGTATAAAAATCCAAACAAACAAATAATAAAAAAAGTCTTGTCTCTATGGAATTCATTGGTTTTTTCAAGTAAAATAAAATGGCCTGCCTAACATCTAGTCTAGGGAGTATAACATTCTCTCACTTTCTTAAGTAGGTGTAGGGAAAAATACTGGCAAAAGAATATCCTCGCTCCAGAAAACAGGTGATGGATCTGGGTATTCTCCAGGATTCATCACTGTAATTTGAGGGTGAAGTGATGGTGGTAGCCAGGAGTGCCTATCTCCATCTCTGACTGGTTCACCAGCTTCAGAGTTACATGGATAGGAATAACTTGGCCACCAGGGATCCATGCTCTAGTAACTTAAACACTGGACTACTGTAATGTGCAACCCTTGAAGACAGCCTAGAAGCTGGAAGTGATGCAAAATACATCAGCTTGACTGTTGACAGGCATCACTGGCTGGATGCACATCATGTCCATCTTGGAAGATCTGCACTGGCTCCCTATTTGCTACTGAGTCCAATTCAAGGTGCTGATGTTAATATGTAAAGCCCTAAATGGTTGGGCTCAAGTTATTTGAAGAACTGCCTTCTTCCATACAGACCTGCATGAACACTGAGATCTCAAGAAGAAAGCTTTCTTGTAGTTCCTCAGACTAATGAAAAACCATCATAACAGTGGAGATATAACACAAAAGCTAATTATGGTAAATTAGTAGACTGTGTCCCAACATACAAATTAAACCATGTTTCCATATGATAATTCTTTGCTAAAAGCCAATCAGTCCCCTTGAGTTCAGTTGTGGTTCACAAAAACATTGGCGTAATAAAACTGCCCACGTTAGCAATTAATGGCTGACACTTCCCCAGTTGTTACTGGACCCATCCATCTCTACCCAAGTGGATGGGATGAGCAACAACTGGGAAAGTGTCAGCCATTACTTTGTTTTTGTGACATGCAGAAGGACCTTTTCTGTGGTGTTCTCCAAACTTTGGAACAACCTCCTTCTGGTGGTTCACCAGGCACGTTGCCTGGTCTTTTCTATAACTGGAGGGAAAGCATCAAAGAGTCCCTTTCCAATGCATTGAAACGCATCCCCTAGGGTAGCGATCCCTGACCTGTGGGCCGCGGACTAATTGGAGGTGGGCCGCGAAGGACACTTTCTCCCCCCCCCCCCCCGGCCCTTTACAACACACTTCGGGTGTCATTGTCTCCCATCACTCCCAGATTGCAGAGAAACAAGTTCAGGGTTCCCATTGATTTGTCATTGTCATGAGTTAAAATTTCCATGAAAATAAAATGTTCCTTATGTTCATTGTTGTGGCGTGTCTGTATATTATTTTGAAGGGATGTTTAAACATTATCATAGCGATCAGAGAGCGTTAGGGCAGTGGTTGAGAGTAGAGGAGTAAACTACCCCCCCATACACACACCGGGCCTCAGTAAAATTGTCAAGCGTTGAGTGGTCCCCGGTGATAAAAAGGTTGGGGACCACTGCCCTAGGGAACCTATGTCCTTCCCCACTTGAGAGCAAAATCTCCAAGCCTTTTTGTCCTCTCTTGTTGCAAAGAAATCAACCTCCAGCATTCTCAAGAGGGTGAAAATGGGCTCCAGATCCAAGGTCTTTATGGACCAGATATATCCTTACCATTATTCTCCCTAATATTTGGGAAATGCCCCTGTGGGCGGAGTGCTGTCCAGGACACATCCGGTGTCTGGACTGTGCTTCCGCCTGCACGGGCCAATCTGGAGGCGCCCCGGAATGGGCCGGCCCCTGAAGTGCCCACCTCCAGAAACTGGCCATGATCCTCACAGCCAACCTTGCAGCCAAACGCTGCCTGGTCACTGAGGATGCTGCTCCTCTGCTGCCTTGCCTTGGGCGCCAGCCTACCGCAACTGCCAGCGGCCATGGCGGCCCAGCAACCTCCAGAGACGTTGGCCCACCCTCCACCAGGGCTGCAGGCTCGTCTGCCATGCACCTTGATGCCTGGCTGCCTTGCCCTCGGCCCAGCAGCCAACATGCTGCGCGCCTCCAGCACAACACGCCAGCCTGCCACCTCTGCCCGCCTAGCCCCAGCTACAACTCCAGTTAGGGCTGAAGCCCACTCCTTCACTGGGGCCCTCCTCTATCGCCTGTTGCATTCCTGGATGCAACGGGCTATTTTCCTAGTATGTATGTATACTTGATATACAAATCAAATAAATTATATATATATACATATATACATAAATACATACATACATACACACACACACACACATATACATATATATAATTTATTTGATTTGTATACCGCCTCTCCCAGCAAGCTGCAAGAAGAAAGTGGACGATCCCAATAATGCAAGACAAAAAAGAGAATCTGTCCAATGGCTTAATCAAATAATATTAGAAATATAAGAGTCTGTGTTAACTCTTTATTATGATTTCCACATGGACTCAGCCAAAACGGTGCCTAGATGATTTTTTCATCTTCAATTCAATATCTTTTGTCAGTGGCTGTAATGAGTCCTCCACAAAGTAGTATTAATAAATTCAATGTATTCAGTCTCAAGTATCGTTTTGCTTATCTTTCTTAAAACATAATTAGGACAAAAAACACTCACATGGTATGGGGAGCCAAGGGTGTAAGATCAGGAACTAATTACTATCATCCGGAACTGGTCTAATACCAGGCACGGGAACCAGGGGGAGGGGGGGAGCCAATCTAATACCCTGGGGGCTTCTGCCTAGCCTCAGCCAAACACCTGGTGGAAGAGCTCTGTTTTTCAGGCCTTGTGGAACCCTGAAAGCTCCGTCAGGGCCCACAGCTCTTCAGGAATCTCGTTCTACCAGGTAGAGGCCAGGACTGAAAAAGCTTTGGTGCTGATCGAGGCCAGGAGCGCCTCACAGGACCATAGAATCATAGAATAATAGAGTCAATTATATGGAAACCTCTATATGGAAACCTCTAAATCCAAATTCCCGGCTAGAGGTGCAGATGTCAGTTGCATCCCATCCAGACAGGGAAGATGCGCTTTCTGATCCTACCCCCTTTGGCCTACCCACAGTTCCTCCAGTTTGAAGCTGTTGAGTTTCAGGCAACTCTTCCTGATCCATTCAGCCACTGCTTTGAAACACCTGGCAAATGACTCTGGGAGGACATCCGGCTGGCCGTCCATCAGGAGACAGAGCTGGATGTCATCCGTATATTGGTGACACCCTACCCCTTAACTCCAGACCAACTGTGCAAGAGGGCGCATATAGATGTTAAAGAGAGTTGGGGAGAGGATTGCTCCCTGTGGCACCCCACATGGTAGTGCAAAGGAGTCAGATAAACTCCCCCCTACTGCAACCCTCTGTGACCTGTTCTTAAGAAAGGTCAGCCATTTTAGAGCTGTTCCTCCCGATCCCTGTGTCAGCTAGGCGGCAGACCAAAAGCTCATGATTGACTACATCAAATGCAGCCAATAGATCTAATCATACAAGTATGGCCGATCCACTTCAATCCAGTTGGCACCGGAGATCATCCATTAAGGCAACCAGCACTGTCTCCACCCCATGGCCAGGATGGAAGCCAGACTGGTATGGGTCCAGTGCCGAATTTTCCTCCAAAAATGCTAGGAGCTGATCCACAGCGGCCCTCTCAAATACCTTACCCAGGATCTCTAAATGTGATACCAGGTGGGAGCTGGTGGGATCTCGCAGATCAAATGATGGTTTCTTAAGAAGGGGGTGAACCACTGCCATCTTGAGGCTCTGAGAGAACTCTCCAGATGAAAGGAAGAGGTCTTTATGAGACAGCATCTTTGCTCTGCTCAATCTATCTGCCTCCATGTTGAACCTCCCAGGAATATGAAACCCTGAATGCAGAAACAGCCATCCATGGGTTGGAGAACACCATGGGTGCCTGGCCAAACCAAATAGCAGAGCCATGTACTGGATCACCTCATTCCAACAAGAAAATTGCAGGGATTTCCAATGTGAGGGTTGAATACAAATGTGAAACGATTTAAAAAACGATTAAAAAAAACCAAATTGCATTTTAATAACTTTAACTTGGAAGGAATGGAAATCATACAAAACTTTAAGATCTGTAGAAAAACATTTATATTTCTGAGATCCAAAATGGGCCTTATGCTCCAACCCTTATCAACTAGGAAGATTTTACAGAAAACCCCCCCGGGAGTATGAGAACCTGATATCTCCTCAATTTAACCCTTATGAATCAAGGCAACTAATGCCTGAGATAGATCTGGTGCTTCTTGGGTTGAGGTTCCCACAGGTATAGTGCATGGAGGAGCCAAATGAAACTTTATAATGTCACTTAACTCCAGATAATATACATTCATCAAAGGTAATAGCCTAGTAAGGTCACATAAAACTGTGCCAACTTCTTCCAAAACTTATTTGGGGCTGGAGAACTTTCTAGTTGGGAAGCAGGCTTCTGGGATGAGACTGCCTCTCTAGGAAGAGCCTGCTGATGTGGGGACGTAAATCAATTAATGTACTTGCATTTCTAGAGTGAGTTGGATCTTTGCGCATCAGAAGCTTAACCAAGTAGTCACAAATTGAGTCTGATCTTGTTGTTCTATATTTCTTCCATATTTTAAAAATAGTTAAATGTACACGTGTCCTGATTGAGGGAAAGCTAATTTCTGCTCTGATCAGGGCTTCTGATGAATGCTTTGGAAGAACTAAAATATGATTGAGAAAATGATTTTGAATAGTTTTTAAGCTGGTAAGAATATCTTCCTTTCAACCCCAGACTTCAACAGCATACAAAAAGATGAGGAACAACCTTACTTTTAAATAATTTTAGGACTGGGTCGATAAGATAACCTCTCTTTGTAAAATAAAGCTAAGAATGGATCCAACTACGATACGATACGGTAATATTAGTGTTTAGCCAAAGGCCATTGCAAAACATAATTAAAAACAATATGGTACAAATACGGATAAAACAATATTTCTCCAATATTGCGTACATAAAATTGTAGACGAGGCCTACTGAGTTACAAGCTAAAAGAAACACGGTGTATCAAGGTGGGGACACCTGTAAAAAAGCTTTGGCTCGGATCTTCCTGGCCAGAGCGAAAAGTGCCACCCTATATGAAATATAGGGGTCGACATCTGATAACAGATAGGCGACTTTGTCAAAATCAGAAGTGGGGTGTGAGTTTGGTAGTCACTTGGCAAGGAATTTGCCCCTGGGTTCGGAGTACAGGGGACAAGCCAAAACACAGTGATCCAACTAGCATTAGCACAGACGACCTAATGGCTTCTGAATGTGCATTCCATTCTAAGGTCTCTTTAAATGTGACCACTGGATAATAGAAAGAGCTGCAATTTTCAACAGGATGCCTGAATATACTCTTGGGGGATTTCTTGGATCTTTTTCTAAATACTGCCACTTCTTTCTTCTCATAGTTAATGTTGAAAGCCTCCTCCTTGCAATATACACTAGTTCTTGCAATAGCCTTCTAAGTCTGATTTATTTATTTTATTAAAACATTTGTTATTTACCGTATATACTCGCATATAAGCCAACCCGCATATAAGCCGAGGCAACTAATTTCACCACAAAATCTTATTGACTCACATAAGCAGAGGTTGGGAAATGCTCCATCATCATAGGCTATCCCATCCAGCCTCCCCCCCACAACAAAAACAGAAAAACCCAAGAGGATGAACAGCTGCTGGTTTTTTTACCCCGCTTTTCACTAACCAAAGGAGTCTCAAAGCGGCTTACATTTGCCTTCCCTTCCTCTCTTGATGCCAGAGAACCTGAGAGAGTTCTGACAAAACTGCCCTGTGAGAACAGCTCTAGCAGGAGAACCAAACAGTGCCCCCCCAGACCAGCAAACCAGAGCAGAACAACAGTACCCAAAGTTGACAACCTACAACATGTACAACAGCTACCAAACTGGGAGAATGGACAACTCTAACTACAACAACAAAACACTGAAAGAACTGTAAAAATCAACTTTTAAAAGAAACACAACCCCAAGAAGGAAAGGCAAACAATGCTGCCCCTCAGATAAAAGAAGAAACACTAGGAGAAAGAAACAGTAAATCTCAAAGCACCCCCAAACCCCGCCCCAGCCCAGCCCAGCTCCAGAAACCAAAAGAATAGTTTGGAAGAAGTGATTAAGAAGAGGAAGAAGTGAAGGCAAAAGGAAAAAAAAAGATCAGAGTCCCTTAGTCAAACCGCTCATGTCCTACAAGCTGCCAGAGCAAACTAAGCTTGCAGTACACATTTGCAAAAGGCAATGCAACGATTGGCTGGCTGGAGCAGACTTCTATTTCAATTACCGTATTTACCCACGTATAAGCCGAGGAGGGCTTTTTCAGTGTGAAATAGGTGCGGAAAAACTAGGCTTATAAGCGAGTAGGGGTAAGTAAGGGAAATAAAGGCCAACTCATCAGCATACATTAAGATGGAGTGTTTTTGTTGGCCAAGCAATGGTAGGAAGAATTGTGATCTGGAAAGGTTCTCAACAAATATTATTTATGTACAAATTAAATAGTAGGGGAGTCGATACACATACCTGTTTAACGCACTTTTGGGGGGAATTTTATTGGTTGGCAATCTTCATGTTCCAAGCCTAATTGGGGTATAGTTATCTGTATCTAGCTCTCATAGTAAAAATAATAATCGGCTATCAATATTCATTCCTGCTAACTTAAACCATAAGTGGTTTCTGTCTGTAGAATCAATGCCAAGTCAACAAATGCTATCTGAAGTGTTTTGTTGGGCCATTTATACCAGAAAAGGCTAGCTGACATAAAACTTGACAATGGTTAACTATACTAAGACTCTTTCTGAAACTTTCTTGTATGTATACTGAGTTTTGCTTATTTATGCAGCAGAAATTTACTATATACTTTTGTTGGTATGTATAACAGGCTTATTATGTGGATCTATTCTGTCTTCTTTTTTATGTATGAGGGCAATAGTAACTTCCAGCTAGAAAAAAACTTTGGCTAGCACAAGTATTCAGCAATTTTAAAAAGCTTGAAACAAAACTGGAGAAATCAAATCTTCCCTGAGAGCTTTTCCAGAAGGCAATAAGCTAATTAAACCTCTAATTTCTGCTTCTGATATTGGGGGCCATGTTGGAAGGCCCAAGATGTCAAGGGGGGCGTTTTGAAACTGTAAGGTGACCAGTGTGAAAGAACTGACTCCAAAGGCCATGCTAAAATACTCAAGCCAGACTTGACCTGGTATTTGTGCTTCAAACTAGCAACAGGAATTAACTGGGCCAACTGGGACTACATTTCAGAACCGCAATTCATTATTTTCAGAGACTGCTAATTCCAATTCATTCCATAGGTGTTTAGAATTATCTGGTTTCTTTTTAGTAATTTTTTAATACTGAGATGTAAGTGGGAGAAGGTGGGACATCCAAGCACCATCATTCTCATTTCTCACTTGTCTCATACAAGGAGATAGGATTTGTTAAAGTCCTTTGCACTTTTGGTCAAACCAACCATTGTTTGCATAAGATGTAGATCAGGGGTAGTCAAACTGCGGCCCTCCAGATGTCCGTGGACTACAATTCCCAGGAGCCCCTGCCAGCATTCGCTGGCAGGGGCTCCTGGGAATTGTAGTCCACGGACATCTGGAGGGCCGCAGTTTGACTACCCCTGATGTAGATTTTACTAGTCTGTTATTAATAAACATCGATTTAAGGTGATTAACTATAACTTCATCACATTTAATAGTATCACTATTAGAATGTCAAGGAGTTAACTGCTGAAACTGCAAAGAGTCACGTGATAATTGTGCCCAGACTAGGGAGATTAACATATACCCCCCCTGCACTCGGCAACCTTATCAGAGAGATGGTCATGATGCTAATCTTCCAAGGCCCCCATATCCTGACACAATATTCCATTCCAGACAACCCCTTAGACAATTCAGTTGATAATAATCAACTCATAGACTTGGTGTAAATTTCAGATATCGTGATTGACAAAGAATTAGTTCTGCAATCTAAACATTCAACTTGCTACAAACTTTTTAAAATGAATCATTCTAGATTCTCCTATTTAGTTTAACTTTCAACCCCAAGTCTCAGGGTAGTTTATACTTCCCAGCGCTTCCAAAAAATGCCATTGACTATTGAGTAGACACTACCAAATTCCAAAATCCCAAAAGATCAATGCTTCTGTATCTGTGGAGCCTCAGTTGTAGGGAATCTTCCACATTACATTTTAACTTGCCCATTGAATAGAGAATCAGCCTCCCTCAGCATTTTTTTTACCGTTTAAAAACCCCTGAAACATTTTTCAGTCTTTGAGAAACCCCAGAAGTGGTGTGATTATGTAGAATGTGTTTGGAAGCACACCTGTGTACATGGCCACCCAGAGCCCCTCCCTACTCCAGGCTCATCATTGGCTATTTTAGGAGGGGAGGGCAGGTTGACATGACCATATATCACCCAATAAATGTTTAACACACTTTAAAAATATATTAAAATTAATTAATTCCCACCTATTCTGGAAACCGTTCCAGAGCAGTCAGGAAAACTTGGTCTAGATGATTAATCCAATCATGAAAATGTAAACTTTTTGTAAATGAAAAGATATCAATTCTTTTATTGCCAACAGAATGTCACTGTTTGCTCTTGTGGCCAAGACAATACGAGCTAAAGGGTATCTAAAGAGAGCAACAACCCAGAATAATTGTAGGTTGATATAGACAATCTGTATTAATTTAAACAGTAAATGTATTTGTATTGTGTATTTTAAAATTTTGATTTGAAATGTTTTAAAATCCTATTCTTTTTTGTAATAGTCTATGACTACATAAGAGCCTCTTGTGGTGCAGAGTGGTAAAGCAGCAGACATGCTGTCTGAAGCTCTGCCCATGAGGCTGGGAGTTCGATCCCAGCAGCCGGCTCAAGGTTGACTCAGCCTTCCATCCTTCCGAGGTTGGTAAAATGAGTATCCAGCTTGCTGGGGGGTAAACGGTCATGACTGGGGAAGGCACTGGCAAACCACCCCGTATTGAGTCTGCCATGAAAACGCTAGAGGGCGTCACCCCAAGGGTCAGACATGACTCGGTGCTTCCACAGGGGATACCTTTACCTTTATGACTACATGCAAATAAACTGGCTATTACTATTCTTCCAGGTAGTCTGGAGGCATCAAGTATGGGTATGAAAACCATCACATTAGAGGTAGCAGTTGTGACCATGGAACCATAGCCATTTGTTCCACTTCAGGTTCGCACCACCCAACTGGCTCGAACTCTAGGCAGTCGGGTGAGGAGAAAATCAGAAGGTGCGACTGGCTAGAACTCTTGTCTGTCCTGGTGAGGGGGTAATCGGAAGGCGCTTTGCGCCTTCCAATCGGCCCCTCACCCAGATCGGCCCCGCCCAATCTCCCCTTAACCAAATATCATACCGCTCACCGAGCGGTTCCAGACTAGTAGTAAAGCCCATTGCATGCAGAAATACAACAGGCACAAGCTAATGGTCTGGTGTGGGTTTAGACAGGGGAGTTTCACATGCACACAAACATGCATTTCATCACAAAGTGCTCCATACCTAATAACTGCTGTGTTTGAAGGTTGGGTATAACAATAATCATAGAATCATAGAGCTGGAAGGAACCATACAGGCCATCTAGTCCAACCCCCTGCTCAATTCAGGATCAGCCTAATGTTTGAACAGGTAAGACAAAAATACAATTAGCAATTTGTAGGGAAAAATTTAATTCTCTCCAAACAAATCCAGTAATTTTAAGTTAGGGTCCATTGCTAATTTTATTTTGATAATTTCATTGTACTTTTAATATGAAAGTTATTACGTTCTAAAAACACTAAAATCAGAGTCCAGTAGCACTCTTCCTGCTACTGGACTCTGATTTTATTGTGCTACTTCAGACCAACAAGGCTACTCATTTGAATCTAATAAAAACACTAAGACAGTCTGTGTTTTCTTCCCTACTTCTTAAACAAAAAACGGGGTTGTACTTACCTGTAACTGTTATTCATTTATGTCTTGTGTGCAGCCACAAATTGGGGACTGTGCAAGCATAGGCCAACCATGGAAAGTCTTTTCTAGCTTAGAATAATAGAATAACAGAATCGGAAGGGACCTCATGGGTCATCTAGTCCAACCCCCTGCACTATGCAGGACACTCCCAACCCTATTGCTCACCCACTGTAACCTGCCACCCCCTTAAGCCTTCACAGAATCAGCCTCTACGTCAGATGGCTATCCAGCCTCTGTTTAAAAATTTCCAAAGATGGAGAACCCACCACCTCCTGAGGAAGCCTGTTTCACTAAGAAACCGCTCTAACTGTCAGGAACTTCTTCCAGATGTTCAGATGGAATTTCTTTTGAATTAATTTCATCCCATTGGTTCCGGTCTGTCCCTCCAGGGCAAGAGAGAACAATTCTGCTCCATCCTCTATATGGCACCCTTTGAAATACTTGACGATGGTTATCAAATCCCCTCTCAGTTGTCTCTTCTCCAGGCTAAACAGACCAAGCTCCCCCAACCTTTCTTCATATGTCTTGGTCTCCAAACCCCTCACCATCTTTGTTGCCCTCCTCAGGACACGCTCCAGTTTGTCAACATCCCTCTTCAACTGGGGTGCCCAAAACTGAACACAGTACTCCAAGTGAGGCCGAACCAGATCAGAGTATAGCGGTACTATCATGTCCCGTGATCTGGACACGATACTCCATTTGATGCAGCTCAAAATCCCATTCGTCTTTTTAGCTACCGAGTTACACTGCTGACTCATGTTCAATGTGTGGTCTACTAAGACTCCGAGATCCTTTTCACACTTGCTACTGCCAAGACAAGTCTCCCCCATCTTATATTGGTGGATTTGACTTTTCCTACCTAAATACAGAAAGAGCCTCTTGTGGCGCAGAGTGGTAAGGCAGCAGATATGCAGCCTGAAAGCTTTGCCCATGAGGCTGGGAGTTCAATCCCAGCAGCTGGCTCAAGGTTGACTCAGCCTTCCATCCTTCCGAGGTCGGTAAAATGAGTACCCAGCTTGCTGGGGGGTAAACGGTCATGACTGGGGAAGGCACTGGCAAACCACCCCGTATTTAGTCTGCCATAAAAACGCTACAGGGCGTCACCCCAAGGGTCAGACATGACTCGGAGCTTGCACAGGGGATACCTTTACCTTTACCTTTACCTAAATACAGAACTTTAGATTTGTTCCTATTGAACTTCATTTTATTCAGTTTAGCCCACTTCTTGAGCCTATCAAGATCATCCTGTATTCTGATTCTGTTTCAGTTGTGTTTGCTACCCCTCCCAGTTTAGTGTCATCTGCAAATTTAATAAGTATTCCCTCTAAACCCTCATCAAAATCATTTATAAATATGTTGAACAACAGAGGCCCCAGGACAGATCCCTGGGGAACTCCACTTGTCACTCTTTTCCAAGAGGATGCTGAACCGTTAACAAGCACCCTTTGGGTATTACCTATCAACCAGTTATCGATCCACCTGACAGAATTAGGATCCATACCGCATTTTACCAACTTGTCAATAAGAATATCAAGTGAAACTTTATCAAACACTTTACTGAAATCCAGATAAACTATGTCCATAGTTCCCCTGATCCAGTTAAGTAGTCACTATTTCAAAAAAAAGAGATAACGATGGTCTGACAAGATTTGTTCTTGTGAAACCCGTGCTGAGTCTTAGAAATCACAGTCCTCAGTTCCAGCTGCTCAAGGACCGAGTGTTTCATTATTTGTTGCAAAATTTTGCCAACTACAGATGTCACCTGTTCTCCAAGATGTGTCAAAAATACACATCTTGGAGATCCCTTCAAGGATCGCTGCCTTGCCATGGCATGGGGGCTTGCGTAGCTCAGTGAAGCTATAAGCTATGCTGTGCAGGGCCACCCAAGACGGCCAGGTCATAGCTGAGAGTTCTGACAAAAGGTGATCCACTGGAAAAGGAAATGGCAAATGGCAAACATGAAAACCCAATGGTCAAGTTCAAAAGGCAAAACAATATGATGCCGGAAGATGAGCCCCTCAGGTCGGAAGGTATCCAATATGCTACTGGGGATGAGCAGACGGCTAGTACGAGTAGCACCAGAATGAAAGAAGCGACTGGGCCAAAGCCGAAAGGACGCTCAGTTGTGGAAGTAACTGGTGGCGAAAAGACAGTCCGATGCTGTAAAGATTTTTATTCCATAGGAATCTGGAACGTCAGATCCATGAATCAAGGCAAGTTGGACGTGGTCAAACAAGAAATGACAAGATTGAACATCGACATTTTAGGAATCAGTGAACTAAAATGGACAGGAATGGGTGAATTTAATTCAGATGACCATCAGGTATACTACTGTGGACAAGAATCTCGCAGAAGAAATGAAGTAGCCTTCATAATCAATAAGAGAAAAGGAAAAGCAGTCTTGGGATACAATCCTCAAAATGACAGAATGATCTCAGTTTGAATCCATTCAACATCACAGTAATCCAGGTCTATGCCCCAACCACTGCTGCTGAAGAGGATGAAGTTGACCCGTTCTATGAAGCCCTAAAGGTAAAGGTATCCCCTGTGCAAGCACCGAGTCATGTCTGACCCTTGGGGTGACGCCCTCTAGCGTTTTCATGGCAGACTCAATACGGGGTGGTTTGCCAGTGCCTTCCCCAGTCATGACCGTTTACCCCCCAGCAAGCTGGGTACTCATTTTACCGACCTCGGAAGGATGGAAGGCTGAGTCAACCTTGAGCCGGCTGCTGGGATTGAACTCCCAGCCTTATGGGCAAAGCTTTCAGACGGCTGCCTTACCACTCTGCGCCACAAGAGGCTCATTGAAGCCCTACAACACGTACAAAAAATGATGTGCTTATCATCATGAGGGATTGGAATGCTAACGTAGGAAGTGCAAAAGATAACCGGGATAACAGGTAAGTTTGGCCTTGGAGTACAAAATGAAGCAGGGCACAGGCTGGTTGAATTTTGACAAGAGAATACAATGGTCATAGCAAACACTCTTTTCCAACAACCCAAGAGAGGATTCTACACATGGACATCACTAGACGGTCAACACAGAAATCAGATTGACTATGTACTCTGCAGCCAAAGATGGAGAAGTTCTATGCAGTCAGTAAAAACAAGACCAGGAGCTGATTGTGGTTCAGATCATCAGCACTAGGCCATTCAGGTATGAACTAAATCAGTGGTCCCCAACCTGCGAGCTTCGGCCCGCTGCCGGGCCGCGAAGGCCATGGCGCCGGGCCGCGGCTCCCTCTCCCCCCCCGCAGTAAAAAACTTCCCAGGCCGCAAGCTTGCGGCCCGGGAAGCTTCTTACTGCGGGAGGGCGGGGAGAGGGAATCAGGACCCGATGCATGGGCGCGGCCCGTGGGCGCGGCAGATGCGTGGGCGTGGGCTCCGCGGGCCGTGGGCCGCGCCCCATGCCCTGACGGTCCCCAACCTCAGAAAGGTTGGGGACCACTGAACTAAATCATATCCCCAACGAATATACAGTAGAGATAACAAATAGATTTAAGGAATTAGATCTGATAGACAGAGTGCCTGAAGAACTATGGATGGAGGTTCGCAACACTGTAATTTTACAAGCTAGGCTCCAGCAATATGTAGACCAAGAACTTCCAGAAGTACGGGCAGGATTTCGAAGAGGCAAAGGAACTAGAGATCAAATTGCTAACATACACTGGATCATGGAGAAAGCTAGGGAGTTCCAGAAGAACATCTACTTCTGCTTCATTGGCTATGCTAAAGCCTTTGATTGTGTGGAGCACAACAAATTGTGGCAAGTTCTTAAAGAGATGGGAATACCAGAGCATCTTATTTGTCTCTTGAGAAACTTACATGCAGGTCAGGAAGCAACAGTGAGAACTGAACATGGAATCACTGATTGGTTCAAAATTGAGAAAGGAGTTTGGCAAGGCTGTATACTGTCGCCTTGCCTATTTAACTTGTATGCGGAGCACATCATGAGAAAGGCGGGATTAGAGGAGTCACAAATTGGGATCAAGATTGCAGGGAGAAATATCAACAACCTCAGATATGCAGATGATACCACTCTATTGGCAGAAAGTGAAGAGGAACTAAAGAGCCTGTTGATGCGGGTGAAGGAGGAATGTGCAAAAGTTGGCTTGAAACATCAAGAAAACAAAGATCATGGCATCCAGCTCTCTCAATTCCTAGTCAATAGATGGGGAAGAAATGGAGATAGTGACAGATTTTATTTTCCTTGGCTCCAAGATCACTGCAGATGGGGACTGCAGCAAAGAAATTAAAAGACACTTGCTCCTGGGGAGGAAAGCTATGGCAAATCTAGACAGCATCCTAAAAAGCAGAGACATCACCCTGCCAACAAAAGTGCATCTAGTTAAGGCTATGGTCTTCCCAGTTGCAATGTATGGCTGTGAAAGTTGGACCATAAGGAAGTTCGAGCGTCAAAGAATCGAGGCTTTTGAACTCTGGTGCTGGAGAAGACTCCTGCGAGTCCTGCAAGGCGAACAAACCGGTCAGTCCTAGAAGAGATCAGCCCTGACTTCTCCTTAGAAGGCCAGATCCTGAAGATGAAACTCAATTCCGCACAGGGATCCATGTAGCAAATTGTTTGCTGAACGAAAAATCGCAATTTAAAATAGTGGAATTCGGCGTAACGCATACCTGCCTTTGTAGTGGAATCCAGTTGCGTTTCTATCGTTTCCCACAGGGTTCCGGTCTCGGCAAAAATCGCTAGAATGGAAGGGCTATTGCTGAGCTGTGTCCCGCCCCTGGCCGTCAAACAGCCAATGGGCGGCCATTATCATGCTCCCAAACAGCCCCTTTCCCTTTAAGGAAGGTTTAAAAAAAAAAAAAAAACACGTTGCAACGAATATGCATTGATTTGTTGCAACGGAGAGACCCATCCAGCTAGCAGGTGATGTTTGAGCTGCCGTTTCATCGTTGCCACGCTCTCCCCGAGTGAAAAAAAAAAATCCCCCCCTCACGGGCGTGATTTTCGGCCAAAAACAGTGTGAAAAATAAAGTGAAAATAAACCAGCAAACGGGCCTCTGCGATGCTTGTGCTTGGTGACTTTAAACAGAGGGGCTGCAGCCAGGGAAGCCTCGCTGGGTAAACGAAGTCCCGCTGGTGCATTGATCTTTGCTCGCTCAGAGAAAAAAAAAATGGCAATCGCTTCGCCGGAAGATCAGAGGAGAGAGCCAGGGGGAGGGACTTTGCAGAAACCGCAACAATGGTAACGCACAGAACTTTCCCGCTAGTGTTGCAGATTGGTTGCAGGAGTGTAGCGCTTTCCGGAGGGTGAATCCACTTTTTGGGATTTCCCTGAAAGCGCTACAATGAAGCGCTTTTTGCGGATCGGTTTCAGGAGTGTTGCAGATTGTCAACGACGTTGTGCATAACGGCAAAACTGTAGCTATTGTAATTAGTAACCATTGTGCTATTTTGGATGAATGCGGAACGGCCCAAATACTTTGGCCACCTCATGAGAACGAAGGACTCCCTGGAGAAGAGCCTAATGCTGGGAGCGATCGAGGGCAAAAGAAGAAGGGGACGACAGAGAATGAGGTGGCTGGATGGAGTCACTGAAGCAGTAGGTGCAAACTTAAATGACTCCGGGGAATGGTAGAGGACAGGAAGGCCTGGAGGATCATTGTCCATGGGGTTGCGATGGGTTGGACACAACTTCGCACCTAACAACAGCAAATCATCTGGCACCTCACCTGTTCTCCAAGATGTGTCAAAAATAATGGACAGAGTTTCAGAGATGATATCTGCAAGTTCTTTTAGTACCCTTGGATGCAGTTCATCTGCCCCAGAAGACTTTGTTTCATTTAAAGAGACCTGGTGTTTGTGGACTGCTCCAACAGTGGTCCTAGGCCACCATTCCCACCCCCCGTATTGTGTTACATTTTTGCCACATTGAGCACCATTTGCCTCACAAGAGAAGACTGAGGAGAAATAGGAGTTAAGCAGTTCAGTCGTCTCTTCATCTTCATCTGTTATAATTTCACTTTTTTGTCCTTGCAGTGGTCCTACGGTGTCCCTATTCTTTTTCTTACTTGAAATATAGCTAAAGAAGCCTTTTTAGTTATGTTTAGCACTTCTTGCTAGTCTAAGCTCATACTGAGCTTTATCTTTTGTAATCCTGTCCCTATAATTCTTGGTTATTTGTTTATACTCATCCTTGGTAATACGGCCTTCCTTCTATTTCCTAAATGACTCTTTTTTTATTCCTCAAATCTTTTGACAACTGCCTGTGGAGCCAATTTGTCTTCCTTAGCTTCTTCCATCTTTTCTTCTCAAGGGAATTGTTTGTTATTCAGCCTTGAGTATTTCACTTTTAAGAAACTCCCAGCCCTCTTGCACTCCCATCTCTTTAAGTCTTTGTGACCACGGGACTCTGCGCAACATACCTTTAAGTCTCTTAAAATCAGCTTTCCTGAAGTCCAGTCTATACGTACGATTACGTAAAAGTTTCCTCTTTCCCATGATTGAAAATTCCAAAAGCACATGGTCACTGCTACCAAGTGTGCCCACTACTTCCACCTCATCTACCAGTTCTTCCCTATTGATGAGAATCAAGTCTAAAATAGCAGAGCCCCTGGTTCCCCTCTCTACTTTCTGGGAAATGAAGCTGTTGGCAAGACAAGTTAAGAATTTAACGGAGTTTGCATTTTTAGCAGAGTTTGTTTTCCAACAGATATCTGGGTAATTGAAGTCACCCATGACCATTGTTTCCCCCCTGTTCGAAAACTGTGTAATTTGGTCCAGCAGTATCTCATTCAGTCCTCTGACTGGCTTGGTGGTCTATAGCAGACCCCCACAATAATACCACTCATTTCCTACTCCTTTCACATTTACTGAAATACACTCAACTGAACTTTCAGTTATCTGTATTTCTTGACAAATATAAAGATTCTTAACATATATTGCTACACCTTCCCCCTTCTTTTCTTGTCTGTCCGTTTTGAATAGATTGTACCCCTCAATTCTAGTATTCCAGTTGCGAGTATTATTCCACCAAGTTTCTGTGATTCCTATTAGGTCAGTGGTCCCCAACCTTTCTGAGGCTGGGGACCGGCAGGGCATCGGGCCGCGCCCGCGCATTGCGCATGCGCGAATGTGCAGCCCGGCCCTGATTCCCTCTCCCCGCCCTTGCGGTTGAAGCTTGCGGCCTGGGAAGTTTTTTACTGCGGGGGGGGGGGGGGGAGAGGGAGCCGCGGCCCGGCACCGGGCCGCAGCCCGCAGGTTGGGGACCACTGTATTACGACTACTAGTTCCTCTCGCTTCCCACACTCTGTGCATTAGTGTAGAGACATCGTAATCCATTTCTTTTGTCCCCCATGATTTTGGTTTATGAACTTCCTTGCAAGTTAGTAGTTCCCTGCTTATGTGCCATCCCCTGTAGATTTGCACTCTTCTCGTCTTGAGTTCTAAACTACAAGTACAACAATATAGGCTAGAGATCAGGAAAAAAACTTTCACAGTCAGAGTAGTTCAGCAGTGGAATAGGCTGCCTAAGGAGGTGGTAAGTTCCCCCTCACTGGCAGTCTTCAAGCAAAGGTTGGAGACACACTTTCCTTGGATGCTTTAGGATGCTTAGGGCTAGTCCTGCGTTGAGCAGAGGGTTGGACTAGATGGCCTGTATGGCCCCTTCCAACTCTATGATTCTATGATTCTTACCATCACTCCAAGTTCGGAATTTACGTTTCGCCCCCTCTTTGGATCTAGTTTAAAGTCCTCTTCACCAGGTTTACAAGGGTTCTCCCAAAAATACTTTCCCCGTAGCGCTCCTATAGGAGCGCTACCACCCCAATATAGTATGCTTCCCACCGTAATGAAAACATGACTAGGGGCGGAGTGCTCCCCTTACCCTCAGTTTCAAACTGATGCCGAGAGCCCAGACTGGAATGAACTGAGCCAATACCTCCCCAGACAGAAGGCTCACCACACGGCTGGAAGGAGGGAATGTGTGTCTGCACACAAGACGTCAATGAACAATGGTTACAGGTAAGTGCAACCCTGTTTTCATTTTCCATCTTGTGATGCAGTCCCACATTGGGACCTTCACGAGCTGAACAGCTGAGGAGGCAGGGTGGGCCCTTAAGAAAACAAGGACTGGAAGGCCACTCTTCCAAACTCTGACTCTGTCCTATCTTGGAGGTCGATGGTATAGTGCTTCATGAAAGTCTCCTCTGTTCCTCAGGTAGCTGCCCGGCAAACGTCCTTGAGAGGAACAATATGGAAGGCAGCCGAAGAACTCATCGCCCGAAGAGAATGAGCCCGAACTCGAACAGGGCAAGGAAGCTTCGCAGCCAAATAAGCCGCCTTGCTCACAGACACCATCCACTGAGAGGGAGTGCTGGGAGATGCTTTGTTACCCTTATTAGGGCCCCAGTAACAGACAAAGAATGTGTTTTTCTAAACTCCCATGTCTTATGTAGATAATTTTAAAGAGCCCTCCAGACATCGAGGGAATGCAGGGACCTTTCGGAACTGGAGGTCGGTTTAGGAGAAAATACGGGCAGAGTGATGGATTGGGACATGTGGAACCCAGAAACCGCCTTGGGGAGGAAGCGTAGATCAGGATGCAGAGTGACTTTTCTAGAAATGAATTGCAAGAAGGGGGGGGGGGGGAATCAGCTCTTAAGAGCGCCAATCTCTCCCATCTTCCGAGCTGAGGCAATCGCAACCAGGAAAACAGACTTCATAGTCAAGAGGCCCAAAGGAACCACATTCAATGCCTCAAAGGGAGGGAGCATTAAGGCTGAAAGAACCAAGGGTAAGGACCACTGAGGGGCCACCTTTGGACAGATGGGAAACATAGTGATCAAACCTCTCAAGATGATTGGTGGGGAAAAAGGGAAGAGTTTTGAAACTGGCCATGAAAAGAAGCAACCAAGCAGCCAGCTGTAAGCTCTCTGGCTGGAGGGAGGGGGGGGGATCTCCAGAAAGTGGATGGGTCGTCCTTTGGAGAGGTCAAAAAGGGCCCAGTACCAGCACTGGCAAGGCCAGTCTGGGGCAATCAGAATCATGGAGGAGTGTTCCTGGTGAGCCTTCTGAACAACACTGAGGAGGAGAGGTGAGGGGTGGGGGAGGCAGAGAACAGAGCTTCTACCCACTGGAACTGAAAGGCTTCACATGTGGAACCCTGGCCCATGCCCGCCATCGAACAGAACCGATGGAACTTGGATGAGAATGGGGAAGTGAAGAGATCCACTGAGAGGAATCCCCATAGCCTTGACACTGGAAATAGGTCCTCGACTCCCATGGACCAATCATAAGGGGGACGAAGGCTCTACTGAGGGCATCTGCTTAGACATTCAGCACCCCAGCTATATGTATCGCTCTGAGGTCTATTCCCAGACTGACTGCGGTGTCCCAGGTTCTCAGTGCCAGGAAGACATTCCTCCCTGCTTGTTGAGGGAGTACAGGCAGGAGGTATTGTCAGTCAGAACCAGAATGTTCTGAGAATTGCGTTAAGGCAGTGGTTCTCAACCTTCCTAATTCTGCGACCCTTTAATACAGTTCCTTATGTTGTGGTGACCCCCAACCATACAATTATACTTTCACAGAAATTAAGCCAAAACTGACTAATGGCGTGAAGATCCATTGTTCATGATTCTATATACGTTGGTTTTTTTCTGGGGTGTCTCAGGTCAGTTCTGCCTCTTGTCCCACCATACCAATCTTGCTCTTTTCCGCTGCTCCAGACCAACAAATGCTCTATCTCAATCTACCTCACAAGGCTGTTGTGTGGATGGCACCCCCCCCCCGGCCAAGCTGCTTGCCCTGCCACAACCCCTTTGAAAGGGTCTTTCGATCCCCAAAGGGGTCCCAACCTCCAGGTTGAGAACCACTGTGTTAAGGTGAAACAAACCATATGTAACTCAAGGAAAGTAATATGGAGTGACTGTTCAGAAGGGGACCACAGACCCTGGACCATTCTGCCCATACAATGCATACACCAACCATAACAGAGGCATCTACAGTCAAAACCACATGGTGGTACCAAGCACCGAATGGTACACTCCTCAATATATTAGACTTTAGGGTCCACCACAGGAGGGCCTTTAGATCTGCTCGTGGGGCAGGACCGTTCACTGGTCTCCCAGGTTTAGCTCACTGCCTGACAGTGCAGCAGCCAGTGCATTGGGGGGTGGAGGAGCTCACATTTTGTCAGAGCGGGCAAGTCGAGCAGGTCTTGTCACTGGCTGGCACCGGGATAGTAGACACATAGCTCCTCTGGAGCATAGAGTTGGAATTTGTTCATACTTTTTTTAAAAACTATAGTCCAGCCCTCCAACGGTCGGAGGGACACTGAACTGGCCCCGTTTTAAAAGTTTGAGGACCTCTGATTTAGAGAATGGGGGGAAAAAAGCAAGTGATAAATGTGTAACTTTATTTCTATTTGTCATAGAAGAAATCTGAAGTCTTTCCTTTATTTATCTGTACCTTTTCTTTTTCCTTATTCAGCTGTACCTTTGTGAGTTTTCTCCTCCTCCTTATCTCTCTTTTATTTATTTGATTTTTATACTACCCCCCCCCCCATACAGGTCAAGATGGTTCACATAAAACATTGTAGGGGTAATACACAGAACAGTCTAAACATATAACACAGTCATAAATAACATATCAACAATACTCTGGCGGTGGCTTCAACTAGAACGATAATTTAAGCCCACAGGGAGGTCAGGCTGCTTCAGGTCATGGAGGGTGTGTCTGAGGGGGGACCAGTGGATGTTGTTGGGTCGCTCGGACTCAAGCAAATGTCTGGTGGAGGGGCTCCCTTTTGCAGGCCCTGTGGAATTGTAGGAGTTCAGGCAGGGTCCTGATCTCTTCAGGGAGCTCATTCCAGCAGGTGGGGGCCAGGACAGAAAAAGCTCCGGCCCTTGTTGAGGACCGATGTGCTTCTTTAGGGCCAGAGATCACCAGCCAGTTGGTGGTGGCAGAGTGTAGTGCTCTTTTGGGGGTGTAGGCAGAGAGACGGTCTCCTAGGTAAACTGGGCCCAGACTGGGTATGCCCTTGAAGGTAAGGACAAAAACCTTAAGCCTGATACAGAATTCAATTGGGAGTTGTTGAAGAGAAGGCTGGATGTGAGATCTCCATGGTGTATTAGTGAGAATCCTGGCCGTAGCGTTCTGAACCAGTTGTAGTTTCCGGATCATGGATAAGGGTAGGCCTGCGTAGAGCGAGTTGCAGAAGTCCAGTCTAGAGGTGACCGTTGCGTGGATCACTGTGGCTAGGTTTTCTGGGCACTGGCAGCTTGGCTTGGCATAGGTGACAGAAAGCCTGCCATGCTACTCTTTTGACCTGTGCCTCCATGGAGAGGGAGATGTTGAGGATCACACCCAGGTTTCTGGTGGAGTGGGCTACTGGTAGACTCACACCGTCTAGGTTGGGTAAGCAGTCTTCCTCGCTTCGTCCCTTCATACCCAGCCACAGAACCTCCGTCTTTGAGGGGTTGAGCTTTAGATGACTTTTCTTGAGCCACTTTGTCACTGCTTCCAGGCATATGGCTCAGGGTTCTGGGTGGGAATCAGGGCAGTCATCCACAAGAAGGAAGAGCTGGGTGTCATCTGTTTATTGGTGGCAACCCAGCCGAAGCCTCTGCACCAACTGAGCAAGAGGGCGCATGAAGATGTTAAATAGAATAGGAGAGAGGACTGCTCCCTGTGGGACTCCACATGTGAGCTGATGGTGGTTGGATACCCTCTCTCCTATTACTACCTTCTTTCCGCAACTCTGGAGGAAGGAGATCAGACATTTGAGTGCTGTCCCCCGTATCCAGGCGTCGGTGAGGTGGTGAGCCAGGAGCTGTGTCAAATGCTGCTGACAGGTCTAATAGTACAGGCAATACTAACCCACCTCGGTCTAGCTCAGTGGTTCTCAACCTTGGGGTCGGGACCCCTTTGGGAGTCGAATGACCCTTTCACAAGGGTCACGGCAGGGCAAGCAGCTTGGCTGGGGAGGCGCCATCCACACAACAGCCTGATGGGGTAGATCGAGATAGAGCATTCCTCTGTCTAAAGCAGTGTAAAAGAGCGAGATCGGCACGGTGGGACAAGAGGCAGAAGTGAACTGAGAAACCCCAGAAAAAAAAAACAATATATATAGAATCATGAACAATGGATCTTCACACCATTGGTCAGTTTGGGTTGCAGTATTAGGAAGTTTGAGAACCACTGGTCTAGCTGGTGACGGACGTCCGTCAGGGTGACTACTGCTGTTTCCACCCCATGGAAATCAGGCTGAAATGGATCAAGGGCTGAAGTTTACTCCAGTAATGTTGATATTTGTTCCGCAGCAGCCCTTTCAACCAATTCCCCAGAAACGGGTGGTAGTTGTCAGGCTCCTGTTGGTCCAGGGATGGTTTTATGAGCAATGGGCATACCACAGCTTCTTTTAAGCCCTCTGGGAATTCTCCAGTTGAAAAGGAGAGGTTGATTATTTCCCGGAGGGGGCGCTCAATTCTTATGTATGTTGTTTTTAAGAGCCATAATGGACATGGATCTAGTGGGCTAGTGGTTAGCCTCATTGTTGTTAGCATCTTGTTGTCTGAAGTAACTCAGTGTTCTCTTAAAAGATGGCCACAGGAGCTCTAGTTCACTTTTTCTATCCAAAGTTGGAGGGAGGTTGCGGTGGAGAGTCAAGATTTTGTCTGCAAAGTGACTTGCAAATGTCTCACAGCTAATATCCAATTGGCTACTGTTTTGGCGCCTTTCATCATGGGCAGCAACTACCCTGAATAATTGTGCTGGGTATGAGTGCACAGATGTCATTCATGTCGAGTAAAAGTTGCGTTTCATGGATTTCACCGCCATCTCATAGTCTTTCATCTGCATTCTATATGATGTTCTTGATTCTTCATCGCGAGACTTCCTCCAAAATCACTCTAGTGGTCTCAGTTCCCGTTTCTTTCTGCGGAGCTCCTCAGTATACCAGGGGAGCCTGCTTAAGACAGAGGCAGAGAGGATCTCTGGGAGCTATCTCATCCATGGCAGCCAGCATTCTCTCATTCCAGTCCATCTAGAGAAGTGCCATGAGGCACAGGGCCCTGTAGAGCAGGGGGTGAGCAGAAATTTGCTCGGTGCTCCACTGACAGGGAGGTGCCAGTCTTAGCCAGGTCTTCATAGCAAAGTGGTCTGACCATGGCATGGCAACAGCTGTGATTGGGTCCACACTCAAACCTACGCTGAAAATGAGGCCCAGAGTGTGGCTTGCTTGGTGGGTAGGGCCAACAACAAATTGCGAGAACCATGGCTGACACTAGATCCAGCCTGTTTGCAGAGGATGGCAGCTCTGCATGGAAGTTAAAGTCCCCCAGAATTAGTAATATAGGGAATTGTAATGTCCTGGTAGCAATCGCCTCTAGCAGGGCGGCCAGGGCATGTGGAGGTACATTAGGCACACGGTACACCAGCCAGATGGTCAACACATTCAATTCTCGGGACTGTTGGTGAAGGAAGAGCCCTGAAGGAGATGTTTATTTTATTTATTTTATCATTGTCTATCTATACCGCTGCTCCCAAAAACTGGCTCCCGGAGGTTCACAAAAACAAAAAAACAATATCGGTTAAAAGTACCCCCAAATAAAACATTTCGAACAGGTATAAATACAAGTAAAAAATGGCGGTATACTAAATAATTTTTAAACTCACTTCCCATAGTGTGGGCATCGGTTTTAAGATGAAATATATACTGGCTGGGAGATGGGAACAGGCCCCCAACACAGTCTAGCATTGCAATACAAGCCGGAGGGAGGACCAGATCTAATACCCGAGGGCTCCCACCCGTCCTCAACCAAACACCTGGCAGAAGAGCTCCATTTTGCAGGCCCTGCGAAACTCAGAGAGTCCCAATAGGGCCCGCAGCTCATCCGGGAGCTCATCCTACCAGGTAGGGGCCAGGACCAAAAAGACCCTGGCCCTGGTGAAGGTCAGACGTGCCTCCCGAGGCCCCAGGAATGTCAGCAGATTCATACTCGCAGAGTGGAGTGCTCTGCAAGGCCATAAGGATGCAGGCGGTCCTGAAGGTAGGTAGGGCCCAAGCTGCATAAGGCCTGAAAGGTCAAAAGCAGTACCTTGAACCTGATCTGGATTGCCACTCCCACTCCTCACCCAACGGACCGTGACTGATGGCTGATGGAGTCCCCGGCAGCCGCTAGAGCTTTAAGGGCGCCATCCCTGGTCAAGGTTTCAGTCACGCAAGCCAGGTCTACCTCCTGCTCTGCAAAGTAGGCTTGCAGAGTGGAGGTTTTGTTATTAATCAACCTGGCACTGCACAGCATTGGTGCTGGAGGTGGGTTGTTCACCTTTGCCTCCACCCTAGTGTCCTAAGACATGGGGCAGAGATTACAAGGGACTCGAGCATGATTGTATCACAAGTCCCTTTTTTCTTTTTCCCTTAAATAGGTGAATCTTTTTTTCTGAACTTTGTTTCCTTATATACATGTACCCTTCCTCTTCTTTCCTTATATATCTTTCCCTTCTCTTTTTTATTGCATAGATGTCCCTTTTCTTTTTTCTTTGTCTCTGTATCTTTTCTCCTTTTATATTGGTCCCTTTTCTCTGAACCTTTTCTCTTTTTTTCCTTATATATCTTTACCATCTCTCTTTTCCCTTAGTATTGTAGCTTTTATCTTTTCCACACCCACCCCAAAATTCAACAAAATATGTAAAGAAAAAAAAAGAATATTGGGATAGGTTGTCAGTTCAAATCCCCATGGTAATATCATGCAAATAAATATACTCATAAGAAAGTGATATTGTGATTACTGTATGTCCTGTTAGTGTCTGTTGATGCATTTCACATATATTAAATATTCAATATGAAGCAGTGAGGGACAAAGAATTGCGAGTTATCTTCCAGATAAATGATCTTCTACTTTAAAAACATAGTCTCAATCAGCTACTTAATTTCTTTGCACATCACCACATCTTTAATACTCAAAGAATATATAACTTACCAGTTTGTTTGGATAGCGTAAAATCACTGGCTGGACTGGTACTCCCGGGATAAATGCTCCTAAAAAATTCATATGATATATATAATTACAACATAGAATACTTTCAGTATTATAAAGTATTATTATCTTAAAATGAAACAACAAAGGGTTGCTTATGTAGGCAGTAATGATTCTTCCAGCTATTATGCTCTGAAATTTATCACCTCCAAGTGTTCTCTGCAACTATAGTTTATATTTGAAAAACTTATATTTTAGCAACATCGAAAAATCTGGCCATAGCTGTCCCACTACCATTTATGGTCTGCAGACACCTTTCCCAGTCCCCAGCTGCAGTCAGCCCTAGTGGGCTAAAGGGAGGCAGGAGGCAGAGGCCAGGCGAGGGGCAACCTGGGAAACAGAGCCCTGTGAGCTAAAAGAAGGGAGCAGCTGCTTCCATGCAGAGCCCTGCCCCCTGCTGCCTTTAAATACCTGAGCATTCTTTTCAGAGCTCCTCTTGAGAAGACTCAGTCAATTGGCGTCTCACGAGGCATGTGCTTTGCTTTTGACTGGCTAACTCCTTTCAGCTCTCTGACTGCGATGACCCACAGATGTTTCAGGGGAGCGATCAGCCTGATGACCCACAGCTGGCCTAGACCAAGGACGATGCCTTGCTGGGGGTGCTTCTGCTGATCCTCCTGGCTTAGTCTGCTCTTTAGATGGCCCCACATATGTGCAGCAGGCCACTTTTCTGTCTCTTCTGCAGCCTCTGAATGAACTGCCTGCTGTTCCAGCTGCCCTGGCAGAGGTGCTTCCCCACAGCTCAGCTCATGTTCGGAAGAGTCATTTGGCAACAGCTTGATCATGACAGGCAAAAGCTCAGAGCATCCAAAGCCCCTGCCAAACAACTGTTTAGTGTGGTCTTTCTCAATCAGCTGAATCAGCCAAATCATGCAGAATTGATTCAGGCTTCTCTGATTCGACATGTTTAAATTGATGGGATATCTGTTAAGCTCAGGGAAGCCAAACATCACTTACTGAAGCACGCATCCCTGAGTCATAACTTCTTCATTCCAGATTGACACACTTTACTCATTTCAAAGGATTTCCTTGAAAATTACCAACACCCTTCATCAGACCTATCACGGTGAGCCACTTTCATCGTATTCTCAGAATGTCTCATAACAGAAACAATAAACTATGAGGAGCTTTTGCGCCTGACTGGTGCCTCGCCCACCCAGCTGATAATCAGTATGTTCTGTCGATGTAGTTGTTAAGCACCAGTCAAGGCCTATGGTGCTTTTGCACATTTTTTTTTTTTGGGGGGGGGGGGAAACTAAAGCAGGAAGAAGTTTCATTACTGAGCTATTCTGACTTTCCTGGCAAAGGGAACATGAACAACCTATCTTGAAACCTCTCTTTTGTATTAAGTGCCCAAGTATAGCAGCCAATAACTCCAGTGTGCAAGGCCAGCCTATCTTAGCAGGGCTAATCCAACTGGAACATGCAAAATGTGCATTGTACTTTTAAACTGATTTAGTTGGAAGGGACCTCCAGGGCCATCTAATCCAACCCCTGCACAATGCAGGAACTCACAACTACCTGCCCACCCCCAGTGACTCCAATTTCATGCCCAAGTGATCCCTTCACCAAAATCTCCAGAATCCAGCCAAGCCTGGAGGAAATTCACCTACCATCCCACAGTGGCGATCAGCAATTCCCTGGGTATGTAAGGAGGGGCCACAAGACACTGGTACATCCCATAGAATCATAGAATAGGAAGGGGGCATACAGGCCATCTAGTCCAACCCCCTGCTCTACGCAGGATTAGCCCTAAGCATCCTAAAGCATCCAAGAAAAGTGTGTATCCAACCTCTGCTTGAAGACTTCCAGTGAGGGGGAGCTCACCACCTCCTTAGGCAGCCTATTCCACTGCTGAACTACTCTGACTGTGAACATTTTTTTCCTGATATCTAGCCTATATCGTTGTACTTGAAGTTTAAACCCATTACTGCGTGTCCTCTCCTCTGCAGCCAACAGAAACAGCATCCTGCCCTCCTCCAAGTGACAATCTTTCAAATACTTAAAGAGGGCTATCATGTCCCCTCTCAACCTCCTTTTCTCCAGGCTGAACATTCCCAAGTCCCTCAACCTATCTTCATAGGGCTTGGTCCCTTGGCCCCAGATCATCCTTGTTGCTCTCCTCTGTACCCTTTCAATTTTATCCATGTCCTTTATCCATATCCATGAGGCCTCCAGAACTGCACACAGTACTCTAAGTGTGGTCTGACCAGTGCCGTATACAATGGGACTATGACATCTTGTGATTTTGATGTGATGCCCCTGTTGATACAGCCCAAAATGGTATTCGCCTTTTTTACCACTGTATCACCCTGCCTGCTCATGTTTAGCTTACAATCTACAAGTATCCCAAGGTCTCGTTCACACACAGTGTTACCTAGAAGCGTATCCCCCATCCAGTAGGCATGCTTTTCATTTTTCTGACCCAGATGCAGAACTTTACACTTATCTTTATTAAATTGCATCTTGTTCTCATTTGCCCATTTTTCCATTGTGTAAATTGTAATCCCTTCCTGCTTCCCCCCCAATCTTTCTAAGTTAATAACATCAGCATTTCTGTGAGATGACTATCTATCTGCTTAAAAACTTCCAAATAAGAACTCAACACCTCTCATGGAAGCCTGTTCCACTGAGGAAACGCTCTGTCAAGAAGGTCTTCCGGAAGTTTAGCCGAAAATTCTTTTGAATCAATTTAAACCACTGGCTCTGGTCTGACCATCTGGGGCAGCAGAAAATGACTCTGCTCCATCTTCTATATGAACTTGAAGATGGCTATCATATTACCTTTTAGTCATCTTTTCTCCAGGCTAAACAGGCCAAGTTCCCAGTGACTGTCTCTGTGGCTAGGTGTTCTGGGTCCAGGTAGGGCGCGAGTAGCTTGGTGGAGGTGGTAGAATGCCAGCCGCACTGCCTTTGTGACCTGGGCCTCCACTGTAAGGGAAGCATCCAGGATCACGCTC
This sequence comes from Paroedura picta, assembly GCF_049243985.1. Taxonomy (NCBI): domain Eukaryota; kingdom Metazoa; phylum Chordata; class Lepidosauria; order Squamata; family Gekkonidae; genus Paroedura; species Paroedura picta. The sequence goes on from NC_135382.1 coordinate 1,962,246, forward strand.
AAGTTCCTGGCGGAGTGAGTCGCTGGGAGCTGCACACCATCCAGGATGGGCAGGCGCGCTTCCTCCCATGGTCCCTTCCCACCCAACCACAGGACCTCCGTCTTTGCAGGGCTGAGCTTCAGGCGACTCTGCTTGATGCCATCCACTGATTTCTTCAGAAATGTTATACACAGAATAGATTATTTATTTATTTATGTATTTATTTATTTGAACTAGTATACTGTGGCTCACCAGGAGGTCTCATGGCGGTTCACAATAAAACATTAAAATCACAATAAGACCCCATAAGTTCCCATTATATGTGACCCTGCTATGTAAATGATGTAAAGAGATTCTTTTACTGGTTGGATTACAATTATCATAAGTGAAGTTGGTTTTCAGTTTTCATTCTTTTTTATGGTATAAGGGAGACATCTACTGGTCAAAAAAGTATTGCATTTAAAATCTTACTGCATTTAAAGCCTAATGATATACTTTAATTGTATGTTTTAATTATGATTACAACTAAAAAATATAATGGATCCTTCAATTTACATTAGAAAAAACCCACAAAAATATTACCCCTAATTTTTCCCAGAAATTATTTAATCAATTTGAACAAAAAACTGATTTGAAATATCAAAAAATTGGGTGAAAAGTTTAGCAATATGAAATCAGATGTCACATAAGTTGTTAGGAAGTTTGAAAATTCTATCAAACCAATTTTAGGATATGTTCCAGGTATTAATTAAAAAGTAGAGGCACTGGAATATAAAATGAAAGTTTGAAATACAGCACTAAGAAGTTTTGCATTGTTAGAACTGAGAGAAAAAAGAATACTGCCTGAGACTCAGCTACTCCTGAAACTGATGGAAAATGCAGGTGGCCAAGTTCCTCCACGTTCGCAAACAATGGAAGCCTCATGTTCTATTGACAGAAAACGACAAGCTATTAAGCAGGCAGGCAGGCAAAAGTTCAGTCTAATATAACTAATTTATTATGGGAAAGCCAATTCGTCAATAGAGAGAGAGTCTTATTCTATGCTATTTAGTGAGGATACAGGGAGATAAAGGACTCCTGGTGTTAAAGATTGAGAGTCTTCTAAGGCGAAAGGCGAAAGTTATAACAGAAGCAGGAAAAGAGCAGAATTACCTGGGATCTATCAGTCTGTTTCAAAGGCACAGCAATAAAGATTAGACTGCTGTAACCTGCTGTCTACTGGCCTACCCGTGTCCCTGACCCAGAAACTGCAACCAGCACAGAATGCATTAGCCAGGGTTCCCAACAGAACACCATGGAGAGCCCACATTTGTCCCATTTTTGAGAAACTGCACTGGTTTCCGGTTGAATTCTGGATCCGGTTCAAAGTTTTGGTTTGGACATAAGGCCATAAGGTCTGGGCCCAGCGTATCTGAGGGACCCTCTGTCTACCTATGCCTCACAAAACGTGTTTCACTCATCAAATATCAACAGGATGGTGGTCCCTGGCTAGAGGGAACCCCACCTGGCCTCAAGTAGGCCAGGGCCCTCCTGGCCCCTACCTGGTAGAATGAGCTCCCCAAAGAGCTAAGGTCCCTGATGCAACTCTTCCACCAGAAGTCTGGTTGATATCAGGATGCAGTTCCCATCTAGTCATGCCTCCTCTATACAACAGCAACCCTTTGTTACAAAAATCAGATAATGATGTTGGAGAGCCTGAGATGATTTTTTAGTATCAACAGGCAAAGATCTTTTAATGTAGAGTAATATTGACTGATCATACAATACAGAGTTGGAAGGGACTTCCAGTGTCATCTAATCCAGTGGTCACCAACCTTTTAATCCGGTCAACGCTTGACGATTTTACTGAGGCCCGGGGGGGGGGGTAGTCTTTTGCAGACGGCTGCCGTCGCTTGAGCCCCTGCTCCGTTTCCTTTCCCGCCGGCGCCCCTGACTTCCCGCCGCCCACTGGTGGGCGCTGCCAGCAGCAGCTGTGCAGTGCCACGCCGAGGGGGAGCCCCAGCCATGGCCAGCTGCTGGAGAACACCAAAGGTGAGCCGGCAGCAGAGTGGCAGGGCAGCCCCCAAGGCAGCAGCCGGGGAGGAGGATGAGCCGCAGCCCGGTACCGACTGATCCATGGACCAGTATCGGTCCCCGGACTGGGGGTTGGGGACAGCTGATCTAATCCAACCCCCTGCACAACGCAGGAGTTCATAACTAACTGTCAGGAGCTTCTTCCAGGTGTTTAGCCGAAAATTCTTTTGAATTAATTTCAACCCATTGGTTCTGGTCTGCCACTCTGGAGCAACAGAAAACAACTTTGCTCCATCTTCTCTAGGACAGCCCTTCAAGTACTTGAAGATGGTTATCATATCACTTCTCAGTCGTCTTCTCTCCACGCTAAACTGACCAAGCTCCCTCAACCTTTCCTCATATGTCTTGGTCTCCAAACCCCTCACCATCTTCGTAGCCCTCCTTTGGACATGCTCCAGTTTCTCTACATCTTTCTTCAGCTGTGGTGCCCTAAACTGAACACAGTACTCCAAATGAGGTCTTACCAGAGAGGAGTAAAATGGTAACATCACCTCACATGATGAGGACACTATACTTAAAATTCAGCAAAATGCACCTTTACCTTTTTAGCTACCGAGTCGCACTACTGACTCATGTGTCTGGTCTACTAAGACCCCCAGATCCTTTTCTTCTGCTGTGTTTGCTACCCCTCCCAGTTTAGTGGCATCTGCAAATTTAAAAAGTACTCCCTATATTCCTTCATCCAAGTCATTTATAAATATGTTGAAAACATAAGGCCCAGACAGATCCCAAAGGCACTCCACTCATCACTCTTCTCCATAAAGATGAATCATTTAACAAAGACCCTTTGAATGTGATCTGTCAACCAGTTCTCAATCCACCTAACAGCAATAAGATTCATACTGCATTTTACCAATACAAATATCATGTGGAACATTATAAAAAGCCTGTCTGAAATCAAGGTAAACTATGTACACAGCCTCCCTCTGATCTAGCAAGATAGTAACTTCCTCAAAAAAAGAAATAAGGTTAGCAAACCACAAAGAACCTCAAAACACAAAACTATACACATTGAAAAAGTATATGTAGAATTTTAATAACAATATGCAAACAAATAACAATATGCAAACAAATTCTCCCTACTGAATGCTGACACCCAACTGAAAGCTGAATTCCAGAGAATAGATAGAAGAGATAAGAATGCCTTCTTAAATGAAGTGCAAACAAATAGAAGAAAACAATAGAATAGGGAGGACCAGAGATCTCTTCAAGAAAATTGGAGATATGAAGAGAACATTTCACGCAAAGATGGGTATGATAAAGGATCAAAATGGTAGGGACCTAACAGAAGCAGAAGAGATTTTAAAAGGTGCAAAATTATACCGAATAACTATACAAGAGTGAGCTTAACGTCCCTAATAACCATGAGGGGTAGTCACTGACCTGGAGCCAGATATCCTGGAATGGGAAGTCAAATGGGGCTTAGGAAGTCTGAGCAACAATAAAGCTAGTGGAGGTGACAGCATTCCAGTTGAATTCTTCAAAATCTTAACAGACAATGCAGTAAAAGTGCTACACTCAATATGCCAGCAAATTTGGAATACTCAACAGTGGCCACAGGATCGGACAGGGTCAGTTTACATTCCAATCCCAAAGAAGGGCAATGCCAAAGAATGTTCAAACTACCACACCATTGCACTCATTTCTCATGCTAGCAAAGTTATGCTCAAAATCCTACAAGCTAGGCTCCAGCAATATGTGGACCGAGAACGTCCAGAAGTACAGGCAGGATTTCAAAGAGGCAGAGGAACTAGAGATCAAATTGCCAACATATGCTGGATCATGGAGAAAGCTAGGGAGTTCCAGAAGAACATCTGCTTCATTGACTATGCCTTTGACTGTGTGGAGCACAACAAATTGTGGCAAGTTCTTAAAGAGATGGGAATACCAGAGCATCTTATCTGTCTCTTGAGAAGCCTATATGCAGGTCAAGAAGCAACAGTGAGAAACGGGCATGGAATCACTGATTGGTTAAAAATTGAGAAAGGAGTTCGGTAACACTGTATACTGTCGCCTTGCCTATTTAACTTGTATGCGGAGCACATCATGAGAAAGGTGGGGCTAGATGAGTCACAAATTGGGATGAAGATTGTAGGGAGAAATATCAATAACCTCAGATATGCAGATGATAACACTCTAACAGCAGAAAGCTAAAAGGAACTATTTTTATTTATTTATTTATTTGTTTGTTTGTTTATTACATTTATATACCGCCCTCCCCAAAGGCTCAGGGTGGTTTACATCAAACAGAGATAACTGTACAAATAACTCCATATACAATAACATAATAATAACTATTACATGAACAATAGAACATTGGGGAGAACAATAACTCAACACTTACTGATGGCCCTGTGGGTTGGGTGAGGCTGCAATGCTGGTTGGAGGAGGGAGGCTGAGGGGGGCCAAAGCGGTGGTACTGGTCGACCTCAACCAAATGCCTGGTGGAGGAGCTCCCTTTTACAGGCCCTGCGGAATTGTTTGAGCTCCGTCTGGGCGCTGATCTCCTCTGGGAGCTCATTCCACCAGGTGGGGGCCAGAATAGAGAAAGCTCTGGCCTTGGTTGAGGTCAGGCGGGCTTCCGATAAATTCTTAACTTGCCTTGCCGACAGCTTCATTTCCCAGAAAGTAGAGCGGGGAACCAGGGGCTCTGCTATTTTAGACTTGATTCTCATCAATAGGGAAGAACTGGTAGATGAGGTGGAAGTAGTGGGCACACTTGGTAGTAGTGACCATGTGCTTTTGGAATTTTCAATTGTGGGAAAGAAAAAACCTTTACATTGTCGTACGTATAGCCTGGACTTCAGGAAAGCTGATTTTCACAGACTTAAAGGTATGTTGCTTAGAGTCCCATAGTCAGAATGACTTAAAAAGATTGGAGTCCAAGAGGCCTGGGAGTTTCTTAAAAGTGAAATAGTGAAGGCTCAGTCACAAACAATACCCTTGAGAAGAAAAGATGGAAGGAGCCTAAGGAAGCCAAGTTGGCTCCATAAGCAGATGTCAAAAAATGTGAGGAATAAAAAAGAGTCATTTAGGAAATGGAAGGAAGGCCTTATTACCAAGGATGAGTATAAACAAATAAGCAATAATTGTAGGGGGAGTGTTAGAAAATCTAAAGCTCAATATGAGCCTGGCTAGCAAGAAGTGCTAAGAGCCTCCTGTGGTGCAGAGTGGTAAGGCAGCCGCCTGAAAGCTTTGCCCATGAGGCTGGGAGTTGAATCCCAGCAGCCGGCTCAAGGTTGACTCAGCCTTCCATCTTTCCGAGGTCGGTCAAATGAGTACCCAGCTTGCTGGGGGGTAAACGGTAATGACTGGGGTAGGCACTGACAAACCACCCCGTATTGAGTCTGCCATGAAAACGCTAGAGGGCATCACCCCAAGGGTCAGACATAACTCGGTGCTTGCACAGGGGATACCTTTACCTTTACCTTTAGCAAGAAGTGCTAAAAATAACAAAAAAAGGCTTCTGTAGTTATATTCCAAGATCACTGCAGATGGGGATTGCAGCAAAGAAATTAATAGACACTTGCTCCTGGGGAGGAAAGCTATGGCAAATCTAGACAGCATCCTAAAAAGCAGAGACATCACCACGCCAAATAAAGTGCCTCTTGTCAAGGCTATGGTCTTCCCAGTTGCAATGTATGGCTGCGAAAGTTGGACCATAAGGAATGCCGAGCGTCAAAGAGCTGAGGGTTTTGAATTCTGCTGCTGGAGAAGACTCTTACGAGTCCCTTGGACTGCAAGGTGAACAAACCGGTCAATCCTAGTGGAGATCATCCCTGACTGCTCCTTAGAAGGCCAGATCCTGAAGATGAAACTCACTTTGGCCACCTCATGAGAAGGAAGGACTCCCTGGAGAAGAGCCTAATGCTGGGAGCAATCGAGGGCAAAAAAAGAAAGGGACGACAGAGAATGAGGTGACTGGATGGAGTCACTGAAGCAGTCGGTGCAAACTTAAACGGACTTCGAGGAATGGTAGAGGACAGGAAGGCCTGGAGGATCATTGTCCATGGGGTCAATTTAAGCCTAAATTTTGCAACAAGAAGCTGATCATCTGAACCACAATCAGGTCCTGGTCTTGTTTTTACTGACTGCATAGAACTTCTCCATCTTTGGCTGCAGAGCACATAGTCAGATTTCTGTGTTGACCGTCTGGTGATGTCCATGCGTGGAGTCGTCTCTTGGGTTGTTGTAAAAGAGTGTTTGCTATGACCATTGTATTCTCTTGACAAAATTCTACCAGCCCGTGCCCTGCTTCATTTTGTACTACAAGGCCAAACGTGCCTGTTATCCCGGTTATCTTTTGGCTTCCTACTTTAGCATTCCAATCCCCCATGATGATAAGCACATCATTTTTCGGCGTTGCTTCTAGAAGGTGTTGTAGGGCTTCATAGAACTGGTTAACTTCATCCTCTTCAGCAGCAGTGGTTGGGGCATTGACCTGGATTACTGTGATGTTGAATGGTTTGCCTTGGATTTGAACTGAGATCATTCTGTCATTTTGGGGATTGTATCCCAAGACTGCTTTTCCTACTTATTGATTATGAAGGCTACTCCATTTCTTCTGCAAGATTCTTGTCCACAGTAGTATACCTGATGGTCATCTGAATTAAATTCACCCATTCCTGTCCATTTTAGTTCACTGATTCCTAAAATGTCGATGTTCAGTCTTGTCATCTCTTGTTTAACCACGTCCAGCTTGCCTTGATTCATGGATCTGACGTTCCAGGTTCCTATGGAATAAAAATCTTTACAGCATCGGACTGTCTTTTTGCCACCAGTTACTTCCACAACTGAGCGTCCTTTCGGCTTTGGCCCAGTCGCTTCATTCATTCTGGCGCTACTCGTATTAGCCGTCTGCTCATCCCCAGTAGCCTATTGGATGCCTTCTGACCTGAGGGGCTCATCTTCCGGTGTCATATCGTTTTGCCTTTTGAACTTGTCCATTGGGTTTTCATGGCAAAGATACTGGAGTGGTTTGCCATTTCCTTCTCCAGTGGATCACCTTTTGTCAGAGCTCTCAGCTATGACCTGTCCGTCTTGGGTGGCCCTGCACGGCATAGCTCATAGCTTCTCTGAGCTACGCAAGCCCCCTTGCCACGGCAAGGCAGCGATCCTTGAAGGGGGATGATCTTTTACACCTATGTAAAAATCGCCCTTTAAAATATTGGCCAGTTATTTCACACTTTCCAGTATGTGCCGCCACTCCTGTTTTCACATGGAAATGTACAAGAAATATAGGAGGTATGTTGATATATTCAGATCATTCTCTTCATGCCCAAGCATCTAGTTTACTTCCTGGACATTATAGTCTTAGAAGGATTCAGTTTCACAGTCTCACATAAATATATCACTTTGCATAGTAATTCTTACTCCAGTTGTAACACTGTCATGGTCCTGTATCTTGCGGTCGGTCTGTGTCAGATGCTCTAAGTGGGACGTAGACCTTGGCTTATAAAACAGATATTAGAGCATAACTCCAGATTACTGAAACGCGTGGAATCTGCCCCTATGGTTTCAAGCTGTATTCAAATAAACCATCAATGGTCTGATTTGAAATTTTTTGTATTTAAACATTTCAGATACTACCTTACCAGAATATCAATTTTAGTTGACTTTTACATAGGAAGGAAACATTATATTCTGTTTGGATACTCTTTTTCTATCACAATATGATAGATGAAATGAGATCATTTGTTTAGGGTCCTTGTTTTCTTCACTTTATATCTGTTTCTGTTTCTATTTTTCTATTAGTGGCACCTTTAAATAACAATAGGAGTCTTAGTCATCATTTCCCTTTAAATTTTTGGGTCTCCATGGGAGAGGCTGAGGATAGTTGCTTTTTAGCAATATATCTCTGGTGCAATCCATTAATGATCTTTGTGTCTGGAGAAACACAACATTTGTCGTCCTTATTGATTGCTGGTGAAGGATTCACCATGTACAAGGTCGGATTGTAGTAAGTATAGCTATTTCCCTCTAGTATGCAGCATAAAGAGCCTCTTGTGGCGCAGAGTGGTAAGGCAGCCGTCTGAAAGCTTTGCCCATGAGGCTGGGAGTTCGATCCCAGCAGCCGGCTCAAGGTTGACTCAGCCTTCCATCCTTCCGAGGTCGGTAAAATGAGTACCCAGCTTGCTGCTGGGGGGTAAACGGTAATGACTGGGGAAGGCACTGGCAAACCACCCCGTATTGAGTCTGCCATGAAAACGCTGGAGGGCGTCACCCCAAGGGTCAGACATGACTCGGTGCTTGCACAGGGGATACCTTTACCTTTACCTTTATGCAGCATAATTGATTTACAGTTTCACTTTGCATTCTAACCTTTTTGTTTTTTTCTGCCTTACTGACTTAGTCGAAGTGCCTGCTTGCAGCACAACAGACAGTGAAGCATTTGGTTGCTCTTCTCAATTAATACCATCAACTTTATATATAAACTAGGAGCAAAGCCCGTTGTATCCAAGAATACAACGGGCCCTAAAGCTTGGCAGTGGGAAGAGGAAGGGGAGGAGTTGTCCAGTCTGTAAGGGCATGTGGTTGAATGTGTGTGTTGTGTGGGAGGTTGTGTGGTGGCGTGGTGGCAAATGAGGGCATGGGTGTCAAAAACTTGTGGTTTAGAAGGTTCGTTGAGTATGGGAGAGGACTGACCTTTGGGTATTGTGGCATAGTGGTTACAGATGAGCTTTCCAGGGTGACATCTTCAGATATGTGAAGGGAAATTCAGACTGGATACTCTTCTTAGGGGGAGATTACATGGCAACCATTTCCTCCCAGTTCTACATCATTTCCCTTCTTGTGTGAATAAGGCCACAAACACCGATATCTCCCCCTGCCCTAATCCACATGGGGTAGTCACAGTACACAGGTGTCCACCCTGTTCCTTCTGTCTCCATTTTTTCACTGTTGATAAAATGTTATGTTCCCACATGCTTCTTTCATGGTTGCTCCTTAGAAGAAGAATGGATTTTTGTACCCTGTGTTTACTACCCAAAGGAGTCTCAAAGGGGTTTAAAATACCTTTCCCTTCGTCTACCCACAATAGTCAACCTGTGAGGGATGTGGGGCTGTGAGAGGTCTGAGAGAACTGGGAATGGGCCGCAGTGACCCAGAAGGCCTCTGGTGTCTCAAAGCAGTTTCCAATCATCTTCCCTTCCTCTCCCCATAGCAGACTCCCCATGAGGGAGGTGGGGTAGAGAGCCTCACATGGAAGCTGGCAACCCTAAGAAGAAGTCTCTCTGTGCACAGCAGTCTTGACCTTAGTAAGGTTTTTTATACTGTTTTTTTTTAATTTGCCAGGCCGTTAGAAAAAGTCACTTCAGTTCCAGTGTCTCTCCAGCCATTTACTTGTTCACTATTTACAGTTTCAGGCTGTAAATATTTATTTAGATCTTCCTGCACTTTCCAGACTCACAGGACTGATGCTGGACTGTCTGTCTGCGCCCCAGAATACAAACAGTTGCTGGTAAGGGCTGGCCATAGTCCATAGCCCAGGAGGGACACATCTGCACCACTCCCTCCCAACTGCAGGCAAAAATGGCTCCTTTGAAGGCTGGACTCTGAGGCATTGTACGATTTTAAAGTCCCACCTCCAAACCTCCAGGACTATTTCCAATCCAGGGGTATCCAACCTCTAGCTCCCCTGGGGAGCTCCTGGAATTACAGCTCACCTGCAGAGTATAAAGATCAGCTCCCCAGGCAGAAATGACTACTTTGGACAGGGTTGTGGTGGAGAAGAAACATTTAAGGCCTCCCACACAGGTTGTTTTTGAATTGAAAGACTTGAGGTCTACTGCACAAGGTTGTTATGCAGATGAAACAGGAAGCAAAAGAACCTCCGCAACAGCATCCAGTTTCGTCTGCAGGATAACACTGTGCAGTAGGCCTCAAATCTGCAGAGAGTTGTGAAGAAGAAATACACATGGCTTGGCTGTGTCTAACCCCTGGCCACAGTAGTATTTTAAGTGAGAAGGGGCTTTTCTGTGTCCTCCCTGTCAGCCAACTGTTGTTTGGCAGAAGGGGAAAGTCCCCCCCTCAAAAGGAAGGCCCACACCCATGCCCTCAGGCTCCCCTGCATTGCTCTGAAGTCTGGGAGTCTCACTAGATGCTTGGGCACAAGGAGAAAGATCTGAATATATCAGGGGCTGTCAGAGGCTCCTTTGCAGCCTGAAGGGAGCGGGGGGGGGGGGAGGCAGTGCACTCTCCAGCCTCCTGCCAGCTCTGTCAGGGTTCTGAGGTAATTTGCAGTTGGACATGACAGTTAGGACAGCCTTGGGGCGAAAAGGGCTGGTGCATCCTGTCCAAGCATCTGTTCTGATCCCCCTTGGCAGCCTTACTGACCTCCTCTCCCTATGGTGGTCAGGAGCAGACTGGCAGTGATATCTCCAGATTCCCCCTGGGTGGGCGGGCCTGTCAGAACTTTGGCTTTGCGCCTTCCGACTGGCTGGAGCTGTGGTCTGTCCTGGTGAGGGCCCAATCAGAAGGTGCGATTGGGCCCTCACCCAGACTGGCCCTGCCCACTCTCTGCCTACTTAGGCCTTAGCCTTTTATGTTCATACTGCGAGAGCTGTATAAAGGCAAAATTCAGGCACTGGTTAATCAACAAATTATAGATGGCCATTATGCTATTTTTATAATACTATTGTGGTCCATATTGTCTTTGATCATTAGGCTTTATGATTTTTTTCTTGTAGTTCTTTGCTCCTCTCTATATTCCCCTGCAGAATTAGATGTGAAAAACATTGAGCTTCTGGTCCTGTTGGGAGTTATGTATTCACCTTCTGATTAACTGTGAGGAGACTTTTTGCAACACTTGGAAGTTCCCTTATGTATACCCTTTATGAGTTATAACTGATTGTGAGCAGACATTATGTAACATTGTATTCTTGTGACTTTTACATGATCCTTTGATTACTTATGGGGTATATTGGATTTGAGAATAGTTTTGTAGGGTTTGTATATTGTTATTAAAATTGTATGTATACTTTTTCAATGTGTATAGTTTTGTGTTTTGAGGTTCTTTGTGGTTTGCATATTATCCCTTCTGAATTTTGCCACAAGGTTAACTGATGTTTTGTTGTTGTTGTTGTTGTTGTTGTTGTTGTTACTCTATGCTTGATAGGACAGGAAAGGGGCAAAAGGCCAAGGTCTCAGTAAACTGCTGTCTGCATTTGATGATGACGTTATCCGTTCAGTCGTGTCCGACCCTCCGTGATTCTATAGGAAAGTTTTCGCCATACATCCCTGTCTCTGACTGCTTCTTTTAGTTGGTTCATGGTCATCCCTGTATTGGCTTTGATTGTGTATTGTACTCCAAATGTTTCCCATGCAATTCAATCTCAAGTGAATCCAAATGGCTGTTTTTGGAATCTGTTAACCATTTTCATTATGCTGTATATTAATTTACTCTCACACTCAACATATAATTTGGACTGATTACTCCCATTCCGTGACACTGTATCTGAGGAAGTGTGCATGCACGCAAGCTCGTAATTTTTAATAAAATTGTGTTGGTCTTAACAGTGCCACTGGACCCTAAATTTGTTCTATCAGAATTAGTATTCACAGATGAATATCACAGATATGTGGGAATCTATTTGGGGTTAAATAATAAATATCAAAGAGTTCTGTGATATTAATTTAAATAAAGGTACTGATGAGGAATGTTTGGGATAACAGTAAAGCTTTTATGTTATGGCTCCGGGTTTATAACATCATGGGAGGCACCTTCAGGGTCCTCTAGCCCAGTGGTCCCCAACCTTTTTGAGGCTGGGGACCGGCAGGGCAACTGCCCGCCCGCGCGCCCGCGCGGCCAAGCCGTGCATGCACACATGCGCCATGTGCGGGCAAAAACATGTATGCGTGGCACTTTCACGCATGTGCGAAAGTGCTGCGCATGCGCGATGCACGGGCGCGGCCCTGATTCCCTCTCCCCCCCTCCCGCAGTAAGAAGCTTCCCGAGCCGCAAGCTTGTGGCCTGGGAAGTTTTTTACTGCAGGGGGGGCGGGGAGAGGGAGCCGCGGCCCGGCGCCATGGCCTTCAGGGCCTGGCACCAGGCCGCGGCCCGCGGGTTGGGGACCACTGCTCTAGCCCAACCCGCTGCAGAATGCAACTCCCTGCCCACCCACAGGGACCCCAATTCCATGTTCAGATGATGCCCCCCCCCCAAAAAAAAACAGAATCCCTGGCCTGTCTGGTCTGTAGGAAATTCCCCTTCTGACCCCAACGTAGTGATCAGCATTTCCTTGGGTATGCAAGAAAGGGCCACAAGAGACAAGCATGGACACCATCCCTTCTGTCCAATCTACCTAAGTTCACAGAATCAGCACTTCTGTCAGATGGCTATTTAGCCCCTACTAAACACTTCCAAAGAAGGAGAGCCCACCACCTCCCAAGGAAGCGTGTTCCACTGAGGGAAGTCAAGAACTTCTTCTGGATGTTATGCCAAAAATTCTTTGGCATTGATTTCAGCCCACTGGTTCTGGTCCGACCCTCTGGAGCAAGAGAAAACAACTCTTCTCCATCCTCTATGTGACTTAAAGATTCAACAATACAAGAGTAATTGAGACATCATATTATTAGTATTATTATAAACATAATGCTGGGAAAACAATCAAACAAGAGAAACTACATAAGATTTTATACGAGATTAGGAGAAAGGATAAGGATTTAAGAAACTCCCCTGGAAATACTAGTATCTCTTGTTAAATAAACATTTTCATGTTAATAGTAAGACAAATAGAAGTAATTTTGAACTATGTAAAAAAAAAACACACATTTTCAACATGCAAATAAACCAGGAAAATGACTGGCATATAACTTAAGAAAGGAAAGAGAAAAGAAAATGATGTTGCTTACCAAGAGTTCCCCCCCTAGGGGGAAGTGACCAGGCCGTGGGATCAGCCCGGGCTGCACAGGGAGGCCTGGTTCAAACCACCACTCGGCATAGCCCAGACTAATTCTGCTAAGTCTGGGCCTGTCTGGACTTCACTTCTAGTCCGCGCCCCAACACGGATGTTCACAGTGCGTCCCTATTGGGCCACAGATTGGTTGCATCTGCCCCCATCAACCCGGCAGCAGGCACTCTGGTGCGATAGACACCAGTGTGCCCCTGCCTGCCACCATGGGAGGAGGGGGGTGGCCCTCCTGGGGGTGGCAGGGAGGGATACAGGGCTGGCTGCTGCAGCCCTCACCGGGGCTCTGGGTGCCAGCATTGGCCTTCTGTGGCTGGGTGGCATGGGAGTGCCCGCTGCCTGCTGCCTCCACCTGCCCTAACCCTTGGTGGAACTCTCGTTGCTCACTGTGAGAGGCGGAGCCCACTTCCAAGTGGCAGGAAGGGAGGGCGAGCTACCCACCACCTCCCCCCCTTAAACTCCACCACAGACCTCAGAGCTACTCTGGGGGCTCACAGTGAGAGGCAAGGCCCCTCTTCTGAGTGGCGGGGAGGGTGGACTGCCCTCCGCCTCTCCCCTCAGGCCCACTAGCGCCCATTGCATCCCTGAATGCAACGGACTTACAGGCTAGTTATTCAATATTCCCCAAAATTTCTCTATGCATTTCGCCAAAAGGCTTTGTCAGAGGAATCTTTAATATATAATATACAATTATATCACTGAATTTACATAAATAAAGGTATAGTTAAATTAAAATAATATAAATATATGAAAGGTCAAAGTTCAAGTTGTTAAATACCAATCACATACAAAACTGCTACAATTTATTCTGAGATTGCATGAGGAAAAGAAATTCCTTGTAAATAAGAGATAAAACTGTTCAAAAGTCTTTTTCTGTTCCTAAATGAATGTTACAAACCTGTTCCTCTGGCAATAATTCTTCAAAAGGAATATAAGACCAATAACCAATTGTTACTAGGAGAACTTGCCTTTTAAAATAAATTTTTAAAAATAAACATAAACATAAACACACACGAAATAGAAAACCCTTTGCCAGCAACTGACAATTTTAATACTATTTCCAACTATATAATTGCTGGTTCCATTCTTTCTATCACTCTTGACCATAAAAGATCTAATCTATTTTATCTCTATTTTTCTAATAGTTTCACTAAAATGTATATCCCCTTTATTTTAAACTAGCGATCCCCAACCTGTGGGCTGCAGACCACATGTGGTCCTTCGACTAATTGGAGGTGGGCCCCGAAGGACGCCTCCCCCCCCCCGGCCCTTTACTTCATCCCCCTAGCCTTTTACAACACACTTTGGGTGTCATTGTCTCCCATCACTCCCAGATTGCAGAGAAACAAGCTCAGGGTTCCCATTGATTTGTCATTGTCATGAGTTAAAATTTCCATGAAAATAAAATGTTCCTTATGTTCATTGTTGTGGCGTGTCTGTATCTTATTTTGAAGGGATGTTTAAACATTACCATAGCGATCAGAGAGCGTTAGGGCAGTGGTTGAGAGTAGAGGAGTAAACTCCCCCCCCCCACCGGGCCTCAGTAAAAGGCGTTGAGTGGTCCCCAGCGATAAAAAGGTTGGGAACCACTGTTTTAAACCAGGGGTCATCAACCATGGCCCGGTGGCGGGCCGCAAAGGCCACGGTACCAGGCCGCAGCCAGCCACGCCTGCCTTCCCCCACTGGCAGCAAGAAGGAAGGGAAGAGGCAGGCACAGCCGGCGGCATGGCGGTGACTCAAACACGCATGCACACTGTTGCCGTGCATGGGCGTTAGCGCCCCCTAGTGGCAAAAACGTGCACACGCAGTTGCCGCACGTGCGCGTTAGCGCCACCTGGTGGCGAAAACATACATGTGCTGCAATTGCGCGTGTGCGTTTTCGCAGCACCCGGTCCGTCTGCTCTTCCCTCACTCCGGAGGCGGTCCCTGATCTGAGAAAGGTTGGGGACCGCTATTTTAAACAACCAGTCTTGTAGCTTAGGGATTTTTTTAATTGCCTGGCAAAAACCAGCCTGGTAGCAGTAATCATATATAAAAGAGAACTAATAGATAAAAGAAAATTGATGGAGCATTTTGCCAATCACTAAAAACTTTGAAGCAGCACCCATGAGAGCCAGTTTGGTGTAGTGGTTAGGAGTGCGCACTTCTAATCTGGCATGCCAGGTTCGATTCTGCGATTCTCCCCCACATGCAGCCAGCTGGGGGACCTTGGGCTCGCCACGGCACTGATAAAACTGTTCTGACTGGGGCAGTGATATCAGGACTCTCTCAGCCTCACCCACCCCACAGGGTGTCTGTTGTGGGGAGAGGAATGGGAAGGCAATTGTAAGCCGCTTTGAGCCTCCTTCGGGTAGGGAAAAGCGGCATATAAGAACAAACTCTTCTTCTTTTTCTTCTTCTTCTTCTTCTTCTTCATCATAAAGCTCTGCAGAATTTCATTACTTTCACTCTAGAATCTCGCAATTCAGCTGCAGCATGGAACGTGTTCCCTGTTTGCCACGTGTCTCACGAATCCCAAAAAAACATGATTTCCCCCCTCCCCTAGGAGGAAATTTGCAGTAACCTAAAGTGGAAGCTCAATGGTCACATTGACTTCCTGCACCTTCCCACTTTAAAGGATGACATTTGAGATCTGACCAATACTGTGTCTCTGCTCTCCCTCCACTCCACACTGTATGTAAATTTAACGATTGCATTACAATGAAGTTCCAAAGTAGCACAAGCACAACACACACCACCTCCATCTCCCCCTCCAACAAGACTGAACGTTCTGCAGAACACTCTTTGCAAATTTTATGCAGGAAAACGAAGCTTTGGTCAATTTAATGCAGGGAGCCTAGGAACGTGGTTAATTTCATCCAGCAGCCTCTTGCAGCTTTTTCTAAGAACACACACAAAAAGCTCTCTTTGTGTTGCCATGTGGCAGTGTGTGAAAGAAATAACTAATAACATGCATTAAATTGGGGGGGAGGGGAGGCTTGCCTTAAGTGACACACTTAAAACAAAGGTGCAAGCAGGCACCAATTTTCCAAAGCTGTCTTTGAATGTGCATTGCTCCGGAGAAGGCGGGGGGGGGGGGGGGGATGAGCCGCACAGCATATGGAAAAGAGGAGCACTTGGGCACCTTGCCCATGGAAGGGGGGATAGCAATGAGAGCAAGATGTGAGAACAAGTGCAGGGGGTGAAAGGGGGCATTTTTCTGTTTTGATTGCATTAGGATGCCATTTTGTTATTGCACATGCTTGGATTCTTTTACAAAAGGAAAGAGAAGTGAGAGGAGCCAGGAATGGCAACTCTCCTGACGTGGAAGTGGAAATTGCAAGCAGCAAATGGAGTCCTGGACAGCGCCAGAGAAAAGCACAAATGTAGAACACCAGGCGCAATATTGGGGTCGGCATCCAGAAGTCAATGGGGCAAGAACGCACCAGCAAATGACAATTACGGAAACAGTGATGGAAAACAGTGCTTCACCCTCATAGCAAACAAGGGCTTCAGCAGGAAAATGTTCAGTGCAAAGGGGGAGAAGTGCACTTTCAGCTACTGGAAGTTCAAAACCTCTTTCCAAGGTGGGCTTATGCTGTCCTGATGCAGAAGACCAAAGACAAACCTTTGCTTTTCCAAAGTACCGTATTTGCCGGCATATAAGACGACTGGGTGTATAAGACGACCCCCCAATATTTCCACTCAAAATATAGAGTTTGTTACATTACATTACAGTACTATGGGCCACTGTGGGCAGCTCCGTCTATCCCAACTGAAGGGCACCCGGCGTATAGGACGACCCCCCCACTTGGAGGCATGTTTTTCAGGGGGGGAAAGTAGTCTTATACGCCAGCAAATACTGTAACTACTGGGTGACTATAGACACATTTTAAAATTTATTGTCATAGAATACACATGTTCAGATTATAAATATCATAGACAAATATCTCAAAGGCATTCTTCTATAAGAGAAAACAGTGTTGCACTTACCTGTTACGGTTGCTCATCTCGTTGTCTCTGGGCAGGCACACCTGGGACTGTACATGCATGCAGGTCAGGCATCGGAAGATATCTAGCTAGCCTAGTAACAGAGCTGGAAGGGCCACTCCCAATTAGAGCCGTTTGGGCTGTTTTCCTGCTTAACGGTCTTATGCTCTGGGGAGGAGGCCCCTTGCCCACCCTCAGTTCTTCTTGGCTGTTGCTATGAGCCAACAGAGTCAAGGAGCTTACATTGGGATAGAAGGAAGGGATGTGAATAATACTAAACACAGGATCATTGGGACTTAAAACATGAACTGCACGATTTTCTAATAAGGCATTCAATTCTGAAGGCATCCCAGGAAATATAGTATCATGGCCTGTTCAGTTGTTGCTAACGGTGGTAATTGGGTAAACCTTTCAATAATGGACAATACCTGGGAGTCTGAGGTTATTTTAAGCCATTCTGGTAAAAATGTGGACAAACAGTCTTCTGATGCCAACCATTGTTAGTCTGCCAAAATAGCTTGGTAATTTGCTATCCTGAAATTTCGCAGCTCAATGCATTGAACTTTCTGTTCTACTTATCAGCAGGGGTTGAATGTGAATCCCTTCTATGCTTAGCCTGTATCTCCTCCGCTATCTTATTGCTGCCAGAACTTTCCCACCGTGTTTGATGCAGAATGTGAACTGGAGGCCGTTTGAACCACTTCAGTCCACTCTCCTTGGCCAGAGTGGACAAGCCCTGGCAGCTGTCCGGTCAACCACATGCCCTTTTTACCCGTGTCCCTCAAGGCTAATGAAAACAAGCAGTGGGGAGATCCAGGGTCCCCTCTGGGAGATTATTAACTTGCCCCTAATATCAGAGACATTCCCAGAAAAATTGAAAAAGGCTGCAATGATGCCCTTATTGGAAAAACAAAAGCTGGATTCCACCAACCCAGCCAGTTACCACCCAGTTTTGCACCTAGTCTGAATGGGCGGTGCCAGGACAGCTCCAGGATTTCTTGGAGGAAAACTTCGACAGTTGGTAGGTGGAGATAGGTAGATCAGTGCCGCTGTTGTTATTCGATCTGAAGGCGGCGCGTGACATGGTCAGCCACAAACTAATGACCCACCATCTAGCTGACTTAGGGGTTAGAGCCATAGCCTTGAAATGGCTGGAATCATTTCTCCACAGTCGAGGACAGAAGGTGGCAATACAGAGAAGTGTGTCCCAATGTATGGCCTTTAATTGTGAGGTTCCACAGGGAGCCATATGCTCACCAATGCTATTTAATATCTATATTAAATTGTCTCCAGCCACCGGGAGGCATGCCTGGCCTCAACCAGGCCAGGGCCTTCTCGGTCCTGGGCCTTACCTGGTGGAATGAGCTCCTGGAAGAGCTGAGGGCCCTGACGGAGCGTACCGCAGGGCTTGTGAAATTGAGCTCTTCCACCGCCAGTTTGGGCTAGAAAGATCAGGTCCCTCCCTCTATAGGCCCCTAGGCCGGACATCACCAGTAAATACCCTCTGAGCCAATGGTGACTACTAGGGATGTGTACTTTGAAAGAAAAACCTCTGAAGCAGGTCTGCTTTAGAGACAGATCCCCCCGAGGTGGTCCAAAGTGGACAATCCCAATGGCAAACAGATCCGAAGCAAAGGAGTCTGAAACGTGCTTCGGAGAGCCTTGCAGCCCTCTGAAGCACTTCAGGTGTCCATTTAAAATTTAAAGGGAAACACAGACAGGGAGACACCTTGGCGCCATTACGTCCTGCTCTGCTTTTTCCGGGCTCCTCTCCAAGCCCTGGAATGAAAAGGAGGGAGGAGGGAGGGAGAGAGTCCAATGGCTGGGCTCCCTGTAGGAGGCCAACCAATCACTGCAAAGCATTTTGCCTCTGCAAGATTTGCAATTTATTTGAGATCCTGCAGCTTGCATAGCTTGCTTGCTGCAATGAAAAACAAGGGGGGGGATTTAGGTGGGAAGACAGATGGAGCGCTCATCCATATGAGCCATCTTCATAGAGCCACATTTTGTTAATAAAGACATCCCTCTTTTATATTTTTTCTGATTTGATGAAAAGACAGGAGCTACCTAGGAATGTTCTTCTTAAGGCAGCAACAAAGAGAGGGCTGAGGGAGGGAGGGAGGGAAGGAGAGGGGCTCCTCCCTGGAGCACATGACCGTTAATTGCACAAATGGCCTGAATGGTTCCAAAATCTTCCAGCGGCTGGCCTGCACACACACACACTCACGTGGGACTGCAAAGAACAACAACAATCGACTACTGCTTTTTTTGGCAATGCACATATGCTACAATCCATGCAACTAATTATATAATTAGACAAACATTCAACTGATATTTTTTAAAACCAGTTGATATTTTGGCAACGTTTCAGTAAATATCATTCCTGTGTTCTACTGCAGACCATGACTTTATGCAGTTGTTGAAGTTGTTGAAGATACACAGTTCAGTTGTTGAAGATACACAGTAAGTAAACCAGAAGCTTTGGCCAATTATATCCCAAGGAGTCTGTTTACCTAAGCATTTCATATGCATTTCTAATATTACAGAAATGCTAATCTATTGTGGAAACAAAACTAACATGAATCCTTAATACATGACACAGCTGTATGGGACATTTCAAAATCTGATATTACACAAATTGCCTTGGAGAGGAAGAATGTAAGATAAACTTACCAGGTTTGAAGGTAATCAGACAGGATCTATTAGTGCAGGTTCCTTCTGGGAATATCATTATCTAAAAAAGGCAAACACAAACGCCTGATATTCTGCAGGTTAATTTGTACAATATACCGCTTTAAAAAATGTACATTTCCAAGATATATGGCATAGGATTGGATCCAGCCAGATTTTCCAGTTTATCCTGCCCTATTGCAGCCCACCCATTCCACACGGTCAAGGGGACTCCTTCTTCCTTTTTAGTCAGTGGGAAAGCTGGTTGGATGCCATCTGTTAAGTCTTTGGCTGCATCTAGACATCACAAAACACATAATTTATTAGTGATATTTTCTCGTTTCTTTTCTCCTTTGAACTACACTGAGATGGAAGACTTTCTAAACCTGGCTGTGATGAGAACAAATTGGTTTGACGGAGGTTTGAATTCAGGAATGTTAAGGAACTGCAGTTTGTTTCTTGCTAAGACCAGGAACCTAACAAAGAATAAACAGTTCACACAACAATCCTGAACTAAGGCACACACTTCTAGGATTTTGAAGGCACAGTTAGAATCTCACCCAGAGGTCAAGAAACAAAACTCCACTTGCTCCAGTGCCTGAATTCATGTGATAACAAATGATGGCTAGATGGAAGAGAGACTCTTCTGGGTAGTTTGGGTGTAAAAGAGATCTTGGGGTACTTGTGGACTGTAAGCTAAACATGAGCAGACAGTGTGATGCGGAAGTAAAGAACGCGAACACAGTCTTGAGTTGTATCAACAGAGGCATCACATCAAAATTGCAAGATGTAAAAGTCCCTCTGCATATCGAACTGGTCAGAGTGCACCTGGAGTACTGTGTGAAGTTTTCTGGAGGCCTCACTTCAAAAAGAATGTGGACAAAATGGAGAGGGTTCAGAGAAGTGATGAGGGTGATCCAGGGCCTGGAGAACAAGCCCAATGAGAAAGGGCTGAGGGATCTGGGCATGTTCAGCCTGGAGAAAAGGAAGTTGAGAGGGAACATGATTGCTCTCTTGAAGGATATGAAAGTTTGTCACTTGGAGGAGGGCAGGGAGTGGTTCCTGTTGGGAGCAGAGGATAGGACACACAGTTAATGGCTTTGAACTACATGTAGAATTATACAAGATAGATATCGGGAACTTTTTCCCCACAGAGTAGTTCAGCAGTGGAATAGGCTGCCTAAGAAGGTGGTGAGCTCCCCTCACTGGTGGTCTTTAAGCAGCAGCTTATTACGGATGTTTTAGGCTGATCCTGCATTAAGCAGGGAGTTGGACTAGACGGCCTGTACGGACCTTTCTATCTTAACTTCTATGCTGAGATCATTATGAGAGAGATTGAACTCAAAGAATCAAACACTGAAATTAAGACTGGAGAAAGGAATATAAATAATCTTTGATATTCTGATGACACGACCCTCCTGTCATAAACTCAGGAAGGCCTAAAACAGCTGATTGCAAAGGATAATGAAGTAAGTAAGAAATCTGGCCTTTTCTTATAAACAATAAAAAGACAAAAATAATGACCACTGCAAAAAACAGACACGTCACAATAACAATGGAGGGTGAAGAGACTGGATGCGTTCAAGAATTCATTTCTCTTGGATCACAGATTGATGTGAGTGGTGATTACAGTGTGGAAATAAATATTGCTTTGCTCTGGAACACTCAGCAACAACAAGGTTGAACATGGAAAGGCAAAGACATAAGCCTGACTACCAAATGGAGATTAGTTAGATCTATCATATTTCCAGTAGCCACTTATGGTCGAGAAAGTTGGACGATGAAAAAATCAGACAGGAGAAAAATTGATTCCCTTGAACTCTGGTGTTGGAGAAGGCTTCTGTGGGTTCCATGGACAGCAAAAGTCACAAGAAGAAAATACTACAGCACATAAAGTCCGATATATCATCGGCAGGCAAAACCATGAAACTCCAGCTCACTCACTTTGGCCACATCATGCGATCCAACTCAATGGAGAGTCCCTTTATTTTTTACACATTAATTCAGCCGAAAATCGGGCCCGTGAGAGGGGGGGGGGATTTTTTTTTTATCACTCGAGGCAGCGTGGCAACGATCATACGATCAAACGACAGCTCACATTAGGCAGCTGGATGGGTCTCTCCGTTGCAACGAATCTACACAGATTCGTTACAATGGGTCTGTTTTTAAAAAAAAAAAACCTTTCTTAAAGGGAAAGGGGCTGTTTGGGAGCATGCTAACGGCTGCCTATTGGCTGCTTGACGGCCAGGGGCGGGACGAGCTTGGAAATAGCGCTTCCTTTTCTGCCGAGACCGGAAGCTGTGGGAAACGCTACAAAACGCAACTGGATTCCACTACAAAGGCAGGTATGCATAACGACGAATTCCACTATTTTAAATGGCGATTTTTCGTTCAGTGACCAATTTGCAACAAAGATCCCGGTGCGTAAAGCCCCTATGAATTCCTAAACAAGAAAATTTCAGTGGGGGGAGAAAGTCATTTAAGAAACTCTGGCCCATTTACATAGAATCATAGAGTTGGAAGGTACTTCCAGGATCATCTAGTCCAAACCCCTGCACAATGCAAGAACTCACAACTACCTTCCTACTCATAGACCGTTTATACACTGGGAAATTCATTGCCCCAGCTCCCATGCAGGAGCTCAAATCATGGGCAGATGAGGTGCACTGGGCCAAATGCTTCCCTATGGCCCATTATGCACGGCCGCCGATACGGCGATTTCGGGTCACATGGAAAACGCAGAGGGGGAAGACGTGACACACACTGGTTATGCACGGGACGAGGCGTGACGGCGGCAAAACCCAGAGTAACCGATTATGCACACGGCGATCCCGGCGCCACTTCTGGTTGCGCCCCGGTCACCCGGAAGCTGCGCTTTCTTCCGCGTTTCACTGACGCGGCTTTTTCGGTGGCATGCACCGACGCTGCGGCCGGTTGCAGCCGGCTCCGTGCGTTATCGGTGATTTTAGTTGCTGCCATTCCACCCCGAATGTGCGTTATTCCCCCCCGTGCATAATGGGTCTATGTGAGTGCAGGAAAAAGTGGGGCAACCTGCCACGACGAAAACTCCACCCTGGAGCCCAGCATGAAACTTCCAGTGCGTAAATGGTCATAGTGTCACCAATTTCATGCCCAAGTGATCCCCACTCCCTGCAAAATCTCTAGAATCCAGCCTGGGCTGGAGTAAATTCACCCACCATCCCACAGTGCTGATCAGCAATTCCCTAGGTATGCCAGGAAGGACCACAAGAGACAAACGCTGGAACATCCCTTCCTGTCCACCTACTCACAATCAACCTAAATTAATAAAATCAACACTTGTCAGTTGTCTATCTATCCTCTGCTTAAAAACTTCCAAAGGAGAACATTACAAATAAGTTATTTGTGGTGTCTGACTACATTTTTCATGTCTACTTTTCCTTTAAAGCTGAAATGTTAAATAAGTTATTGGTAATTTTTTTATTTCAAAAAGGTCTTCAAATTATATTTGGAAACATTCTACAAAGGAAACTATGAGAGAATATAAGGAATCTTTGGAATTTTCCAGTTATCTCTGAAGCATGCACAAAACTGTACTCAGAAGGCCAACAGCTCCCACAGCTGGAAAGTGTGATAAAAATGCCTTTTCCCCATATCTGTCAAACAATAATTCTTTTTCATTTAAGAACTAAATAAACTCAAGACACAGTGATTCCCCATCCACTAGTTTTTCAATTAATTCACCCTGTCTTCTCGATCAAGGACTGCATCTGCTCTGCAATTCTGTTACCTATCATGCATACTGTTAGTGTTCAATCAATGTAATAAACTTTTACCCAAATAAATCTGTAGTGAAGATATCACTGGGACAAAGAATTGGCCATAGACTACACTTCGTTTTCATTACATTCACATCTCAATTTAAACCAGAATATTTGAATCATACATTTTTAACATTAAAAATATTTTTATTCACCCTGTAAACTAGGAATGCCAGACCTGGGGGAAACCCCTGCTTTAGCACCCCCCCCCACTGCTTTAGGAGTTTTAGAAAGCGGGGAATCCCCCCAATCCCTCTCAGCCGGAACTTGTGGAACAGCACTGGTTTCCTCATTGCAGACACAGCCATTACACATGCCCGCTGTCCCACCCCCCAACTTGTGGAGCTGGTGTTTGACAACTTGCAGGTGCCCATCCCCCCCCCCGCCCCCATACACACCTGAAATTCACACTGCCAGCCATTTGACAAGCTACCTGCAGCCCCTCACACTGAAACTTTCAGGTGGGGAGAGTGGGCACGCATGACTGTGCTGGGCAGGGTCTGGGGCAGAGCTGCAAACACTGGCTCTGTGAGCTTCAGGAGGCGGGTGGGTGAGTTTTGTCCAGAAGCCTGTATGTTGCCTCTGATGTGCTGATGTCATTTCTGTGTGACACCAGGGAGATCCTAATCACGCCCCCATATTCCCCCTCCATCAGCCTGCTTCTCCTTGGGGACCCTACTAATGCATACCCAGGGAACTGTTAATCGCCACTGTGGGATGGTAGGTGAATACCCTCCAGGGCAGGCTGGATTCTGGAGATATTTGGGATCACTTGGGCATGAAACTTGGGTCACCGTGGGGAGGCAGGTAACTGTGAGTGTCCTGCATAGTGCAGGGGGTTGGACTAGATGACCCTGGAGGGCCGTTCCAACTCTATAATTCTATGATTCTTTCCTCGCCTTTCCAGGCTCAGGCATACTGAGTTATAAGCAGGTGACATCACCGCTTAGTTAGGAGAAAGGCCAGAACTGTGGGTAGACTCAGGCAGCCATAAGGGTGGTGGTATGCTGAGCACCAGGAGGGGTACAGTAGTGAGGAATGTGTTTAGGGTCAGAGCCATGGATTAATCCTCTCCACTGTGCAGTGACTCATCTTGTTTCCTGGCTGCTTCTCTCAGCATGTATACAAAGACAGGCAGGACGCATGGTACTCTGGTCCCTCTAAAATGGGGGTCGTCAACCCCCGGTCTGTGGCCCGCTGCCGGGCTGCAAAGGCCTCAGTAATGGGCCGCCGATGGCCGCACCTGTCTCTCCCCCCCGCAGCGAGAAGCTCACCAGGCTGCGAGCAAAGCGGCCGCTTTGCTCGTGGCCCTGCTAGCTTCTTGCTGCGAGGAGGGGGTGAGGTAGGCGCGGCCGCCGGCACGCCGGGGGACACAAATGCGCATGCGCGGAGTTGCCGGACATACACATTAGCGCCCTCTGCTGGCGAAAACGCGCATGCGCAGCACCCAGGCCGCCGGCTCTTCCCCACCCCCGGAGGCGGTCCTCAACCGTAAAAAGGTTAGGGTCCGCTGCTCTAAAAAAATAGGGGAGGATGACAGGATAATTCCTCCTGCGTATATTCAAAAACAAAGGCTGGCTGCTTTTAGGGATAAAATACTAGGTTAAAATGGACCCTAATGGCCACTGGCAAGGCAATTCTCCAGGTCATATATGGGAGGAACCAGTATTACTCAAGGGAGTACAGAAGAGCAAAAAAGTATTGAGGAAATAGCACAGTGGAAAAAACCTCCCGGGTCCTCACTGAAGAGGCGGCATAAATATCTAAATAAATGAAAAGTTCAGCTGAAACTTTGTTCTAAATGTATTTTTGAAGCTATATCCAAAAGAGAGGGAAATGTTGACCCACCTGTGGCCATTTGCCATTTGACTGAGCACGACGTCTTATTTCCTCAACAGTTTTTCTTCGAGAATCCTGATCTGATCGAGATACAAATACAGGTCGAATGTATTTGATCAGAGCTGGAAAAAAACACAGATGTCCCTTTATTACTGTTTAGCTTAGCACAATGGATACATGTCAAGCCAAGTCAAACTTTATTGGACTAGGCCATAGGCCACTGCAAGATCAGATAACACACAATGGATACATGATTAGATGTATGAACAGAGAAATTTTTTATTGTCTGGACACATGGTAAAGAAGCCCTGGATACTTTCCACCAGGCATACAATGACTTTCACCCCACTATCAACCTGACAATGAACTAATCTACGCAAGAAATACATTTTCTGGACACTGCTGTAAGAATAAACAATGGATGCCTAGAGACCATCTCATATCGGAAGCCTACTGACTGGCAAACGTACTTGCTTGCCTCCAGCTACCATCCTGAACATACCAAACAATCCACTGTATACAGCCAGGCCCTACGTTATAATCGCATCTGCTCCAATCCCACGGACAAAGATTCCCATCTAAATGATCCACAACAAACCTTTTTGGAACTAAAATACACAGCCAGTGAGGTCAAGGAACAGATTAAGAAAGCCGGAAGGATACCAAGAGAAAACCTGTTAGAAGACAGACCCAAAAGAGAAAACAAGAGAACACCACTAGTGGTTACATACAGCTCTCAGCTCAAGACAGTACAACGCATCATCAGTGACTTACAACCCCTACTGGATAACGACAGTTCTCTTTCCCAAGCACTGGGGGGTAAACCTTTTCTTTCCCACAGACAGCCCCCCAATCTCAAACAACTCCTCACCCACAACAATGCAGCATCGAAAGGGAACATGGATACTGGTCCTGGAGCCTCCAACAAACCCAGATGCCAACTGTGCAGCCATATACACTCCAATGCCAGAATTACTGGACCTAACAACGTCACCTATACCATCAAAGGCTTATACACCTGCTCATCTTCAAACTTGGTCCCTCTGTTCTCTACATAGAGCAAACAGGTCAAACCCTCCACCAAAGAATTAATGAACACAAGTCTGACATCAAAACCCACAAGACTGAAAAACCTGTAGGGGAACGCTTCAACCTTCCAGGACATTCTATAAGGGACCTAAAACTAGCTGTTTTATTACAAAGAAACTTCAAGAACAGGCTAGAAAGGGAGATTGCAGAAGTGCAAGTTATTACAACACTCAATACTTTGACATACCCTGGACTCAACAAGGACCAAGGTTTTTTATCTCACTATTCATGCTAACCTTATGTAACTTTTGTTTCCACATTCCTCAAAATTTATTTTAATTGGGATTATGTGACTGTTATTACAAAACTCTATACTAGGACAGACCCGGGACTCAATAGAGGCTTTTTAAATTCATGCTAACCTTGTTCAACTCGTGTATCCATATTCCTCACTATGTATTTTATTTGTGATAATAATATGACTGTAAGGTTTGGCATTGCAATGGAACTTTGAGTTTGACTCCCTGGCCTTGGGAAGTGACCAGCAACTCCCTGGCAGGAATGTCTCCCAGTGGGATGGAGCAAGCAACATATGGGGAGGTGAGAGCCTTTGATCTCCCTACCAGCAACACTTTGGTTTCTCTCTGTAAAGTACACTGAATTCCCGGGGATTCATTGGCTGTTTTGATAAAGGATTATCATTGGCTGTATCTGGTTGTGACACAGATGTAACAGAACTGATTTTTGCTATATATTCCCTGTCATGTAAGAAGATCATCGTCTGACGAAGGGTGCTTGCACTCGAAAGCCCACGCCTTGATTAAATCTTTGTTGGTCTTAAAGGGGCTCCTGGACTCTGATTTTATCCAGCAACTAATGTAATAAAACATCTAAAAATCCATACTATTATTGACAAATGCATAGAGACACTAACTTCGAAGCCCGTTCCTAAGAACTGGCCTTGAAAGGGTCCTCTCCACTGGCCACCGACCACGCAGTATAAGGTGGTTTTGGGCTGCAGCTGGCAGCCGGATAAAGTGGGCCGGGCGGGGGCTGGACAGCTCGTCAGCAGGGCCGGGACAGAGCTCCTTAACAGGCAGACAGCAGCCCGGGAAGCCATCGTTAGCAGGCCCTGCTTAGCAGGCTAAGAGGCCCTCATTATCAGGCTCCGGCCCAGCAGGCCCAGAGGCCCTCGTTAGGAAGCCTAGCCTAGCAGGCCAAGAGGCCCTTGTTAGCAGGCCCAGCCTAGCAGGCCAAGAGGCCCTCGTTAGCAGGCCCTCCACCACGACCCTTTGCCCAGGGCCCTCTGCCCTTACCTGCTGCTGGCTTCAGACACTGAGGTGCGTCTGAGAGCAAAGAGGCTAGAGTCCAGGGACGGAGGGTGGGAACTGTAGGGGCAGGGCCAATCAGGGTGCAGCCAGACATTAGCTGTGTGGCATTTGTGAGTCACTTTGCAGACAAAAATCTCGAGGCTTCGCTGTGACATTCCTTCAACTTTAGACACAGAAAGTGAACTAGAGGCCCCTTGGCCATCTTTGGAGAGAGCAATGAGTCACTTCAATGACTCTCACAAACTGAAGTGGACAGGATGCTAGCAGCAATGAGGCCAACCACTTGCCCACTTGACCCATGCCCTCATGGCTCCTAAAAACAACAGACAGAAGAATAGGAGCTCCCCTTCAGGAAATAATTAACCACCCTCTCATCAGGAGAATTTCCGGAGAGATTAAAGGAGGCAGAGGTAAGCCTATTACTCAAAAAACCATTTCTGGCCAAGCAGTTCTCCATCTTTGGAAATTTTTAAACAGAGGCTGGAGAGCCATCTGACGGAGAGGCTGATTCTGTGAAGGTTCAAGGGGGTGGCAGGTGACAGTGGATGAGCGAGAGGGTTGTGAGTGTCCTGCATAGTGCAGGGGGGGTTGGACTTGATGACCCATGAGGTCCACTCTTAACATTCCAGGAATGTTAAGAAACAAGTTTGAAACAAGTTTGTTATTTTGTGCTTTACAAACAAGATGTTGTTAAGTGTCAATCAATCCTGTGAAATCAAAATTGGGCTAAGATTATTTGCCAGACTGATTCTGTCTTCAACTCTAGAATGTAGTTTTGATCAATGAAACACAATTGCAACTTTATTAGGACTTCAAGGTCCATGTTGTTTGGATGGTAAATATTTATCTGACTTACTTCCCCATACAGGAATATCTCTGCTTTCTGCTTTCATGACAATGGAGGCCATGGTCATTGTGACGGGGATCGCATCGAAGTATGAGGAATGTGGGGCCAGCGTCAGAATCGCTGCTTCCGTGGGCAATGCCTGCCTGCCCTTCACATGGATCCAGTGGAACCCTCCAGCCAGCCACATGGCTCTCATGATCGCCTTCAGCAAGACGTCCACCACCCTGGAAAGAATGAGGAACCACAGAGGGAGAAACATCAACACAACATTGCCACTTGGAAAAAAACATGAAAATAAGAATATGAATAAGCTCAGTGGACAATAAGCACTCATGGTAAATGCTGGTGCTTATATTAAGCGAAGGAATGGCTTAACACACCTTCAGTTAATGAAGCGTAGAAAGCCAGACACATGGTAGTTTTTACCACAGCCTTCCTAAAGGAAGAGGAGAACATTAGAACACAAAGCCCTTGACTGCCTGCTCAGAGGTAGTCCAAATACTCCAAATACTGCAGAAGGTAGCTCCATATTACAAATAATAACTCAAAACAATTGACAGGACGGAGGAACTGAGGATGAGCCTGTGGAACGGATCCTTCCACTATCCTCTCCTTCCAGGGAGCCAGAACTGAAACCAGTCTAAGGAGGATTCCTCCAACTTAAGTGCTGTGACATTGGTCACAGCTCTATCTTCTCCCCAGGATAACACTTCTGCTCGTGTTCCATCTTTAAAATCCGCCAACAGGATTGTTTAATCTGCCTCAGTCGCTGAAAAGGTTGCCAAGCTTAAAATTCTCCTACAGTTTTACAAATGAAAGAAGCTGTTTGTGGCCCCCTTCCAAACCCTCTGGAAGGGTTTGGAGCCTTTAATTGTCTTTTTGAGTCTTTAATTGACTCCTCCTCCCAATTTCGGAACTTGGATGCCGTTAATTTCTCCCTCCTGGTCTGGTTCAGATTGTCTCCCGCTTAAAAGAGCCACGAGGGAAGTCTCTGACTCCATGCCCAGAGATGAAATCTGGCATAAACCTGCAGAACTCCGGATCGATCCCCGTCTTTTATTTCTCTTAAGAAATCTGCATCTAGATTAAGGTGACCAGATTTTGGAGGGACATCTGGGGGCACCTGGCAAATTGTACTGATGTTGAAATTTTAATCAAGAACCCTCGCGGTCAATGGTGTCCCGATTTACCAATGTTAAAATCTGGTCACTGTCAGGTCAAATTAACATCCAGCAATTTAACTGAGAAAATCCCCATTAACATTAGGGGAAAACAGGGTGCATTCTAGCTCCCCAATTGTTTAATCTATTTTTGTACCATCTCCCCTGTTTCCTGCAGTCCATACGAGGGCATCCCCCCATTTTGGGGAAAAGACCAACCCCTATACTTTTATTTGCTGACTAGAAATTAAGCCCGCTGTATGGAAAATACAGCGGGCCCTAGCAGGCAGTGGGTGCTCACGGGAGGCCCCCCCCTGGGGGGCTGAGGGAGGGAGGGAGGGAGGGAGGGAAGGAAGTAAGGAAGGCAGGCAGACAGAGAGAAAGGGAGAAAGAGAGAGGGAGAGGGAGAGACAGAGAGAGAGAAAGTGAGAGAGAGAAGGAGAGAAAGGAGAGTAAGCAGGAAGGCAAGCAGGAAGGCAGGCAGGGGGAGAAGGAAGGGGGGAAGAGTCCGCTGGGCAGCTGTGTAGGGGTGTGAGTTGCGAGGGGGGAAGAGTTCGGGGGCGAGAAAGGTGCATGGGTGGTAGTCTGGGGGCGGGAAAGCGGCAGCGGAGCGTGGGCTCAAAGCGGCGGCGGAGCATGGGGTAGAGAAGGGAGGCCGACAGCAGGGAAAGTGTTTGCCGGTGAGAAAGGTGGGTGGGTGGTAGTCTGGGGGCGGGAAAATGGCGGCGGAGCATGGGGTAGAGGAGGGGGCAATGGGGAAAACGTTTGCCGGCGAGAAGAAGAAGAAGAAGCAGAAGAGTTGGTTCTTATATGCCGCTTTTCCCTACCCGAAGGAGGCTCAAAGCAGCTTCCATTCACCTTCCCTTTCCTCTCCCCGCAACAGACACCCTGTGGAGTGGGTGAGGCTGAGAGAGCCCTGATATCACTGCTCGGTCAGAACAGTTTTATCAGTGCCGTGGCGAGCCCAAGGTCACCCAGCTGGCTGCACGTGGGGGAGCGCAGAATCGAACCTGGCATGCCAGATTAGAAGTCCGCACTCCTAACCACTACACCAAACTGGCTGGGTGGGTAGTAGTCTGGGGGAGGGAGAAGGGTGGGTGGGCAGTTAAGCGTCAGCGAAGTGCGGGTCTCGAAATGGTGGCAGAGCGCAGGAAAGAGAAAGGAGGGGGGCCACGGGGAAAGCGTTTGCCGGAAAGAAGGGTGGTAGTCTGGGGGCGGGAAAGAGGCAGTGGAGCGGGGGCTCGAAGCGGCAGCAGAGCGGAGCTTAGGGTAGAGAAGGGAGGGGGGCCGCAGGGAAAGCATTTGCCAGCGAGAAGGGTGGGTGGTTGTCTGGGGGTGGGAGAGCAGCAGCAGGAAAGCGGTGGCGGAGTGTGGGCTCAAAGCAGCAGCCAGATGAGCCTTAGTCCACTCATATTTGATGGATTTAAATCTTAATGTCAATTCTAAATCCTTTATCATCAAATTAATGCTTTCAGAAAAGGATCCCATTAAGATAACTTGGAAGCATACTCCAAATAAATAACTTAAGTTTGCTAGTGCTGGGAGCATACTCTTGTCTAATTCATTTTGTTTCCTTGGGTTGTGATTGTGTATGCCAATAAAGGTTGTCTAAGTCACTGGAATAAAACTCCAGAGTCTGGAACTGGGTTCTTTAGAGCACCGGTCCCCAACCCCTCGTCCGGGAACCAGTACTGGTCCGTGGATCAGTCGGTACCGGGCCGCAGCTCCTCCTTGTCCTCCTCCTTGGTTGCAGCCTTGGGGGCTGCCCTGCTACTCTGCTGTCAGCACACCTTTGGTGCTCTCTAGAGGCCGCCATGGCTGGGGCTCCCCCTCGGCGTGGCACTGCTCAGCTGCTGCTGGCAGCCCCCCCCCTCCCCCCGTGGGCGGCAGGACATCAGGGGCACTAGCGGGAAAGCAAGTGGAGCAGGGGCTCAGGCAGCAGCGGCAACATCTCGACAAAGGTCTACCCCCTCCCCGGTCTCAGTAAAATTGTCAAGCGTTGACTGTTCCCCGGTGATAAAAAGGCCTTAGAGAACAGCTGGATTTACCCCAATAGCTTCCTTATAACCATCTAGTGCAGCGGTTCTCAACCATTCCCATGTCACGACCCCAACTGCAGTGGCGGCAGGGTCAGCATGTGCACGCACGCGGGCAGCGTGCATGTGCGAACGTGCGCACACAGGGGTGCATGGACACAACTGTTGGGCAGCATGGAGGTGGCCATTGTAATTGCTTTGCTGCCATCGGCCATCTCCTGCCGCTGTCGCTGCCCCGCCACCACTGCCCCGCCACTGCTTGCGGCTGCCACTGCGGCAGCAACCAACTAGGGGACCCTGACGAGGGGCCAGGTGACCCCAAATAAGGTCAAGACCCCTAGGTTGAGAACCACTGATCTTGTGAATTCATGGCAAAGGCAAAATTTTAAGAGGAAGTTCCACTGAGCTCTAGGGCACTTTTTCCCTAATAACCATACTTAAGTTGCAGCCTGAACCACAGTGCAACCAATTATCTTTAAACCGCTCCTGCGGAGCAGTATAAATAAAAGAGTAAGGGCTAATGGGGAGGAGAAAGGGGCAGGCCGAGTCCGTGATAAAACTCCAGGGCCAAGTGCCCAATTGGCACCCGCGCTGCTCCCCATTTGCTACTTGGCCTATCCTCGGCTGAGAGCTCCAGCAAGTTGCCGGCCGTGTCGGCTGTCCTCACCTCTGTGCTCCCCCAAAGTAAAGTCCTAGCCGCCGGGAAAGGAGCAGGGCCGCCACGTCAAAGACGCGCCACCTAGGGACCTTGGCAGGGGAGGGGGGTGGAGCCCGGGAATGGGGGTGGTGCCACAGGGCCGCGCCCTGGGAAAGAAGCAGGCCACTTTTTATAAATGGGCTTTTCTACTAGTGATGTTATATTCTAGTAGTGAAGGTGGCGAATCTATGGATACTTAAATCCAGTGATTGGAGCTGTGAACGGGCAAGACTAATTTTACCCAAACCTGAACAGGCCACAGGTTGGCAGAAAAGTGTAAATTTTTTTTAATTAGGGAGTTTAAAAAATGATAAAATGATAAAAGGCGTGCCTGTAGAATTAACAAGTGAGCCTCTGTGGCCTTTGAGAGAGGACTTATTAGGTTAGGTCTGGCACCAGGCTACCTGCTACGAGTTTATTGATTGATTTTAAAATGAAAATGTCTATGCCACTCTTCCCTAAGGGCTCAGGGCGGCTCACAACATTCAACACAAACAAGTTTTTAATGTTTTAAAACTAAAACCTTCTGAGAGAGGGTGGGGGGAACAAAGTGCTCTAATCCCAATAACTGCAGTTGTCCCTTGCAGTCGCAGGGAGGGGAGGTGCGGGAATATCATCTCCCGGTAGCCTCTTTCTCGGGCACTTTTCCCGTCCTGCCTTTCCTCCACCATGACCACCACGACCACTTTCAAAGGGATGGACACCAATGGCCAGAGCAGCTCCAGGGTGGTGGCTCCCCGCCAGGTGGTGGCTCCAATTTCTCCTTGGGATTTGATTGTTGGGATTTGTTGGGAACAACCAGTGAGACGGAACAAGATGGCATCCAACATCTTTGGGACTCCAGAAGAGAATTTCCTTCCTGGGCTAGGTCAATAGCAGCCATGCCTAGTGATATCAGTGAAAGTTCTGAAGCACCTAGGTCCCAAAGAAGAAAGTCTACTGATACAAACTGTAATAACTGGTTGGTGTGCATATGTTGTCTGTATAGGGAGGCCAGAACAGAATTGTTTGTAGTCCTGCAGGGTCTAGATCTCAATCGGAAGAATGTTCCACCAGGCCCTGTCTCTAGTTGAGGGTGGTTTCACTTCTCTAGGGCCAGTGATGTTGAG
The DNA here is from genome assembly GCF_049243985.1 of Paroedura picta. Taxonomy (NCBI): domain Eukaryota; kingdom Metazoa; phylum Chordata; class Lepidosauria; order Squamata; family Gekkonidae; genus Paroedura; species Paroedura picta. Next base: position 1,995,692 of record NC_135382.1, read on the forward strand.
CAGATTAATTGGCTGAAGGGATGCATGTAGATGTTAAATAACATTGGGGAGAGAACTGCCCCCTGTGAAAGCCCACATAAGGGCATACTGTTGGGAGATACCCTTCCCCATCGCCACCAGAACCAACATGGTATAGTGGTTAAGAGCTTCTAATCTAGAGAGCCAGGTTTGCTTCCCTGGTCTTCCAAATGCAGCTAACAGGGTGAACTTGGGCTCATTACAGTCCTGATAGTGCTGTTCTGACTGAGCAGTCTTCTCAGAGTTCTCCAGACCCACCTGCCTCACAGGACGAGTGTTGTGGGGAGAGGAAGGGAAGGCGATTGTAAGCCGCATGAGACTCCTTCAGGCTTTGAAAAGCGGGGTATAAAAACAAATTCTTCTTCTTTTTTTTGGTCCCTGACCATGGAGAAAGGACTTCAGCCACTTTAGGGTCGTGCTTCCTACTCTGCAGCTAATATGGAATGCTGGTGTAAGGTCTAAAAGAATCTGCCTAGATCAAGCTTCCTCTAGAGGCCATCTGTAAGGGCAACCAGAGTCATCTCTGCCCCATGGCCAGGCCTAAAGCCAGACTGGAAAGGATCAAGGGCTGATGTTTCCTCCACAAAACTCTTTAGTAGTTCCACAATTGCCCACATAACTACCCTACCCAGGAATGACAAATGTGAAACTGAGGCCAATTCCACACCAGTGGAACCACTTTTGTGTGCTGCCAGTGTGGTGCTGTGAAGCAGCTTTCTGTGTTCCCATGGATCAGACACAGTGCTGAAATGTGTCCCCCCAGGAAACGCAGCCGCAGTGGACAGGTTCCGCCAAGCGAGGGGGCCCTTGGGGGGGGTGTTATTTTGCAAGACGGCAGGATTGTGTGTGAATGTAATCCCACCATTCTGGAAAAATTTTATAAAGCCCCGTCTGCCCTGTGATGCTGCAAAGTGCCAAAAAGCTGACCAGGGCATTGTTTGCCCCCTCCCAGCCTCCAGGCTCGGCTCTTCCCATTCAAACAGGCCTTCTGTGGGAAAAGCCCCATTGGCCTTGCAGTGCTAAAAGGGAATGCAGAAGAATCCACGTTCCCTTGGTGTGGGGCTACTGAAGGCCTGATCTGCACCCGCCCCAGAAGGGCACTGGCCTGGCAGTGACATCATGTGGATGCAGGGATTAGCCCCGTGTCCACATAAGGCCCCCCTGGCCTTTTCTGTGCAGAATCTGCCTGTGTGGAATCAGCCCGAGTGGTTGCTGGCTACGTCGATTGCAGCCAGTATTGTTTTGCATCCAGCCTGACCCCTGCCTCCGATCAGATTTACATGACTCCATGGGATGTCTGGATGTTTTCTGGGAACTGATCAGCAGGTGACAGAGATTAGTCCCCTTGCAGGAAATGGCTGCTCTGGCAGGCTAACTGGCTGGCATAATCCCCTTCTCCAAACCCCTCCCAGATTACACCCCTCAAATCTGTCTGGATGGACTGAGAACTTCCAGAAGTACAGGCAGGATTTCGAAGAGGCAGAGAAACTAGATATCAAATTGCCAACATATGCTGGAGAAAGCTAGGGAGTTCCAGAAGAACACCTACTTCTGCTTCATTGACTATGCTAAAGCCTTTGATTGTGTGGAGCACAACAAATTGTGGCAAGTTCTTAAAGAGATGGGAATACCAGAGCATCTTATCTGTCTCTTGAGAAACCTATATGCAGGGCAAGGAGCAACAGTGAGAACTGGGCATGGAATCACTGAGAGGTTCAAAATTGAGAAAGGAGTTCGGCAAGGCTGTATACTGTCGCCTTGCCTATTTAACTTGTATGCGGAGCACATCATGAGAAAGGTGGGATTAGAGGAGTCACAAATTGGGATCAAGATTGCAGGGAGAAATATCAACAACCTCAGATATGCAGATGATACCACTCTAATGGCAGAAAGCGAAGAGGAACTAAAGAGGCTGTTGATGCGGGTGAAGGAAGAGAGTGCAAAAGTTGGCTTGAAACTCAGCATCAAGAAAATGAAAATCATGGCATCCGGCCCTCTCAATTCCTGGCCAATAGATGGGGAAGAAATGGAGGTAGTGACAGATTTTATTTTCCTGGGTTCCAAGATCACTGCAGATGGGGATTGCAGCAAAGAAATTAAAAGATGCTTGCTCCTGGGGAGGAAAACTATGGCAAATCTAGACAGCATCCTAAAAAGCAGAGACATCACCCTGCCAACAAAAGTGTATCTAGTCAAGGCTATGGTCTTCCCAGTTGCAATGTATGGCTGTGAAAGTTGGACCATAAGGAAGGCCGAGCGTCAAAGAATTGAGACTTTTGAACTCTGGTGCTGGAGAAGACTCTTGCGAGTCCCTTGGACTGCAAGGCGAACAAACCGGTCAGTCCTAGAAGAGATCAGCCCTGACCGCTCCTTAGAAGGCCAGATCCTGAAGATGAAACTCAAATACTTTGGCCACCTCATGAGAAGGAAGGACTCCCTGGAGAAGAACCTAATGCTGGGAGCGATCGAGGGCAAAAGAAGAAGGAGACGACAGAGAATGAGGTGGCTGGATGGAGTCACTGAAGCTGTTGGTGCAAACTTAAATGGACTCTGGGGAATGGTAGAGGACTGGAAGGCCTGGAGGATCATTGTCCATGGGGTCGCGATGGGTCGGACACAACTTCACACCTAACAACAACAACAACAACAACAACAGCTTCTGATTGGCCCCTCCGAGTGTCCATCCCAGGCCAAATAGCCAATGGGGAGCTGCGCAAAGCACGGCTCCCCATTGGCTGCTTCGCCCGGCCAGGGAATCACCGCATAGACTGAACTGCCAGCCGATGCGGTGAGTCCTCTGGGGGACCGCGCCACCTTCTCCCGGCCCGTGCTAGCGCCCATTTTATCCATGGATAAAATGGGCTTTCTTTCTAGTATATGTATATAACTGAAGATGGGGCACAGATAAAGGGAAGGTTGGTGAATGGTTGATATGGATAGAACGAGACCGATTAGAGAGTGAGGATATTGGGGTTGCCAGGAGAAGGAAAAAGAAAACAATGTGGGGGTTACTGGGGAAAGTGATGTGCCCTCCCCCACAAGTCCTTAAGGGTTCCCTGCCTTGCAAGTGAGCCTGGCCCAACAGTGGATACCGCACAACTGGCCTAGTTTTCCTAGGCAGAGACAGCAGGGCCCAGCTGAAGCTGCAGGGACTTTCAGGGAAGAAAAGAGGACATAGTAGAAGAGGGGCAAATTAGATGCCCCAGAATTCCTTGCGAGTTCCACTACAGCAAAGTCAACCAAATCTGATGACTCGAGCTATGAATGGGCAAGACAGATTTTTATACAAGCCTGGTTTGTGGAAAAATGTGAAAGTGGAGGAAAAAAATACATTGGGAAGTTTCAAAGGAGCACCTGTAGTTTTAAGCAATGGATTCCCTCAGTGGCTGTAGGCAACCACAGTATTCCCAGCTTGGTTCTGTCAACCAAAGGCAAGGGGAAGGGGCAGGGCTCTTTCCAGGCCTTTGAGAGGCAACTCGGGCTGCCAGCTCCAGACTGGGAAATTCCAGGAGATTCTGTGGTGGAAGAGGGCAAGATTGGGGAGGGGAGAGACCTCAGCGTGATATAATGCCACAGAGTTCTTCCTCCAAAGTAAGAATTTTCTCTGTAGTTCAAAGTTCAGTTGTAATTCTTGGGAGTTCTCCAGGTCCCACTGCTGGTTTGCAACCTGGAAGGAAGCAGGGAAAGGAGGCAGGCTACGGGGGCTTTTAGAAAAGGGCAAGATGAAATGGTGGGGGAAGGGAAAATGAGGTGCCTCCCGCAAGTCCTTGCAGGTTTCCATCTGTTAACCCTAGGATAGTATCCTAAATTGAGGATTTCCCCACCATATATTTAAGTCTTCCATAGACAAAAAAAGCCATACTCGTTATGGTGTAAGACCTCTTGTAAGCTCCTAATATTTTTTTAAATTGAATGTTTACTCCAATTAACCATGTATATACAAATAATAATATTTGCCTTAAACTTCTATTGCTCCTGATCCTTTAAAACCCCACTTGCCCTTCTTAGACACACTGGTGTTAGCATTTCATATGGTGCCATGTAGTCTCATTAATCTATCTCTGATCAAAAGCAATGGTAGCTTCTCACTCTTTGCCTCTCCATCCCAGCTTTAGTTAAGTGAAAAGGAGAAAAATGGGGGTGGGAAAAGGAATGCTACTTCAACTCCCTTGGATGTTCCAGGCTGATCCTGCGTAGAGCAGGATGGGTTGGGACTAGATGGCCTGTATGGCCCCTTCCCACTCTAGGATTCCATGATTCTTTGGAGGCAAACATAAAAGGGCTTGATTTCTCTTCTCTAAAATATACCAACCAGATGAGGATCTTGTCAGGATCTGACATTTACCTGTTTCCTAAGAGCCTACCCAAGCAACTAATAAAGTGATAATGATAGGTTGTATTCTGTATTTCTGTTTTTCAAATTACTGTTCATGGGTGAGAACAGACCAGAGTGCTTAGTGAGCCTCTTACGTCCTACTCAATCAGCTGTACCCAAAGTTAATCCTGGGATTAGCCCTGGACAGCACAGCATGCAGACAACCCATCTTTGGGGACCAAATAAAGCAGTTAAGTAGTTTATGCTGACAGCAATTCATTCATAAGACACTGCACTGAAATGTATGTCAAACAGGAAAAATGAAGAGTGTTAGGATCAAATAACACAGTAAATGGAAACGCATCTGTTTAATCTCAACTGCTGCTTTCTGTAGTGAAAAAAGCCTCAGTAAGTATATGGGGACAAATGAGCTCAACTTGTTTTGCCCTTGCCTTTTTTGCTAACATGAGCCTAGAAATTGGCAGAATCATAAAATCAGAGTTGGAAAGGGCCATACAAGCCACTATTCCTCCTACTCAATACAGGATCAGTAGGGGGTGTGCATTTGGTACATGTGAGCCATGAAATACCTTACTTGTATTTTCCACATATTTTTACAGTCCTAGATAAACTATGGTATTTACTCAGCTATCTGAAATTGCCAAGCAAGATAGGTGAAGTTAAAAGGTGTTTAAAGGAGTTGGAATGTCTTTAAGCACCTTCATGGTGAACCTGCGCCTTGTAGAAGGTGTTTAAAGATACCACATTCCCTTTAAACAGCATGTTTCTCCTTTTGTCAAAAGCAATGGAGGATTGGGGCATCCTTAAAGAATACTTTGAGAAACATCAGCAGATATGATGCAAATTTGGTTCCTCTACCTCAAAAAACAGCCTTCGTAGAGCCCTCCTGATCAATTTTCCATTACACCCTATGAAGACCATTGACTATAATGGCTCCTTTAAGGTTAGGTATACAGCCCTAGAAATCTTTGAAAGAGGGGAAATGGTTGAGGAAGAGGGAAAGTGGTGAATATGATAAAAAAGAAAGCATACTCTGAGAAAACATTTCTGGGTATCAACTTGGAGCCTCTGGCTAATTATGAGGAGTTTCAAATATACAGTATTATTAGACAGAGAATCCGTGATATTGAGAGACAGACCATCGAAGCGGGAATCAATCGGACTTGTTCCCTCCGCTTCTTCGGCCTTGCTTCCAATACAGGTCAGGGAGCTATTTATATGCAAAGTCTTATTAACCCACTCCATCGTTGTGCTTTTATGCTTGCTAGATTAAACATCTTCCCATCAGCTGTCCTAGCAGGCAGATACAGCAATGTACCAATTGGGAACAGACTTTGTAAATTTTGCCAATTAGAGCCTGACTCAGTGCCACATATTCTACTCTATTGCCCATCACATTCTCTGCTTAGACAACGACTGGTTGTCCCTATCACGATGGACCTTTCTGGCCCTGTGGACAGAATAACCAGACATTTGTTAGCTGATAGATCCCCGGAAATAACGGAACTGGTAACCGAATTCTTGGCTACTGTGATACAAAAGGACAGTCGGCTAGGCAAGAATCAGGTCTAGAACAGGGGCACCGACAATTGGTGGAAATTGCTGATTGCTGAGCATTCTGGAGGAATCTACTGTTGGGTACTGCTTATTTTATTTTATTTTATTGTTTATCTAGACTATGTAATTTTATCAATTAATTATAATTATGAATTACCCCTGTTCTTATGATGTTTTATATGCCATTAAAGGTTTTTTGAATTTGAATTTGAGAAAACATTTCAAAATTAAAAACCAAAAATACATCTGTCACAGATGAGTTTCACAAGAAAACCTTAAGCCCAAAAGCCATGCCAGGGGAACTTGGCTCAGCCTACCTTGGGTCAGACTAGATTATTTTACCAAACCAAGGGGTGTAATGACTCACTTTCGCCACCAGGAAGGAGGCTGTTCAAGTTCTTCCTCAGCAGCTCCCACAGAGGCAATGAATGCAAAAGGCCAGGCCAGCAGCATCATGAATGCAGCAAAGAACAGCCGGACAGGGAACAGAGTCAAAGTCATGAAGGCAATCTGCAAAAATACAAGGAATGGTTCCCATATGACTGTACTGGACTCAAACCAAGCTTAAAAGACAGTCACCCTTAACTGAGGACATAATAAGACACGCTGCCCAAAGAAACATGCAGGCAGAATCACTAGCCCCAGGCCTTTTTCACTCAAAATCAAAATATTTCTTAGATGAAGAAAATATTTACAGCACAGGGGGAATTACCTAGTTTAGTAAAAAGCCTGACTGCCGAAATATTAACACCGAAACGGAATACACCATTGAACCCTATAACAGGATGCCTATAAGCATCTTTCCAGTTCAAATTAAAAACAGTTATAAAGAAGCAGATCAGGTATCCTTGGCTTCCCAGCCAAGACAATAAAGTGTCAGTTATGGATAGAAATGTGAAGGCTCAAGAAAAAAAAGGTGGGGGGAGGTGGCTCCCTATTCCCAGGACCCCTTTTTAATTTGTTGAGGGAAAAATTGGGAAAACACAAAAAACAAACAAACAAAAAACACCTACAAAATATTTTGTCTTTGCGAATTAGTGAAATGCTTCCTAATGTAAATTTTCTCACACTCAAAATGTACTCAGCATGAAAAAGTTTGCGAACTTTTTTCTATTTTCCAGGTTGAAAAATAGGCAAACTTCAAGAAGTACAACAATAAACAAAACAAAAACAACCCTCCATGAAAATTTCTTTTGAGTGAGAAAAATTTCAGTAATTGCGAATATGATAATTCAAGCAACTGTGAAATTTGGGGTAGCACTAAGAAAATTTCTTCTGGAATCAGAAAAATGTTTTTTTAAAAACAAGGATTTTCTCAGTACATTCACAACAGAAAAATTTATGGGAAGCATAATGCATTTCCCCCCTGTTGGAATGATTTAAGTGAAAGATATATGAAATTTTTATAACACTATTTACAGCCTCAGATAACGATAAATACTAAGTACAATGTAGACAAATGACATTTTAAGATTATTTTGTTTAAATGTGAATGATTTTGGTAACAACTGATATGCTGTAATAGACTTAATAACACGTCCCATTCCCCCCCAATTATAAAGTATATATTTTATATCCTTCCTTCCATGGTATAGCATTATTAACCAGAGCCTTGAGCATTTTTTTAAATATCCAAATATACTAGTAGCTCGACCTATTGTAAGCGTTACAGTAATGTTTCTGTCCAAATAACATATTTTCTTGTGTGAACTACAGGTTTTCTAACTTGAACTAGTATTTTTCTTACCTCTAACAGTGCAAAAAATAAGAGACATGCTATGGTAGCAGAGGGCGGGGCTGCACAAATGCCAGGATTCAGAGGGCCTATAAATTTTATTGTGGTGCCTAGTATTTTCATCCGTCATTTTTTGTAAGTGCCTCTTGGTGATTCTCACTAGAAGTCCGACTCTTAAATACTTGGAGATGCTTCTAAAGTTGAAGAAAGTGTATCAGGGCCTTGCAAGCAGTTTGCAGCTATTTTGCAAGTCCTCTTGATACACTTGGAGTATTTCTTATAGAAAAAATAAATTTATACTTTTAAACTCCACATAAGCAAAATATTACAATTTTATATCCTAAATTAGATTAGATTAGAAATGATACATTTTATGTTGCTAAATCAGTAAGCTGAGGTTTGACACAAAATAAAGCATGGCATATTTCAATTCCCCCAAAAATTCCCTTAGGAAAACAACAACTACAACTCACCGATTCCCAATGGCTTCAACATTTTTGGAAATTTTATATCTCAGATTCTGGTGGAAAATGCTGCAGAAAAATGACCTGAGGGACCGCCTCCCTGCCCAAAAGAGCTTTACACTCCGCTGCCACCAACTCGCTACTGGTCCCTGGCCCTAAAGAAGTCCGCCTGGCCTCAACCAGGGCCAGAGCATTCTCTGTTCTGGCCCCCACCTGGTGGAACGAGCTCCCGGAGGAGACCAGGGCCCTGACGGAGCTTACAGCATCGCAGGACCTGCAAAAAGGAGCTCTTCCACCAGGCATTTGGTTGAGACCAGGCACAACCAACAACGAATGAAGGGCCTCCGTTCTCCCCCCTTCCTCCCAGAACTCCTCCAGAGCGCTCTGGACCTGTTGTGCCATTGCACTATTGCATTGTTGTACTGTTATATTATATTGTTATTAGGGGCAAAGCCCGTTGCATCCAAGAATACAACTGGCGCTACAGCTTGGCAGTGGGAAGAGGAAGGGGAGGAGTTGTCCAGTCTGCAAGGGCATGGGGTTGAATGTGTGTGTTGTGTGGGAGGTTGTGGTGGCATGGTGGCAAATGAGGATATGGGTGTGGAGAGATGGGTGTCAAGAACCTGTGCTGTGGAACGTTCATTGAGTGTGGGAGAGGAGTGACCTTTGGGAATTTTGGCATAGTGGATACAGATGAGCTTTCCAGAGCCATGTCTTCAGATATGTGAGGGGGAAATCAGACGGGAGACTCTTCTTAGGGGAAGATTACATGGCAACCAATTTCTCCCGGTTCTGCGTCATTTCCCTTCCTGTGTGAATTAGGCCACAGACACCGAAATGCCCCCCTGCCCTAATACACATGGGGTAGTCAAAGTACACAGGTGTCCACCCTGTTCCTTCTGTCTCCATTTTTTTACTGTTGATAAAATGTTATGTGCCCACATGCTTCTGTCATGGTTGCTTAGAAGAACGGATTTTTGTACTCTATTGCTTACTATCCAAAGGAGTCAAAGCGGTTTACAAACAACTTTTCCATTCGTCTCCCCACAATAGTCAACCTGTGAGGTATGTGGGGTTGTGAGAGGTCTAAGAGAACTGGGAATGGGCTGCAGTGACCCAGCAGGCCTCAGGTGTCTCAAAGCATTTTCCAATCGTCTTCCCTTTCTCTCCCCATGGCAGACTCCTCATGAGGAAGGTGGGGTAGCGAGCCCCACCTCCCACATTTCAGAAGGTGCTTCAGCCACTTTCTACCATAAGGTTCTGTTAACCAAGGTTTAGAGGGACACCACTTGAGTGAGACAGGACACATTTATTCAACATTATGCTATTGATCTCCAGTCACACAGCGATGCTGAATTTGGGAAGGCAGAATTGCATTCTATTTTTAGTTGTGATTCCCCCACACACACTTCATAGAATCATAGAGTTGGAAGGGGCCATACAGGCCATCTAGTCCAACCCCCTGCTCAATGCAGGATCAGCCCAAAGCATCCTAAAGCATCCAAGAAAAGTGTGTATCCAACCTTTGCTTAAAGACTGCCAGTGAGGGGGAGTTCACCATCTCCTTAGGCAGCCTATTCCACTGCTGAACTACTCTGGCTGTGAAATTTTTTTTCCTGATATCTAGCCTATATCGTTGTACTTGTAGTTTAAACCCATTACTGTGTGTCCTCTCCTCTGCAGCCAACGGAAACAGCATCCTGCCCTCCTCCAAGTGACAACCTTTCAAATACTTAAAGAGGGCTATCATATCCATTCTCAACCTCCTTTTCTCCAGGCTGAACATTCCCAAGTCCCTCAACCTATCTTTATAGGGCTTGGTCCCTTGGCCCCAGATCATCCGCGTCGCTCTCCTCTGTACCCTTTCAATTTTATCTATGTCCTTCTTGAAGTGAGGCCTCCAGAACTGCACACAGTACTCCAGGTGTGGTCTGACCAGTGCCGTATACAATGGGACTATGACATCTTGTGATTTTGATGTGATGCCCCTGTTGATACAGCCCCAAATGGCATTCGCCTTTTTTACCGCTGCATCACACTGCCTGCTCATGTTTAGTTTACAATCCACAAGTACCCCAAGGTCTTGTTCACACACAGTGTTACCTAGAAGCGTATCCCCCATCCAGTAGGCATGCTTTTGATTTTTCTGACCCAGATGCAGAACTTTACACTTAACTTTATTAAATTGCATCTTGTTCTCATTTGCCCATTTTTCCATTGTGTTCAGATCTCGTTGAACTCTGTCTCTATCTTCTGGAGTATTTGCCAGTCCTCCCAATTTGGTGTCATCTGCAAACCTGATGAGTAGTCCCTCCACCCCCTCATCTAGATCATTAATAAAAATGTTAAAAAGTACCGGGCCGAGCACCAAGCCCTGAGGCACCCCGCTACTCACCTCTCTCCAGTCTGATGAAACACCATTGACAACAACTCTTTGAGTGCGGTTCTCTAACCAATTGCCTATCCACCTAACTATCTGAAAATCCAGATTACAGTCCTTCAATTTATCCATCAGAACATCATGGGGAACCTATCAAAAGCTTTACTAAAATCCAAGTAAACGACATCAACCGAATTTCCACGATCCAGCAAACCTGTTACTTGGTCAAAAAAGGAAACCACGTTGGTCTGACAGGACCTGTTGGAGACAAATCCATGGTGACTTCCTTGGATCATCAAATTGTCCTCCAGATGTTTGCAGATCGCTCCAGATGTTTGCAGATTTAATATCTGCTCCATTATCTTACCCACAACAGAGGTCAGACTCACTGGTCTGTAGTTTCCCAGGTCATCCTTCCTCCCTTTTTTGAAGATCGGAATAACATTTGCTCTCTTCCAGTCCTCCGGGACATCTCCAGTCCTTAAAGAGGTCCCGAAGATGATGGACAAGCATTCTGCAAGTTCTCTGGAAAGTTCTTTGAGCACTCTCGGGTGCATTTCATCCGGCCCAGGGGATTTGAACTCATCCAGTGCAGCTAAATGCCTCTCGACAACCTCTCTATCCATGTCAACCTGCCACCCAGACACTATCCTTTGGCTATGGCCATCTCTAGATGTGCCTAAACACTTTGACCTGTGGGAAAAAACAGATGTAAAATAGGCACTAAGCCTTTCTGCTTTCTCTGCATCTTCCATTAGAGTTTGTCCATCCGCACCCAACAGTGGGCCTATTGCCTCCTTTACTTTACATTTGCTCCTCACATAACTGAAAAATCTTTTCTTGTTACAATGGGCTTCCCTGGCCAATCTTAGCTCACTCTCAGCTTTTGCCTTTCTGATGATTGATCTACAGTGCCTAGTAACCTGTAGGTACTCTTCTTTAGAGCTCTGTCCTTCCCTCCATTTCCTGAACATTTTCCTTTTCTTTCTTAGTTCCTCTTGAAGTTCTCGGTTCATCCAAATAGGCTTCTTAGAGCTCCTGCAGTGTTTTCGTCTTTCTGGGATAGTAATTGATTGAGCATGCAATAGCTCTTGTTTGAGTAGCGCCCACTCTTCACATGCTCCCTTCCCTTCCAGCATTCTCGTCCACGGTATGACACTCATCGTGCCTCTGAGTTTATTAAAGTTTGCCCTACGAAAATCCAACATCCGCGTCTGGCTACAACCTTCCTTTCCTCCCCATATCAAAAGGAATTCTATGAGGACATGGTCACTTCCCCCTAGGGTCCCCACCTCCTTCACCTCATCCACCAACTCTTGCCTGTTGGTCAGTATTAAGTTCAGTATGGCTGAACCTCTTGTGGGTTCATCTACCATTTGATAAATGAAATTGTCAGCCAGCCAGATCAGAAAGTTGCATGACTGAGGACGCTTTGCAGTTTGTTTCCCAGCACACATCTGGGAAATTGAAGTCACCCATGATGACAAGGTCCTGCCACTTGGATATTTTCTCAAGCTGCTCACAAAGTGCAGCATCCACATCCTCTCGTTTGTCAGGCGGTCGGTAGCAGACACCAACCACCACACTGTTTGTTTTCCCCTCGCTTATTTTCACCCAGATGCTTTCCATTGTAGATATGCTCTCCTTCACTACAATTTCCTGACAGGTAAGCCCTTTCCTCACATACAGTGCCACTCCTCCAGCTCTTCGATCTATTCTGTTTTTTCTGAACAGTTCATATCCATCCGCCATTACATTCCAGTACTTCCTTTGTGTTGAGCTCACTAATGGTCTCAATATGGGGCTGCACAGAGACGGACTGTTGCATTTACCTGTAACTGTTGTTTATCAATGTCTTGTGTGCAGACACACATTCCCTCCCTCCTACTCTGCTTTGAGCTCTCAAAGAAAACAAATGAAATAATTCTGAGATATTCAATTTTGTTAATAAATGAATTTTTAGTTCTTGATCATTTGACTTGATAGTTTTTTTTCTTTCTTGTGGACTTATGGCAGGTCAGGGGAGAAACTGACGGTGGCAGCATCTCGCCCTCAGAACATGTGATGTGACCTGTGGGAAAGCTGGTGCACGTGTAGATTGTACAGCAGGCACCCCCTTTGGAGTGTTTTAGCTAGTAAAAGTTCTCCGCAGCCTGCACATGCATGTGTGCATAAAAGACATTGATGAACAATAGTTACGGTTACAATAGTTACAAAGTCTCATTTTTATCATACTCTGGGGGAATATGTTTTGAGAAGATTCATAGAGAATGTATAATTGTTAGGAATTTCTCTCTGAGATCTGCAAAGCAAGCTGGAGTACTTTTATCAAAAAATAGTCTTGAAGAGTTGTTTTTGTTTAATTTTATTTTGAACGTCTAGACATGTTACACTCAGCCTGCATTTCTTCAGTTGTTTTGTTTTGTTTGTTCCATATAAATAGCATTTTTAATACTAGTTAACATCAGGCAAACTGATCCTTCAAGTTGTTCCCTGGTATAAATATTGAAACAAGTAGAACTTGTTGTGGAATGGATTCCTTGATCATGTTCACTCTAGTAACATGATTCCTGACCCCAAATCACTTCTGAAACCTTACTCTGCTTCTTCTTCAAGATCTCTACCTCATTTTAAATTAATTCTTCAATCTCGGAAATTGTAATTAATATTAAAATGACTGGTGCTGAATCAATTATGTCTCTGTTACTGGAATAATTAAAATCAACAACCCTAAACACAAGATTTATACCTCTTATACATGTGGGTCTGCACACAAAGAGGGATGATGAACTGAAACAAGGTTTTCTATTCCTTGGCTCCACCATCAATCAAAAGGGCGAAGAAATCAGAAGAAGACTGAGGCTGGGAAGGGCAGCCATGAAGGACCTAGAAAGGATTCAAGTTAATTCATGCCACAGTATCCTACTCCCCGTTATTATGTATGGGAGTGAAAGTTGGACAATGAAGAAAGCTGACAAGAAAGGACATTCCTTTGAAATGCAATGTGGAAAGAAAATGTAATGGATACCATGGATTCCCCAAAAGAAAAACCAGTGGGCCCTAGATCAAATTAAGCCTGAACTATCCCTACAAACTAAAATGATTAAACTAAGGTTATTGTATAATACGAAGAGTCATTGGAAAAGACAATAACGCTAGGAAAGGTTGAAGAAAAAAAGGAAGACCCAATATGAGCTGGACTGACTCAAACAAAGCCACACCACTCAGCTTCTAGGGCTGCTAATGACAGAACATTTGAGAGGTCATTGAATACACAGGGTCACCATAAGCTGTAAACAACTTGATGGCACTTAACACATGCATACACAATGCTTATCACCATTTTTATGTAATATGGGTACCTAATACATATAGGATCTTCTGTAACTTTTCTTACTGTCTGAGCTGTGGCGTTCCAATACTCTCATGTCAGTCTTTTCATTTCACAATGGAGAAGTCTTGCAAGTCAAGCTCTTTCAGTGCAACCTGCCTTATACACTACTAGATTTGCAGTAAATAAATAAGTATTCCTAAAGCACATTTCTTCAGAGTTCTTCACAAATATTCTTAAAAAGCAGTCCTAGGCTAGCAAGAAGTGCTAAACATAGCAAAAAAAAGGTAGAGCTGAGAAAGCTCTGACAGAACTGCTCTGCTACCACTTCACTCTGCTGAATCCCAAGATCCATCAAGGGGAGGAGTGCCAGCACCCAGGAAGGACCCAGTGCCAACCTACATCCTAGCGCCTAGGGCAGTGGTCCCCAACCCCTGGTCCGGGGACCAGTGCCGGTCCGTAGATCAGTGGGTACCGGGCCGCGGCTCCTCCTCGTCCTCCTCCCCAGCAGCTGCCTCGGGGGCTGCCCTGCCACTCTGCTGCCAGCTCACCTTTGGTGCTCTCCAGCAGCCTCCATGGCTGGGGCTCTTCCTCGGCGTGGCACTGCGCAGCTCTGCTGGCAGGAAAACAAGTGGAGCAGGGGCTTGGGCGGCAGCGGCGATGTCCCACAGCAAAAGACTACCCCCCTCCCGGGCCTCAGCAAAATTGTCAAGCGTTGACTGGTCCCCGGTGATAAAAAGGTTGGGGACCACTGGCCTACGGCATTGCTGGGTGAAACAGGCTCTGCCCCTAGTACTTTCAATATGAAGATCTTTCTTCAACAAAGTGTACTTATTGGGAGAAATTGACTGGGACCTTACACCTAGGGCTGGTCACAGTCTTGTTAGATTGGTTCTTAGAGCAGTTCTGTCAGAGCTCTCTCAGTCCCTCCCACCTCACAGAAAAGGGAAGAGAGAGGAAGGGAAGGCAATTGTAAGCTGCTTTGAGACTCCCAACTCTTCTTCTAGTCCAGCAAGGTGCTCACATGCTGTAACCACTATCCTACTCTAAATTTCCAGGGTACAGCTATACAGGAGTACATAGTGGGACAGAGAGCCACTGCAGCATAGTGAATAATACCTCGGCTATACAAGGTCCTAAAATTAAAGTCTTTGCTGGCGTATAAGACTACTAGGAATGCAACGGGTGCTAGCAAAGTGCCCCAACGGAGAAGCAGGCTTCAACCCTACCTTAAGTCATGGCTGGCGGCTGGGGCAAGTTGGACGGAGGTGGGTGTGCTGGCGCAGGGTGCTGGAGGCATGCGGTGTGCTGGCGGCTGGGGTGAAGGCAAGGCAGTCGGGCGTCGAGGAGCGTGGTGGAGGAGCCTATAGGCCTGGGCTGCCGTCTTTGGAGGCGGCCAGGCAGGCATGGCCGCTGGTGGGTGCGTTGGGCTGGCAGCCAAGGCAAGTCAGCAGAGAAACTGTCTGCCCGCGAAGCTGGCTGTGCAGGTCGTGACCAGCCTCTGGAGGTGGGTGCTCCAGGGGCCAGCCCAATCTGGCCATGCCCAGTGAGCGCACCTGATGTGTCCTGGACAGTGTTCTGCCCATAGGGACCTTTATCAATTATTAGGGAGAACAAATATGGAGTGTGTACCAATGCAGGTTAGTAGAACAAGCCTCCAACAATAAAACAGACTGGCAATGAAGCCAGTTGCGCAAAAAGATACTAAAGGTTCTAGAAAACTGTTGTTGGAAAGGGCTGCCCAGAGCCACTGCCCAGGCAGGACACACTGGCACCACGTGCCCCCCCCCCTCAGTCCACTCTTCATCTCCGATGTCACTGCTCCTCTCCAGACCACAAAGATCAGCTCCCCAGCCAGAAATGGCTGCTTCAGAGAGGGGAATCTGAGTCATTGTACGCTCCCCAGACCCCATCTCCAAATCTCAGGGAATATTCTCAACCCAGGGGTAGCCAACCTCCAGGTAGGGCCTGGAGAGCTCCTGGAATTACAGCTCCTCTCTAGACTATGAAGATCAGCTTCCCAGGCAAAATATGGCTGCTTAGGAGGATGAATAGGATTGCTGTGCAGAAGAAACATTTGAGGCCTACCATGCAGGGTTGTTGGGCGGGTGAAACAGGAGGCAAAAAACCTCCTGCAACAGTACTTAGTGTCATCTGCACAACAACCCTGTTTAGTAGACTTAAAATGTTTGGAGAGGTGGCAAAAAGAGACATTCATGACTTGGCGCCATCTTCCCTCCAGCAGCGAGGCCAGCCCAGCCCAGCAGGATGATACGTGAGAAGGGGCTTTTATGCAGGCTTCCTGCCAGCCAACTGCTAAACTGCATGCCCCTTCGGAAGGAATACGTGCCCCTGCCCAGACATCCCTGCGCTGCTGTTGGGAGAGCAGCAGCAACAACGGCTGCCCTCGGCACAACACAGAGAGAAAGGTGCTCCTGGCCTCCAGCAGTGGCTGTTAGAGGCTCCTTCACAGCAGGCCTGAAGGGAGGGGGGGGGGATGGACTCCTGATCAAGAGCAGCCATCGGCCCTGAGGGGAGGGGATTCCACTAACAGGAAAAAGGCAGATCCCTCGGACCACAGAGCATGCTTTAGGATTGCTTTAGGATGCTTAGGGCTGATCCTGCATTGGGCAGGGGGTTGGACTAGATGGCCTGTATGGCCCCTTCCAACTCTATGATTCTATGATTCTATTATTCATGCTGGCTAACTGGTGAGCCACCCTTGACCACTTGATCCCTATTATGTGGTAAAATGGGGAGACAACCCTCCAGATGTATGGCTAACCATGAGGGATCAACTAGAGCCTGTAAACTTGAGGCTAGAGCCAAGGAACTATAGGCACCTAGAACAGCACAAACCGATTTTATGCTAACTTAAGCAAGGAATAGTTACTTTCGTCCTGCTTTCTTTTCAAGAATCCCATCATCAGCCTGAAGATTTCAGTAATTTATCTTCTGCCTACCTCGAAAACAAAGGGCACATTATATCGGTGGTCCCCAACTACCGGGCTGAGTCCCGGTGTCAGGCCGTGAAGGCCCTGGCACCGGGCTGCGGCTCCCTCTCCCCGCCCCCCCCCCGCAGTAAGAAACTTCCCAGGCCGCAAGCTTGCGGCCCGGCAAGCTTCTTACTGTGGGAAGGGGGGAGAGGGAAGCAGGGCCGCTCACGCGCAATGTGCATGCGCGGCCAAAAATGCCCATGCACGGCACTTTCGCGCATGCGTATTGCGCATTTTCGGCCACGCATGCACGGCATGCGCAGCCAGGCAATCACCCTTCCTGCTGCCGCCGGACCCCAGTGTGAAAAAGGTTGGGGACCACAGCATTATATCATTAATAAAATAAAGAATGAGAATAAATGTAAATAATACAGTTAATTCAGCACTCAATTGAAACTAAGATTTTTACTTAAGCATACATTTTAACTCTTCCACTGAAATCAACAGAACTTAATTTGCTTGGATTATACCCCCAATACATCTGGAAGCTAATAAGAAATACTTTCTGGCTGCTGAGGATTCATCAGCTGGGAACCGCAGAGGATATTTATATCTTAATCACATGATAATTATAAACTAAAGTGATTCAGCCCACAAGAACACTTGAATTTCTAAGATGAATGAGATGACAGTTATCCAACATACTGACATGTTCGCCACCATGCCTGAGTACCTAGACTATCACATCTTAACCTGCATCTCACCCACAGTCACTTCCTCCCCAATTTGGCTATTACCTTCAACTCTTACTGCTGCTCTATTCCAACTCCAACTTTTGACTGGGAGCCAGGGTGGAAGGGTGTGTGTGTGTGTGTGTGAGCAATGCAGGTGGAAGGACAGATTATAAGTGGGTAACTCCAATGTGCTTTGATAGCTGGTTTCATTTGGACACTAGAAAAATTACAATTTAGATTATCAAACGGATTTCATTATAATCGCCCTTAACAACAGCTGGAAGAATTCCAGGCTCATGTCATCTGTCTGCTAAAACATTAAAAAAATTTTCAACATTATGCAAATTACTTTTTAAACCATTACTCTGTTCCCTTAGAATTCGAAATGTTTCACAAACTTGTTAAATTTGGCAGGAAGACAAATGGGGAAAACAGAATTTTATCCAAAGCTAAATTCCCTAGTCCAAGAGCTAATGAGGCAAGAAGTCTGCAGTAGGAAAGGGCAACAGAATAACATCCCTCTTATCACCCCTGCCCAGCAAACTCCATCCCTATCAACAACAACCCTTGCAGAAGGAGGAGAGGGGTAGAAAACTAGGGCTGAGTCTGTGCGGAGCTTTTATTCCAATCCCAGGTCGATTCAGTCCCTGCCAGCTCCACTTAATGCAATTTCCATTTTGATCTTGTCCTATTTAAATTTTCGCTCTGCAACAAGCATGATTGATCCAGAGTGACCCTACCTTTTCCACATGATATCCTAGGTGTAAATTACACGGAGCTTTTATTCCAACCCCAGGTCGATTCAGTCCCTGCCCTCTACACAGAATGCGATTTCTGTTTGGATTTGGGGCAATTTAAATTTTCCTTCTGCAGCAAGAAGGATTGATCCGGAGTGACCCTACCTTTATTGTGCGATATCTTTGAATGCTTTTAACGCTCAATATTTTTCAAATCCGGATTGGGAAAGAAAGCTCCGTGGTAGAAAACCTCTGATAGGCTACACCTGGTCATGTGACAAGCTTGCCTTAAAGGAGAAGCCCCTAATTTCTCTCAACTTCTGTGGGTCCTGGATTTTTTCTCCTTTCTCTGCCTTTTTCTATCCTCTCCTGCTGCCCCCCCCCCTCAAAAAAAATAAAGAGGCTCCCTGCTTGGCTCTTCTCCCCACCCTTCAAGAAAAGAAAGAAAGAGGCTTGGCTCCCCCCCCCTTCTGAACTTCCCTAACCACGTGCAGAAGACTTTCCTGTTTCAATGGGGGGGGGGGAGAGGAAGACCCGAGATCAAAGCGATCTGAATTCAACAGGATTGACAATGGAATAAACAAAGTAAGTGCAGACTCTGCCCTAGAGTGGATATAACCCTCAATATATGAAAAAAACAGTATGAGAAAGCATGCAGATCTCTTCTTATTCTAGCTGCTGAGCCTCTGTAATCAAAAAGCCCTGACTGGCCCAGGCTTCAGTTCAAAGGCTTCCTTGCTCCCAGGCTGCAAGTTTGCCTTAAAGGGGAAGCCCTAACTTCTCTCAGCAGAAGTTCCAGAAGCCCTAACGTCTCTCGGTAGAGATTTGCCTATGGGTTTTTTTCTCCCTCCTCTGTTGTCTCCAATCCTCTCTTCCCGTCCCCTTCAAGAAAAGAAAGCGACTCCTGCTGCGCTTAGATCCCCCCTCCCCTTCTGAGCTTCCCTAACTACATGCTGAACACTTTTCTGTTTCAATGGGGGGGGGATAGAGGAAGAGCCAAGTTCAAATCAATCTCGATTCAGCAGGATCCACAACTGAATAAACAAAGTGAGTGCAGATTCAGCCAAGGTTCCTTCCAACAGCCTGCCTCAAGGCCCCTTTTACAATATATTTTTAGTCACCTTAAGTTTTTCTTTGGAAAAAGAAAGATAATCAAATCAAATTATTATTTTTCTTTTGAAAAAGAAAAGTAGGATTAAATAATCCAATCAGAATATTCTCTAAATAGTAAAAAATGGCAAATGAAGATATCATTTCTGCACTATTATAGAAGCAAGAAAAGCAGTTTTAAAACTGAGCTTGACAGTTCTTCTGACGACGTGCACCTCAGTTTGGCTCTTACAGAGTAAGAGCCAGGCATCAGAAGGATCAATCGCAGACTTTTCCCACCCCATCCACCTCCTCTTAGTGCTTCCCAGAAGGGCAAAGAGCCATCAGGAGGCAAGCTGCAGGGCTCTGGGCAGCCCACCACTAGCCCACCGCCTCCCTCTGCCACAGCCCCACCCCTCCTGGATAATGGGAAATGCACACCGTTCACTGTGTTCCTGGTTGCCAGGAAAGTGAGGGAAGCTGGCTGGGCATGCACAATGGGAAGGTGAGGGAAGGGAGCTGGGAACTGCCACACAACCTTCCCCACCTTCCTGGCTGCTGAGAAGGCAAGGGTAGCCAGCTGGGTATGCTCTGGCAAGGTGTATACTGCTCCCTGCCTTCCTAGGTGCCAGGAAGGTGAGAGAGGCCAGCAGACTGTGCTCTACCACAGTGAGCTGTGTTCCCCGCCTTCCTGGCTGCTGGGAAGGTGAGGGAGGCCAGCAGGGTGCACTCCACCATCCCCCCCCCCAACTGGTTCACCTTGCTAGCCGGCCTCCCTTTCATTCTTTGTCCCATTTTTTAAATGGGCTATGTCCCTAATTCTAGAATACATTTTGGCATTTTCACAGGTTTGTGGTTGATAGGAATATTTTCTCCTTTTAGTGTTAACAGCTTGTCACTAAACAGGAATTATGCTAGAAATAGTAAATTTTATTTTCAGGAAGCTCAAAAGACAATATGCAAGGTCTACCAAATCCCCAAATTGGGAGCAGAGAAAGTTTCCCATATACTCAACATCTGGTTTTCCACCCAGCAGGACATTATGTTTGGTAGAGAAACATTTCCAGAATACAACATTGTGTTGCATTTTAAAATAGTATGGTTAGAATTAAATCTGATAACCCCCTACACTTGAATTAGTGACTTTCTGCCAGTGACCCTGATTTATAATCTATTTCTTTGTCAATAAGGAATTGGAAAAAGGGGGGGGGGAGATATCTAAGACCAAGCAGTAAGTTGTCAACTACGGGCAAAGAATTGGTAAATCACCATAGAACCTGGAATTCAGATTCTGATATCAGGCAATATCATACCCTTATCCATTGTTCCTCTCTATATTTGTGAAACAGTCTGGGGGGGGGGTGGAATGTGTCCGGCTGTCCAATTTGGAATAGAGCCAATCAGGGTGCAGCCAGCAAAGCCCCTGCAGCTCCCACTCCTCCGTCCCTGGACTCTAGCCTCTTTGCTCTCAGACGCCTCAGTGCCTGGAGCCAGCAGCAGGTAAGGGGAGAGGGCCCTGGGCAAAGGGTCCTTCTGGAGGGCCTACTAACGAGGGAACCCTTTCAAGGCCTGTTCTTAGGAACGGGCTTGGAAGCTAGTCTAGTATCTTCCTTATTTTTATTATGAGGTGTGCAACTTGTTCAGTTCTCAGATTCAGAAGAGTTACAGCTTTCCTGTATCCAGTGATTCATTATCAAACTTTGTTTCCAGAATGTTCTGAACCCTTTGTTATCTCTGAACAGGTGCAGACGTATAAGATGCGAAGAAAACATTTTAGATTACAAAGTATTTTAAGTTCCAGAAGTGGTGACAGGACACAAAGTAGGGCAGAATACATACAATATAAAGCAATGACCAGAACAAAGCAGAAAGCAGCAACACTGGAACAAACAAACAATAACAAAATGTAATTTTGTAATGAGCACAACAAAGTTTGAGTCCACTGACACCTTTAAGACCAACTTTTAAAATTAGCCCTTGTCTGTTAATGCTGTTGTTTCTCCATCATAGCAAAGCTCCTTTATTCTGGAGGAAGGTTTCTAACTCTTCTGAGCACAGTGATAGGACATAAGAAGTTCCTGAATTATCATACTGTTGCACAATTGTGCAGCAGAGGAAAAAACACACTGCACATCTGTAACCATGAGTGTCTAAATAAATGGGGTAAGGGGTCCTGGGAGGAGTTGGTGTCAAGGATGTTGAGGACTCCCAGGAAGACAAGGCTGAAGTGGATCATGCCACTGGGCATCTGCGGTGTCTTCCAGCACCCACCACAGGACCATGTGCCAGCTGTGGGGCCCAGCATCCACAGAGCATTTGCAAGTCCCATGAGGCCATTTGCCGGGCCTGCAGCAAGAACGGGCACATAGCCCAAGTGTGCCATTCTCAGCCTGTGTCCATGTTGCAGCAACAATCCGCTGAGGACACACCCTACCAAGGGGATCAACAAAGAACAAACAAATGTGAACTTCACAGTGTGAGCCTGCTGCAGCCAGTCACCCATGTCATCTGATCACCAGTACCCACTTGGTCTGCATCAACTCCATGTGCAATGGCCTCAAGAAGATCTGGCTGTCAGTGAGCATAGAGGAGGCTTCCTGTTCCAGAGAACTGGACACTGGGACATCTATTTCCATTATTTCTAGTTTGACTCTTAAATGCCTGTGGCCTGACAGAAGTTCCCCTCTGCAAACTTTCATTGCAAAGTTCACTGCAAAGTTCATTGTTTAAGACTTCCAGGCTGGCTGCATTCCAGTATGAGGTGTGGGTGATTTTGTCTTTGTTTTGAGAACTTTTCTTGTCATCTGCCTCTGGTTGTTGTCGAAGGAGAGTGCCCCAATCTCCTGGAATCACCGTAAGTGGAATCTATTTGCTCCAGATCACATCATCAGAGGATGTTTGCAGCAAGTTTCCAGCCAGTTTTGACAACTTGCTCAGCCGTTACATTGGCCTCCTGGTTTCCTTGGCTCTTGACCCGAGGTGGCGTCCATCTGCCTCAAGGACAGAAGGGTTCCCTTCACTTAAAGTCCCATATCAACATGGAGCTTAACAAGCTTCTGGCAGAGGGCATCCTTTAGCCGGTGCCAAACATACGTTGGGAGACCCCATCAAGCCAAATGGGGACATCAGCATCTGCATGGACTGCATCCTGAATAAGGCACTGCAATACCACTCTTACCCAGTGCCTGTTATCAGCCACCTTTTGGCATCTCTGGCAGGGGGCAAGGTCTTTGCCAAACTCGACCTAGCCCAGGTTTACCAGCAACCGCCAGTTGATGACGCTGAGGACCAAACAATTCTCACCCATGGAGGTATTTTAGGTCAAGCACCCGCAATTCTGTGTCAGCTTGACACTGAATCTCGCAAATCAAACCCAGAAAGGAAACTAACAACAGATGACCCAACCTGTAAGTAGAAGAAGAAGAAGAGTTGGTTCTTATATGCCGCTTTTCCCTACCCAAAAGAGGGTCAAAGCAGCTTACAGTCGCTTTCTGTTGATGGGCTGGAGACTCCGCACCCTCCTGGACCAGTTGCACCCAGACCATGATGCAACCGTGTGAGCACATAAAGAATTCTTCACTGCACCCTGCACTTTCACCCATGACAACCCCAACTGGATCCCAGCCACCATTACACAGGCAACTGGTCCCGTGTCCTACCGTGTCCAAGCCTCTGACAGCCGCAACTTCCACCAGCACGAATCCAGACCAGCTGCACCAGAGGCACTGCTGAGCCCAGCAACCACAGTGGTCACTGCTGCTAACAGATAGCCCATCCAGCCTATTACAGCAACGTAACTGTCTGTGCAGATGCTGACCAAGCCAGCGCCCAGCTTTCCAGCAGCCCCTGTCACTCCACAGGACCTCGCCCAACCTGTCTCTGCTCCAGAACTAAACCAGTTTACATGACATTCCACAGCACCATCTCCTAAGTGACTAAGACATGCCTTCTTTCATCTTTCACAGAATTTTCAAAAGGTAACATTAACTGTTCAGTTCAGAAAGTCATTGGTGCAGAGAGCGCATAAAGATGTTAAAGAAGAGCTAGTTTTTATATGCCACTTTTTCTCTACCCAAAGGAGTCTCAAAGCAGCTTACAGTCGCCTTCCCTTTCCTCTCCCCACAACAGACACCCTGTGAGGGAGGGGAGGCTGAGGAAGCCCTGATATCACTGCTCAGTCAGAACAGCTTTATCAGTGCTGTGGCGAGGAGTGGGGAATCACCCCCAGTTCTCCAGATTAGAGGCCACTGCTCTTAACCAAAACACCATTTTAGAGAATTAGGTATGTATACGAGAGATACTTAGCTGCATGTGGGGGAGTGCAGAATCAAATCCGGCTCATAGAATCATAGAATAATAGACTTGGAAGGGACCTCATGGGTCATCTAGTCCAACCCCCTGCACTATGCAGGACACTCACATCCCAATCGCTCATCTACTGTAACCTGCCACCCCTTTGCCTTCACGGAATCAGCCTCTCAGTCAGATGGCTCTCCAGCCTCTGTTTAAAAATTTCCAAAGATGGAGAACCCACCAACTCCTGAGGAAGCCTGTTCCACTGAGAAACCACTCTAACTGTCAGGAACTTCTTCCGGAAGTTTGGATGGAATTTCTTTTGAATTAATTTCATCCCATTCGTTCTGGTCCGTTCCTCTGGGGCAAGAGAGAACAACTCTGCTCCATCCTCCACATGACACCCTTTTAAATACTTGAAGATGGTTATCAGATCCCCTCTCTGTCGTCTCCTCTCTAGGCTAAACAGACCAAGCTCCCCCAACCTTTCTTCATATGTCTTGGTCTCCAAACTCCTCACCATCTTGGTTGCCCTCCTCTGGACACGTTCTAGTTTAGTTCGCCAGATTAAAAGTCCGCACTGGGAGATTCTTTTGTCTGTATTTTATGTTTATAAATTGGGATTTTCTCGGGGGGGGGGGTTAGTCTCGTCATCTGCTACATGTACTCACTGATGAGATCATCAATAAAGTGCTGTTTGTTTGCCCAACAGCCTGGTGTTCCTCCTATGAACCCACATATTTTACCAAAGCAAAAGATCAAACTCGGAGATTATCATCTTATTATAGAACCAGTAGGCTACATTGGTCTGACTGAGCTTATCCTAACACACAGGATTGTTGTAAGGATAAAATGGAGAAGAGGGAAATGTTGTACACCATTCTGAATCCTCCCATTATGTAGAAAAACAGCATAAATAAATGAATTAATAAATGATTGGTTAAAGAGCCAGTTTGGGTAGTGGTTAGGAGTGTGGACTTCTAATCTGGCACGCCAGGTTCGATTCTGCACTCCCCCACATGCAACCAGCTGGATGGCCTTGGGCTCGCCACGGCACTGATAAAACTGTTCTGACCGGGCAGTGATATCAGGGCTCTCTCAGCCTCACCCACCTCACAGGGTGTCTGTTGTGGGGAGAGGAATGGGAAGGTGACTGCAAGCCGCTTTGAGCCTCCTTCGGGTAGGGAAAAGCGGCATATAAGAACCAAATCTTCTTCTTCTTCTTCTTCTTCTTCTAAATTCTCCCACACTACAATAAAAAAACAACATTGATAGGCAGTTTAACAGAAATAACTTTTCACATAATGCCAAATTAATTACTTCCAGAAAAAGTGAAAAAATAAGTACCACCCTAAACAGAGTCATAGCCATCCAAGTCAACTGATGTTAACAGCCTTGGAAGTTTCTTAACTCAGCTTAGGATAGTCATGTTTTTGTGGATTACAAAGAAGAGTTGGTTTTTATGCTCCACTTTTATCTACCTGAACGAGTCTCAACATGGTTTACAATCGCCTCTGTCTACAACAGACAACCTGTGAGGTAGGTGAGGCTGAGAGAGTTCTGATAGAACTGTGACTAACCCAAAGTCACCCAGCTGGCTGCATGTGGAGGAGGAGGAGGAGTGGGGAATCACCCCCAGTTCTCCAGATTAGAGGCCACTGCTCTTAACCACTATACCATTCTGGAGAATTAGGTATGTATACGGGAGACACTTGGCTACCAGCGTAGGTAAGGTTGTCCTCTAGTCAACATCATCATCATCATCATCATCATCATCATCATCATCATCATCAGAGTAATATAACAGCAGAAACTGAATGTGAACTGAGGATGGATAGATTTTGTTAAAAGGAAACGTCCACACGGGGGCTTCCATGTTATTTATTCCAAATCACAGTTTATCATTTCAGCAGGTTTCAGGTATCTGATTAAGGGACTTTTTAAAGTTTCTCCCCCCCCCACACACACACTCACACACACACACACACACAATCATGTTGGCTGCGTAGATGCTGCTGGACTCTAATCTAGCTGCTCTACCTTCTGAAACTATGTTAGGGCTTGAATAATTTTTCCCTCTGTTGATTGTGCAACCTGCCATTTCCTGATTGCCATGTGATTTTATGGATCAGCACAGCACTGCAAATAACAGAAAATAACATCAGGGCACTTGGGATGATGAGTAGTAGCCCTCCCCCCCCCTCCTGAATGCAAGCACACCAGAGTGTTCCTTGCACAGGGCACTTCAACAATCCTTATCCCAGCCTTGCTCAACTTTTTAAATGTTGGGAAACCCCAGAAACATTCTTCAGGCTTCAAGAAACCCCAGAAGTGCTGAATATGGTTGGGAACCGCACATGGCCACCCAGGGCCCCCTTCCCCTTCCAGGCCCATCTTCTGGGAGCGGGGCAGGTCATAGGGTTATATTACCCATTATTTGTTTAACATATTTTAAACATATTAATTAACTCCCACCCTTCCAGGAAACCCTTCCAGGGCCCTCAGGAAACCCCAGGGTTTCATAAAGCTCTGGCTGAGAAAGGCTGACTTATCCCATAAAAGTGAAAAACAAAATAAGCTCAGATTTTTGCTCTGTGGCAGCATTTTCAGGGTTACGACGGCCCATTGGGACCTCGCTGAAGCTTCTGCGATGGCTTGCTACTCTCTCGACCTCTGAGCACGCCGCGTGCCATTGGGAGCAGGCCCTGGGCCCCCCTTCCCCGCGGGCAGCCGGACGAGGACGCTTCCTTCCCTGAACTTGGCCGCTGCGGGGCCTCTGGCGGAGGCTGGAGGGCAGCCCCCGCGCGCCCCTGGGGGAGCCGAGGAGGGCCCCGGGCGGCTCGTGCTCCTTCCGCGATCGCCAGGGGCCTCCCCCCCCCCCCCGAGCCTGCCCTGGGCCCGCCCGAGATCCTGAGAGCGGCGCGACAAATCCGGGCCGGGGTCGCCGGAGCCCCGGAGGGGGGGAGGGGAGGGGGGAGTGGAGAGGGGGGGCTGCTGCTGCTGCTGCTGCTGCTGCTGCTGGAGGGCCCTCCCCGCCCCCCCATCCCCGCCCCCCCCCCCGGGCCCACCTTGGCTTTCTGCCGGGCGCTGAAGCGCAGCTGGTGGGCGAAGGGGCTCCGCACGGGCGGCCCTCGCGGCTCCTGCTCCTCCTCCGCTCTGCCGCCGCCTCCGCCTCCGCCCCGGGCGCAGCATCCCCGGCCCCGCAGCCTCATGATGCCGCCCAGGCCAGGCCGGGCCGGGCCCACGACCACGACGACACGGACGACGACCGGGAGGGGGAGGGGAGGGGGGAGGAGGCGGGGGCGACGCGGCGCGGGGCGGGGAGGGGGCGCGGGGGGAGGAGATCCGCCGGTCCCCGGAGAGAGAGCGAGAGAGAGAGAGAGAGGCGCTCCTGTCAGCCTCCAGCGCCGCCCTCGGGGTGCGCCTGCGCGCTGCGCCCAGTGATGCGCGGGGGCAGGATGCGGACGGAGGGAGGGAGGGAGGGAGGGGGAGAGCCCCCCCCCGCCGGATGTTCAGCCGCGTGGGCGGGAAATCAAAGCTCTCCCCCTCCCCTCCCCTCCCCTCCCCTCCCCCCCCCGCCGGAGCACCTGTTCCCGCCCGCCCTGGCTGGCTGGCTGGCCGGGCTGGCCTGGCGGGCGGGCGGCGTCGAGGGGCGCCTCCGCTGAGGAGGGCGGGCGGGCGGGCAGCCGCGGCGCTGAGCGAGCCTCCCATGGCCGGCTCCTGTCAGTGTCTCAGTCCTCGGAAACCCGTCTTTGCCTTCCAAGCAGCCCTGCTTCCAAAACCCACAAAGAGCCCGCTTGGTGGCCCGGCTGAGGGCGGCAGCGTCTGAGGTGGCCAGCTGAGTCGGGCGTGGGCCAGTCGCAGCCCTGATAACGCTGCTCCGACTGAGCCCTGAGCCTCCCCTCCCGCACAGGGTGTCTGTTGTGGGGAGAGGAAAGGGAAGGCGACTGGAAGCCACTTTGAGCCTCCTTCGGGTAGAGAAAAGCGGCATCTAAGAACCAACTCTTCTTCTTCTCCTTTAGTAATCTCAGGGCTCTCTCAGCCTCCTCTTCCTCACAGGGTGTCTGTTGTGGGGAGAGGAAGGGAAGGCGACTGGAAGCCGCTTTGAGCCTCCTTCGGGTAGAGAAAAGTGGCATATAAGAACCAACTCTTCTTCTTCTCCTTCAGTAATCTCGGGGCTCTCTCAGCCTCCCCTCCCTCACAGGGTGTCTGTTGTGGGGAGAGGAAAGGGAAGGGGATTGGAAGCCACTTTGAGCCTCCTTCGGGTAGAGAAAAGCGGCATCTAAGAACCAACTCTTCTTCTTCTTCTTCAGTAATCTCAGGGCTCTCTCAGCCTCCCTCCCTCACAGGGTGTCTGTGGTGGGGAGAGGAAAGGGAAGGCGACTGGAAGCCCCTTTGAGACTCCTTCGGGTAGAGAAAAGCAGCATCTAAGAACCGACTCTCCTTCTTCTCCTTTAGTAATCTCAGGGCTCTCTCAGCCTCCCCTCCCTCACAGGGTGTCTGTGGTGGGGAGAGGAAAGGGAAGGTGACTGGAAGCCACTTTGAGCCTCCTTCGGGTAGAGAAAAGCGGCATCTAAGAACCAAGTCTTCTTCTTCTCCTTTAGTAATCTCAGGGCTCTCTCAGCCTCCTCTTCCTCACAGGGTGTCTGTTGTGGGGAGAGGAAGGGAAGGCGACTGGAAGCCGCTTTGAGCCTCCTTCGGGTAGAGAAAAGTGGCATATAAGAACCAACTCTTCTTCTTCTCCTTCAGTAATCTCGGGGCTCTCTCAGCCTCCCCTCCCTCACAGGGTGTCTGTTGTGGGGAGAGGAAAGGGAAGGGGATTGGAAGCCACTTTGAGCCTCCTTCGGGTAGAGAAAAGCGGCATCTAAGAACCAACTCTTCTTCTTCTTCTTCAGTAATCTCAGGGCTCTCTCAGCCTCCCTCCCTCACAGGGTGTCTGTGGTGGGGAGAGGAAAGGGAAGGCGACTGGAAGCCCCTTTGAGACTCCTTCGGGTAGAGAAAAGCAGCATCTAAGAACCGACTCTCCTTCTTCTCCTTTAGTAATCTCAGGGCTCTCTCAGCCTCCCCTCCCTCACAGGGTGTCTGTGGTGGGGAGAGGAAAGGGAAGGTGACTGGAAGCCACTTTGAGCCTCCTTCGGGTAGAGAAAAGCGGCATCTAAGAACCAAGTCTTCTTCTTCTCCTTTAGTAATCTCAGGGCTCTCTCAGCCTCCTCTTCCTCACAGGGTGTCTGTTGTGGGGAGAGGAAGGGAAGGCGACTGGAAGCCGCTTTGAGCCTCCTTCGGGTAGAGAAAAGTGGCATATAAGAACCAACTCTTCTTCTTCTCCTTCAGTAATCTCGGGGCTCTCTCAGCCTCCCCTCCCTCACAGGGTGTCTGTTGTGGGGAGAGGAAAGGGAAGGGGATTGGAAGCCGCTTTGAGACTCCTTCGGGTAGAGAAAAGCAGCATAGAAGAACCAACTCTTCTTCTTCTCCTTCAGTAATCTCGGGGCTCTCTCAGCCTCCCCTCCCTCCCAGGGTCTCTGTTGTGGGGAGAGGAAAGGGAAGGCGATTGGAAGCCACTTTGAGACTCCTTTGGGTAGAGAAAAGCGGCATCTAAGAACCAACTCTTCTTCTTCAGTAATCTCAGGGCTCTCTCAGCCTCCCCTCTCTCATAAGGACTCTGTTGTGGGAAGAGGAAAGGGAAGGCAAATGGAAGCCGCTTTGAGCCTCCTTCGGGTAGAGAAAAGCAGCATCTAAGAACCAACTCTTCTTCTTCTTCACTAATCTCAGGGCTCTCTCAGCCCCACCTCCCTCACAGGGTGTCTGTGGTGGGGAGAGGAAAGGGAAGGCAACTGGAAGCTGCTTTGAGACTCCTTCGGGTAGGGAAAAGCAGCATCTAAGAACCAACTCTTCTTCTTCTTCAATAATCTCGGGGCTCTCTCAGCCCCACCTCCCTCACTGGGTGTCTGTGGTGGGGAGAGGAAAGGGAAGGCGACTGGAAGCTGCTTTGAGACTCCTTTGGGTAGGGAAAAGCAGCATCTAAGAACCAGCTCTTCTTCTTCTTCTTCAGAAATCTCAGGGCTCTCTCAGCCTCCCCTCCTTCACAGGGTTTCTGTTGTGAATCATAGAATCATAGAGTTGGAAGGGACCTCATGGGCCATCTAGTCTGCACTATGCAGGACACTCACATCCCTCTCGCTCCTCCACTGTCACCTGCTACTCCCTTGAACACTCACAGAATCAGCCTCTCCGTCAGAGGGCTCTCCAGCCTCTGCTGATAATTTTCCAAAGATGGAGAACCCACCTCCTCCCTAGGAAGCCTGTTCGACTGGGTAACCACTCTGTCAGGAACTTCTTCCGGATGTTTAGATGGAATTTCCACTGGTTCTGGTCCATCCCTCCGGGGCAAAAAAGAACGACTCTGCTCCATCCTCGATATGGCAGCCTTTTAAATACTTCAAGATGGTTATCAGATCCCCTCTCACTCGTCTCCTCTCCAGGCTAAACAGATCAAGCTCTCCCAACCTTTCTTCATACGTCTTGGTCTCCAACCCCCTCACCATCTTTGTTGCCCTCCTCTGGACACGCTCCAGTTTGTCTACATCCCTCTTCAACTGGAGTGCCCAAAACTGAACACAAGACTCCAAGTGAGGCCGAACCAGAGCAGAGGAAAGCGGTACCATCACCTCCCGTGATCTGGACACGATACTCCATTTGATACAGCCCAAAATCCCATTTGCCTTTTTAACCACTGAGTTACACTGCTGACTCATGTTCAGTGTATGGTCCACTCTACTAAGACTCCTAGATCTTTTTCGCACATACTACTGCCAAGACAAGTCTCCCCCATCTTATATTGGTGTATTTGGTTTTTCCAACCTAAATGCAGAACTTTATATTTGTCCCTATTGAACATCATTTTATTCAGTTTAGCCCACTTCTCGAGCCTATCAAGATCATCCTGTATTCTGATTCTGTCTTCGGTTGTGTTTGCTACCCCTCCCAGTTTAGTATCGTCTGCAAATTTAATAAGTTTAATAAGAAAAGGGAAGGCGACTGCAAGCCACTTTGAGACTCCTTTGGGTTGAGAAAAGTGGCATATAAGAACCAGCTCTTCTTCTTCAGTAATCTCAGGAGACCAGCCATTGTAGCACAGCCCCCCTGATCCTGGCTCTGGCGAGGCGGTAGGCCAACAATTTGTGGTTGACCATGTCAAACGCAGTCAACAGATCTAAGAGTACGAGGATGGCCAACCCGCCCCGGTCCATCAGATGTCGTCCATCTAGTGTCTCAGAGGTAAAAGTTTTATCCAGTAAATAGTCTTTCAATAATATAAATGTGATTTTTTTACTGGAAAATTTACTGGCAAATTGGCAATTTTTCCTTCAGGGAATTATGGATATTTCCGTTGATCAAGTAAAGATTGCAAGGAAGTGTTTTCCAGTATCTTGGAATTTTGATGTGAAATAGTGACAGGAATAAAAATACAGCTAAAAAATAGTTGGTTCATCACTTTCCGTTGCATTTTCTTGATCATCAGAAATAATATTCCATATTGCCCTGTGGCAGCCATCAGAACTGAGTGAAAGAAAATAAGCTTTTAGTGGTTTCCAGGTCAACAGCAATAGTTTGAGTGTATTAAATATACTAAGTCATCAAGTTGGAATGTGCCTCATGAATTCATGGAACCTGCAATTTAAACAAAAATCTTCCGTCTCTTCTATTTAGTCAAGTTTGAAAATACTGCAAATGCCTAAAGCTACATCTTCTATACCAAGAGACAGAATTTTCAAAGCGTTTGTCACAGTTATACACAATGTGATTAATACAGTGAGTTGTAATGATATTTTCATTCTCTAGGTAGACTAACTTTTGAAAAACCAAATAATTAACCCCATCATCCACTGAAACATTGGCTGCTCCATGTGCTGAAACATTTGTCCATGACAGTCCTTTCTCATTGAACATGTGCATAATTGAGCAGAAGATAAAGGTTGTCCTGCAGGAGGCATCAGGGGAGATGTATAGATAGGACAGGAACTTGTGATGATTTTCAAATTATCTCCTGTGCTTTTTGAGCACACTTCCTCCCTGGTTGCCTTCAGATCTGCAGTTGAATGAAGAATGACTAACTCAGTAGTACATCACTGTTTTTTGCTTTCTATGCATAGTGGTTTCTCTTCATAAATAAACTATTTCTTTATTTGAGCAGCCTGGTGCTTCCCCCTTTCTGCATATTCAAACTCTCTCTGGACTCTGAATTTCCAAATGCATTTTTGTAAAAATCTAAAATTTTGAAGTCTAGTCCTTCTTGAATGGTAGAATACTGTACAGCTACAGAAAATAATTTGCTCTTTGTGGCACCTGACAACAGTATACAGTTCTTCAAACCTTTTAAAAGCAGCTCTATAGAAAACATGAAACATTAACCACAGCAGATACTTTTGTGCATCCCACTGTCATTTTCTTACAATTTTAGAATCATGAAGGATGTGTTCCATAACTTTGATGCTGTAGTTTTGAGCAAGAAAAGAAATGTGATGCTTCAGTCCTTGGTAAATGTGAGTTAGCTCAGTGACTGTGATGTTTTCACTGTGTGAACTATCTTTGATGGCAAAGAAGGCATATATTCTCTCAGAAGTGACAGCAGCTTGCACAGTTTTCACATGTTTACAAGAGTGTGCTGTGTTGTTCAATATTTAATACCATCGTACACTTTAGTAACGGATGCATTGCTCATTTTACATCTTGATTTTCTCAGTATTTCTAAGATGAACGTAGATGTTCTAATCCAGCGGTCCCCAACCTTCTAGTAGTCGGGGACCGCCTACGAGGGTGGGAGAGAGCCGGCGGCCCAGCTGCCGCTGCCGCTCGCAAACGTGCACGCGCAGTTGTCGCACATGCACGTTTTCGCCACTAGGTGGCGATAACGCGCACGCACAGAGCTGCCGCACGTGCGCATTTTCGCCAGCAGGGGGCGCAAACACACATGTGCGGCAGCTCCGCGCGTGCGTGTTTGCGTCGCTGGCGTGCCGGTGGCCATGCCTGCTTCTTCCCCCTCTCGCTGTGGGGAGGAGGAAGGCGCGGCCGCTGGCGGCCCGGTACCATGGCCTTTGTGGCCCAGTACCGGTCCGCGGACCGGGGGTTGAGGACCCCTGTTCTAATCTGCTTTGGCTACCAGTATAGCTGGCCTGAATAAAAGTTATATTTTCTGGCTTTTATTTGGCCATATTCAGCAGCTGTATTGCTCAAATGGTTGCCAGCCCTTTAAACAGCTCCACCTGTTAATGGCCGGCAGCCATTTAAACCCTCCAGCAAAGGCTGCCGGACTGGTCAAGCTGTTTAGTTTCAATGGTCACATCAGAATTCCTTTTCACTTTCCGACCCTTGGAAGTGTGTGGTCCATTCCGCACAGCGTTAATGTAGCCGAAGTGTTGCCATTGTGTAACGCTATATATTTCTCGTTATTCACAACGTCGTACACAATCAGCAACACTCCTGCAACACTCCCGCAAAAATTGCTTCGTTGTAGCGAATCCACAAAAGTGGATTCCCCCTAAAAAAAACGCTAGACTCTTGAGAACAACCTGCAACACATCCGGAAAAGACATGTGCATTCACAATATAGCGGTAGAAAGAATGTCCCTTCCTAATCTGTTGCACCCACGCTTCAGTGTCGCGATCGCCATTCCCCCCCCCTTAAACCAGCAAAAGCAACAAATAGGCGTTGTTTCATTGGCTGAAATCACTCTACAAGCGTATGTACAGTTTCCAAGCTCAATACAGCACACCCCCCCACCCCCCTTCGATACTGCCCATAATTTCAGCCAGGAATAGCAGGGGGGGTTTCTTTAAGAGCGTGCAAATGATTAAGCGCCAGCTCCTACGCCAGCGGAAAAGGTCTCTCTGATACATGGAAGTAACGAATATGCGTTGCTACCGGTGTTTTCAAGTTTTTAAAAAAGAGTTCTTAAAGGTAAACACGAATACAACAGTTAATTGGCTGTTCTGGTTGATTGACGGCCAGGGGCGGGAGGAAGCGCGGAAAAATATCACCTCTTCTGTTGCGATTTCGGCAAGACCGGAAACTTGTGCATTAGGAGAACAGCGCTAGTGGGAGAGCCTTTTTTTTTTTATAGAAACGGCTGTGTGCGTTACCACAACCAGCCACTTTTGCCTGCAGCGCTTTTCAATAGCGCTCAGATTTAGCGACATTGCCCTTTGTGCGGAATTGCCCTGTGTGTTGAGGTGGGGGGAGCAATACTTGAAAGGCTTCCAGCCAGTGGGCTCTGCAGGGGGAGTTTCATACTGAGCTCTATAGCACAACCTAAAGTGACCATGTCAGGCCCTGTGGGGGGTCTGAATTGAGCCACCCAGCACAGCCCAAGATTTGGGATATTTCCCACAAAACAACTGTCAGATAGGGGTTACTCAGCCAAAATTTTAAAACATGCCCTCTATAAAGCTAAAAATATGACTAGAGAGTCCCTTCTGAAACTGAAGATAAGAAATCAGGACTCAGGTAGGATGCTTGCTTTTTTTACATACAGGTCATATAATTATGTCAGAGCTACTATCCAAAAACATGACATCTTTTGTGAACCATCCCCACATGCAGAGCTCCACCTCTATTTTCTTACAGGAGATCAAAAATATTTGGGACATGTTGGTTAAAAGCAAAATTAAGAACAAAACTCAAACATCCACTCTAGATAGATTCATGGATTTTTCCCTTGCGGTCACTGTTCGGTTTGCGCTCTGGCATGAAAGGGAAACACATTCCAGAATCAGGCTGGTGATAAAACATACCATATAAGACAATTTATAAAATGTCCAAGCAATTGTATAATCTTTGTAATTGAATGCCCATGTAAAATACTTTATGTGGGTTGTACAGCCATAAGAACACAGATTTGTGAGCACAGGAGCAACATAAGATGCAAAAGACTAACGGCTCCCTTGGCAAAGCACTTCGTGGAAGCTGGACACACAGAGATGCAGCTGAGATTCTGGGCCATTGAACAGGTGTCTGCAACAGGAATCACACTATCCAAACAGTTGAGAAAAAGGGAACTGTTTTGGATGTATCAGTTGGACTCTTTCACACACGGCCTGAATGAGGAGATGGATCGGATGTCGGCATTTTAATGGTAAAATTTTATTTCAAACTGTATTATTTTTATTATTATTATTATTTAATTTTTAGACCACCCTTCTCCCAATAAGTCTCAGGGCGGTTTACAACATAAATAGTTAAAACACAATAAAATCCCCACAAAACCCCCAATTAAAAGTTACATATAACATATAGCGGCGGTGGTCACAATTCTGATCTTAGTTCAGCCTGGTGGAGAGAATAATGTTCAGAAGAGGGTGGCACCAATACAATAGATCTAACCATGATCTCGATGTTAGAGATCTCAATATTGGAGGGGATCCTCTGATGGATTAGTGGGAGAGCTGCCCTGGCCTCAACCATATGCCTGGCGGAAGAGCTCCGTCTTACAGGCCCTGTAGAAAGCTGGTAGATCCCTCAGGGCCCTTAGCTCTTCTGGGAGCTCATCCCACCAGGTTGGGGCCAGGACTGAAAAGGCCCTGGCCCGGGTCGAGGCCAGGCGAACATCCCGTGGGCCCGGGACAACCAGTAAATTCATACCCGCAGAGCGGAGTGCCCTGCGGGGGGCGTAAGCAACCAAGCGGTCCCGCAGGTAGACGGGTCCCAGACCGCGTATAGCCTTAAAGGTCAATACCAATACCTTGGATCTGATTCGGAAACAGACTGGTAACCAGTGCAGATGACGAAGCACCGGCTGAATGTGGGCCCTCAAAGGTGTTCTAGTGAGGACCCTGGCAGCCGCATTTTGGACCAGCTGTAACTTCCGAGTCAAAGACAAGGGGAGGACCGCGTAGAGCGAGTTACAGAAGTCTAATCTGGAAGTGACCGTTGCATGGATCACTGTGGCCAGGTGTTCCGAGGACAGGTAGGGCGCTAGTAGCCGGGCTTGGCAAAGATGGAAAAATGCCGTCCGAGCTACATTGGTGACCTGAGCCTCCATAGAGAGGGAGGCATCAAATGTCACTCCCAAATTCCTGGCAACTGGTGCAGGTGTTAATTGCACCCCGTTCAGGCATGGGAGGCGCGCTTCCTGGTCCTGCCCTCTTCTGCCCAGCCACAGGACCTCCGTCTTGGAGGGGTTGAGTTTCAGGCGACTCTGCCTGAGCCATCCAGCTACCGCTTCCAAACAGCTGGCAAATATATGTGGGGTGGAGTCTGGCCATCCATCCATTAGGAGGTAGAGCTGGGTGTCATCCGCATATTGGTGGCATCCCAGCCCATAGCCCCGGACCAGCTTGGCTAGAGGGTGCATATAGATGTTAAAAAGTGTGGGAGAGAGTATCGCCCCCTGCGGAACCCCACAAGGGAGTTCACAAGAGCTCGACATACTCTCCCCCATCGCAACCCTCTGCGTCCGGTTCTGGAGGAAGGAGACCAGTCATTGAAGCGCAGTCCCCCTTATTCCAGCTCCGGCAAGGCGGTGTACCAATAACTCGTGGCCGACCACATCAAATGCGGCTGACAGGTCTAGAAACACGAGAATGGCGGAGCCGCCCCGATCCAGCTGGCGCCGGATATCAACCATGAGGGCGACCAGCATGGTCTCCACCCCGTGGCCAGGGCGGAAGCCAGACTGGTATGGGTCGAGGGCCGAAGTTTCATCCAAGAAACCTAGGAGTTGGTCTGGCGCAGCCCGCTCTATCACCTTACCCAGTAACGGCAAGTGCGAAACTGGGCGGTTACTGGCGGGGTTCCGCGGGTCCAATGATGGCTTTTTCAGTAAGGGGCGTACCACTGCTTCCTTGAGCCCCTTGGGAAACTCTCCAGATGTTAAGGAGAGGTTGACAATCTCCCTCAAGGGGCCTCCTATCCGCTTGTCGCCCGATTTGAGCAACCAGGACGGACAGAGATCCAAGGGGCAAGTGGTCGCCCTCACTGAACCCAGTAACTTGTCCACTTCGGTTACAGAGAGCCGCCTGAAGCCATCAAACACTGACCCTCTTGACGGCCACGGAGCTTCCAGTT
This sequence comes from Paroedura picta, assembly GCF_049243985.1. Lineage (NCBI taxonomy): Eukaryota > Metazoa > Chordata > Lepidosauria > Squamata > Gekkonidae > Paroedura > Paroedura picta. Next base: position 2,032,362 of record NC_135382.1, read on the forward strand.
CACTAACTGTGTCAATAGTGGCAGGAAGGTCACGGCGGAGCGACAGGGCTTTGTCCGCAAAATAGCTCGATAATGCCACACAGCTCAATTCCAATTCCCTTATCGTTTGTCGCCCTTCTTCGAGGGCGGTAAGTGATTGAATTACCTTAAATAATTGTGCTGGGCGAGAGCTTGCGGACGCGATTTCTGTGGCGTAGAAGTCTCGTTTCGCCGCTTTCACCGCATTCTCATACGCTTTCATAAGCGTGCGATAAGATGTCCTTGTAGCTTCGTCATGAGTCTTCCTCCCCACTTGCTCAAGCCGTCTCACTTCCTTCTTCCTCTGCCGAAGCTCCTGGGAGTACCATGGAGCCTGTTTGAGGCGAAGGCGGAGAGGGCGCCTAGGAGCAATCTCGTCAATGGCGGCCATAAGGCGGGACTGCCAGTCCTCCACCAACGCCGTCAACGAGGTGCCGGAGGGCATCGGGTCCCGCAGGGCATTCAGGAATCTCTCAGATTCCATGAGTCTCCACGGGCGGACTAGAATACATCTGTCACCCAAACGGAGAGGGGGTGGTATCCTCAGTCGAGCCTTCAGGGCATGGTGGTCTGACCATGGAACGATGTTATTCGCCACCAGATCTACCGCTACACCTGCACCAAAGATCAAATCGAGGGTGTGACCAGCCTGATGGGTGGAACCAGCAACAATCTGCGAGAACCCTAGTGTCTCCATGGCTGACACTAGATCCAGGCCAAGTCCTGAAGACGGCGCATCCGCATGAACGTTGAAGTCCCCCAAAACTAAAAGTTTTGGATACTGCAACGTCCAGGCAGTATGTCAGTAGGCGTGATATAGTGGTTTATCTTTGTTCCTTCTTCCCTCCCCCACCCCCCACGTTCCTTTGCTGGACTTCATGACTAGTTCACAGAAAATTTATTTATTTATTTTATTTTATTTATTTATCATACTTATATACCGCCCTCCCCGGAGGCTCAGGGCGGTTTACATCATAACAGAGAACAATACATAAAACAGTCTGTAACATGTATAACTGATAACTAATAATTGTAACCAAAATAACAGCACAATATTAACGGTATAACAATATAGTACTACAAACAGGTCCAGGGCTTATTGATGGGATTCTGAGGGGGGTGGTTTATTTATTGAATTCTGAGGGGGGGGTGGGGGGGGAGAAGGGGCCCTTGGTCGCTGTTGATTACGTCTGGTCTCAGCCAAATGCCTGGTGGAGGAGCTCCTTTTTGCAGGCCCTGCGGAACTGTTTAAGCTCCGTCAGGGCCCTGATCTCTTCTGGGAGCTCGTTCCACCAGGTAGGGGCCAGAACAGAGAATGCTCTGGCCCTGGTCGAGACCAGACGGACTTCTTTAGGGCCAGGGATCCTTAGCTGGTTGATGGTAGTAGAGCGCAGAGCTCTTTTGGGGGCATAGGCGGGGAGGCGGTCCCTCAGGTACACTGGGCCCTGACCGCGTATGGCCTTGAAGGTAATAACCAGAACCTTTAGTCTGATCCGGAATTCAACTGGTAACCATTGCAGCTGGTGGAGAATAGGCCGGATATGAGACCTCCACGGTGTTGCTGTGAGGATCCTGGCTGCTGCATTTTGAACCAGTTGTAGTTTCCGGGTCAGGACTGAGGGCAGGCCTGCGTAGAGCGAGTTACAAAAGTCCAGTCTAGAGGTGACCGTCGCATGGATCACTGTGGCTAGATGTTCCGAGGCCAGGTAGGGCGCTAGTAGTTTGGCTTGGCGGAGATGGTAAAATGCCAGCCGCGCTACCTTTGTGATCTGGGCCTCCATTGTGAGGAAGGCGTCCAGAATCACGCCTAGGTTCCTGGCGGAGTGAGCCATAGAGAGCTGCACGCCATCCAGGGTAGGCAGGCGCGCTTCCTCACATGGCCCCTTCCTACCCAGCCACAGGACTTCCGTCTTTGAAGGATTGAGCTTCAGACGACTCTGCTTGAGCCATCTCGTCACTGCTTCCAGGCAGCTGGCTAATGCTTCTGGGGGAGAGTCAGGGCGGCCATCCATCAGGAGGAAGAGCTGGGTGTCATCTGCATATTGGTGGCAACCCAGCCCAAACTTCCGTACCAGTTGTGCGAGAGGGCGCATGAAGATGTTAAATAGGATAGGAGAGAGGACTGCTCCTTGTGGGACTCCACAAGTAAGTTGCCGGCGGTCTGATGTTTTCTCTCCTATTGCAACCCTCTGTCCACGATCCTGAAGGAAGGAGATCAGCCATTGAAGGGCTGTCCCTTGTATTCCAGCATCGATGAGGCAGCGAGCTAGAAGCTCGTGATCGACTGTGTCGAACGCCGCTGAGAGGTCTAATAAATATCAGCAGTGCCGACCCGCCTCGGTCCAACTGGCGACGGAGGTCGTCCGTCAGGGCGACTAGCGTTGTCTCTACCCCATGGCCAGGCCGGAAGCCAGACTGGGATGGGTCTAGGACCGAAGCTTCTTCCAGGTACTCCGTCAGTTGGTTTGCGACTGCCCTTTCTATCGTCTTGCCCAGAAATGCTAGGTGCGAGACGGGCCTGTAGTTGTTAGGCTCTTGTGGATTTAGAGATGTTTTTTTCAACAGTGGACGTACCACGGCCTCTTTCAAACCCTCCGGGAATTCTCCTGTTGTGAGAGATAGGTTGATTATCTCCCGGAGGGGGCCCTTTATTCTTATGCCGGCTGTTTTTAAGAGCCAGGATGGGCAAGGGTCTAGTGGGCATGTAGTTGGTCTTGTTGTCGCTAGTATCCTGTCCACTTCGGCCAGCGTGAGTCGTCTGAAGTTACTCATAGTTTTCTCCAAAGACGGCCAAGGGGCCTCTAGTTCACTTTTTGTATCTAAGGTTGGAGGGAGGTCGTGGCGGAGTGTCGAGATTTTGTCTGCAAAATGGCTCGCAAATGCCTCACAGCTGATGTCCAATTGGCTACTGTTTTGTTGCCCTTCAATCAGGGCAGTGAGGGATCGAACTACCTTAAACAATTGAGCTGGGCGTGAGTCTGCAGATGCGATGGTAGCCGAGTAAAAATTGCGTTTTACTGACTTCACCGCCATCTCATAGGCTTTCATCTGCATTCTATAAGATGTTCTCGAGGCTTCGTCACGAGTCTTCCTCCAAACTCGCTCTAGCCGTCTCAGTTCCCGTTTCTTGTCGCGAAGCTCCTCGGTGTACCAGGGGGCCCGCTTGAGACGGGGCCGGAGAGGGCGTCGGGGAGCTATCTCATCAATGGCAGTCAGCAGTCTGTCATGCCAGTCACTGACCAGGCCATTGAGAGAAGTGCCGGGAGGCATTGGTTCCCGCAGAGCGTTCAGGAATCCTATTGGATCCATAAGTCTCCGCGGGCGAGCTAAAATTTGCTCGGCGCCCAACTGAGGAGGTGGTGGAAGCCTTAGCCGAGCCTTTAGAGCATAGTGGTCTGACCATGGCACGGCTGTTGTTGTGACCAGATCCACATCCAAACCTACGCCGAAAATAAGGTCCAGGGTGTGGCCTGCTTGATGGGTGGGGCCAACAACAAATTGCGAGAGCCCCAGTGTTGCCATGGTTGACACTAGGTCCTGTCCAGTTCTAGAGGACAGTAGCTCAGCATGGACGTTAAAGTCCCCCAGGACTAGTAGACTGGAGAACTGTAGCGTCCAGGCTGCCACCGCCTCTAGCAGGGCAGGCAGGGCATCTGGTGGTGCATTGGGTGCGCGGTACACTAACCAGATGGCCACGCTCTCGGTTGATCCCCATCCGAGGCCAACACATTCAATGCCTGGTATTGACGGCGCAGGGAGGGCTCTAAAGGAGAAAGCCTCTCGGGTTAGGATTGCCACCCCTCCTCCCCGCCCCGCTGTCCGGGACTGGTGGAGGACAGAGAACCCAGCAGGGGCTAGGTCTTTGAGGGCAACTGTCTCCCCTTCCCTGGTCCAGGTTTCTGTCAAGCACGCCAGGTCCGCTCTTTGCTCTGCAAAGTAGTTTTGCAGCGTAGAGGTTTTGTTGTTTATTGACCTGGCGTTGCACAGCACCAGTGTCAGAGGCGGGTTGTTTACCTTTGCCTCCACCCTAGTGTCACGAGGGATGGGGCGGAGTCTGGAGGGGGCCTGAATATGTTTGGTTTTCGGCCCCCTTGGTTTGATGTACCTCCGCCATCCGCTGTCCCTGCCTTTGCCCCTTATTATTGGGATCCCTGACCCTATCAAGGCCCCTGCTTTTCCTCCTTCTTCAGATTTGTTAGGCGTTGTGAGCTCTATGGACACTGTTGGTTCAATTCTTGGTTCAGTGGTTTGGCTGGGGTTGATTGTTAAACCCCGGTTCTGTCTTTGTGTGTGTGAGTTTGTGTATCTGTGGGAGGTTGGCCCTGATCGCTAATTACAGCCTCTCAGGGCTTCCCAGTTCCACTTGTGTAGTTATGTGTTGGGTGTAGGATGTGTTTCGTTGTGGGAGCCTGGAGGGGTAGTCCCGATCGCCTATTGTGGCACCTCAGGGTTGCCCAATCCAGGGGTGTGAGGTGTATGAGTGATCTGTGTGTTATTTCATGTTGGGTTGGGACTGAGGTTTATGAATTGGGTGTGGTTCAGTTGGATGGTAGGGTTGTTTGGTAAGTGGGGGGCAAGTTATTGGGTTGGTTGGTAAGTTGGGCTAATTGGTTGATTGAGCTAATTTCCTCAGGCTGGGTTGGGTGTTCAATTGATGGTGATTGATTGTTTCATTGGTAGGATTGATTATTTGGGTGGTTTTGGGGTAGAATCAGTTGTTTGGGGTGGGGATTAGTTATTTAATTGGTAGAATTAATTGTTTTGGGTGGGTTTGGGGTAGGTCAGTTGATGGTGTTTAATTGTGTTGGGTTTATTGTTTTGGCTGATTGGTGGGTGGATATGTTGATTTAATTTGGTTTGGCTGGGTAGGGGGGTGGGGATAAGTCAGGTGTGGGTTGGTAGCTAGTGAAGGTTGGGCTATCTTTGACTCCCTCTTGATTCCTCCTCTTTTTTGATTTTGGAGTATTTCCTTTCTCCCTCTCCCCTCTCCTTTTCTTTATTTCAGTCCTTTCTCCTCTCACTTTTTCTTTCCCTTCCTGTTTTTCTCTTCTTTCCCCCTCCTCTTCTCCCCCTCCCCTCCCCTCCCCCCTCCCCTTCCCCCCTCCCCTTTTCTTTATTTCAGTCCTTTCTCCTCTCACTTTCTCCTTCCCTTCCTGTTTTTTTTTCCTTCTTTCCCCCCTCCCCTTCTCCCCTCCCCCCTCCCCCCTCCCCTTTTCCCCTTCTTTCCCCTTCCCCTCTTTTCTGTGCACATCACAATGTTTCTTCCTGATTTTTTCCCAGTTGTTGGTAGTTTGGTTGGTGTCTTGTCTTTCTTTCTCCCCCGCTCTCTTCCCCCTTACCCTCCCCCCCTCCGTTTTCTGTTTACAGTTTCCCCGCTTGGTTTTTCTTCCCGCCCGATTTGTTCCCGCCCAGTTTCTGGTAGTTTGTTTGGCGTCCCTTCCCCCTTCTTGGAACGGAGTTATCTCCGTTTGTGATCTTTTCCCTCTCCGTTTGATTTTCTTCCCGCTCAATTGTCCCGCTCAATTTTTCCCGCTTAATTTCTATTAGTTGCTTGATGCCCTTCCCCCTTCTGGGTACAAGTTATGCCCGTTTGTATTCTTCTCCCCCCCCCTCGCAGAGTCTGTAGTAGCCCCGTGACAATCCCCCCCCTTTTTCTGGAATTGGTTAATTAAATTAATGTCCGATTTTTTGTGTCTTCCTCCTCCTCCTTATAGGGCCCTCCCCCCCCCCGAGGGTTTGGTACTTCTCTTTCTTCCTTATTAGATTATGTTAGTGTTCCTTTCCTTCTTTTCCTCTCCTTTCCTTGTTCCCCGGCAGCTGCGGAAGGGACCCGCGGCGTTGAGATGTGGGCAGCTGCAGCAGAGTCTGGGGATGGTAGGTCGGCTGTGACCAGGGCCAGTCTTGTTCAGCGGTGGTCAGGAAGCGCGGGTCGATGGAGCGCGTGTGGGCGGCGGTCGGGAACGTGGTGCTCGAGAGCGCGAAAAGGTGGGCTCAGCTTCAGCAGTTAGACTCTGCTCAGGCGGCGGCTGCAGGTGGCGGGTGTGGGTCAGCAGCGGTGGAAGTTGTCGGGGTCCGGCTCTGCTCAGTGACGGTGGAGCGGCGTTGATCCGACTCTGCTCCGGCGGTGGCTGCAGGTCCCGGCAGTGGGCGCGATGTAATGGCGGCGGACGAGGGTCCGATTTTGTTTGAGGGGCTGCGGACGGTCCCTTTGTAGCGGGCAGCTTTGTCTTTGGTGCTGACAGGTTGCTTTAGAGATCAGCTCCTTTTAGCTGCTTCCGCGAGCTCAGAGTTCCTCCGGCCGAGCTCCTTCAGCCGTGGTAGCCCGACCTAGCAGACAGTCACTGGTTTTTGCCCAACAGCCGCTGTTGGTTTCCCTCTGTTTTTGTTCTAGTTGATTTTCTTACCGTTTCCGTCTTTCTTCGTTGTCTCTTTGTCGTTCTTCTTGGTTGTTATTTTCTCTTTTTTCTATTTTGTGGGATTTTTGAAGTCTTGTTCTGTTGCGTTCTGTTACGTTCCTTTGAGGTTTCTGTGATTAATTTGGTGGGATTCTTTTTGTTCTCGTTTTCTTTTTTTTGTATGATCAATTTGGGTGTTTTTTGGTGGTTGTGTTTGGGCTGGGCCTGTTTAGTTGCGGGAGCAGTCTGATTTCATGACTGCTCCAGCCGCCCTCTAGCAGCTCTTGCTGATGCAATAACAGCTGGATTGTATCAGCCTCACAGGTTGGCATAAAAGTCTCCCCGTTGCAATGACAAAGCTTTTTTTGACACACATGCACTCTCTATGCAGAATAAGACAATAGCTGTGGTATATATGGAGATATCCTGTTTGAAATAAGGGCATTCTTACCTTTTAATTTTTGAATAGTAGACTTTTATATTTATTATTATCTTTACAGAGTAGTGGTCCTAGACATTGTATATCTTAGAAGGTGGGCTCCAAAAAGAAACACTATAGATCTTTGGAAATTTTAAAACAGAGGCTAGATAGCCACCTGACGGAGAGGCTAATTCTGTGAAGGTTCATGGGGGTGGCAGCTTACAGTAGATGAGCGATAGGGATGTGAGTGTCCTGCATAGTCTAGGGGGTTGGACAAGATGGCCCATGAGGTCCCTTCCAGCTCTATTATTCTAAGTATTTGTTGGGGCCCACCAAACAGTAAGTCACCAGGTTTTTGAATAGCAAACATACAAAATATATTAGACTTTCCTTTTTTAAATGTTTGCTCATTCTAATATGTTTTTTACATTCATTTTTTCCAGGGTTGACCACCCAGCTAAACTTCAGAATTGGTTTTAGATAGGAGTGCATTGTATAATAATATTGACCACTGAGGAAGACCCATGAAGGTCAAAATGCGTTTGGTCTGTTCATGTGCAGTTAGATCTGAATTGTTTTAACTTTGTTCTTAACATTATATTGGTGCACTTTAATAAATATTCATTATAATTTTACATTGTTTTATAGCTCAACTGTGGACCAACTGTCAACATACTTGGGAGAAGCTTCGGTCCTAGACCCATCCAAGTCAGGTTTCCGGCCTGCCCATAGAGTAGAGACAGTGCTAGTCACCCTGATGGATGACCTACATTGCCAGTTGGACTGGGCTGGGTCAGTGCTGCTTGTATTATTAGACCTCTCAGCAGCGTTCAACACAGTGGACCATGAGCTTTTAGCTCACCACCTTTCCAATGGCAGGATCAGAGGGACTGCCCTTCAGTTGCTGATGTCCTTTCTCTGGGATAATGACAGAGGTTAGCACTAGGAGAGAGTTCATCAAGTTGTCACCAACTGGCATGTGGAGTCCCTCAGGGGGCAGTTCAATCCTATTCAATATCATTTTGCACCCTCTCGCTCATCTGATGCAGAGGTTTTGGCTGAATTGTCACCAATATGCTGATGACACCCAGCTCTTCCTTTTGATGGATGGCCTCCCCATTGTTCTACCATTCTACTGTTACCACTGTGTGCTTGTTTGTCCCTATCGGGCATAATATCAGCAAAGGCAGACTAGCACAGCCACTAAAGGCGCGTGTGCTAGCCTTCAGAGCTTCAACGACCATTTTGAGGGTGCTCTTCAGCTCCCTGATTAAACTAGCAAGATGCAGAGAGAGGATAATAATGGGTTGTCAGGAGCCAAAATGGAGGTGCCGATTGTGCCAGAAGACCAGGCACCAATGAAGTCTGCGGGTACATCTTTGGGTACCATCCCGAACCCAACCACCGAACCGGTTTCCCCTCAGAAATGCAGTTGAAGAAAGAGGGAAGCTGCATGTTCAAGCGCGGAGGCACATGATGACCATTTTAGGAAGGAAAAACATGATGAAAAAAAGGCTTCATTTATTCCTTTATTCATTTATTCCTGTATTCATTTTTATACCGCCGCTCTCAGAAAGTCTTGCAGCGGTTTACAAGTATAAAACAATAATTCCATAAAAACAGTCCTTATGAGAAACTAAACAGATGGCGATTACTACCCTAAGATTCTAAACCAAGTTCTCTTCCAATCGGAGCGGGGAACCAGAACTAACCTATCTGGGGGAATCCTCTGTTAGTAACACCGAAACCTTGTCCTGGCCTCAACCATATGCCTGGCAGAAGATCTCCGTCTTGCAGGCCCTGCAGAAAGCTTGTAACTCCGGCAGAGCCCTCAGCATTTCCAGAAGCTAATTCCAACAGGTTGGGGCCAGGACTGAAAAGGCCCTGGCCCTGGCCCAGGCCAGACGGATGTCTCAGGGGCCCTGGACAACCAGTATATGGGAGTCGCTTGTACCTGAGGAGACCAGTCGAGATCCGACTACTGTAAGAATCTCCAGGCAACATGCTATTTCCCCAGAGCTTATAAATTGTATGCAAGAGATATTTAGGCAAATGCTTAATGAACAAGATGAGAGAAGAAGGGGGGAGAGCATCACTGGCAAAGCTGCTATAAATCTCCCTCTCCAAACATGTGAAGTCAGTGTGAGACTGGAGGAGGAAATAGGAAGGAGAACGGGAAGACAGTCCAGTATATGACGAGGTATTATTAACCAGAAGCAGAAAAAGTGGATGCACTATGGATACCGTGGCCAGCAGTTCTTCTCTATGCCTTCTCTCCTCTTCCACTGTTACCAAGAGTTCTTCGAAAAATAAGGCAAGAAAGAGCAGAAGTTATTCTCATATCTCCTTACTGGCCATGGCAGCCATGGTTTTCAGCACTGATCAACATGTCGGTACAGAGGCCTCTTTGACTTCCTACATCACCAGATCTGATAGCACAGGGACCAGTGTGGCAACCAGACCCGGGATGGTTACAATTAACCGCTTGGAGATTGAGCGGGAGCAGTTGAGAGTTCAAGGATGCAGTGTGCAGGTGGTGGATACCATTCTGGTTTCAAGAAGAAAATCTACAACAAGGGCCATTCCGCACCAGGATCTATGTTGTAAATTGGTTGCGGAACGAAAAAATGGCATTTTAAATAGTGGAATTCGTTGTTATGCATACCTGCCTTTGTAGTGGAATCCAGTTGCGTTTCCCACAGGTTTCCGGTCTCGGCAAAAATCGCTAGCCGGGAAGCGATATTGCTGAGCTTTGTCCCGCCCCTGGCCGTCAATCAAACGAGCAGCCAATGGGCGGCCGTTATCATGCTCCCGAATAGCCCCTTTCCCTTTAAGGCAGGTTTTAAAAAAAAAACACGTTGCAACGAATCTGCGTTGATTCGTTGCAACTGAGAGACCAATCTAGCTAGCAGGTAGTGTTTGAGCTGCCATTTCATCGTTGCCACGCTCCCCCCGAGTGAAAAAAATATCCCCCCCCCCGCACGGGTGCAATTTTCGGCCGAAAATAAAGGGAAAAATAAAGGGAAAATAAACCAGCAAACGGGGCTGTGTGGTGCTTGGTGACTTAAAACAGTTCTGGGGAGGGACTGCAGCCGGGGAAGCCTCGCTGAGTAAACGAAGGCTCACGGGTGCATTGATCTCCGCTCGCTCCGAGAAAAAAAGCTAGAATGTTCACAGTCAGTTCAGTTCACAGTTCAGCAGTGGAATAGGCTGTCTAAGGAGGTGGTGAACTCCCCCTCACTGGCATTATTCAAGCAAAGGCTGGATACACACTTTTCTTGGATGCTTTAGGATGCTTAGGGCTGATCCTGCGTTGAGCAGGGGGTTGGACTAGATGGCCTGTGTGGCCCCTTCCTACTCTATTATTCTATGACTTGGTCTCTGTCAACATTCAATAGACATTACAAGATCAGTGAATACAGCGCTTCACAAGCAGCCTTTGGACAAAGGGTGCTGAACCAAGTTATTCAAGTGCCATAACGATGATCCCGCCCAAGTGGGACACAGCTTGGGGAGGTCCCAGACAATGTCCTTGCCCCCTAGAGGAAGAATGACCTTTTGATCTTACCTTGTGAAGGGGGAATGAGGACGTCCTCATCCCTCCCATATAATTGTCAGAAGAAAAATATGAAACAAGCGAAACAGAAGGAAGAGGTTTCTACAAAGTATAGACTTGATATGCGTACGAAAGGTCTGCCTTAGCTGCATTTTTATTGCCATTACATGGTTGTATGTTATTGTTTGGTTCTTCTTCTTGTTGAGTATGTTATATATAGAGAGACTTACATGGCTTGTGGAATTGCCAAACTGATCCTAGGGCGACTCCCACCTGATGAGGACAGGAAGAAGCACTTTGAATAAGTCCTGCCTCCCTGACTAATTGGTGGTAATCACCCAGAGGATGTTCTTTTATTCCCCATAGAGGAGAAGGGCCCTTCACAAGGTAAGATCAAAAGGTCATTTTGGGCTGTATCAAAAGAAACATAGTGTCCAGGCTGTGCAAGGTCATGGTACTGCTTTACTCTCCTCTGCTTAGACCTCACTTAGAGTACTGTGTTTAGTTTTGGACACCACAATTGAAGAAGGGTGTAGACAAACTGGAACATTTCCAGAGGACGCCAATGAAAATGGTGAGGGAATTTGACAGCAAGACGCTTGAGGAAAGGTTGTGGGGCCTTGGTCTGTTTATCCTGGAGAGAAGATGACTATGATAGCTATCAAGTACTTGAAAGGTTGTCGCATAGAGGATGGAGCAGGGTTGTTTTATGTTGCCCCAAAGGGTCAGACCAGAACCAATGGGATGAAATTATTTCAAAATAATTTTCGGCTAAACATCTAGAAGTTCCTAGCAGAGTGGTTCCTCAGTGGAACAGGCTTGGGAAGGCGACTGTAAGCCGCTTTGAGCCTCCTTCGGGTAGGGAAAAGCGGCATATAAGAACCAACTCTTCTTCTTCTTCCTCTGGAGGTTGTGGATTCTCCTTTGGAAGTTTTTAAGCAGAGGCTAGATAGCCATCTGACAGAAATGCTGATTCTGTGAACCTAGGTAGATTGTAAGTAGATGGGCAGAAGGGATTTTGTTGGTGCTTGTCTCTTGTGGCCCCTTCTTACATGCTCAGGATAATGCCTATCACCACCTTGGGGTTGGGAGGTGAATTTCCTCAAGACCAGACTAGGCAGAGATTCCATCTGCACATGGAGTTGGGTTCACTGTGGGTGGGCAGGTAGTTGTGAGTTTCCTGCATTCTGTAGGTGTAGACTAGATGACCCTGGAGATTCCTTCCAACTCAATGATTCTATGATTGTTGATGAAGACATAGTCGTATTTCTTTAAAGACTGATCATTAATTCTCAGACATAAATGTCAGCATTTCTCAACTTTTTTAACATTGAGAAACCTTCAGAATTCCAGAAACCTCAGATCATGCAGAATATGGTTGGGCAGTATAACTGTGTATATGTCCACTTGAAGTTCCTCCCCACCTCCTCCAGGCCCATAATTAGCCATTTTGGAAGTGGTGTCAAAATAACCATATATGTTGATATCGCCCAAGAAATGTTTGTTGTTGTTAGGTGTGAAGTCGTGTCCGATCCATCGCGACCCCATGGATAATGATCCTCCAGGCCTTCCTGTCCTTTACCACTCCCCGGAGTCCATTAAGTTTGCATTTAAGAAATGTTTAACAAATTTAAATATATTTCTCACCCATTGAGGAAACTTTTCCAGGGCCATCAGGGTTTCATGAAACTATGGTAGAGAAAGCGTGATTTATATAATCAAAATCTTCCTATATCCATATTTTGCATCCTACTGGCAGTGCATTAAAATATTTTATCTCCTCCCAGCTGCCCCATTATATCTAGCTCTAGATCTATTTTAGATTTTTTTCTCCTGCCTTTGATACCTTCTAATCTCTCTTACAGAAAGAATACAAAGCACTTTGTACAGCTTATTGAAGAAGTTAGATCTCCAAGAGGATTGCTTCTCATCACTTTGGATGTTAACACTCTTTATACATCTATTCTGTGGAAGCCAGGTCTTTTTCAGTGAAGCTCTGTTGAATACACAGTTTCAGGATCCATTCATGTTCTTTTAGAATCATAGAATCATAGAATCATAGAGCTGGAAGGGGCCATACAGGCCATCTAGTCCAACCCCCTGCTCAACGCAGGATTAGCCCTAAGCATCCTAAAGCAATTTAGATTTGCTCAATATTGCCATTGAATATGATTACTTCAGATTTTGTGAGGACTTTTATCTACAAACTAAGAGTGGTTCCAATGAGTAGTTCCATGGCCCAGTCCATAGCAAATCTGCTCTTTGTTGTTGTTAAGTTGTGAAGTCGTGTCCGACCCATTGCGACCCCATGGACAATGATCCTCCAGGCCTTCCTGTCCTCTACCATTCCCCGGAGTCCATTTAAGTTTTCACTGACTGCTTCAGTGACTCCATCCAGCCACCTCATTGTCTGTCGTCCCCTTCTTCTTTTGCCCTCGATCGCTCCCAGCATTAGGCTCTTCTCCAGGGAGTCCTTCCTTCTCATGAGGTGGCCAAAGTATTTGAGTTTCATCTTCAGGATCTGGCCTTCTAAGGAGCAGTCCAGGCTGATCTCCTCTAGGACTGACCGGTTTGTTCGCCTTGCAGTCCAAGGGACTCGCAAGAGTCTTCTCCAGCACCAGTTCAAAAGCCTCAATTCTTAGATGCTAGGCCTTCCTTATGGTCCAACCTTCGCAGCCATACATTGCAACTGGGAATACCATAGCCTTGACTAAACGCACTTTTGTTGGTGGGGTGATGTCTCTGCTTTTTAGGATGCTGTCTAGATTTGCCATAGATTTCCTCCCCAGGAGCAAGCGTCTTTTAATTTCTTTGCTGCAGTCCCTATCTACAGTGATCTTGGAGCCCAGGAAAATAAAATCTGTCACTATCTCCATTTCTTCCCCATCTATTTGCCAGGAATTGAGAGGGCCGGATGCCATGATCTTTGTTTTCTTGATGTTGAGTTTCAAGCCAACTTTTGCACACTCCTCCATCACCCGCATCAACAGGCTCTTTAGTTCCTCTTCACTTTCTGTCATTAGAGTGGTATCATCTGCATATCTGAGGTTGTTGATATTTCTCCCTGCAATCTTGATCCCAATTTGTGACTCCTCTAATCCCGCCTTTCTCATGATGTGCTCCGCATACAAGTTAAATAGGCAAGGCGACAGTATACAGCCTTGCCGAACTCCTTTCTCAATTTTGAACCAATCAGTGATTCCATGTTGAGTGCTCACTGTTGCTTCTTGACCTGCATATAAGTTTCTCAAGAGACAAATAAGATGCTCTGGAATTCCCATCTCTTTAAGAACTTGCCACAATTTGTTGTGCTCCACACAATCAAAGGCTTTAGCATAGTCAATGAAGCAGAAGTAGATGCTTTTCTGGAACTCCCTAGCTTTCTCCATGATCCAGCATATGTTGGCCATTTGATCTCTAGTTCCTCTGCCTCTTCGAAATCCTGCCTGTACTTCTGGAAGTTCACGGTCCACATATTGCTGGAGCCGAGCTTGTAAAATTTTGAGCATAACTTTGCTAGTATGAGAAATGAGTGCAATGGTGATGTTGTTTGAACATTGTTTGGCATTGCCCTTCTTTGGGATTGGAATGTAAACTGACCTTTTCCAATCCTGTGGCCTTTCCAGTCCTGTGGCCAAATCTGCTCATAGTTGATCTAATACATAAATTGATCCTGAGTTCAGCATCCAACCCTTTTTATGGTTACATTAAATTTTATGTAGAATCATAGAGTTGGAAGGGACCATACCTCTGCACCCTCTCAACTTTGTCCATATCCTTTTTGAAGTGAGGCCTCCAGAACTGTACAGAGAACTCAGTCGCAGTCTGACCAATACAGTATACAGTGGGACTATGACATCTTTTTATTTTGATGTGATGCCTCTGTTGATACAGCCCAAGACTGCATTGCCTTCCTTACTGCTGCATCACACTGCCTGCTCATGTTTAATTTATAGTCCACAAGCACCCCAAGATCTCATTCGCAAACACTGCTACTCGTAAGTGTATCTCCCATCCAATATGCATGCTTCTCATTTTTATGGCCCAGATTTAAAACTCCTCATTTATCCTTATTGAATTGCATTGTGTTCTCATGTGCTCACTTTTCTAGTGTGTTTACATCTCATTGAACTTTATCTTCTGGGATGTTCGCTTTGTTGTTGTTAGGTGCGAAGTCATGTCCAACCCATTGTGACCCTATGGACAATGATCCTCCAGGCCTTCCTATGCTCTACCATTCCCCATAGTCCATTTAAGTTCGCACCTACTGCTTCAGTGATTTCATCCAGCCACCTCATGTTCACTACATGAGGATGTTCGTTACTCCTCCTAATTTGGTGTCATCTGCAAATTTAATGAGGAGTCCCCCTACCACCTCATCCAGATCACTGAAGAATACTGGACCTTATACTGAGCCCTGTGCCACCCCATTGCTCAGCTCCCTCTAATCTGATGAAATACCATTGACAACTACTCTTTGGGTATGGTTTTCTCTTCATCTAACCCCTTCCTTGGAAGTTTTTAAGCAGAGGCTAGATAGTCACCTGACTGAAATGCGGATTTTATGAATTTAGGCAGATTGTGGGCAGGAAGGGATGTGCCAGGGTTTGTCTCTTGTGGCCCTTCCTTGCAGACCCAGGGAATTGCTGATCTCCATTTTGGGATGGGAGGTGAATTCCCTCCCAGCCATGCTGGATTCTGAAGATTTTTGGTGGTGGTGGGGATCACTTGGCATGAAATTGGGGTCACTGTGGGTGGACAGGTAGTTGTGAGTTCCTGCATAGTGCAGGGGTTTGGATTAGATGACCGTGGAAGTCCCTTCCAACTCTATGATTCTATGATCCTTTTTCAGATTAAAATGAAAGATCAGAATCACATCATTATTTTTCATTGGAATGCTCTTTGTCTGCATGTATATCAGAACTTAGTACAGGGTATTCCTGGCTGTAAAACCCCAACCCTTTAATTGTTGTCTTTAATGGTTCTAATCCAATGAAGGAATCTTTTCTTGTTCATAAGTATGTCCAACTTACTACATTGTTGTTGTTAGGTGCAAATAAGATGCTCTGGTATTCCCATGTCTTTAAGAACTTGCCACAATTTGTTGTGCTCCACACAATCAAAGGCTTTAGCATAGTCAATGAAGCAATGAAGTATGCATGTTCTTGTTGGTTCTCATTCCAGTGTTGTGGGGTCATTTAAACTTCACTTGTTTGAATGGCCTTTTGAGGCATGCTGAGGTTCTTTTATATATATTATAATTGATTTTGTATAGTGTTATCAATACCCATATTATTCATCATGTCCTCTGCGAGGGGAAACCCTTTCATTGGAATGAGCCTTGCCTTTAGGGGCTTATAGTGGCTTCACCTACTTTTTGAAAATGCATGGCAGGTGCCAAAGGGAGAATTGGTGGGCGCCATTTTGGCGGATTCTGGCATGTGCAATTCAAAGCTAGCACATCTGTACACCGCCCGTGGCGCCACGGGCGCCACGGACTAAATAAAAGAGTAAGCCCTTGGAAGGCGGGCTGTGTCCGGGATGAGGAAGGGTGCCGATTGGCCCCTTCCCTCGGACAGACTATTGGAGGGACCAATTGGTCCCTCCAATTCCTTGCCGGAGCAACTGCGAGCCGCGCTGGCGGCCTGACGCTTTGCGCCTCCCGAGGGGTCAGGCCGCTGGCAAGGGAGCACATAGCGCGGCTGGCAGGTGCTCCCTGCCCGGCGGCCTGACGCGGCCGGAGGCGCTTCGCGCCTCCCGCCGCGTCAGGCCGCCGGCTACTGAGTCCCCGGCAGCCGCACGCTGGCCGGCCGCTGGGCGCTCCCTGGGCAGCGGCCTGATGCGGCGAGAGGCGCGAAGCGCCTCTCACCGCGTCAGGCCGCCGCCCAGGGAGCGCCCAGCGGCCGGCCAGCGTGCGGCTGCCGGGGACTCCCGTCCGTTCTTCCCACGGACCTTAAAAAATGGCCGCCGCCGCTGCCAGCCAGCCGCCAACGACGAAAGCTATCCGCCAGCCAGCCGCTGCCGCCGCAAGCCAGCCCTCGCCGCCGCCAGCCACCCACTGCCGCCGACAGCCAGCCCTCGCCGCCGCCAGCCAGCCCTCGATGCTGCCGAAAATGGCCGCCGCCGCCAGCCAGCCGCTGCCCCCGCCAGCCAGCCGCAGCCGCAGCCAGCCAGCCAGCCACCGACGACGACAATGGCCGAAAATGGCCGGAAATATCCCCCGCCTCTGCCGTCAGCCAGCCGCTTGCGCCGAAAATGGCCGCTGCCGAACATCGCCGACCTCCAAAAATGGCCGCCGCCGCCTCTAGCTAGCCGCCGCCGCCGCCTCCACCCAGCCCAGGATGCCCCGCCGCCGCCGCTGCCGCCCGCCATCCCTCAACGACGCCTCCGGTAAGGTTCGCTCCTTTTCTTCTTGCTGCCCTTTCTGCTTGCTACCCTTCCCTTCCCATTCTAGCGCCCATTGTATTGGAATTACAATGGGCTCTTTTCCTAGTTTAATACAATTGGAAATACTGTCATTTATTCAGTTGAGACTACAAAGGACGAAAGGAAGCCATGCAGTAGTACTTCTGGTAAAGACCTCCTCACTTCTGACCATTATTCCACTCCAACTGTATATCTAAGAGAATGCACAGTCATATCTTGCATGTGAAGTTTATTTTCCAGCTGATAAGAAGGCATGGAAGTATGCAGTGCTTGACTTATGAATTTGAAGCCTTTTTTGCTGAAAGTAAATAAAGTTTTGCAAAGGTTAAATACTTCTGATTAGCACAGCACTTCAGAACAATCAAGTGCTGCTCGTTGTAAAGAACAGTGTGTGCTAGAAATTAAAGATTAGGATGCTTGAGTTTACTCTCAGATCTACTTGAACTGGGTTGTGGCAGACATACAGCATCCTGACAAAGGAAAACAAATTTTGTGTTTGTTCCCCTAGTGTTGAAGCTGACAGAAAACTGTGCTCAGGTACACATTACTGCATTTATGTAAAGGAACATGTTGGCAGGAGTGACATAGAATCAAAGAATCATAGAATCATAGAGTTGGAAGGGGCCATACAGGCCATCTAGTCCAACCCCCTGCTCAACGCAGGATCAGCCCTAAGCATCCTAAAGCATCCAAGAAAAGTGTGTATCCAGCCTTTGCTTGAAGACTGCCAGTGAGGGGGAGCTCACCACCTCCTTAGGCAGCCTATTCCACTGCTGAACTACTCTGTGAAATTTCCCCCCCTGATATCTAGCCTATATAGCCTATATCGTGCATTAGCTAGAAATGTTTGCAAGAGCCCAATGACATGAGATGTTCATCATCATTTTAGGTGAACATCAGTACATTTACAGTATACATTTTGATAAAAAACAGATGTGCAGCTTTTTCACATAATTTTTAAAACATCAGTTTTAAAGTTAATGTGGGTAGGATCCTGATTTTCTTTTTGATTCTGCTTAAAATTTCATAGACATTGAAAACAGCACATGAAATAGGTACATGGAAATCAGTGTGAAGGAAGGACTGGCACCAGGG
This sequence comes from Paroedura picta, assembly GCF_049243985.1. Lineage (NCBI taxonomy): Eukaryota > Metazoa > Chordata > Lepidosauria > Squamata > Gekkonidae > Paroedura > Paroedura picta. The sequence goes on from NC_135382.1 coordinate 2,050,273, forward strand.
CTGGAGAAGTGGGGATCCTGGCATACAAGTTATCCATAACTTAGAGAGCAAATAGTCTTGTTTCCATCTGACCCTGGCACTGCAAATCTGACAGGAAATAAGTAGAATCTTCAGCTATGCAGTTGGTACAAACAATGTCTGGTAATGAAACATTCTAATGTACTTACTGTTCATTTATTTGCTTAAGAGTGCTAAATAGGTTTCCCAGAAAATCGTTGAGTGGCTGTCCATGAAGAAATGCCTTCCTTTTGTAATTGGAACAGAACAGTTATTTCCTCAGTCATATATGACTGCAATCAAATTTAAATGGGTAGCTGTGTTGATCTGAAGTAGCACAACAAAGTGAGTCCAGTGGCTCATACCGTGAATAAAACTTAATTGGTCTTAAAGGTGCCAATTGGCTAAAGTTTTGTTCTGCAATCATAATTGATTCTGTATAATAAAACAGATATTGTTGTTACTTACTTCATCTGTAAACTTCTTTTCAATGAGAAATTACAGTATCTAAATTTAAGTGAGAAATTACAAAATATAAAATCTATCCAAACCAACAACAAAGATGACTGTGTAATCAGATCAGGATTAAACATGTAGAAAACAATGTAAGCAAAGCTGGCTAAATCATGACAGACCATAATGCAGTTAGTGGATTACAAAGGCATTACGAGGAAGATATAGCAAAAATTAAGTCTGTTACATTAGTAAACTGTGTCACACATCCAAAAACAGCCAATGATAATTCTTTGCCAAAGGAGCCAATCAATCCCCTTGACATTCAGTTGTTATTCACACAAACATGGGGAAGTGATCAAAGGCTATCACATCACCGTATGTTGCTTGCCCCATCTGTTCCCATACCAGTGTGAAACATTCTTACAAGGTAATTGCCGCTAACTATCTCAAGGCTGGCAATTACCTTGTAAGAATGTTTGTGTGAATAACAACTGGATTTCAAGGGGATTGATTGGCTGTTTTGGCAAAGAATTATTATTGGCTGTATTTGTATGTGTGACACAGTTTACTAATGTAACAGAATTAATTTTTGCTATATATTCCCACGGTCATGTAAGGAGTTCTTAGTCTGACAAAGAGTGCTTGCACTCGAAAGCTCACACCCTGAATAAATCTTTGTTGGTCTTAAAGGTGCTACTGATTCTATTGTGCTACTTCAGACCAACATGGCTACGCATTTGAATCTATCATTAGGAGGAAGGTAAGACATACAATAAATAGACTGTGATCCCAGACTCTGATCCCATCCCTTATAAAAGTGACCCCCTGAGCTGTGCTAGTTCTAATGCCTTGATAAAAATGCCTTCCTGAACATTTATGATAGTGGTTTTCAACCTTCCTAATGCTGCGACCCCCTTTGGTTGCCGAGGCCGTGGTGTTGGCGGCCCCTGGAAAAAGGGTCGGTCGACCCACCCCAGGAGTCGCGACCTCCAGGTTGAGAACCGCTGATTTATGAGCTGCCACCTATGCCTGTGAATGGGCCATTGCTGTTCAAACCCATTTGAAGGGTGGCACCTTCAGAAGGTGATGTCCAAGTTAACAATGGTAGACTTCTTCTGGGTTCAACTTTCAGTCCCAAAGCTCACGAGAGGAGATTATCACTTAGCTCAATCATGGTGTAAGTCAGCACCACCGGTAAACATATTTCAAGGTTGTTAATGTCACCACATTGGAATCAGTAACCACTTCCGTTTATTCAGAGGCAACAAGGTAAACAAAGCTCAGCTGTCATGACCCATGGGAAACTCATCTAGAAGTTTACTTTCTGGCCCAACAAACAAAAGTCCCAGAACATCAGACACTTGATCAAAGTTGGTTTATTAGAAGGAACATACAGGGACAGGTTTTAGTGGAGGTTCATCATAAAAAGGAAATTGGCGAAGACAATTTGAACAAATGGTCTAAGGCAGGGGTAGTCAACCTGTGGTCCTCCAGATGTCCATGGACATCTGGAGGACCACATGGGAACCTGTTTCACCAGGTGGGAGTCAGGATGGAGAAAGCTCTGGTCCTGGTTGAGGTCAAGTGGGCTTCCTTGGGGCCAGGGACCACCAGGAGCTTGGAGGTAGTGGAGCGTAAGGCTCTTTGAGGGGGGTAGGCAGAGAGGTGATCCCTTAGGTATACTGAGCCCAGACCACGTGTGGCCTTAAAGGTGATAACCAGAACATTAAGCCTGATCCGGAATTCGAAACTCCAGTTTAGAGGTGACCATCTCGTAGATCACTGTGGCCAGGTGTTTCGGGGCCAAGTAGGAAGCTGGTAGTTTGGCTTGGCAAAGATAGTAAAATGACAGCCATGCCACCATCATGATTTTTGAATTCATTGAAAGGGAGACGTCAAGAATAACCCTCAGGATCCTGGTAGAGTAAGCCACTGATAGGTCACTCCATCCAGGTTGAGTAGGCGCGCTTCCTCACTTGGACCTTTTCTGCGCAGCCATAGGACCTCCGTCTTTGAAGGGTTGAGCTTCAGATGATTTGCTTAAGCCACCCCGTCAGTGCTTCCAGGCAGCTAGCTAATATTTCTGGGAGAGGGACAATGCAGTCATCTACCAGGAGAAAGAGCTGTGTGTCATCGGCATACTGAATCATAGAATCTTAGAGTTGGAAGGGGCCACACAGGCCATCTGGTTCAACCCCCTGCTCAATGTAGGATCAGCCCAAAGCATCCTAAAGCATCCAAGAAAAGTATGTATCCAACCTTTGCTTGAAGACTGCCAGTGAGGGGAAACTCACCACCTCCTTAGGAAGCCTATTCCACTGCTGAACTACTCTGACTGTGAATTTTTTTTCCTGATATCTAGCCTATATCATTATACTTGTAGTTTAAACCCATTACTGCGTGTCCTTTCCTCTGCAGCCAATGGGAACAGCATCCTGCCCTCCTCCAAATGATAACCTTTCAAATACTTAAAGAGGGCTATCATGTCCCCTCTCAACCTCCTTTTCTCCAAGCTGAACATTCCCAAGTCCCTCAACCTATCTTCATAGGGCTTGGTCCCTTGGCCCCAGATCATCCTCGTCACTCTCCTCTGTACCCTTTCAATTTTATCTACGTCCTTCTTGAAGTGAGGCCTCCAGAACTGCACACAGTACTCCAAGTGTGGTCTGACTAGTGATGTGATGCCCCTGTTGATACAGCCCAAAATGGCAATTGCCTTTTTTACCGCTGCATCACGGTGCTTGCTCATGTTTGGTTTACAGTGCATAAGTACCCCAAGGTCTCGTTCACACACAGTGTTACCTAGAAGTGTATCCCCCATCCAGTAGGTATTCTTTTCATTATTCTGACCCAGATGCGGAACTTTACACTTATCTTTATTAAATTGCATCTTTTTCTCATTTGCCCATTTTTCCATTGTGTTCAGATCTCGTTGAACTCTGTCTCTATCTTCTGGAGTATTTGCCAGTCCTCCCAATTTGGGGTCATCTGCAAACTTGATGAGTAGTCCCTCCATCCCCTCATCTAGATCATTAATAAATATGTTGAAAAGTACCGGACCGAGCCTTGAGGTACCCCGCTACTCACCTCCCTCCAGTCTGATGAAACACCATTGACAACAACTCTTTGAGTGCGGTTCTCTAACCAATTCCCTATCCACCTAACTATCTGAAAATCCAGATTGCAGTCCTTCAATTTATCCATCAGAACATCATGGGGAACCTTATCAGAAGCTTTACTAAAATCCAAGTAAACAACATCAACCAAATTTCCACGATCCAGCAAACCTGTTACTTGGTCAAAAAAGGAAACCAGGTTGGTCTGACAGAACCTGTTGGAGACAAATCCATGCTGACTTCCTTGGATCACCAAATTGTCCTCCAGATGTTTGCAGATCGCTCCCTTTAATATCTGCTCCATTATCTTCCCCACAACAGAGGTCAGACTCACTGGTCTGTAGTTTCCCGGGTCATCCTTCCTTCCTTTTTTGAAGATCGGAATAACATTTGCTCTCTTCCAGTCCTCCAGGACATCTCCAGTCCTTAAAGAGGTCCCCAAGATGTTGGACAAGGGTTGTGCAAGTTCTCCGGAAAGTTCTTTGAGCACTCTTGGGTGTATTTCATCCGGCCCAGGGGATTTGAACTCATCCAGTGCAGCTAAATGCCTCTCGACAACCTCTCTGTCCATGTCAACCTGCCACCCAGATCGGTGGCAACCCAGCCCAAACCTGTTGAGCAAGAGGGCGCATAAAGATGTTAAATAGGATTGGAGAGATAATTGCTGCTTGGGAGACTCTGCAAGCCAGTTGTTGGCGGCTTGATAAACTCTCTCCTAATGCTACCCTCTGTCCGCAATTCCAGAGAAAGTAGATCAGCCACTGAAGGGCAGTGCCTCTGATCCTGGCATCAGCGAAGCGGTGAGCTAAAAGCCCATAGTTGATAGTGTCCAACGCTGCTGAGAGGTCTAACAATATAAGCAGCGTCAACCCGGCCCGATCCAACTGGTGATGGAGGTTGTCCATCAGGGTGACTAGCGCGGTCCGTATCTTATGGCCAGGCCAGAAACCTGACTGGGATGAATCAATTGGTGATGGCTTGATGTCAAGAAACAGCAGATGATAAGGAGAGTCCCAACTGAATGGACACTTGGCTGAGGTGAAGGAAGGAGGAGGCGGACCTCAGTCAGGAAGCTTAAAGCAAAGTTGACCAGCAGCAGGACAAGTTGGAGAGAGACTGCCCTCCAATGACACCTGGTGGCAGGAGCAGGGAAAAAACACTTTAGAAAAAACACACTGATACGACCATGGCCAGTGGCTTAGCTTTTTAAGCCCCCATTAACTAGACCTATTCAGCGTTACCTTGTAGAAACAGCTGGGATTGGACTGTGCCAGGGGTGGGAGGGATTTAGCCCAGTAATTGCTACAGATATGGAACTGGAGGCCTATTGGCCATCATGGTAGGTGACATTTGATGGCATCAAGCGGCTCACTTTGACCGAAGTGGATAAAGCAGCAGAAGCAGAAGCAGAGTACCTTTATTGGCATAAAATTGCAAAGCATAAAATGAAAATTTCAAACAGTTCCAGATGTAAAATCTATTGTAAAAGATTTTCATTTAAAATTGCCAGTAAAAACTTTGCTACTTTTGTAATAGTTGCTGAGTCCCTCACATTTAGTATCATTTTAATCCAGTGTTTCTCATTAACACAGCTGAATTTCAATTTCTTCAGATAATTAGCTAACGGGCAATGATATACTTCAAACTTAGGACACACCAGAAGTATATGGTACAACGTGTCAGGGACACTACATCCATGTAAACAGAATCTCTCCTGAGGAGGGGTCTTCAAAAATCTACCTCAGGTGACATTTGAGGGAAATATGTTTAAGTGAGCTACTAGAAATGCTCTTCTTAACTGGTGTGTCTCCAAAATTTGGAGATACATGGGCATGGATTAGTATGTTAAGGGAATATCCCAGAAGCGGGGAGAACATACACTGTTATTAGAGGAGCCCAGAATCTGGGTATCCTAATCTTCTAGTCTCTGTGATATTAGCTTTAGTATCGTCCTTTCGTCTTGCATGCTAAGGGATGAGATGTCCAGACCCATAATTTGAAGTTTCTTTGACATTTTGCCCAGCCAGCTGAAAGAATAAGAGTCACTCAAAAGAGAATAAGAGTCACTCAAAAGGTTAATTAACAAACTACCCATTTGAGCATGGAAATTAATTTTTAACCAGTATTTAAAGGACTGAAAATCAAGCCTGGGCTTCTAGACCCTATTGGCCAAGTTCTGCGACAAGTGTATGATTGGCCACACAGTTTCGAACTCCTAGCAGATTTCTGAAAAAGAAAGATTGGATGTTCTCTAATTAATTATTAAATGCATCCACCCATATTGGGATTCCATAAAGAATTTTGGCATTGTAGATTTTAATGGCTGCTTGAAGGTTTTTGTTGCCTTTTTGATGATAAAACTTGGCTAAAAGGGACAACTGGCCTTTTGCAGATTTGATTACTTTTTCTCTGTGGTTGGCCCAATTGTTATTATAAGTAAAGTTTATGCCTAAATACTTGTAGTGATTTACCTGTTCTATATATTTACGATTTATTATCCAGGGAAACTTATATCGGGTCTTTGCAAATACCATGATCTTTGTTTTTTCAAAGTTTACTTTTAGTTGATTGTCACTACAGTAATCTCTGAATGACCGGAGATAGCGTATAAGGCCAACTCGAGTTCTAGATAAGATAACTGTGTAATCTGCGTATAAAAGAAGTGGAGTGGGCCTTTTGCCAAGAATGGGGGGATGACCATTAACTTTGTCAAAATAGAAGGGTAAGTCACTTAAGAAAAGGTTAAATAACTGAGGGGCAAGGATGTAACCTTGTTTCATTCTTAGGTTTATTTGGATTTTTGATGTTACATTTCTCTCAGCAGAATATTTGACTTGGCAGTGGTTGCTATTATAGAGCTGTTTTAATAGAAATAGTAGACGCTGGTCTATGTCTAGATGGTTTAATTTTATCCAGAGTTTCTCTCTGGAAACTGAGTCAAAGGCTGCTTTTAAATCAATAAAGGCAACAAATAATTTGCCCCTCTTATATTTGGTGTATTTCTGGCTTTAAAAAGCTAAAAACAGTACAATGATCTAAGGTAGTGTATCCCTTCCTAAACTCTATTTGCTCCGGCCCTATGATATAATTGTTGGATGTCCAGTTTATAAGTTTAGTGGCCAGATATTTTGCAAAGTTTACCTACAGTTGACAATAAAATGTTGGGGTAGTAGTTACTAGGAAGGTCAATTTTTCCTTTTTTATATATTGGGGTTATGATAGAATTTAGCCATGAATCTGGGATTAGTCCTGTTTGGTTGATTTTTGTAAACAGATGTGCTACAGCAGTGGTCCCCAACCCTTTTATCAGCAGGGACCGGTCAACGCTTGACAATTTTACCGAAGCTCGGGGGGGGGGATATTCTTTTGCCGAGGGACGTTGCTGCTGCCTGAACCCCTGCTCCACTTGCTTGCCCACCGGCGCCCCTGATTTCCCGCCGCCCACTGGGGGCTGCTGCCAGCAGCAGCTGCGCAGTGCCACGCTGAGGGGGAGCCCCAGCTATGGCGGCCACTGGAGAGCACCAAAGGTGAGCCGGCGGCAGAGTGGCAGGGCAGCCCCTGAAGCAGCAGCCGGGGAGGAGAACGAGGAGGAGCCACAGCCCGGTACGACTGATCAACGGATCGGTACCGGTCTCCGGACCGGGGGTTGGGGACCACTGTACTAGAGGCACAGCCCACCAGTCAGCATAATGAATAATCAAGTCTGGAGGGATCCCATCTGGACCGGGTGACTTATGTAGTTTCAGAGATTTTATCAGTTCAGAAATCTCAGCAGGTTCAATGTTTGGCCAACAGGGAAAGGAAGAGGATTGTCCAAAGGACAGTTGAGGGTCTAGTGAAGACGGTAATGTGAACAATGTGGAAAAATGGTCCATCCATTTGGAAGCTGAAATAAGACATACAGTTTTATTTTACTTAAGGCATTGGTCACAGTTCTCCAGAATATCCGGTTATCAGAAGAATTTAGTGCTTTGTTTAATGATTCCCAGTTTCTGTTGTGGAACTCGGATGTTTTTTTTAGCAACAAGAGACTGGTATTCGGCTTTAGTTCTGAGATAGTGGGATTGGTTATCGAAAGATCTTTATTGAATAGCATGCAATAGTGCCTTAATAGTTTCTTTTTCAATAACCATTCTTTATCAAACCAAGGTGGGGTTGAGATGTTCTTATTAGGAGGTTTTGATAGGTGATTTAAAAAGTGGATAAATTACTAGGTTCAGTAAGGATGACTACCTGACCCCTTTATCCCTGTCTGTCTTGGCTTCTCCACGGGGGTGACCAGTGGATAGGAGGCCCACTTTGGGGTATTGTCAACCTCTCCTTGAATACTGGGGAGTTCCCTGAGGCTTTAAAGGGGGAGATCATCCAACCCTTGCTGAAGAAACCATTGCTTGATCTGCGGGACTGACTGATCCAACTACCACCTGGTTTCGCATCTTGGATTTCTGGGCAAGGTGGTGGAGAAGACTGCGATGGATCAGCTCCTAGCTTTCTTGAATGAAACTTTGATGTTAAATCCATACCACTCGGGCTTCAGTCCTGGCCACAGGATGGACATGATATTGGTCACCTTGGCTGATGAACTCCGGTGCCAGCTGGACAGGGGCAGTTCAACCATTATTGTAATGTTAGAACTGTAAGCTTCATTTGAAGTGGTTGACCCATGAGCATTTGGCCTACCACCACGATGTAGCCGGGATTTGTCGGACCGCCCTTCAAGGCTGCTCTCCTTTCTAAGGAACCAAACACAGAATGTTGCTGTGGGGGATGAGTTGTCATGCCCCTTTCAACTCCCATGAGGAGTTTCACGGATGGTCCTCTCTCCCATGCAGTTTGGTGTAGTGGTTAGGACTTCAAATCTGGTGAGCTGGGTTCGATTCTGCACTCCCCCACATGTAGCCGCCAGGGTGATCTTGGGCTTGCCACTGCACTGATAAAACTGTTCTGACCAAGCAGTGATACCAGGCCTCACCCACCTCACAGAGTGTCTGTTGTGGGGAGAGGAAAGGGAAGGCAACTGTAAGCCACTTTGAGTCTCCTTTGGGTAGAGAGAAAGCAGCATATAAAAACCAAGTCTTCTTTAACATCTTTATGCGCTCTCTACACCAACTAATCCAGAGTTTTGGGTGGATTGTCACTAGTATACAGATGGCACTTAGCTCTATCTCCCCATGGGTGGCTGGCCAGACTCCCTCCACAGATACATAATGTTGCCAGTTGTTTGGAAGCTGTAGCTGGGTGGTTAGAGCAAAGTTGCCTGAAACTCAGACCCACTCAGACGGAGGTCCTGTGGCTGGGAAGGAAGGGGGCAGATCAGGAAGTGCATTTGCCCTTTCTGGCTGGGGTTCAATCTAACATGGCACCTTGTGCTAGAAATCTGGTCATGATCTTGGATGGAGGCACAGATCATGAGAGTAACACACCTGGTGTTTTTTCATCTTTGCCAAGCTAGGCTACTAACGCCCTACCCAGTCTGAGACCCATATATCTGAGGGACCACCTACCGCCTTATGATCTCTGCAGGGCCTTGCGTTCTGCAGGTACTTAACCTGTTGATGATTCCTGGTCTATGAGGAGTTTGCCTGGCCTTGACCAAGGCCAGGGTCTTTTCAGTCCTGGCCCTGCCCTGGTGCAATGAACTCCCAGAAGAGCTGGGGGCCCTACAGGAGCTTTTGTGGTTTTGCAGGGCCTGTAAAATGGAGCTCTTCTACTAGATCTTTGGTTGAGGCCAGAGTGCGGGAGATCATAGGGACCCCTCCACTACCACAACCATGAACTATTGACATCCCTGAGGGTGGAACCATGAGGTGCTGGGGGAGTGGGGGACATGGGAGTTAGAGAAGTGTTTTTTTAATTTTTTCTTGTCGCCAGAGTAGAGTAGATTGGTATTTGGTTTTATGGTTTTTATCTTTTACTAGGCTTCAAAGCCCGCTCATAAGAGTGGGCTTTGAAAGGGGGTCCCCCACAGTGGTGGACCTCTCCGGCTGCCTGCCCCCTCCCCGCCGAGTCCCCAGCTTCCCTGCGGGCCTCGGAGCAGGCCCATCACATCCCCAACATGCGTGGGCTTGCTTGGAGGCCCGCAGGGAAGCCTCCATCGCCCCTGCCGAACTCTAGCCATTCAGGTAATGGGCCAATCGGAAGACGCTCTGCCCCTTTCTCCACCCACTTAGGGCTTAGCGGATTATGAAGACCGCTGCTCCGAGCGATCACAGATGTATTAGGGTTTTATTCTTCTTGTAACCTGCTGTGAACCAATTCTGAGAGTGGTGGGTAACAAATCTAATTAATAATCAACAAGGGCATCACATCAAAATCACAAGATGTCATAGTCCCATTGTATACGGCACTGGTCAGACCACACCTGGAGTACTGTGTGCAGTTCTGGAGGCCTCACTTCAAGAAGGACGTAGATAAAATTGAAAGGGTACAGAGGAGAGCGGTGAGGATGATCTGGGGCCAAGGGACCAAGCCCTATGAAGATAGGTTGAGGGACTTGGGAATGCTCAGCCTGGAGAAAAGGAGGTTGAGAGGGGACATGATAGCCCTCTTTAAGTATTTGAAAGGTTGTCACTTGGAGGAGGGCAGGATGCTGTTTCTGTTGGCTGCAGAGGAAAGGATGCAGTTTAAACTACAATGGGTTTAAACTACAAGTACAATGATATAGGCTAGATATCAGGAAAAAAAATTTCACAGTCAGAGTAGTTCAGCTGTGGAATAGGCTGCCTAAGGAGGTGGTGAGCTGCCCCTCACTGGCAGTCTTCAAACAAAGGTTGGATACACACTTTTCTTGGATGCTTTAGGATGCTTTGGGCTGATCTTGCGTTGAGCAGGGGGTTGGACTAGATGGCCTGTATGGCCCCTTCCAATTCTATGATTCTATAATAATAACAATAATGATTACAATAATAATAAAATAAATGGTAGATTATTGGACATAGAATTACAAAATATCATCAAGATCATATTCTGAGTTTGGGACTTTTGCCAAGCTATGGGTCCCTTGTTTCATATTTTACCACTTAACAGCCCCCCGCCCCTCAACTGTAGTGAACATTTATGGTAGCAATATTCTAAAATATTCTAAGATTGTAAGCCATGACTTCTTCGGGTAGTAAAAAGTTCCAGCTCTTCAATATTCTAAAAGAATATGTTCCTGTAATTCTGGCTGCATTGAAACCATCCTATACTGTCCACTCTACGCATTTATTCATGGGCAGCTTATCAACATTCAAGCAACATGGACTTGATTATTAAACTAAAATCATTTTCCTACTAAATCTACTTATCCCCTCTGAGGCTTGGAGGCTGCAGATCCCTGCCGCATGAGAGCTGCCCCTTTTGGTGAGTTCCCTAATAGCTGCCTGCAGCCTTTCCAGGTCCTGGGGGGAGTTCTCCCCCCCCCCAATCTAGCGCCTGTTGTATTCTTGAATGCAACGGGCTTGGCCTCTAGTAAATAATAAAATGCCGCCCTTGGAGTCTTCATGCAATCCATAATGGGAAATGACTCTGGTTCAAATAGATAGTTTTAGAGGGTGGCAAATGAGAATCCACTGTTGCAAAGTCTCGGATTCTGTAGTTTATTCTGTCCAAACTTCTTGTGCTCCAAACTTCTGTTGTGGAGATTACATTGCCCCTCTTGACAAATAATTCTGCTCCTGGAATCCACACCAATTCCCTTGCTAATACTGGTTCTTCTGATCCTACCTCCTTTTCAAACTGACTAGTTCTCTGTGGTCTGTCTGTTCTTTCCTGGAATATTGCAGACTGGAATAGGAAAGTTGGGGATGTTGTTTCTTGTTTTTCTCTCTAGAAATTTGATTTAATTTGTCTTCAAGAGATGTTGGCAATTAATGAACCTTTTTTATTCAGCTATGCAACTTTTCCAGCATTTAAACCCTGTGCTCAGGGCCTGAATACAGCTGTACTAAGCATGTTAGCAAAAATTTATTTATTTATTTATTTAATTTAGATTTATATACCGCCCTCCCCGAGTTCATTAATTACCTGGGTTTTCATTCCTCAGGTGTGCAGGCGATATTGTTAAAAACTGTTTTAACTTTAACATTAGTAAACACCTACATACCACCTACTTCTCAACAAGCTCTTGATCAGTTATACTGGGATGATATTTTTGGAGAATACCATTTGCTCTGGAAGTTATTTAGCCAATTGGAAGACAGGTTATAAACTCTCTCCAACAAGCTCAAGAGCTTGCAGAACAACATTCGAAAGATTCTTCGGAACAAGTTGCAACATCACTTCAACTCCCGACGCAACAACCAGGAACATCTTCTCCAGATCAACAACCTGGTCCATCAGTTCCACCTTCTAAAGGGCAAAAGAAATAAGTGAACATTAACGAATAAATATGGAGAGATTAAAGATTGTTTCGCTTAATGGGGTTCACTTCAAGGTAGTTTGCTTGGCAGTACAAGTTTAAGGCACTCAAAGCTCTTCTCATTCCTATGGGAGTCCTAGAGAATAAGGCTAGATCATCGGCATAAAGCAAAAAATGAAATGTGTTTTCCACTGATTTTTGGAGGATGGAAATTTGGGTTTTTGAGATAGCTGCCAATGTCATTAATAAACTAATTAAATAGAAGGGGGGCCAATATGCATCCCTGCTTAACTCCCTTTGTTGTCTTGATTAAATCTGTGAGATGTCCTTGAGGGCTACATTTAACTCTTATGGCAGTATTTTCATGTAGTTTTTTAATAAGCACAAGTAGCCTCCTGTCTATGGAGGTCCTGCCTAATTTGGCCCATAACAGATCTCTTGGAATAGAGTCAAATGCAGATTTAAAATCAATAAATGAGATATAAAGGGAGGTTGATTTCTTTGAGGAGTATTTAGCTATTAGGTGATCTACCAGCATACAATGATCCAGTGTGGAATGTCCTTCCCTAAAGCCTCCTTGTTCCTCTGCTAGGATGTTCTCTTCTTCTAGCCAGTCTCTATATTTCCAGCATAGGTGCCTAGCATAGAGCTTACTTATGGTGCTGAGGAGGCTTATTGGTCTGTAGTTTTGGGGTTCCTTCCTATTTCCTCTCTTGTATATGGGTACCACCACTGCTACTTCCCAACCTTTTGGAAGGATACCTGTTCTATCAATTGTTGTAAACAACTTAGCCAATACTGGCACCCACCATTCTATGTTCCTTCTAATTAGTTCAGGAGGTACTAAATCATAGCCAGGGGCTTTCCCTGATTTAAGGGTACCAATGAGCTTCCTGACTTCAGAGTGATTAACTTGTGGCCATTCCGGTATCCTGGTCAGCTCTCCCACATCTGTTGCCTGAATTAGCTTTATCTCTAATGAAGAGTATAGCGCCTTATAATGTGCTTCCCATATTCCCGGTGGGATGGTTGAAGCTGAAACTGATTTTACTTTACAATCAGACACTAGTTTCCAGAACCAAGATGAGTTTTTATCGAGAACAGCTTGCCTGATTTGTTCCCAGGCTTCTCTAGCAGCCTTCTTCTTTTTAACAAGTATCACACTTTTATACTTCTGTTTTAATTGCTTGATCTCATTTCCTATAACATCAGAGGGCTCGGTTCTATAATATATGTATTTATCTCTTAGGGCCCGTTTTATGGCTCTACATTCTCCATCGAACCAAGTATTGTAATGGTTGTTTGTCTGCTTATTTTTACCTTGCATAGCATTAGATAATGCATCCTGAAAGACCTCAATCAAGCTTTCGTACCTGTTTAGGATTGAGGTGCTTTCAGAGTTAGAGAGAAATTCTTTTGTTTTGTTAATAAAAGATGTTAGGCTAAACAGGTCATTAATTATTTTGTCTGTCTTGATGCTGGACCAACCCTGTTCCCTAGTGCTTTTATATTGGATCCATATACAACTGTTCTTATTTCTTAGTTTTTACCCATTTATAATTGATGTTATATTTGTAATTTTATGTTTTTTACTGGCTGGTCTATGACCGTAAATAAAACTGATTGATTTCGCTTAATGTTAATGGCCTCAATGCTCCAATAAAAAGAACAAAATTCTTCCATCAGCTTACAAAATTAAAGGCAGATATTATCTGCCTCCAAAAAACCCATATTAAGCAATCCCATTCAAAATTTTTAGATTTTAAAAAGCTTGGGAAAACTTTTATTGCTTCAGAAAAGGGGGGGAAAGATTGTTGATATACACAGTAAATCCTAATATCACCACCACTACTTAAAGACTCAGAGGGTCGTTTTATAACTCTTAATAATTGTTCGTTACCTGATGGAAAGACATTAATTTTGATTAACATTTACTCCCCTAATAATGTGAAGGATAAATTTTATGATGAATTTTTTCAAATTCACATTAATCGTTTGGACTCTGAATTTCTTTTGATTGGCAATTTTAATGCAGTACTGGACTTGATAAGTTGCATAAAGCAAAGAAATTAAAACACGCTTGCTCCTGGGAAGAAAAGCTATGGCAGATCTAGACACCATCCTAAAAAGCAGAGACATCACCCTGCCAACAAAAATGCATCTATTCAAGGCTATGGTCTTCCCAGTTGCAATGCATGGCTGTGAAAGTTGGACCATAAGGAAGGCCGAGCATCAAAGAATTGAGGCTTTTGAACTCTGGTGCTGGAAAAGACTCTTGCGAGTCCCTTGGACTGCAAGGCGAACAAACCGGTCAGTCCTAGAGGAGATCAGCCCTGACTGCTCCTTAGAAGGCCAGATCCTGAAGATGAAACTCAAATACTTTGGCCACCTCATGAGAAGGAAGGACTCCCTGGAGAAGAGCCTAATATTGGGAGCGATTGAGAGCAAAAGAAGAAGGGAACGACAGAGAATGAGGTGGCTGGATGGAGTCACTGAAGCAGTCAGTGTGGACTTAAATGGACTCCGGGGAATGGTAGAGGACAGGAAGGCCTGGGGTTGCAATGGGTCGGACACGACTTCACAACTAACAACAACAAGTTGTATAAAAGCCAGCTTGTTGCTCCAGCTTTAAACGCATTCCAAGGCAAAGTTATTTCCCAAATTCTATATAGGGGCCAGCCAAAAATCATCAGACCATCAATAGGAAAGGCATATCTCTCCAGGATCGAACTGAAACTTCCTTTGGGTAAAGTTGTGCAGTCCAGTTTCTGTCTAGCAACCTCTCTTGCCCAAAATGTTTTATATTATGTTTTCCAAGAGTCATTCCTCTTTAAACAATGCAGGTGTTTAAGAAGATTCTACACCTAGCCAAGTCATGTATTGTTCATGACACAACTCTAGTGGCCTCTAGTGGCCTCATATGCCAGACGGATTTGTCAGTAACTCATCACCAATCACCTGCATCATGCAGCAGTGCCCTGCAGGCCAGTTTATGGACTGGCCCGGGAATTTCAAACCCTTTATCTGTCAGAACATGAGCTCTGTTCTCTCCCCTCCCCTATGTTGTCAACTCCATGTCATTGCTTCTTGGATTCATTCAGGTGTGATATTTCCCTGTTTAGCTAACCTTTCTCCCTGTAGAATTTGGTGTATGTTTTTGCTTGTGTATGAGTTTTGAATGTACTCCAATATTTTCCACAAATAAATCTCCTTGAGTGTTACCTTAGTTATCACTACTTAAGAAGATTTGTCAGAATCCCAGGGTTTCTGCCCTGATTGATTGCTGTACTTTGAACCTAAGTGTAACCATTTTGAAATGAAGTTTCTACACCTGTTGCCTTGTATCACTTTTGGAATTAGGCGCTGCTCTCCAGGGTCGGTGTTGCTGCCTGTTATCTTGTCTGGCTGGCCTCCCGGGCCTTGCACCTGTATGTCTAACTATTATGTCTGGATGAAATGGGAATCTCAACGGGTCTGGGAAAGGTGGGAAGCTGGGGGAATAAGAACTGGGTTTGGCCTCTGCTTGTTAGATTCGTCTATGTGCATCCAGGGAGTTCTGTTTGAATAAACTACCAGTGGAATATTTCTTTCAAATCTGCATCCCTGACAGTTAGACAAATCTCACAAGCAAGTGGTACATTACCGGTCTCATCAAATAGCCGGAATGTCCACTGAACCTCGACCTGATGAGAATGCCCCAATTCCCAATGGTGGAGGCAATGGGGGCAATGAAGCCTGGGTTGCCGGTGGCAGTACAGGTGAAGGAGCAGGCAGCACAGAACCCCGACTCAGAAGCTGTTCTGAGAGCTCATTCAACCAGGTGGGGGCCAGGACCGAAAAGGCCCTGGCCCTGGCCCTGGCCCTGGTTGAGGCTAGACACGCCTCCTGGGGACTGAGTACAACCATCAGATTTGTGCCCGCTGAGCGCAAGGCCCTGCGGGAGGCATACGACGCAAAGCGGTCCCGCAAGTATATGGGTCCCAGACCATGGGGGCCTTAAAGGTTAAAAGCAAAACCTTGAATCTGATCTGGGCAGCAATCGGTAACCAATGCAGCTGCCTCAGCACAGGCTGGATATGGGCCCTCCAAGACAGCGGTCCGCAACCTTTCGGATGCCGTGGACCGCTGCTCCGGAGTGGGGCGAGAGGGCGGCCCGGGGGCCCACGCACACGCAGCAGCCCCAGTGCAAACGCGCATGTGCGGACTGCTGCACATGCGTGTTTGTGCCCGGCAGTCAGCGCACGCGCGTTTGTGCCGCCGCCATGCCGGCAGCTGCGGCTCCCCCTCCTGGCCCCTCCGGGCCACCAGCAAATCGGCCGCCAAAGCAGCAAGCTTCTTGGCAAGCTTCTCTTCCCCCCCGTCCCGAAACAAGAAGCTTGCCGGGCTGCGAGCTAATCGACCGCTTTGGCGGCCGATTTGCTCGCGGCCTGGCGAGCTTCTTGCTTCGGGGGGGAGGGAAGAAGGAGCCACGGCCTGGCGCCAAGGCCTTCGCGGCCCGGCGCCAAGGCCTTCGCAGCCTGGCACCGGGCCGCGGCCCGCGGGTTGGGGACCACTGCTCCAAGATGTCCCTGTGAGGACCCTAGCAGCTGCATTTTGCACAAGCTGTAATTTCTGGATCAGGTGCAAGGGAAGGCCCGCATAGAGCAAGTTACAGAAATCTATTCTGGAGGTGACTGGCTCATGGATCATTGTGGCCAGGTGCTAGTCTCCCGACAGGTAGGGTGCTAATAGCCGAGCCTGGCGAAGGTAGAAAAAAGCCTGGCTAGCTACCTTTTTGACTTGAGCCTCCAGAGTTAGTGAGGCATCTAAGGTCACTCCCAAATTCCTGGCTTGGGATGCGATAGTCAGTTGCGTCCCGGCCAAGGTGGGCAGGCATGTTTCCTGAGCTGCCCCCCTCACCCCGAACCACAGGACCTCCGTCTTGGCAGGGTTTCATTTCTGCTCGAGCCATCCAGCCACGGCTTCCAAACATCTGGCAAATGGATCCGGGGGGGAGTCTGGGCAGCCGTCCACCAGGAGATACACCTGGATGTCATCTGTATACTGTCTGGTTGGCCTCCTGGGCCTTGCACCTGTATCTCTAACTATTATCTCTGGATGAAATGTGAATCTCAACGGGTCTGGGAAAGGTGGGACGCTGGGGGGATAAGAACTGAGGTTTGGCCTGTGCTTATTAGATTCGTCTATGTACATCCAGGGGGTTCTGTTCGAATAAACTACCATATTTTACACAGTGGAGTTTTCTTTCAAATCTGCATTCCTGACAGTTTTCTCCCAGGGAAAGAACCCTCAAAAATTGGTAGAAAGATCTTTTGTTATCCAGCCTCTCGCAATATCCATAATTCCCCATAATTCCCTTTGAGGGATCCTTTTTGGGCAACAGGAAATTTGGATTTTAATGCAGAAAGGGACGGAAACTTCAGCCGTTTAAAACTGCAAATCTGAACGATATTGTTAGTGTGGAAATATAGACAACCTTCCAAATTTGCCATTTTCTCCAGTGGAATGGAACTCTACTCCAGAGATCTATTGGAATTCCTGGTGATCTCTAGACCCTACCTTGTGATTGACATTTCTAGTGATTACCTGACAGAAAAAATCCTACATTCTTCCTCACAACTCAGGATCTAGAAGGATTAGATACTCTTTTAAAAAACCTGAAAGCCTCTTTTTACTAATATGTGAGTAGTGGGAGTCCGTCCCATATATTATTATCTTTTCCCTCTTAATAAAACGGTAAGGGGTGTTGGGGTGGGCTCAGTCCGTGATGAGGGGGCCAACAATTGGGCCCTTAGCCCTGAACTGACAAGTGGACGACAGGACAGACCAAAATTCCATTCACCCAGCCCATTCTGGCTGTCAGTCTGCTCTTGACCACCACAGGGAGAGGAGGTCAGCAGGGCTGCCAAGGGGGATGAGAACAGAGTCTGTGCCAGCCCTTTTCGCCCCAAGGCTGCCCTAACTGTCATGTCCAACTGCAAATGGCCTCAGAACCCTGGCAGAGCTGGCTGGAGGCTGGAGAGTGCGCTCCCTCCCTCCCTCCCTTCAGGCCTGCTGCGATGGAGCCTCTGACAGGCCCTGACTGAGGGAAGGAGGTCTTTCCAAGAGCAACGCAGGGGAGCCTGAGGGCATTCCTTTTGAGGGGGGGGGGACCTTTCCCTTTCTGCCAAAGAGTTGGCTGACAGGTAGGCCACAGAAAAGCCTCTTTTCACTTAAAATACTGCTCTACCCGGGGGTTAGACACAGCCAAGCCATGTGTCTTTCTTCTTTGCAACTCTCTGCAGATTTGAGGCCACTGCACAGCGTTATTCTGCAGATGAAACTGTTTCTTTTGTCTCCTGTTTCATCTGCACAACAACCCTGTGCAGTAGGCTTCAAGTCTTTCAATTCAACAACAACCTGTGTGGGAGGCCTTAAATGTTTCTTCTCTACCACAACCCTGTCCAAAGCCCTTTCTGCCTGGGGAGCTGATCTTTATACTCTGCAGGTGATCTGTAATTCCAGGAGCTCTCCAGGCCCCACCTGGAAGTTGGCTGCCTCGGGTTGGAAATAGTCTAGGAGATTTGGAGGTGGGACTTCAAAATGGTACAATGCCTCAGAGTCCAGCCTTCAAAAGAGCCATTTTTGCCTGCAGTTGGGAGGGAGTGGTGCAGGGGTGTCCCTCCTGGGCTATGGGCTATGGCCAGCCTTTACCAGCAACTGTTTGTATTCTGGGGCGCATTCAGGCAAACCAGCATCAGTCCTGTGAGTCTGGAAAGTGCAGGAAGATCTAAATGAATATTTACAGCCTGAAACTGTAAATAGTGAACAAGTAAATGGCTGAAGACACATAGTAACTGAAATGACTTTTTGGCCTGGCAAATAACCTTGGCCTGGCAAATAAAAAACAGTATTAAAAACCTTACTAAGGTCAAGACTGCTGTGCACAGAGAGTCTTCCTCTTAGGGTTGTCAGCTTCCCTGTGAGGCTTGCTACCCCACCTCCCTCATGGGAGTCTGCCATGGGGAGAGAAAGGGAAGACGATTGGAAAATGCTTTGAGATACCTGAGGCCTGCTGGGTCACTGCGGCCCATTCCCAGTTCTCTCAGACCTCTCACAACCCCACAAACCTCACAGGTTGACTATTGTGGGAATATGAATGGAAAAGGTGTTTGTAAACCGCTTTGAGACTCCTTTGGGTAGTAAGCAATAGGGTACAAAAATCCATTCTTCTAAGGAGCAACCATGAAAGAAGCATGTGGGCACATAACATTTTATAAACAGTGATAAAATGGAAAAGAAGGAACAGGGTGGACACCTGCGTACTTTGACTACCCCATGTGTATTAGGGCAGAGGGGCATTTTGGTGTCTGTGGCCTAATTCACACAAGAAGGGAAATGACGCAGAACTGGGAGGAATTGGTTGCTATGTAATCTTCCCCTGAGAAGAGTCTCCAGTCTGATTTTCCCTTCACATATCTGAGGACATGGCTCTGGAAAGCTTATCTTTAACCACTATGCCAAGAATCCCAAAGGTCAGTCTTCTCCCACACTCAACAAACATTCCACACCACAGGTTCTTGACACCCATATCTCCATGCCCATGCCCTCATTTGCCACCATGCCACCACATCCTCCCACACATTCAACCCCATGCCCTTACAGACTGGACAACTCCTCCCCTTCCTCTTCCCACTGCCAAACTCTAGCGCCCATTGTATTCCTGGATACAACGGGCTTTGCCCCTAGTCTTAACACAGCTCGCGGCGCCGCGGGCGCCATGGACTAAATAAAGCCGTAAGGGCTTATGGGGAGGAGTTAGGGCGAGCTTTCTCCGGGATGAGGAAGCGTGCCGCTTGGCCCCTTCCTCCGGACAGACCATGAGCTGGGCCAATCGCCGGTGCTTTGCCGATTCCCGGCCGATTCCCGGCCGATTCCCGCCCTGCTGACAAGGGAGCTCGCAGTTGCTCCCTTGCCAGCGGCCTGACGTGTCAGGAGGCACAAAGCGCCTCCGACGCGTCTGGCCGCCGGCCAAAGGAGCCCCCGCCAGCTGCGTCAGGCTGCCGGCCAGGGGAGCCCCCGCCAGCCGCGCTACGCGCGACTGCCTGAGGCTCCCTTGCCTAGCGCCCGCTGTATTTTTATTACAGTGGGCTTGATTACTAGTCTTAACACCGACTAAATAAAAGGGTAAGGGGTTCTGAGGCGGGATGTGTCCGGGATGAGGAAGGGTCTGGATTGGACCCTTCCTCCAGACAGACAATGGGAGGGACCAATCGGCAGGCGTGCAGTGCCTGCCGATTGGTCCCTTCGATTCCCAGCCTCAGCAACTGCTCCTTTGCTCCTTTGCTGCCGTCCCTCCGATTCCCAGCCTCAGCAATTGCTCCTTTGCTCCTTTGCTGCAGGCCTGACGCGTCGGAGGCGCTTTGCGCCTCCGACGCATCAGGCCGCACGGAAGGGAGCCCCCGGCAGCCACACTCCGCAGTTGCTCCTTTGCTGCTCCGACGCGTCAGGCCACTCGCAAGGCGGCTGCCGGGGGCTCCCTGCCCAGTGGCCTGACGCGGCGAGAGGAGCAAAGTACCTCTCGCCGCGTCAGGCTGCCACCTAAGGGAGCCCCCGGCAGTCGCGCTCCACGCAACTGCCGGGGGCTCCCTTGCCTAGCGCCCGCTGTATTTATTTTACAGCAGGCTTGATCACTAGTTATATATAAATTAACAAATTATCAGTGCTTTATAAAAAAGAAAGCATTTTCAGAAAGGAGCAGCAGCAGGTGCGTGGGGCCTCCTTTCAACTCAGTGCTTTCTCTAGCCCCTCTCCCTTCCCTTCCCTTCCCTTCCCTTCCCTTCCCTTCCCTTCCCTTCCCTTCCCTTCCCTTCCCTTCCCTTCCCTTCCCTTCCCAGTATGCACTTAACATGTAGTTAAACCTACAAACTGTACAAGTACCTGAAGGGTACAAGATGGACTATGGGTGCACAAGTTGTTCAGTGTTTGCTGTACCATTTAAAAACAGGCTTAGATAAAAGCTTAAGGTTTGCATTCCTGATCTAGATAGCAAATCTCTTCCTGCAGAAATACTTCAGAGGGCAGCTATCTGATTTGGAATTGGGTACACACATTAATTCTAATTGGTCCTTTACTCCAGACACAAGCACTAGCATTTCATTGGTTCAGCAAATATGTGACTAGGACTGAAGGTGAGAGGAACTGTATATTGAAGGGCTCCTCAAGAAAAGCTTATTAGGAAGATAGAATGTCCCACCCAGCAGCTATCAAAGGAAGAAAATTGCTGGCTTGGCCTGTGAATGTGTATAATGAATTAATGCACTCCCTTTATGATTACATATTCAGATACTGCACTGTAAAATGGTGAAGTATTGCAATAAATGAAGTGGATTTGTCACTTTAAACAACCCCTTCAATCCAAACAATCCAAAATGTAGAAGGATGGCATTATAATTTAATAATTTAAACGTATATTTTTTTAAAAAATCATTGAACTTGCCCTCTCTTGCCTTTTGGGAAACAAGAACTAGTGTATATAATTATCTGAACTCCGAGAACACCAAAGAATAACAAGAAGTGGAAGCATAAATTGGTTGGAACAACCCATGTTTTTTGATTAAACCCTATTCCTGGTGGCACTCCACAATCATGTTCTCCTTGTGTTCATAGTAATTGCATGTGTCAAAGTGAAGGCCTTGTGTAAACGGCACCAAATGAATTACAATTTTAATTTAGAGAGAGATAACTGTATTTGCCCCTCCAGGCAGATTGCATCAGGTCCCTCTTCTACGACTGAGTAAGAAAAGGTGGATGTGGGGGGAGACTTTGACGCCCTTGAGGTTAACAGTGAGGGGGAAATCACAAAAGCTCCCCTTCCCTCCCTGCCTTTTAACAAGAGAATAATTTACAAACATGAAATTCCCTGCATAGTTTCATATGGTTGGTGTGTTGGAGTCCAGGCAGTCAATTATTAAAATTTCTCAGCCCTCACCTATGACAGCCTAACAAACTGGCAAAGTCACAAACACTTCTTCAGAATACATACACTATGAAAACACAGAAGAGCAGTTGTCACCCAAGGCTGCTGCCACATGGAGGCTTTCCTTTGTCATCTCCCTTAAACTGCAGTGTTTTTTTTTTTGTTGTTTTTTTGGTGGGGAGGTTCACTTAGGCTGAAAAATTCCTGGAGGCATGGGGGGGGGGGGGAGGTGGATCCTGAGGAGGGTGAAGTTTGGGGGGAGGAGGGACCCCAGGAGGCTAAAATGCCCTCAGTCCATCCTCCTGCCATTTTCTCCAGGGGAAGTGCTCGGAGGATCAGCTGTAGCTCTGTGAGAGTGCCAGGCCCTAGTTTGAGGTCAGCAGCACAAAGGGCACTTCCACACTGCAGGGAAAATGGATAGGAAGTCACCGTAGGTGGGGTTCTCTACCTTCCGGGTCCTCCGTAGTTCTGCTAGAGCAGCTTTGGTCGATGTTTCCTGACAGACGAACCCTAAGAGGATTTGGGCAAAGTGTGGCCAAGAACTTCTTGCACACATTCAGTGCCTTCAACTTCTATGTCTACTTCTTTGCTGAAGGCAGCAATCAAAGGAAATGGCAGGCTCAAAGAGAAAATGCGGGGATGAAGACCCTGTGGAAACTCCCCTGCTACTCTGAATACTTCTGCAGCAGTGATGAAAACAAAACAGGGAATCGCTCCGAGTAGAAGCAGGCCAAGTAACAGGCAGCTAATTTATAAAGAGATTCATGCTGGCACAAATCAGCAAAACAATGTCTGAGACCATGAAGAACAATAAAGTTGCATTCATCAAGACATGCGCCTGTTGGCCTTAAAAGATGCCACTGGACTCAAACTTGGTTCTGTGGAAGGATCCAGTGAGACACAGAAAAAAGAGAAGGAAAAACTCAGTCAAGGTTAAATTTTATGTTGAAAAATTAGAAATGTTATGATATATGAGGGACCGCTTGTCTCCTTATGCTTCCTGCAGGGCCCTTCACTCTGCAGATGCTAATCTCTTGGAGGTTCCTGGCCCCAAAGATACATGCCTGGCCTCAACCTGGCATGCATCTACTCAGCCTTTTTGGTCCTGGCCCTGACTTGGTGGGATGATCTCCCGGGAGAACTGAGGACCCTAACTCAGCTGTCAGAAGTCTGCAGGGCCTTTGGTTGAGGTCAGAGCCAGGAACACTGGGGGCCCACCTCAGGTTACGCAATAACATCTACCGTACCCCACTTTTGGTGGTGGACACCTGCAGGGATGGGGGACGGATTACACCATCAATCTTGTTTTATCCTGTTGTACCTATGTTTTGTTGTTTTGTTATGGGATGGGTTTTTGCCCATGTTTTATGATGGCTTTTATCTTGTACCCCGACACAAGTCCCCAGAGAGTGGCGGGCTAAAAATCTAAGGACCAAACAAATGAACATTCTTGTATTTATTGTAAAAGAAGGTTAAAAACACTAAAAGTCCTCACATACAAAATCAATTCAAAAAATAATAATAAACAAGGACCCAATGGCCTAGACCAGACCAGACCCATCTGGGTGCAAAGCTTCTTCAGTGGACAGGCTGGCATATCTGTAAACAATATAAAAGGCAAGTTGCATAAGGATTACTCACTCACTACATGATTGGCTGTCCACAGGCAGAGGCACCCAATAGGAAGCCTTCACTGTCCCACTGATGGCCAACGGCAAGTCTGCCCCACTCCCGGCTGTCTCCCCCCTCCCATCATTCTTCCACCTGGAAGAAGAGCCAGCCTGCTTTGCTGTCCCACCTCGGTATCATGCCACAGTAGCTGTGCCACTTGAGCTGGCACCAGCGGGTACTAGTCAGGAGGGGCTACGCAACCCACTCCTGGTGCCGCTGGGGAAAGGGGTTCTGGATTTGACTGATGGGCCCAGACTGCCTGGGCTTAGCCAGACTGAGATGCTGCTCCAGGTACCGGCTTATGTGTAGCAGCTACCAGCCTGGAGGACTCACCAGAGGAGCAGCACCGGAGATCACTGGTAAAAGCTCCATCGTCCCGAACAGCAGTGTTGGAAGAACACTTCTGACAGCTGTCAGAAGATCAGCATGCCTATCAGCACACTGTCAGGGTAGGTGGGGACTAGGTGTGCCAGCTTCCTCCTAGAAGATTGATCCCAGCTGCAGGTCCTTTGATTGAGGGCTGTTCTGCCCGGCTCCTGGATGCATCAGAAGGACCTTCAGACAAGGTTCGTTGTGGGGTCAACGTGTGCGTCACCCTGCTTGTCTCCTGAGATTCCTGTTCCAGTTTACACCAGCGAAGCCCTGTCCCTGTGACTCCTGGCTCTTCCATCTCTGGTTTGTCTGATGTCCACACTTTGGTTCTTCAACCCCTGGCTAATATTTCGACATACTCTGGCTATTTGACTGTTTAGCTTGGCTTCAACTTTGTTCCTGATTCTGGTTCATATTTTGCTTCTCTCTCTCTCTGGTTTTGACTCCCGCTGGGCTTGATGTGGCTCACCGCCCCACATTCCTGTGAGCTCTGTCTCCCCAGCTCCCCACTTCCGGACTGGACTCTGGACCTTGGGGCAAGCTGTGTGCTCTGGCACAACCACAAGGCCATGCAGGTGCAGCCTGGCAGGGCTGCACACTTGGAAAGGTAAGCCAGCCAGAGAGTGGGGTGGCTAGGAGGGAGGCAGAGGCTGGGCCACAGGCCATCCCCATGGAGTCCAGTGCAGCATCTACAGCTAAAGACTGCATGAAGGCCCCATGGGGCCCAGGGAGGCCACTGCATGCTTCCTCTTTCTTCTGCCTGTTTTCTGTCTAACTTCCTCTCTCCCTTACAGCTTGGTGTAGTGGTTAGGAGCACCGACTTCTAATCTGGTGATTTATGGAAATAACTATAACCCATCTTCAATAGATACCATCTTTGGAACAATATTCAATACATCTAAAAGTGACCAAGAGTTAATAATTCAGGCTTGTTGTTTCTGAACAGACCAGCGCCTCAGTCTTTCTGACTTCTGTCCAGACAGTCCCTTGAAGAAGCACCAACTTGCAGCTGGGCTGTCTTGGAAGATCTTCTGTTCCTGACAGAAGTCTCTGGTATCTTTTCATTCTGATGGAAGGCATCAGGATACAAATAGCAGCAGAATTCCTAAAATATTAATACTTTTATACAAAGGTGTGCTTGTTAGGGGAGAGAGCTTCTCCCTGCAGCTTCAATTGTGCCTTTTAATATAAAGAATACCCCAATATGAAGAATACCTCAACTCTGTATCTCCCTCCAGTGCAGTGGTCCCCAACCTTTTTATCATCAGGGACCGGTCAACGCTTGACAATTTTACTGAGGCCCCGGGGGGGGGGTAGTCTACGAGAGCAGTGGTCCCCAACCCCCAGTCCGTTGATCAGTCGATACTGGGCTGTGGCTCCTCCTCGTCCTCCTCCCCGGCTGCTGCCTCGGGGGCTGCCCTGCCACTCTGCCTCCGGCTCACCTTTGGTGCTCTCCAGCGGCCGCCATAGCTGGGGCTCCCACTCGGCATGGCACTTCGCTGCTGGCTGCGCCCCCCAGCGGGCGGTGGGAAGTCAGGGGCACCGGCGGGAAAGCAAGTGGAGCAGGGGCCCAGGCAGCGACGTCCCTCAGCAAAAGACTACCCCCCCCAGGCCTCAGTAAAATTGTCAAGCATTGACCGGTCCCCGGTGATAAAAAGGTTGGGGACCACTGTAGTAGAAGACCCATAATTGGACGGTGCCGGAGGGGCGGGCTTACTTGGTGGCTGCCACGGCTTCTCTGATTGGGCAAAAGGACAAGAAGGACGGGGGAGTGTCAGGATCAGGCCATCTGATCTCTGCCATGATTTATGATTGACCAGAGAAACTCCATGTTGCTTTGATGTGTGTGTTTGTAGAACCTTTTGTAACCTTTTTTATAACCCTGAACTATTTCACACTGCCTTGTATATTCTCTCCTGCTGTGATACTTTCTTGCAAATGTTGCTCTGTACTTTGTTATCTACAAGGGATGGCGCCGGTTCCCCCAAGGACGGCTGGGGCCAGAGACAGTCTGGCAGGAAGCCCAGGATGGCACCTGGAAGAGGGGGGTAATTCTACCCCGGGAATGTGGGGACATTTGGGCGGGAAGAAAGCATTGATAACTGCCTGCTTGCCATGTATTGATCTGATTCGACTACAGATGTTAGAGTGTTCAGATCTACTTCCAATAAAGCTTTCTATTAATCCAGAAGCCTAGTTGTGAGTCTGCCTGTCTTTGCTTTAGGATGCTTTGGGCTGATCCTGCGTTGAGCAGGGGGTTGGACTAGATGGCCTGCATGGCCCCTTCCAACTCTGTGATTCTGACAGGGAGCAAGCTGGTCTCTGTTTCTTTTCACCGTGGTCTCTGAGGGCAGCGGGCAGGAACCTCGTTGCCGCGGAGTTGTGTGGGCTGCCCTGGGAATAAGACGCTCCTGGACGTGAGATGAGGGAGTCCTAGTCAGAGCACGAATGGAGAATGGAGAATTGTGAATTCTGGACTTCTGCAAAGTTGGGTTGACGTTGGTGGGCTGAAGCACCTAACTTCTTAGACACAGCCGTGGCCTGGTACCAACTGATCCACGGCCCGGTATCAATCCCCGGACCGGGGGTTGGGGATCACTGCTCTAGTGGACTTAGGGTGACATAAGCCCCTTTGAGACTTCTGTGGGTAGAGAAAGGTGGCAGATAAGAACCAACTCTTCTTCACTCTCAGCCCCACCTATCTCACAGGGTGTCTGTTGTGGGGAGACAAAAGGGAAGGCCATTGAGATTCCTTCAAGGAGTGAAAAGTGACATGTAAGAACCAACTCTTCTTCTTCAGTAATAACAGGGCTCACCTATCTCACAGGGTGTCTGTGGTGATAGAGTGGAAAGGGAAGGTGATTGTAAGCTGCTTTGAGACTCTTTCAGGTAGAAAAAAGTGTGGTGTAAGAACCAACTTCTTCTTCCCCCCTCCCTCTTTCTTTCAGCATGTCTAATTTTGTTTTTTAACTGTCTTTCAGTTTCCCTCCTACCCTCTCTCCCACTCGTTTCCCTGTCTCCTTTCTTTCTGCCTGTTGCTTCCTTTTTCTCTGTATTCTGTCTTTTCTCTTTTCCTTCCTGTCCTTTCTCCCTTTCTTCATTTGTCTTTTCTCCCTCCCTTCCTTTTTTCATGTTTAACTTTTTTCTACCTTTTTCTTCTTTCTTCACACTCCCTTCACCCTGTCAAATTTCTCTTTCTTTCTTTCTTTCTTTCTTTCTTTCTTTCTTTCTTTCTTTCTTTCTTTCTTTCTTTCTTTCTTTCTTTCTTTCTTTCTTTTAATTTTAGTGGGATTTCACTAGGCAAATTTCTCTAGGCCATTTGTTTGTTTGTTTGTTTGTTTGTTTGTTTGTTTGTTTGTTTATTTATTTATTTATTTATTTATTTATTTATTGCCCCATCCGATGATGCTCCAGGGTAACCATTTGGCTACTGTGTGAAACAGGAAGCAGATTTGATAGACCAGCGCACTGTTCTGTTCCAGGAGGGCAATTTTATGTTCTTATCTTCACATAATAGTAAATGATTAGTCAGTAGCCTTGCTTTTTATTAGCCACAGAAGGTTTTAGCACGATTACTCCCTGACAAATATAAAGATAGCGTAACTATTAACAGAATGTGAAGTGGGATAGAGTGAAGCCAGCTGCACCTGCTCTTTCAAAGAGATGCCATTTGTCACAGCTGTCCTGGCACGGACTGACGGGCTTCCCGGGTTGAATCAGCTGAATGACACTGGCATCCAAGAACCTTTCTGAGATCCCACCAATCTATTTCCTCCTTCTCTGGACAAGCCACCTTGCATCGGGGACATGTCCTTCTGCTGGACTGGAAGGATGACTGCAGACAGTAATCTCTCTCCTCTCTTTCTGCTGCTTTCAGGACAGAGATTTTATAATGTTATCATCAACATAATTCCACATAATCAAGCCCAGTATGTATGCGCCCGACACACTTACTGACAGTTGGTGCCAGGTTGGTGTAATGGTTAGGAGTGCGGACTTCTAATCTGGCATGCCAGGTTCGATTCTGCACTCCCCCACATGCAGCCAGCTGGGTGACCTTGGGCTCACCACAGCACTGATAAAACTGTTCTGACCGGGCAGTGATATCAGGGCTCTCTCAGCCTCACCCATCCCACAGGGTGTCTGTTGTGGGGAGAGGAAAGGGAAGGTGACTGTAAGCCGCTTTGAGCCTCCTTCGGGTAGGGAAAAGCGGCATATAAGAACCAACTCTTCTTCTTCTTCTGATTGGCCTCCGGGATGTCAAGAAGGGGAAGCCCAGATCCTAACCACCTCCGCCTCCCTGATTGGCTCTTGAGAACATCAGTTGACTCCCAAAGGACCAATCACATAGAGGATGGCCTGCCCTACGGGGCCTCCTCCCATATGCTCATTAATCTTTCTTTTATACAGCCTGTTGGAAAGAATTCCACTCAAGCCAATGACATGGATAGGCCAGGCTAGTCCGATCTCCTCTGATCAGGAATGCTAAGCAGGGTTGGCCTTGGCTAGTATTTGGAAGGGAGAGCTTCAAGGAGTACCAGGGCCACTGATAGGAAGGCAAGGAATGGCAAACCACTTCCCTTGAAAACCATTCCTTGGAAGCCAGCTGTGAGGATGGCGGTTTCCAACAAATTCCATGATGTTACTCCACAGTTGCACCTATATACAGGTAAGTGGAATTTATTTCTTACTTTCTTAGATCAATCAGATGAACTCCTATTTCTGCTTTATCCTATTTAAACGTACTTTGTTTTCGAGGATATTAAAGAACTTGCTGGCAGCCTAGTAATTGCTGCTTTCTCAAGTGTATCCATCTAGATGCCATTCCCCAGAGGAATGCTGCAATATTGCATTTTAATTACAGCTTGCAAGAAGTAAAACACATACTGAGTCCTCTTTCATAGCTCCTTCAGAGTTTCTATATAATTAATGGCCATTAGTGTTTCTGCAATGTGAATCTACATTTTGTCCCTCTTTTTCTGAATGGAATAAGTGGCTTTGATCCCATGGCTGCATCATTTCGTAAATGAATAGAAACATTACTTTTGATGCTCAGTTTCTAAATGTGCAACTCATCAATGGATGCATTCCCACACCCCTGAAGAACTCACTCCCTTGTAGATGCTTCACTGCGTCAGCAAAAGCTGGTCTATTCACTCCTTTTTTTACTCCAGAGACTATTCCTGGAGTTGCCCACATTGTTTATGTTTTCATAAAATCAAAAAAGAGCAGGAGGAAGAGGCAGCGCAGAAGGTGGTGCAGATCATGGCAGCGGCCACCCGGATCCCACAAGGAACAGGCAGGCAGACAGAGGCAGCGGCACTATGGCTGATGGGCTTGCTCTTGAAGACAGAGGGTGCCGCTGCTTGGCCTGTGGCTTCTGGGATGACCACACAGCATTGGAACTGAGACTTCCCATTGTCCTCCCTCTCTGCTGACTACGGGGCATGGGATGAGCCAGTGGGTTAACCATCCGTGACCGGGGACCATGAAATGGCACGCCTCTGGCAAGAAGTCGAGGACCTGAAATAAATGCTGCAAGCGGTGCTCCAGTGGCTACCAGAGGCCACCCCACCAAATGAACCCCCCACTCCAAAGCCTGGGGAGCCATGGGGGCCTCCAGCCCTGGAACTGGTCCACCGCATCTTCAGAAACTTTGCAGCTGTATCAATGGGACCCTCTGGGAAGTTGGTGTGCTTCGTGATGCAAGTGGTATCATTCATGGTGTCAGGAACCAAGTGGTTGAGACCCTATAGATTCCCTCCACAGACATCACACTCGGGCTTCAGGATGACACATGGAAGAATAGGGATTGCATTTTGTGATGGAGGAGGCTCAAGTTGGAAGAAAAAGAAGAAGAAGAGTTGTTTCTTATATGCCGCATTTCTCTTCCCACAGGGCTTACAATCAAAACGGCTTACAATTGCCTTCCCCTCCTCTCCCCACAACAACACCCTGTCAGGGAGGGGAGGCTGAGAGAGCCCTGATATCACTGCCCGGTCAGAACAGTTTTATCAGTGCTGTGGGGAGCCCAAGGTCACCCAGCTGGCTGCATGTGGGGGAGTGCAGAATCAAACCCGGCATGCCAGATTAGAAGTCCGGATTCCTAACCACTACACCAAGCTGGCTCTCCTATTTGGAGGGAGTGGTAGCAGACTGACTGGCAGCTCCTGAGTTGGTAAGCTTGGACTTGTTTATGAGAGCACTGCGGCAGCACTGAGGACCCAATGCTGGTGATCCATGCCTGCACCCAGCTCTGGAGACTTCAGCAAGGGCTCTGGTCTGTAGCTGAGTATGCAGAGTAGTTTAGGCACCTGGCAAGCAAGATACATATCAGAACTGACAAGATGGAAGTGCATTTTTTTTCAGGAGAGATTCTTCACTGGGCCCTACAGTATGATGATCTCCAGACCTGATGGGATGGATCTGGCTGGCTGGGAAAGTGAACAGCCAAATCCACTGAGTGCCCTTCACTTGACAGCTCCAGAACAGTGATGGTAGCAGGTGGTCCTAACCCCACGAGGGGGAGGAAGTCAGCAGGGAAACATGGAGGACTCTTCAGAATAGGCCTGGCAGTGAGCAGTGAGGTTGTGCCTGGGTTGTGCATGGCTAGCCATTTCTTGGTGAGCTGCCCAATAAGGTCTACTGGAAGGGTGTGCCAGCCCCACGGGTCAACTGACCCAGACCTGTGGAGAAGACCCGGAGCAGCAGCAATAAGACCCCAAGGAAGCCCAACTCCCAATCCGTCTGGACGTTGCTGGACCAGGTGGAATCAGCCACACCAGCCAGCTCCGGGGAATCCCTGGAGGAAGACTGGGGAGTTGGGGTACAGCCAGAAAATGACCATCCTACCATGCAGCATGCCTAATGGGAAAACCTGGGAAAGGGTGCAGATGAGACTGTGGTGAATGCACCTACCCTCGTTGTATTGGTACCAGTGACTGTGTGTAACCCCTGCGTGAGACTCTAGTTAACCCTTCATGGGATCCTGGACTTGGGGTGTTCCAGGACATTGATCAATCTGCTGCTCCTGTAGGAGTTGGAACTTTGCCTGGAGCCCCTGGCAAAGCCAATGTTTTTTTTTTGCAAATGGAAAGGTATCTAGCAGGGGGAGGGGAGTGGGCACACAGCAGACAGCACTGTTGGACCTGGGAGTGGGGGTCCACTGTGAAAAAATCCAGCCCATGGTGGTCCCAGGGGAGGACTACCGCCTCATTATAGGTTTGCAATAGTTGTGGGAGCACAACCCAATAGTGGACTGGCAGAAATGCTCCATCACGTTTCAAGGGCAGTTCTGCAGTGCACATTCAAGTGGCATATGGGCTGGGGGCCTCTTGAGGGTCTGTGGGTGGGGCCGGGCAACGAGGAATTCGTTGGTCTTCCCCAAGAGTATTGGGCCTTACAAAAGCTGTTTGAGGAGTGGGAATCAGACCGGCTGGCTGAGCACCTGTGGACAGATTGTGCTATAGAAGTGAAGGAGGGGACCGCACTGCCGAAGGCCAAACTGTGTGCCATGTCCCCTAGGGAAATGGAGGAGCTGAAGAAGTTCCTTAACAAAAAACCTGGCATTGGGTTTCATCCATCCAGCCACCTCCATTATCATTGCCCCAGTGTTATTCTCAAACAAGAAGGATGGGACTCTTAGACTATGTACAGATTACCGATGGCTAAATGCGGTGTTCCCCCCTTCAAGGATCGCTGCCTTGCCGTGGCGAAGGGGCTTGCGTAGCTCAGAGAAGCTATGAGCTATGCCGTGCAGGGCCACCCAAGAGGGACAGGTCACAGCTGAGAGTTCTGACAAAAGGTGATCCACTGGAGAAGGAAAGGGCAAACCACTCCAGTATCTTTGCCATGAAAACCCAATGGACAGGTTCAAAAGGCAAAACGATATGACGCTGGAAGATGAGCCCCTCAGGGGAGGTGTCCAATATGCTACTGGGGATGAGCAGACGGCTAGTACGAGTAGCACCAGAATGAATGAAGCGACTGGGCCAAAGCCGAAAGGACGCTCAGTTGTGGAAGTAACTGGTGGCGAAAAGACAGTCCGATGCTGTAAAGATTTTAATTCCATAGGAACCTGGAACGTCAGGTCCATGAATCAAGGCAAGCTGGACGTGGTTAAACAAGAAATGACAAGACTGAACATCGACATTTTAGGAACCAGTGAACTAAAATGGACAGGACTGGGTGAATTTAATTCAGATGACCATCAGGTATACTACTGTGGACAAGAATCTCGCAGAAGAAATGGAGTAGCCTTCATAATCAATAAGAGAGTAGGAAAAGCAGTCTTGGGATACAATCCCCAAAATGACAGAATGATCTCAGTTCGAATCCAAGGCAAATCATTTAACATCACAGTGAACCAGGTCTATGCTCCAACCACTACTAGGGATGGGCGATTCGGGTTCGGAAACGCCCGAATCGGGGCCGATTCGGGCGTTTCCGAGCCAGAAACGGTCCGAATCGGCCCTCTGGCTCCCCCTAGCGGCCCAAATTGCCGAGATTCGGCGATTCGGACTGCCGAATCGATTCGGGCCGAATCGATTCGTCTCTGAGTCAGAGGCTTCAGGCAGCTGTTGCCTGAAGCCTCTCTGGCTGTCTTTTTTTTTTTTTACTTTATTTTTTGCCGCCTAAAATGGCGGCAGGGGGAGGGGGGGAGTGAGTGGCCAACCAGAATGCCTGTAGCTTTTCAGCTCAGGCATTCTGGCCACTCACAGAAGGGTTTTTATTTTTTAAATCCCCTTGCCCAGGAGGAGGCCACTTAAAGCAAGGGGCTGCTTGCTGGAGCTCACTTTGAGCTCTGGCTGGCTGGCTGGCTGGCTGTGCTGCTCCTAAGCTCCCAGCTTGGTAGAGCGGCCTGCCTGCCTGCCTGCCTCCTGGACTCCTGGTGGACCTCTCTGGACCTGGCCTGTGGACTGCGCTGGAGAAGACATCAATAGTTTTTTTTAGGGTTTTTTTTCTTCTGCTTTTCTATTTTTCTCTTTTCCCCCTCCCTCTTCTCCTTTTCTCTCCCTCCTCTTTTCTAAAATTTAATGTGCCTTTGGGTTTCTGGGGGTGGGGGCCTGGGGGTGGGGGGTTGGGAAATTGTATTTGCTTTTTAGTGTGTTTATTTTAAAGTATTTTGGGGGTGGGGGGTTGAAGTTCTGTTTCTAGTTGTTTTTTGGGGGGTTGTTTGATTGTTTTGGTTTCTTTTTAGCGGGTTTCCTCAGTTGCCACTTTTGGGCTTCGTGCCCTGGGTGGCAGCTGGTTGTTTGATAGTTGTAGGTGTTTTTTGGTGGGGGGTGGGGTTGTGTTTGTTCTTAGGTTGGTTTAGCTTAGGGCCTTGCAGGGCCAGTTTTGTCCAGCCACCTTTGGGGGAATGCCCTGGGTGGCTGCTGCTTGTTTGTTGAAGCTGTTTCTTTGGTTAGCCTAGGTAGAGTTAGCTTGTTTGGTTAGGGCCCTGCGGGGCAAGTTTTTCTTGGTAGCCACCTTTGGGGGAGTGCCCTGGGTGGCTGCTGGTTGTTTGTTTGTAGAAGCTGTTTGGTTGGCCTAGGCTAGGCTTGGTTTGATTTGGCAGTTTGGGCCTTGCAGGGCCACTTTTGCTTGGTTGCCACCGTTGGGAGATTGCCCTGGGTGGCTGGCAGCTGGTTGATGTTTTGTTTGTTTCCTTCCTGGGGGGAATTGCTGCGTTCTTCTTGGGGTGTCCAATTAGTGACCCTTTAAATAGGCAGTAAAATCCATATTGTTAGGAGAAATTATAAAGTACAAATAATTTTTTAGAACAGATAGTTTCTTTCCTAAGTAGCCAGATAGGATTTTTATAAGAGAACAGTGATTTGGGTTTTAGGTTAAAATAGTATTTTCTTAATAGTTAAAAAAAATTTAAACCAGCAGGGGCTGTGCCTTATTGAAGGCCAGCTTTCCTGGTAGAGACAGGAATTGATTTAGAGGCCAACAGGTTTAGGGGTTCTTCTTAGCAGATCAGGTGGGGGCTTGGTGCACAAATCTGCTCCAGCCTTCCTTCTAGCTAGTAACACTAAGGTAGTTTAAAACACTTTAAAAGTCTAAAAACGTTTTTTTTCTAATTTTTCCCTGCTGTAGGTTAGGTAGGGCCAGTTAAACTTAGCCAGGTAGGACCAGACAGGTTCCTTTAGTTTAACAGGAAAAAAAGAGAGAAAGAACAGGAAAACTCCATAGAAGTTAGGTCAGCTTAGGGTCTAAAAAAAACTAAACAGGTTGCTGGTGGGAGGTTTTATAAGTTTCAAGGTTTCCTTAGAAACAGGTGTTAGGGCAGTTAGTGGTAGGGCCTCAAATTTCCCTGTCTCTTAGATTACAGACAGTTAGTAGGAAAAGTTTGTCCAAGGGAACATGAGTGGGAAGAAGGAAGGTCAGGCTAGGGGCCCTGGGGGAAAGGCCCTACAGAAAACTAGAGGGGTGGAGGGGAGTGAGAGGGGGAAGGAAGCATCCTTCCCCCCACCTGAGAAGAGGCCTGTCTTGGGTCGACCTTCCACCACTCCGACCTCTGGCCGGAGTGGTGCAATAAAGAGTGTCCGCAAGGGTCTCTTTATTGAGGCAGCTGCCGGGGCGCCCCCTTCTAAGGTGCGTCAGGCAGGGGTCTTTGCTGGCACTTCTGCGGGGCCTGCTGATCAGGCAGCCCCTCGTGCCGCTCCTTTTGCTAGTGAGGCATGGGGGCGTCAGGAGGAGTTGCTTGATCTCTCCCTCGGGGTGAGCCTTGAGGACATGAGTGGCTTGTCCTTCATGTCCCCAGGCATCACCTCGGGGGTGCAGAGAGCCCTGGAGGAGATGAGTGAGGCAGAGGGTTAGTCATGGAAGGCAAGAGCGTCACTACACGACTAGCGGCCTCATGAACCACCTGAAGAGGCACCACCAGGCTGTCCTGCTTCAGGGGCAGAGACAGGCTGGCAGTGGGGTGCCTGCGCAGGCACAACCTACCAGCACGGGGCTGTAGAGTCTATCTGGGACCTCCACCTTGAGAGCTCTCCCTAAGAGTTCTTCTCAGGGGGCGGGTGGAGTTAGAGGGAGGCAAGCGACCATGGTGGAGATGCTTGCCCGGGGGGTTTGAGGCAGGGTGTAGGTCCGCGAACCATGACCTAGCTGCGCTCATGGCCGTGGGTGGGTACCCCTTTCGTCTGGCCGATGACATGTACTTCTGCCGACTATGCCGTTGCATATCCACCTGGTACATGCCTCCTAGTCGTACCACGATTAGCAGGACAATGTTGCCCTCTCTTTATAGGGCAGCCAGGTGCCGCGTGGAGGTAGAGATGTCCCGAGCTTCAGGGACCGTACACTTCATGTCGGACATATGGACGTCATGTCATGCGCAGGATGCGTACATCTCGCTGACTGCGCATTGGTGGGACGTACGGGAGGTGCTGGGTGGGGTTGAGCCTGTTAGGCAGGGTGAGGGCTGCCGGGCAGGCTATCGCCATGCCTTGCTGCACATCGAGCCCTTCGATGTGCGGCACATGGCAGACAACATCGAGGGCACCATTCGTAGAATGGTAGATGGGTGGGTAGGACGGGGGTCACCAAGGGCTTCTTGGTGACAGATGGTGCCCTCAACATGACCAAGGCGGTCAAGGGCATGGGCCTGAAGCACATCTCCTGTGCGGCCCACCTTCTCCACCTCGTGGTTAAGGATGCCCTTGGAATCGGCTCCAAGGGAACCGGTTCATCCGCCGAAGCCATTGACTTCCGGCATCTCATCGAGAAGTGCCGGAAGATCGTGGCGCATTTCTCTCACAGCTCGTACGACGTCTCGAGGCTGGAGAGAAAGCAGGTCCTGATGGGCATGCCGCAGCACTGCCTTATCAGAGACATCAGCACACGCTGGAACTCCACCCGCGCCATGCTTGAGCGCTTGGTGGAGCAGAGGAGAGCCTTAGACGCCCTTGTCCAGGAGACGAGGATGTTTATGCCTAGGGGGGGGTTGCTCACCCACCGAGAGTGGGAGATCATTTCTCAGACCGTGGAAGTGCTTGGGCCCTTCAAGACTTTCACGGAGATGCTCTCGTCTCACACGGTGAGTTTGGGTCTGGTCGTGCCCATGGTCCACAAGGCCCGTGTGGTGCTGGCCCCCTTCCTGGACCCGGCTCGAGGACGTGCAGACGTTGTTCCAGCCGTGCGCGTGCTTGCGAGGAGGCTTCTGAGAGGGCTTGAGAGCCGCTTCGAACCCCTCTGCAAGTCTGTGACATACAGGCTCGCCGCCATGTGTGATCCGCGCATCAAGGGCAGCTTAGCAGAGAGGGAGAGGAGCCTTCCTGAATGGCGCGAGCTGCTCATTCAGAGGCTTGCCTGGTGGAAGTCCAAGGAGGCTGAGGTGTCAGGCCAGGCAGGGGAGGAAGGAGCCAGCACGTCCGCTGCTCCTTCCCCCCCAGCCTCTGCTGGCACATCAGCCACTGCGGGCCACCCTAGCGAGAAGGCTGAGCAGGGCAACTTCTTGCTGGGGTTCCTCCAGTCCACTCCTTCTCTTGAGGGCAGCGGGTGCCCGAGGGAGGACAGTGCGTCTGGGATGGTGAGGGCTTACCTCGGTGAGCCCCAGGAGTCCGAGAACGCCTGTCCCTTGAGATACTGGGCCAGGATGGAGGCGGTCTGGCCGGCCCTCTCCCGCCTGGCCCGTGTCTACCTTTCGTGCCCGCCAACGAGCGTCCAGAGCGAGCGGGCATTTTCTCATGTGAGCAGCACCGTCTGCGAGTATCGCTCCCGCCTGGCACCCGAAAGAGTCCAGCAATTGGTCTTCCTCAAGGTCAACGTGCCGGCTCTTGGCCATCCAGAACTATTCTTGGAGGAGGACTGAGGTGAGCACAGAATTGCTGTGACTGCATCCTCTCTGAGTCTGTTCTGGGTGGCGGGGATGAAAAACGCTCGCCCAAGGTAAAAATTCAGACAGGACCAGTGCCCTGGCCAATCTAAATTGCCCCCCCAACCCCACACACAGAAATTCTGCAATCACCAGAGGGCCAGAGATTAAATCTGGGTCCCTCAGTCATGCCACCCATTTGGAAAACTTTTCCCAGTCCCAAAGTGAGCCTTAGAGCTCATGTTAAACCCAAGAAGTAACTGAGCATTTCTCAGTGGGTGCCCAGGAGGAGTTTGTTGTTGTGCGCATGCCGATTTGTCTTTTTGCTGCTGCCAGGGCTGTTCTCCCAGAACAGCTCTGCCAGGGCTCTCTCAGGATGTGGCCTGAGTAGAGCAGTTGGATTTGTGGTGTTTGAGGCGGTGGCCTGTTAGGTTGTTGGATTCCCCACCAGTGTCCACTGCGCCGTGTGTGGACTTCTGGGGGGGGAATGTGTCTTTTTGCTGCTGCCAGGGCTGTTCTCCCAGAACAGCTCTGCCAGGGCTCTCTCAGGATGTGGCCTGAGTAGAGCAGTTGGGTTAGAGGTGGTTTGAGGCGGTGGCCTGTTAGGTTGTTGGATTCCCCACCAGTGTCCACTGCGCCGTGTGTGGACTTCTGGGGGGGGAATGTGTCTTTTTGCTGCTGCCAGGGCTGTTCTCCCAGAACAGCTCTGCCAGGGCTCTCTCAGGATGTGGCCTGAGTAGAGCAGTTGGATTTGTGGTGTTTGAGGGCGGTGGCCCAAGCGTAGGAAGGGAAAGGTGACTGGAAGCTGCTTTGATACACCTTTGGGTTGTGAAAAGCAAGTCTTCCTCTTGCTTTGTATTTGTTAAAGGGGGGAGGCTGGATGGGAGAGCCAGTGATGAGTCCACAGCATGGATGGAGCATCCAGATTCGCCGCTGAGCTCCTCCATTTGCTTTCTGAGGCTCTCCTGGGTTAGTGCGTAGGTGCCGTGAAGCTTTACAGCTTCACTGGGGGTTTCTGGGGGGATCTCCAGGTCTCCCCTGGAGGTTGACGTCCCTGAGCCACTAGTGTTCCTAATGGTGCAGGGATATCCCCCCCACAGGCCAGTGCAGGGCCCCCCTCTCCTCTGCAGGGGAACCCAGGTGAGAACTCAGTGGACCTTATTGGTTCTGCAGTTCTCACCTGGAGGCTGCTTAGGCTGCCAGCCACAGGTTCCCCTGCACCTGGGAGAGAGAGTCCCTTCCTGGCCTGCTCTGTTTGGAGCCAATGCAAGTCAATGTCTCCATTGGAAAGCCTTCCCCCGCCTTCCACGGGGGCTGGGAGGGAGGGGGTGCAGGTTGCACCCCTGAACCTTCTTGGGGATCTCAGGAAGGGTCTTCCCTGAGTCCCCTGAAAGTTTCAAGAAGATTGGACCAAGAGGTCCAATGCTAGGGGCTCCCAAAGAGGGTGCCCCTATCTGCTCCATTGGTTACAATGGAGTGTCAGGTTCTTTAGGCTGAACATGTTTCTCCATAGACTTCTATGGGGAATGTTCCTTGGGATCCCATAGGATGGGACCCCCTGGTGCAATCTTCCTGAAACTTGCAGGGGACGGAGGGAAGACCCCCCCCCCCAAAGCTCCCCTGCAAGTTTCATGAAGATTGG
Source organism: Paroedura picta (assembly GCF_049243985.1). Classification (NCBI taxonomy): domain Eukaryota; kingdom Metazoa; phylum Chordata; class Lepidosauria; order Squamata; family Gekkonidae; genus Paroedura; species Paroedura picta. Next base: position 2,088,628 of record NC_135382.1, read on the forward strand.
ACCAAAAGGTCCCATCCTATGGGCTCTCAAAAGCGTGAGAAAAAAATGATTTCAGCAGGTTGTTATTGTTGTTGTTATTGTTGTTATGTGCGAAGTCATGTCCGACCCATCGTGACTCCATGGACAATGATCCTCCAGGCCTTCCTGTCCTCTACCATTCCCCAGAGTCCATTTAAGTTTGCACCTATTGCTTCAGTGACTCCATCCATCCACCTCATTCTCTGTCATCCCCTTCTTCTTTTGCCCTCGATCGCTCCCAGCATTAGGCTCTTCTCCAGGGAGTCCTTCCTTCTCATGAGGTGGCCAAAGTATTTGAGTTTCATCTTCAGGATCTGGCCTTATAAGGAGCAGTCAGGGCTGATCTCATCTAGGACTGACCGGTTTGTTCGCCTTGCAGTCCAAGGGACTCGCAAGAGTCTTCTCCAGCACCAGAGTTCAAAAGCCTCAATTCTTTGACGCTCGGCCTTCCTTATGGTCCAACTTTCACAGCCATACATTGCAACTGGGAAGACCATAACCTTGACTAAACGCACTTTTGTTGGCAGGGTGATGTCTCTGCTTTTTAGGATGGTGTCTAGATTTGCCATAGCTTTCCTCCCCAGGAGCAAGCGTCTTTTAATTTCTTTGCTGCAGTCCCCATCTGCAGTGATCTTGGAGCCCAGGAAAATAAAATCTGTCACTATCTCCATTTCTTCCCCATCTATTTGCCAGGAATGGAGAGGGCCAGATGCCATGATCTTTGTTTTCTTGATGTTGATGTTGATGTTCAGCAGGTAAATTGCCAATTTCCTTGTTCTGAAATCATTTTTTTCTCACGCTTTTGGGAGCCCATAGGATGGGACCCCTTAGTCCAATCTTCATGAAACTTGCAGGGTAGCTCTGGGGGGGGGGGTCTTCCCTCCATCCCCTGCAAGTTTCAGGAAGATTACACCAGGGGGTCCCATCCTGGGGGCTCCCAAGGAACATTCCCCATAGAAGTCTATGGAGAAATATGTTCAGCCTAAAGAATCTGACTCTCCATTGTAACCAATGGAACGGATAGGGGCACCCTCTTTGGGAGCCCCTAGCATTGGACCCTTTGGTCCAATCTTCTTGACACTTTCAGGGACCTCAGGGAAGACCCTCCCTGAGATCCCCAAGAGGTTTCAGGGGTGCAACTTGCACCCCCTCCCTCCCAGCCCCCGGGGAAGGCGGGGGAAGGCTTTCCAATGCAAGTCAATGGAGACATTGACTTGCATTGGCCCCGAATCAGCCGAAATGATTCGGGAGGCTCCAATGCAAGTCAATGGCCTCCATTGACCTGCATTGGCCCCGAATCGGCTCGGAGAGCTCCGAATCGATTCGGGAGCCTTTCAATGCAAGTCAATGGCCTCCATTGACTTGCATTGGCCCCGAATCTATTTGGACCGGTCCGAATCGGCCGATTCGGATCCGAAACGGTCCGAAATGGTCCGAATCGGGGCCTCAGCGCACAACCCTAACCACTACTGCTGAAGAGGATGAAGTCGACCAGTTCTTTGAAGCCCTACAACACCTTCTAGAAGCAACACCAAAAAATGATGTGCTTATCATCATGGGGGATTGGAATGCTAAAAGTAGGAAACCAAAAGATAACCGGGATAACAGGCAAGTTTGGCATTGGAGTACAAAATGAAGCAGGGCACAGGCTGGTAGAATTTTGTCAAGAGAATACAATGGTCATAGCAAACACTCTTTTCCAACAACCCAAGAGACAACTCTACACGTGGACATCACCAGACGGTCAACACAGAAATCAGATTCACTATGTGCTCTGCAGCCAAAGATGGAGAAGTTCTACATAGTTAGGAAAAACAAGACCAGGAGCTGATTGTGGTTCAGATCATGAGCTTCTTGTTGCAAAATTTAGGCTTAAATTGAAGAAAGTAGGGAAAAGCACTAGGCCACTCAGGTATGAACTAAATCATATCCCCGATGAATATACATTAGAGGTGACAAATAGATTTAAGGAATTAGATCTGATAGACAGAGTGCCTGAAGAACTATGGACGAAGGTTCGCAACATTGTACAAGAGGTAGCAACTAAAACCATCCCAAAGAAAAAGAAATGCAAGAAATCAAAATGGCTGTCTGAGGAAGCTTTACAAATAGCTAAGGAGAGAAGGGAAGTGATAGCTTCCAAATAGCTAAGGAGAGAATAGTCATTTGTGGTGAACACTGCATTTGTTGTTGTTGTTAGGTGCGAAGTCGTGTCCGACCCATCGCGACCCCATGGACAATGATCCTCCAGGCCTTCCTATCCTCTACCATTCCCCGGAGTCCATTTAAGTTTGCACCTACTGCTTCAGTGACTCCATCCAGCCACCTCATTCTCTGTTGTCCCCTTCTTCTTTTGCCCTCAATCACTCCCAGCATTAGGCTCTTCTCCAGGGAGTCCTTCCTTCTCATGAGGTGGCCAAAGTATTTCATCTTCAGGATCTGGCCTTATAAGGAGCAGTCAGGGCTGATCTCCTCTATGGGTTATGGCCAGCCCTTACCAGCAATTGTATTCTGGGGCGCAGACAGACAGACCAGCATCAGTCCTGTGAGTCTGGAAAGTGCAGGAAGATCTAAATAAGTATTTACAGCCTGAAACTGTAAACAGAGAACAAGTAAATGGCTGAACACACATGGTAACTGAAATGACTTTTTGGCCTGGAAAATAAAAAAACAGTATAAAAAACCTTACTAAGGTCAAAACTGCTGTGCACAGAGAGTCTTTCTCTTAGGGTTGCCAGCTTCCCTGTGAGGCTCGCTACCCCACCTCCCTCATGGGGAGTCTGCTATGGGGAGAGAAAGGGAAGACAATTGGAAAATGCTTTGAGACACCTGAGGCCTGCTGGGTCACTGCGGACCATTCCCAGTTCTCTCAGATCTCTCACAACTCCACATACCTCACAGGTTGACTATTGTGGAGAGACAAATGGAAAAGGTGTTTGTAAACCACTTTGAGACTCCTTTGGGTAGTAAGCAATAGGGTACAAAAATCTGTTCTTCTAAGGAGCAACCATGAAAGAAGCATTTGAGCACATAACATTTTACCAACAGTGAAAACATGGGAGACAGAAGGAACAGGGTGGACACCTGTGTACTGTGACTACCCCATGTGTATTAAGACAGAGGGGCATTTCGGTGAATGTGGCCTAATTCACACAAGAAGGGAAATGACGCAGAACTGGAATTAGTTGCCATGTAATCTTCCCCTAAGAAGAGTCTCCAGTCTGATTTTCCCTTCACATATTTGAGGACATGGCTCGGGAAAGCTCATCTGTAACCACTATGCCACAATTCCCAAAGGTCAGTCCTCTCCCACACTCAACGAACATTCCACACCACAGGTTCCTGACACCCATATCTCCACACCGATACCCTCATTTGCCACCATGCCACCACAACCTCCCACACAACACACACATTCAACCCCATGCCCTTACAGACTGGACAACTCCTCCCCTTCCTCTCCCCACTGCCAAGCTCTAGCGCCCATTGTATTCTTGGATACAACAGGCTTTGCCCCTAGTCATAGAATAATAGAGTTGGAAGGGACCTCCTGGGGCATCTAGTCCAACCCCCTGCACTATGCAGGACACTCCCATCCCAATCGCTCATCTACTGTAACCTACAACCCTTTTACCTTCACAGAATCAGCCCCTCCGTCAGATGGCTATCTAGCCTCTGTTTAAAAATGTCCAAAGATGGAGAACCCACCCCCTCCCGAGGAAGCCTGTTCCACTTAGAAACCACTCTAACTGTCAGGAACTTCTTCCGGAAGTTTAGATGGAATTTCTTTTGAATTATTTTCATCCAATTCGTTCTGGTCTGTCCCTCTGGGGCAAGAGAGAACTATTAGAATAATAGAATCATAGAGTTGGAAGGGGCCCCACAGGCCATCTAATCCAACCCCCTGCTCAACGCAGGATCAGCCCAAAGCATCCTAAAGCATCCAAGAAAAGTGTGTATCCAACCTTTGCTTGAAGACTCCCAGTGAGGGGGAGCTCACCACCTCACACAGTACTCCAGGTGTGGTCTGACCAGTGCTGTATACAATGGGACTATGACATCTTGTGATTTTGATATGATGCCCCTGTTGATACAGCCCAAAATGGCATTTGCCTTTTTTACTGCTGCATCACAGTGCCTGCTCATGTTTAGTTTACAATCCACAAGTACCCCAAGGTCTTGTTTACACACAGTGTTACCTAGAAGCGTATCCCCAATCCAGTATGCATGCTTTTCATTTTTCTGACCCAGATGCAGAACTTTACATTTATCTTTATTAAATTGCATCTTGTTCTCATGTGCCCATTTTTCCATTGTGTTCAGATCTCGTTGAACTCTGTCTCTATCTTCCGGAGTATTTGCCAGTCCTCCCAATTTGGTGTCATCTGCAAACTTGATGAGTAGTCCCTCCACCCCCTCATCTAGATCATTAATAAATATGTTAAAAAGTACCGGGCCGAGCATTGAGCCCTGAGGTACCCCGCTACTCACCTCTCTCCAGTCTGATGAAACACCATTGACAACAACTCTTTGTGTGCGGTTCTCTAAACAATTCCCTATCCACTTAACTATCTGAAAATCCAGATTGCAGTCCTTCAACTTATCCATCAGAACATCATGGGGAACCTTGTCAAAAGCTTTACTAAGATCACCAAATTGTCCTCCAGATGTTTGCAGATCACTCCCTTTAATATCTGCTCCATTATCTTCCCCACAACAGAGGTCAGACTCACTGGTCTGTAGTTTCCTGGGTCATCCTTCCTCCCTTTTTTGAAGATTGGAATAATGTTTGCTCTCTTCCAGTCCTCCGGGACATCTCCAGTCCTTAAAGAGGCCCCGAAGATGATGGACAAGGGCTGTGCAAGTTCTCTGGAAAGTTCTTTGAGCACTCTCGGGTGCATTTCATCCGGACCAGGGGATTTGAACTCATCCAGTGCAGCTAAATGCCTCTCAACAACCTCTCTGTCCATGTTAACCTGCCACCCAGACACTATCCTTTGGCTACAGCCATCTCTAGATGTGCCTAAACACTTTGACCTGTGGGAAAAAACAGATGTAAAATAGGCACTAACCCTGTCTGCTTTCTCTGCATCCTCCATTAGAATTTGTCCATCCGCACCCAACAGTGGGCCTATTGCCTCCTTTACTTTACATTTGCTCCTCACATAAGTGAAAAATATTTTCTTGTTACAGTGGGCTTCCCTGGACAATCTTATCTCACTCTCAGCTTTGGCCTTTCTGACGATTGAATATATTTTCAGATTTGAATTAAATGCTTAACATTAAACATTTTTTCCAGAACAGTATGACCTTTGGCCCTATGGCAATACACTAATAAAGAAGAAATAAAGGGAAAGAAACCCCGTTTTATACTTCCGGCGCTTACGATTATATTGCCTATGTACCTACAGAAGAAAAGAAAAAAGAGAGAAAAAAAATTCAACCACTGCTTCTCCTTTCCCTTCCCTGGTCTTCTTAAGGGGGTCTCATATCGAGGCTTGCTGCATCTTGTTGTTCCCATAGACTTGTGTTCTGTCCAGTTGGCCTTTGGTGTAGGAAGTGCAGTTGTACTCTTTCCCGCAGAGTATGCATCGATGAATCTTGAGGCAGTTGCACCTCCTGGACTCCAATATCAATACAATTCCCCCCCCCCAAGAAGCTCCTTTAAATCGATTACTTTCACAGCAGATCCATATATCTTTTGATTGGTTCTTGTGTACTGCTGCTTTGAGATGGCTATATGTCTTCTTAAGAAGGGTGACCTTATCTAGGTTGTAAGGCTCCGACATCCCCTTTTCCATCTGCATTATTTCAAATTTCTCTTCTGCTGATGATTTTGCACCTTGTTTAGAGCTATCATCAGCCACTGTTATTGATCCATCATTCCTGTTAGAGACTTCTTCCTTGCCGTCTTAGATCTCCTTGAAAATATTTTTAAGCAATCCTTCTGTAAATGCTTTCAAATCTTGGGTTTGTTTCTCTATTAAATGAGCCATTCTTTTTAACATAGACATGTTTTAGACTTGTCAGTCAGCAACCAATCTCAGACAATTTTGCAAATAGCCAGTAGAGGTCCTACACAGTCCTAAGCGAGAGCAAAAGTCTGTTTTGACCTTCGACGTTCCTGGCACTGGAAGTCAGTAAAGCAGATATTCTCGTACTGGAGCAGAATTCTCGTGAGATCCTCCCACCCACGGCTCTTATGTCTTATCTCCGAAAACCAAAACAATTGCAGTAAGATCTATTGCTAATTAATTTGAGTTGATTTAAGTCCTTCTTCTGCTTAGGAAAGAGAATTAGCCTGCCTCATAACGAGGTGGATTCAGGCAGAGAAAAAGGGGGGGGGGGAAGAGAAATGAAAAAATACTTGCGGTCTCGGTGCTTTAATTGATATCTTGGAATTTAGCAGATGTCCTCCCCTCAGTTCACAGCGTTCATTTGTAGTAAATCATAGTGGAGGGTTAAAGCAGATTCTTTAAGAAAGAAAGAAAGAAAGAAAGAAAGAAAGAAAGAAAGAAAGAAAGAAAGAAAGAAAGAAAGAAAGAAAGAAAGAAAGAAAGAAAGAAAGAAGTCCAAGATAGAATATGGCAGTTGTTCGCTTGACCCGAAACGCTGACAGCCTGTAATCCAGGGACATATACTCCCTAAAGGATTGGAGACAGCCCCAAGAGTTCCCTAGGACTTCCTGGGTAGAAAGGTGAGGTGGGGTTTGCGTACCCCTCCTCTTTTCTGCCAATTGCTTCCACAATTGGCCCCTGTCAGGCTTCAGTGATTGCACTGCAATCCTCTCAGAACGACATCTTGGCCACACCCCTCCAAGCCTCATCCCCCTTGGCAGCCCTACTGACCTCCTCTCCCTGCGGTGGTCAGGAGCAGACTGGCAGCCAGACTGGGATGGGGGAATCAAATTTTGGTCTGTCCTGGTGAGGGGCCAATAGGAAGGCGCTTTGCACGCCTCCCCATTGGCTGCTTGGCCCTGGATGGACACTTGGAGGGCCCAATCAGGAGCCGCGAAGCGGCTCCTGATTGGGCCCTCTGAGTTTTTATCCTGGACAGGGCCCGCCCTAACTCCTCCCCAGGTGGCCTTACCCTTTTATTTAATATCGCAGGAGCGGTTAAAGATTCTATATCATCATGCTAGGCAATGCTCTGGAACTTTGGACATCCCTGTCAACTATAATACTTTCCCATTTCTTATTTCCATGAAAAAGTTTCAGGAACAACACTCCCTTTATTAGTGTTTTACTGGAGGGATGGGAGATTAGTACTACCGCCATGTTTTGTTCTGATTTTGTTGTTGTACGACTTTTATGTCCTTTTATGTCTTTTTATTGTTTTAATGGGATTTTATTGTGGTTTTAGCAGGGACAACTTTTAACCCACCTCGAGCTGGTCTCAGGAGTGGCAGGAAATAAATTTAAATAATAATAATAACAACAATAACAACAACAAGAAAACATTACTTCGATAACATACCACTACCACCAGTTCAGATGCTCAGGTGACATAACTGAGGCCCTTATGCCTGGCTATGGAATAGCACAGGGGCCGCTAGACACCCGCTATGTAATTCTAAAAAGAGTAGAGAAATGGAAAAAGGAAAAAAAAAGAATAGAAAACATAGAAAGAGGGTGGGAAAAAGGAAAAGGGGAAAAGAAAAAAACAACACTGAAGTCTGAAAAGCAGGGGGTGTGATAGATTGGTTCCTACTAATAAACTATATTAAATACCTTTTCCAGAACTCAGGGAAGTCTTAAATTAAAAGAGAGAAAAATATATATTTATTAAATGTTGATGAGTAAATTAAGTCTTTCATTATTAACATATTTATATCATATTAAGAGCTGCCAGAGTTTAACAGTTGTTCTTGAAAATGCCCCAAATTTAACACAGTTATATTTTAAGTTTTGTCTTGCTTTGTAGTTGTCTATCAAAAGTCTGTCTATGATCCCTTTAGATTTCTAATTGCCATCCCTCCTTTTTCTTCATTTTTCTTGTTTCCTAATCTTGGTCACATCTCTTCTGCTGTTCTGCATCCTCCTGTTGCCTATTTGTAGGAGGAGAAAGTCCTAGTTCTTTAAATATTTTTAACAGTTGCTTAACATTTGAGGAGGAAAGAGTCTTTCTTTATGAATTAACAAAGAGAAAACCCTATATTTCATTTCATTTTCCTTTAATATATCAGTGAAACGCCTCCGGTCCTGTTGTCTTCTCAGTGTTTCTGGAGCTAAGTCTTGTAAAACTTGCAACTGGGATCCAGTATACATTAGTTGCTGTTTACCTTTAAGAGCTTGTAATACTTTTTCCTTAACGTGAAACAATTAAATCTAATAATAATATCTCTAGGTTTGGGCTCTTGTCTCTCACCACTTTAGACACAAACACTCTTTGCACTCACTCAAAGTCTTCTGCCTTGCCAATGGCATATGAGAAAAGGGTTTGTAGTCAACCTGTGGTCCTCCAGATGTTCATGGACTACAATTCCCATGAGCCCCTGGCAGCAAATGCTGGCAGGCGCTCATGGGAATTGTAGTCCATGAACATCTGGAGGACCACAGGTTGACTACCCCTGTTGTACAAGATAGCCATTTAGCCATAATTCGGTTATGTTTTCTTTTTTCTGATTTTTAGCCATGCCATGAACATGGAGGTTTTTCCTGCAGTCTGTTCTGTAAATCCATCAGTTTAATTCTATTATCCTCATTTTCACTTTTTAATGCCATCAGTTTTGGGTTTACCTTTAGCTTGTCTTTGTTCACTGTGGCTTAGCTCAATCCCTGTGAAGCTGTATGTTCTACCTTCTCCGATCTCTCAGCAAAGACATACAATTTAGAATCAAGTAAAGTAGAAATACCATTCAAAATTTCTGTCTTCACAGTTTTGAATGTTTGCTTGATATCTTTTTTCTATAACTGCTTTTTATGTGCCAAAGTTTTTTCTAAAGAGAGCAACTCTGTGTCTGAGTCTTCAGAAACAAAGGTTTGGTCTGCCAACACCATTATTTACAGTGTTCCTAAAAGGACCTAAAGGTGCCATAAATTTCATTTGGCAGCAAAGATAGAATGAAAGTGAAACTGGTCTTGCATCCAGATTGTTTCACAGCAATTAGTGAAGAATATATATATAGCTTTTAAATTAAGGAGTCTTTAAAATCACTTTATTTTAATAGTTCTTTCCTGGAGCCTCCAGGATGTACGTCCTTCTCACATCAGGCCTTGTGGCCTGCATTTATTTATTTATTTATTTATTTATTTATTTATTTATTTATTTATTTATTTATTTATACTCCCTGTGGCTGTGGGCAGTTTACATAAAACATTTTGGAACATTCACATAGAACACTATCAAAATCAATATAATAGTATAACAACAACAACAACACACCAACTGGAACAATTCGAGCAGCACTTCAACAATAACTTTGACAATCCCTCAGTAGGTTCGGTCCCTCAGTCTGGGGGGCACCTGTAGATGTTATGGGTCATTGGCCCCACCAAATGCCTGGTGGAAGAGCTCCTTTTTGCAGGCCTTGCGGAATTGTGGAAGTTCCGGCAGGGCCCTGATGTCTTCCGGGAGCTCATTCCACCAGGTGGGGGCCAGGACTGAAAAGGCCCTGGCCCTTGTTGAGGCCCGACATGCCTCTTTAGGGCCAGGGATCTGTAGCCAGTTGGAGGTGGCGAAGCGTAGAGCTCTTTTGGGGGTATAGAGAGGGAGGCGGTCTCTCAGATCCACTGGGCCCATACCACGTATGGCCTTAAAGGTGATTACCAAAACCTTAAGCTTAACATTGTACAGGAAGTGATGTCACCTGCAATGTCCAAATGATGCTCTATTTTGGGGGCAAAAACTCTATGATAAAAGCTGATTTTACCATGAAGTTTTTGCCCAAGTTCCAGATCATTGCCTAGCATGATGATATCATAGAATAATAGAGTTGGAAGGGATCTCCTGGGGCATCTAGTCCAACCCCCTGCACTATGCAGGACACTCACACCCCAATTGCTCATCTACTGTAACCTGCCACCTCCTTGAGCTTTTACAGAATCAGCCTCTTGGTCAGATGGCTCTCCAGCCTCTGTTTAAAAATTTCGAAAGATTGGAATCTTCCACCACCTCCTGAGAAAGCCTGTTCCACTGAGAAATCTAGCCCCTGTTAAAAAATGTCCAAAGATGGAGAACCCACCACCTCCCGAGGAAGCCTGTTCCACTGAGAAACCGCTCTGTCAGAAACTTCTTCCGAATGTTTAGATGGAATTTCTTTTGAATTAATTTCATCCCATTCGTTCTGGTCTGTCCCTCCGGGGCAAGAGAGAACAATTCTACTCCATCCTCCATATGGCACCCTTTTAAATACTTGAAGATGGTTATCAGATCCCCTCTCAGTCCTCTCAAGACTAAATAGACTTTCTCTGTGATGCCAATGATGAGGTCTTGGTCTTTCTCTTTCTCCTCATAAGTCCCAACATCTCTTGCTGGTTTCCTAGAAAACTTCCATTTCTGTGCAAATGTAGGAAACATCCATGAGATGGAAAATGGTAGGCCAGAACCTTCCATCCAGCTTTCCTTTCTCTAGTGGTTTTCTGTGGAGAGGGAACAGTGTGGCTGAATCTGCAGCCATGCTTCGCAGCTGTGGGGTACACATAAGACCAAGCACAGCTAAGCACAAAAGGCAAGCAGGCTTTCTTTGACTGGAAATAAAAACAGAATGTTTCATTGTACAGTTTGCGAAAATGTAAGGCACTACTTCTCAAAAGTTTACATTTTGTATTTCTTTGGGCTGTGACACCTCCATGCCTCAGGACAATTTTAATGAACACATTGGAAGAAATCCAATCTAGGCCAAATGACATTTGTTTTGGCTGCCATGTTTCACCGGTTAAATTCTTTAGCAAGCCCTTGGTGTTTATTGCACAGCCCAATTGATTGGATCATGTAGGGCAGCTGGGACAAATAGCACCATCATTTATAAAGGGGACCACAATTTATTTCAACATGTATTGAACACCTACCAGTCCTTCAAGCTGAAACAAAAAAGGAGAGATTATCAGACAAAATAATACTATAATAATAATAAAAATAACCCTCTACGTTTCCTTCCCTCCATCCCTTAAATAAACCCTCAGGCCAAATCCTGAGACTGGCAGGTTATGAGTCTGCCAAAATATATATGTTGGATCCAATCTGTACAGTTAGCTATCAAGCCATCAAACCTTGTGTGGGAAATGTTTACACAATGTTTGTTTCAGGACAGGGACTCTAAGATGGAGCTGCAAATCTTAGTAGCCAAAAGGGTCTTGATCATTTCCCAAGACTGGTGCTGCAAGGCTCATCTGTGACAAGAAACCAGGCCATTAAAGGCACTTATGAACTCAACGCACCACCTCACACAAAGGTTCCTTTCATGTTCTCTCTTTGTGCCTCCACTGTTGGTGAAGGCTGCCCATTGTATCTCTGTATGAACCCCTGCTCTGCACTCTTTTGCTTCCAGTTAGAACAGTGGGATCTAGAAGTGCAGGGGTATCTTCCTTTGTGGGAAGATACTTCTTACACATCCTAACACTTTGCTTATCTTATATTTGAGAAACAGCCTCCTGGGTGAAGACTGTCCAGAGCCTATTCAGGCTGTCCAGAATTTACTTCCTGTCCCTGGAGGCCAATCAGAAGGTTCACAGCTTGTGGTGTGCCTTCTGATTGGCCAGCCCCATTCAGGCCTGCCCTCCACAAACCCAGCAACACCACTTACCTTCATTTTGCTGTTGGACTTCACTGGGGATGGAGGTGGGCTTCTGGGAACCTCCTAGGGACAGCAGGCAGACACCTGCCTGCCCCATCCCGGCCAAGCCTCAGAGGCGCAAGCCTTAAGCCCTTGGGGGGAGGAGCAGGCAAAGGAACTGCCTGCACCAGTATGGCTCGGAGTGTGTGTGTGTGGTTTGGCCCCCTTGGTATCACCTTGGAGAGGCTGCACAAGGTGTGCATGGGAACCTATGATGCTTTATTCTGCTGATTCACCTCCGTTTTTGATGGTAAGGTGGGGCAGTACTATGGCGCCCCGGTCTCCTTAGCACTGTATCTAGGGGTGGCTCCAATTAGGCTCAAACCTAATGGTACATGGTGTGTACCACTATGATACACCATTATGGTACACATGGTGTGTACTATTTGCACTCAAACATAAAATAGAGACCAAATTAGGCCACTTAGTGTAACAGGGGGTGCTAGAGCCTGTATAGCTCCCATTGCCATCCCAGTAAAGGCTAATGGAGAAATGTGATGTTTGACATAACTACGGAGATTGCTGTATTGTTCTTCTTCCCTGTGTTTCATGTGAACTGCCCGGAGCCTCAGGCGATGAATGAAGGCGATGAATGAAGGAAGAAAGGAAGAAAGAAAGGCTAAAGTAAATAAAATGGACTTTAGACTAACGTAGAATGGGCACATTAACAATAGGGAAATAAGCAGTAGAAGTTAATACAGTTGGAAAATGGCTCAATGGAAGAATATTACTGATCTTGAAGAGGTGGAGACAGAGACAGGACAACACAACCAACCAGTGATGTGATGGGCAAACCTGGATTGATCCAAAAATCCAGTGGCAATTAAGCAAGGACTCTGTTGACCACTGATCAGAAATACAATGGAAGGGGGGTTGAGAAGAGTTCAGGTGTAAGGTCTCTTGTAGATGTTCATGTTGCTGTGTCAGGCTGAAATGCATGAAATAGTGGTTTGCCTAGGCAGGGTGTTTGGCTGACAAGAGTGCATGGGGTATGGCTTGCCCAAGCCTTGCCCAAGTGTGGATGTCATGGGTAGTTGCCACCGAGTGCCAGTCCAAAAATGAGGTATGCCATTACTAGCAACAAAAAGATGATTCAACTACTACAGACTGATTAGGTTACTCAGCATCATCAGCAAACTCTAGGCAAACTCTTAGATAAATTTAAAGACTGGCTTGATCAAGAACATCTAATAATAGATGAATAGGTGGGTTTCAGAGAAGGTAGAAGCACCATTGACCATTGTTTGATCCTCCAGCATCTTATTGAAAAATATTCAACCAAGATTTATTGATTTAAAGGCAGCTTTTGATTCAGTTTCAAAGACCAAGCTATGGAGGGACCTGGAGGTTTCAAATATTGACTGCAAGTTCTTATTTCTAGTTTGGGCCTTTTGTGAAAATACTCATTTTCAGGTTAAGTGCAATAGATCAGGGCATTTGACAAACAAGATCCCCTCTACTAGGGGTGTGAAGAAGGGCTGACTTTTAGCCCCTGTACTCTTCATATTTTATATTAATGATCCAGTTAAACATCTAAATGGCCCAGATATACGTTAATCAAAGCTGCACCAACACTGGATCTCAACACTATTGTATGCTGATAATATATCATTATATCAAAGACCCCCATGAGGTTGTGAAGAGCTTTGAAGGCGCTAATACATAACTGTAAGTGAGAGCATTTAGCAATAAACTATCAAAAAACGAAAATCATGTCCTGTGGTAAGAAATCAAAACTGAGATGATGGAGTATTGATAGTCACACAGTAAAGCAGGTAATCACAATTAAGTATCTTTTTAAAAAGTTTTTTTTAATTTTTTATTGTATATGCAGCGCTTACAGAAAGATGAAAAGAAAAAGAAACAACCAGCTGTCGTGGTTCGGTCCTTGGTGGCTTGGGAACCAGACCGAACCCCGCCATCAGAGGCGCCCGCGATCACGGAGGTAGGGCATGGTGATCACAGGCAAGCCGGCAGCTGGGCGCCCCACCCGATCGTTGAGGTGGCAATGGCCGCTAAAGAACCTCAATGTCCCCCTCCACCTTTTGACAAGGGCCCGGAGATGGCCCTTTGTTCCAGGAAAATGGGCCATCGGGAACCCCGGAAAACCTCGCATATGTGCATGAGTCATGATTGTATCAGCATGTTCCCTCCGGAAGTACTGGGTGGGGCAATACAGCCAAAGGAGGTGGGTTTTGTATAAAAGAGAGCTTCCACCTGGAGTTCGGTGGAAGCTCTTACTCCATACCAGCGGACTCCACGTTGCTGAAATAAAGCTTGTTCCTGTTGTATCGTCCACCCGGCCTGGCGTGACGTTTTCTTCAAGGGGCACCCTGTTTTTTCAGTTAGCAAGCGGGTTCCCGACATCGTAAGAGCTTCCCCCCGAACTCCAGGGTCGGCATCGCATCCGAGCGCTTATCGGGACGGATCCAGAGATGGCGTTTTCAAGCAACGAGGCGGTCTCGACCCCCACGAACCCCGGGAACATGGGTTTAATGTCCCCGGGAGATTTCCTCCGAAAATCGGGGGGCCAGGACCAGCTGTCCGGGACCCCGAGACCCTCGGCAGCGGCGGCCAAGGGAAGGCGCCGGGCCATGGGGTTCCCAAGCACGGCGGGGAGCGCGCCGAGGTCTGGGGGGTTGGCCCCAACCTGGGACACCCAGCTGAGGCAGGCGCTTCGCCCGGTAAGACCTGAGGAATCCCTAGAGGACCTGCGGCGGGCCATGGCGGACTTGGCCAGGCGCTTGCAGGCAGCTGAAGCCCGTGAGCAAGCTCGGGCCGGGCCCGGAGGGACTGGTAATACAACGGCGGAGGGGATCGCGTCGAGTGAGGACGCCTCCAGCGACGAGGACGAGCCCGGCACTGGTGAGCGGGCCCCGGACCCCGACCCGGAGCAGTTTTCAGTCCCGAGTAGGCGAGACGGCCAGCGGAGAGGCGAGACAGCAGAGGATCTCGGGGGAGCAGGTGAGCCGACGGGGCGGCGAGAGCCGGACCAACGCAGGAGCGACGTGCAAGGCAGGGAGCGGCACGGCGTCGTTGGGCAAGTTGGTAGCCGGTGGAGCGGAGCAGGACGAGACGGCGGACGCCGAGAATCCCGGATCCGGAGGGGGTCGGACTACTCTCCAAAACGTTCCCCCCCAGAGCTTAAGGCGCGTTTCGACGGGACGCCGGACGACCTCCCGCAGTTCCTCCTCCACGCGCTGACGCATGCCCGGAGATATGGAGACCGGTATGAGGACTCCGAGGACTTGGTCTGGGGGGTGGCCTCGTGTCTCCAGGGCAAGGCGGGTCAGTGGTACCTGGGGTTGGCCGAGCGCGGCGACCCGGCAACTCAGGACCTGCAGGACTTCGTGGTCGCGCTCCGCCGACGATTCCAGGACCCCCAGGCTGAGGACAAGGCAAAGAGTCGGATCAAGGGACTTCGACAGGGTACTAGGGGGGTTATGGACTATATAGACATTTTCCGGAGGGAAGCAGGCAAGGTGTTCTCCTGGAACGAGGAGACCCAAATCGAGTACTTCCGGGAGGGCCTTAACCCGAAGCTCAGGGAATGGGCCGTGATCAAGGGGACGGAAGAAGATCTGTCTACACTGGAGGGGTGGTGTTTCGTGGTCGCCAAGCTGGAAGCCAGCCTGGGTTGGGCCGCCGCACCCCCCCGGGAGGCCAAAGGCGGGTCAGCCGAGGCGCCAAGACCGGGCCCCGACAACTCTCGCCCCAAACGACCCCCGAACCCCGAGCGGGAAAGGAGACGCCGGGAAGGACTGTGCCTGAAATGCGGGGGGTCAGGACATTTCGCAGCAGCGTGCCAACGGCAAGGGGGGGAGGACCGCGGGCTCTCCCAGGGGGGAGGTGCGACACGCCCCCAGCAGGCACACCGGGCGGAGGACCTCCGCAACGAACCGGGAAGCGTCCAGGCGACGGGAAACGGCCAGGACCTGCTGTAGACGGCGCCGGGCAGCAGGTCCCGCGGTGCGAGGGAAAACCCCTACAGCATGAGGCGCGACCTCCGAACGTGGTAATTTTAGAGCTCCGGAACCCGGAGAACGGACTAAGTTGGGTGGGGGAGGCTCTTTTGGACTCTGGATGCGACCACAGCATGGTCCACCCCCAGATAGCCCGGGCTTTGGGGCTACCGAAGCGCATTCGGAAGGTTCCCCTGGTTTTCGTCCAGATGGACGGCAGCCCGATTCAGGGGGGACCTTTCGGGGAGGAGGTGGGTCCTATCGCCATCCACATAGGGGACCACCAAGAGCTGCGGTGGCTGATCCAGGTCCCCGTAGCGGGATATCGGGCGGTGTTGGGCCTGGATTGGCTGAAGGAACACAACCCCGTGGTGGACTGGCGGGCGGGGACCCTGAAGTTCGACTTGACGGTGGGTGCACGGCATCGGGTCCCCCGCGAGAATTCCAGCCACAAGAGGACGGCGGCGCGTCCCAGGGGAGCGGCGGCGGCGCAGCAGGAGAAACCAGAGCCCGAGGTCCCGCCAGAGTACCGAGACCTCGCAGCCGTTTTCAGCGAGCGGGAAGCGGACGAGCTACCCCCACACCGCCGCACGGACTGCGCTATCAACATCCCAGAGGGGGCGGTACTGCCCAAAGGGCGCATCTACAAAATGAGTGAGGGTGAGCTCAAGGACCTCCGGGAGTTTTTGGAAAAAAATCTGGCCCGAGGTTTCATCCGGCCTGCTTCCAGTCCCATGGGAGCTCCAGTCTTGTTCGTCCGGAAAAAGGATGGGTCCCGACGGCTGTGCCAGGACTACCGGGGCCTCAACGCCATCGCAGCGGGGAACGCTTACCCCCTCCCGCTGATCCCGGATTTGCTGGCCCGGCTGGGCAAAGGGACTCTGTTCACTAAGCTGGACCTAAGGGAGGCGTACTACCGGGTACGCATCCGGGAGGGGGATGAGTGGAAAACGGCGTTTAACTGTCAATTGGGACAATTCGAATTTAAAGTGATGCCGTTCGGTTTAAGCGGGGCACCTGGGGTTTTCATGAGTCTAATTAATGAGGTGTTGCAGGACCTTCTGTTTCAGGGGGTGGTTGTTTATTTGGATGACGTCCTGATCTACAGCCAAGATCCCCAAGAGCACGTGACCCTGGTGAGGGAGGTGTTAAAGCGCCTGCTGGCAAACCACCTATACGTGAAGCTGGCTAAGTGCGAATTCCACCGTCCCTCCCTGGACTATTTGGGCTACCGCATCTCAGCCCAGGGCATAGCTATGGACCCCGAGAAGGTGCAGGCGGTGCTGGACTGGGAAAGGCCCCGCACCCGGAAACAGCTACAAAGCTTCCTGGGGTTTGCTAATTTTTTTAGAGGCTTCATCCCCAGATACTCCTCCGTAGTGGCTCCCCTCACGGACTTGCTAGGTACCAAGGGGAGAGGTCCTCGCGCCACGCGGCCCAGCGCAGCGCTCGGCTGGAATGAGAAATCGGAGGCAGCGTTCCTGGCCCTCAAGCAAGCTTTCGCGTCTGAGCCCACGCTACTGCACGTCGACCCAACCCAGCCGATGGTGGTACAAGTCGACGCCAGCGACGCAGCAGCCGGGGCGGTTCTCCTGCAGCGAGACCAGGCGGGACAGCTGAGGCCGGCGGCCTACCTCTCACGAAAATTCGCCGAAACGGAGCGGAACTGGTCTACCTGGGAGAAGGAGGCGTTTGCGATTAAGTTCGCCCTCACTGAATGGCGGCATTGGCTGGAGGAAACAGAGGAGCCGTTCGAGGTCTGGACAGATCACAAGAATCTGGAGGCGCTCCGGCAACCGCGATCCCTGAACGCCAAGCAGATGAGGTGGGCGGAGTTCTTTTCGCGGTACAATTTCAAGCTGGGTCACATCCCCGGCAAAGAGAATTTCCTCGCGGACGCCCTCTCCCGGCTGCCGCATCATGGGGAGGGGTACGCTCCCTGCACCAGGTCTGTGTTCGGTGAGGAGCAGCTGGGACGGGGGGTCGTCACTAGGCGTCGGGCCCGGGGGGAATGGGAGCCCGACCCGGCGACCGCCCCGCTCCGAGACCGCCTAGTGGCAGCCTACGGGACAGACGAGGAGCTGGCTGAGCTCCGGGACTCTTTGATTTTGGACTCCGGTCTCTGGCGGAGGGGGGAGGCTGTCTACGTCCCGGAAGGGCTACGACGGGAAGCCCTCAGCCTCTGCCACGATGCTAAGACCGCCGGGCACTTCGGTTTCGTAAAATCCTGGAAGTTGGCCCGGCGGCGGTTTTGGTGGCCCAGTCTGCGGCGGGACACAAAAGCTTACGTCAGTGGTTGTCCTGTCTGCCTGACCTGCAAGCCGGGGGTTGGCAAGCCGAAAGGGCTGCTGCACCCGCTCGAGGTCCCGACCCGGCCGTGGTCAGTGATCTCCATGGACTTTATAACAGACTTGCCTCCCAGCAAGGGGGAAAACGGTGATCTGGGTGGTGGTAGATCTATTTTCCAAACAGGCCCACTTCATTCCTTGCGCCAGTGTCCCCAGTGCTTCACAGTTGGCTCGGATGTTCCTGGATCACGTGTTCCGACTGCACGGGCTGCCGGACAAGGTGATTTCCGATCGGGGCTCACAATTCGTGTCCCGGTTTTGGCAAGCTTTCCTGCGCCTGTTAGACATCGAGCAAGGGCTGAGCTCCGCTTACCACCCCCAGACGGACGGGCAGACCGAGCGGGTTAATCAAGTACTGGAGCAGTACTTGCGGTGTTTCGGTTCCTATCATCAAGACACCTGGGTGCCCCTGCTCCCCCTGGCCGAGTTCGCGTACAACAACGCAGACCACAGCAGCACGGAGATGTCGCCTTTTGCCATCGTCTACGGGACAGACCTGAGACACTTCCCGGAGCTTGGAGAGGTCCCCGCCCGGGAATCGGCCGACCTTCGCGAGTGGGGGAAGCGTGCCGGGAGCTGCTGGAAGTCGCTGCAGGAGCAGCTCCACAAAGTCAAGGCAGCGCAGAAAGAGGACGCCGACCGGAAGAGACGACCAGCTGAGGAGATCCGACCGGGGGATCGAGTTTACCTTTCCACCCGGAACCTCCGGTTGAATTTGCCCAGCAAGAAGCTAGGCCCTCGGTTTTTGGGGCCTTTCGAGGTCTTGGCCCCGATCAACGAAGTTTCGGTCAAGCTCAAGCTCCCCAAGAACCTCCGGCACATCCATCCCGTCTTTCACGTGAGCCTTCTAAAAAAAACTCCGGACGGTGACGTTTGGCACCCCGTGTTTTCCCCGCCAGCGCCCGAGGTCCTGCCGGGGGGGGAGCACCACGAGGTGGCGGATATCCTGGACTCTAGACTCCACAGGGGGAAGTTGCAGTACCTCGTGGAATGGAAGGACTTCGCTTTGGGGGACCGGGAATGGGTCTGGGCAGCGGACGTCCTTGCGCCCCGACTCACTGAACGTTTCCACAAGCGGTATCCTGGCCGTCCCGGGGGGTTGGAGAATGGACCTTTGGGGGGGCAGAATGTCGTGGTTCGGTCCTTGGTGGCTTGGGAACCAGACCGAACCCCGCCATCAGAGGCGCCCGCGATCACGGAGGTAGGGCATGGTGATCACAGGCAAGCCGGCAGCTGGGCGCCCCACCCGATCGTTGAGGTGGCAATGGCCGCTAAAGAACCTCAATGTCCCCCTCCACCTTTTGACAAGGGCCCGGAGATGGCCCTTTGTTCCAGGAAAATGGGCCATCGGGAACCCCGGAAAACCTCGCATATGTGCATGAGTCATGATTGTATCAGCATGTTCCCTCCGGAAGTACTGGGTGGGGCAATACAGCCAAAGGAGGTGGGTTTTGTATAAAAGAGAGCTTCCACCTGGAGTTCGGTGGAAGCTCTTACTCCATACCAGCGGACTCCACGTTGCTGAAATAAAGCTTGTTCCTGTTGTATCGTCCACCCGGCCTGGCGTGACGTTTTCTTCAAGGGGCACCCTGTTTTTTCAGTTAGCAAGCGGGTTCCCGACACCAGCAAAATAATTATTGATACATGTGAGAGTATAAAGGTAAAGGTATCCCCTGTGCAAGCACCGGGTCATGTCTGACCCTTGGGGTGATGCCCTCTAGCGTTTTCATGGCAGACTCAATATGGGGTGGTTTGCCAGTGCCTTCCCCAGTCATTACAGTTTACCCCCCAGCAAGCTGGGTACTCATTTTACCAACCTCGGAAGGATGGAAGGCTGAGTCAACCTTGAGCCAGCTGCTGGGATCGAACTCCCAGCCTCATGGGCAAAGCTTTCAGACGGCTGCCTTACCACTCTGCGCCACAAGAGGCTCTTTGTGAGAGTATAGTCTGTTATTATCTTAAGAAGTATATAATCAGTTCCCATCACATATTAGTCCTAACCTAAAAGTTACTGCTGTCTTAGCAAAGTAATTATTGATACATATGAGAATATAATCTGTTATTATCTTAAGTAATATATAGTCAGTTCCCATCGTATGTTAGCCATAACCTAAAAATTGCTGCTGTCTTTCTTAAGAAAGACCAAATAATTGCTCCACTGTTTGTCACATTCTTCAGGTGGTCTCAAAAAATGGAATTGTGCTCTTTTCCATGATATATCTGCTGGTAGGTCTTGAAATATTTGTGCTTCTTGATCCACCAAATTCAACGGCGTCTCCTCATGCTTTCTGAATAGATTATTTCTTGCAGCCTTGCTTTCAGAGCTTACCAAGATGTCTCTTGGTTGTTTCTTGCGTGCGGCCGCCTTTTAATAGATTCTGTATACTTTGTCAATCCGAATCTCTTCCTCCTCTAAGTAGTCTTCCAGGCTTTCGGTGATTTCCTTCCTTAGGTCTGTTTTCCCAAATTCTTCCGAAACGCCTTTGATTTTTATGTTCCTAGCTTTAGATTCTACTTCCAGGACTTTGGATTTGTCTTCTGCCACTCTCTCCTGCTCCTGTTGATTAGCTTCCAGACATTGGATTCTCGTTTGGTGTGTTGCCAGCTGAGTTGTGTTTTCATCAGCTATTTTTTTCAAACCGTCGATTCTGTCTGAGAGATCTTTCTTGGTATCTTGAATCTCCTTTTCAACCTTTTTGACTACTTTCAGTATCTCTGAGTTGCCCTTGCATAATAAACGATACATCTGTGCATTAGTTAGGTTTTCCATTGCTGTAAACAACTCCACAGAATGCATAGTCACTGAGCACAGACAGGGCGTCTCGTGAGAGTTCGGGTGATCAGGAATTATCAATTAGTCAATCTCTGTATTCTGTCAACATCTCCCGCTGGGCTCTCCTTAATAAATTCTTAAGTTCTTTCTTTTGTTTATTTTAACGAGTGTATTTAGCTGGCTTTCCTCCTGTCCGAAGAAAGAATTCCCTTGCAGATTGGTTAGGGGGGAAGAAGGGGGGCTAGTGCCTAGCTTTAAAGAAGAGGAAAGCAAACAGAGAACTCACAGTCTTTGCATTGTTGATTCACCAGACTTCCGCTCTTTTCAAGATGGGAAGAGATGGTCTGGGAAAAATGCAGGATTTTATGCGGCTGGCCGTTTCAAGATTAGAAAGTTATTTTTGACAAGGACGCCATTATGGCCCCGAGCACAAGCAGCGGTAATCTGGAGAATTTAGTCTCCGCGGATCTGTAGGTCCCTCAGGATGTCGTTCCTGGTTCCTGGGGCGACCAGCGAGCGAGATTTGCACATCCCGCTCAGGTCTGCCAAGTGCTTCTGCTCCTGCTCCTCTGCTTGGCTTGGGAGCTCGTTACAGAATGGGCTAGCACGGCGCCATCTTCAGTTGTCTCCCACATTTAAGTATCTTAAATGGAGAGCCAGTTTGGTGTAGTGGTTAGGAGTGCGGACTTCTAATCTGGCATGCCAGGTTCGATTCTGCACTCCCCCACATGCAGCCAGCTGGGTGACCTTGGGCACTGATAAAACTGTTCTGACCGGGCAGTGATATCAGGGCTCTCTCAGTCTCACCCACCCCACAGGGTGTCTGTTGTGGGGAGAAGCATGGGAAGGCGACTGTAAGCCGCTTTGAGCCTCCTTCGGGTAGGGAAAAGCAGCATATAAGAACCAACTCTTCTTCCTCTTCATCTTGGCATAAGATGCTTCTCATTTTTTGTGACCCAGATGTAGAACTCTACAATTCCCAGGGGCTCAGCCATTTCCCGGGGGCTCATAGAGTACAATTTTGCCTTAGGGAGCAGCTCCCCCAGTTTTAGTTCAATGCCACAGTACATCCTTTGATGGTGTGGCAATTGATTGCATTCCTTCTCCTCAAAGACCTCTTGCAAGTCCCAATACTCCCTGGGCAACCCGGGCAGCCCCGCACGGCACACCACTGCGTGTTTGCACCGCCCTTCCATGGCACTGCCCTGTGCTGCCTGCCGGCAATGATGCCAACACCCTGGGTCATTAAAATGGAGCACCCGGGATCTCCAGCGCACTCTGGGGTCATGCTTACGCAGCCAGTCCAGCCCCAACACAAATGGGAAAGCTGGACTCAGGGCCACCACCGGCTGAATCCTTTCACAATGTTTGGAAATTTCTAAGTCCAGCAGGAGGGGGCGGGACACTGCCTCCCCCTGCTGCACACATTTTCCATCCATTTGACCTTGTGAAGTGGCTCCAACCCCACACCCAGAGTTCGAACCAGGGTTGGGTTAATTAGGGTCCGGGTACACCCACCTTCTGCAATTGTGTGTCCATGTGTAGAGTTGTCTCTTGGGTTGTTGGGAAAGTGTGTTTGCTATGACCATTGTATTCTCTTGACAAAATTCTACCAGCCTGTGCCCTGCTTCATTTTGTACTCCAAGGCCAAACTTGCCTGTTATCCCGGTTATCTTTTGGCTTCCTACTTTAGCATTCCAATCCCCCATGATGATAAGCACATCATTTTTTGGCGTTGCTTCTAGAAGGTGTTGTAGGGCTTCATAGAACTGGTCAACTTCAACTTCAGCAGCAGTGGTTGGGGCATAGACCTGAATTACTGTGATGTTGAATGGTTTGCCTTGGATTTGAACTGAGATCATTCTGTCATTTTGGGGATTGTATCCCAAGACTGCTTTTCCTACCCTTTTATTGATTATGATTATGATATCTCTCTTCTGAGAGATTCTTGCCCACAATAGTACCACAACAAAATTGGAGTTCAGTACCACTTTAAAGACCAACAAAGATTTATGCAAGGCATGAGCTTTCATGTACATGCACAATTCCTCAGACAAATGTAGTTTACTTGAAGAAGAAGAAGAAGAAGAAGAAGAAGAGTTGGTTCTTATATGCTGCTTTTCTCTAGCCGAAGGAGGCTCAAAGTGGCTTACAGTCGTCTTCCCTTTCCTCTCCCCACAACAGACACCCTGTGGGGTAGGTGAGGCTGAGAGAGCCCTGATATCACTGCCCGGTCAGAACAGCTTTATCAGTGTTATGGTGAGCCCAAGGTTACCCAGCTGGCTGCACATGGGGGAGTGCAGAATCGAATCAGATTAGAGGTCTGGCTCCTAACCTGTACACCAAACTCTACTTGACTAGAGGTACTTGACTTGAGTTACTTGAATTGAGGCTTGGGTGGCTTTCATGAAGGATGAAGAAGAAAAGTAGTTCCTGCTTCCTTGAGAAAATGGTGGGTTCCACCAAGAACTCCTCCTGTCCACAGAGAAGGATACTTCTTGGTAAGTAACCAGTTCTGTTTAGCAATTTTATAATTATCCTTTAACCTTTAATCTGGAGGGTGATGGCAAACTTCCAGAGTTAAGCTTCCTTTTGGGTCCACTGTTTCCACCCATAGCATTTCTGTAAGCAAATCTTGTCCTCTTAGACTCTCAGTTTTACATATCATTTTGAAACAAACCTTGTTGTTTCGTAGGCTTCTTGGTATGGGTTTTACCTGGCAATATTCTAGCAACACAGAGGAGTGTAATTCAGTCCTAATCACTTTTGCTGAGATCACCATTTCGTCTCAGTCTGCCCTATGGATTGGGACAACATTTTGAGTTGCTCTCAGGATCACTTCTTAAAAGACTTTCTATTTTAAGTTCCACTCTGTCAGTGGTATGTTTAGCAGGAGGAATAGGATGAAAAAAATGTAATAATGTAAAATGAAAAGTCAAGAAAACAAAGTGACCATTCACTAGGTAGCTTAACACCTGTAATGGGTATAGAATCCCAATTTTGGTAAAATAGACAACACCTATAGCGAGTAAGAAACTCCAAGACCTTGTTGATCCTAGAGTGGGGAGGGGGGTTGCATCTGACCTTTGCATTCAGCACTTCACCAGGCAAATGGTGACTTTTAGACCAGCAACACAAAGTCCTGAAAGGCTGAGATGGTCACCCACTGCTTTAAGAATATTGCATCTTATTTAAAAGGTCAAATTTTTAATCTCTTCATTCTTTCATGCTTATTGATCCAGAATCCATAAACCTCTGAAGAGCAGTGCCAGGAGGCAACATCTGTGTATGAGGCAGAGTAACATCAACCCCTGTGCCCTGTTGCTGGCCCTTCGTTAGCCACTATGAAGAGTGCTCTTCTTATCCGGTTATGTTTGAATTATTTGTCCCATGCAGAGAGCAGAAGGCATTTTTGATACAAATCTGTAAACCTCTCTGAGAAGCAAGGAGTATGTCACAGCATCAGTTTCTGAAGCATCCTGGGCTCTAAATGAAATAAATGCCTACTCCATTTTTAAAAAAAAACATTCAGCAGTGACAATTGCGCATGTAGAACAAATTCAAATGGGTAGCCGTGTTGGTCTGAAGTAGCACAATGAAATCATAGTCCGGTAGCACCTTTTAGACCAACAAAGATTTATTTAGGGTGTGAGCTTTTGAGTGCAAGCACTTTTCCTCAGACTATGATCTTCTTACATGACAGGGAATATATAGCAAAAATCAATTCTGTTACATCAGTAGACTGTGTCCCAACCAGATAAAGCCAATGATAATCCTTTGTCAAAACAGCCAAAGTTTGAGTCCAGTGCCACATTTGAGACCAACAAAGTTTTATTAAAGACTAGCAAATAGCCCGCTGTACTCAAAAACACAATGGGTGCTAGGCCCCCCACCCTGGGCGGGCGCCAAGGCCTCTACAGGCTTCAGCGGCCGTTTTTGGGGTGGGGGTAAGTGCTTGTGGGGACTCTGCTACTGTCCCCACCGCCCTGGGCAGCCCTGCCAAGGCCAGGCAAGGCAGCGGCTGGAAATGCTTGGGTTGGCGGGAGAACTGGCAGGGACTGGCTTCCTCTCTCCCCCCGCCAGCACCAACGAGGCCTGGCGAGGCTGCAGCCAGGGCTGCTCGGGGCAGGGGGGAGCATTGGCAGGGGCTCCCTCTCTCCCTCCTTCCCCCACCCCCACCCCCACTGGGCCCACCAGCCCCAGGCCCTCCGTTCTCCCTCCCAGCTCCTGCTTACCGGGCTGGTACTTCTTCCATATGGAAGACGTTGGAGGGGGATGCAGCCAGGGGTGAGGCATCCCTCCTGGTTGTCTGTGCATTGGACAGATGGCCAATCAGGGATGGGACAGCTGGGACAGCCCACCTGATTGGTAGGCGATGAGTCCCAATTCCTCCCAGCACCCTCTTCCCATTTTATGTATATGTTAAGATGTACGCCTTAAATCAAACGTTTTCGGTCTTAAAGGTACCCGTGGACTGAAACTTTGTTCTGCTACCTGAGACCAGCACCCACTGGAATCTCTCTGTAGTGGCACCTGGAGCACTAAGCCCTGTCGCTCTTCCTCTGTGTCAGACGGGTGCTGACAACTGCACTGCTCCCAGCAAACAAAAGGTGGCACTGTTGCTCTGGGAATTGATTGCCAGGCTGCCCAGAGCACAGCGACTGGCCCTGGAGACAGCTCTGCTCTGTTGATGCCATTCACAGAAACACGGCCCACTAACCAAGAGCACAACTATAAGGATCCTCTTCCTCCCCTTTCGAAAGAACTGTAATGGACCAGTATCCGGTTCCCACAGAGCCACTGAGCCCTAAAACATTATGGATCAGGTTTATACCTGCTTAGTTTCAGCAATAATGAAACAACTGGTTTCCCCAGATCACTTCCTAAATTTTGATTCCAATAATTTCGATAGGGCTGCACTTAATTGATTAACTTCTTGCTGTCATTGACAGGGACGTGCAGGACAATAAAAACCATGCAAGAAGGACTTGTAGTGTACATACAGTAAAGGAATACTGGCCCGTGCTGTGACGGAACAATGAAATAAAGACAATATAATGCATCCAATTAAAGATGCAGTGCAAATGAGGATGGAAAAAAGAAAATTCCTAAGAATGAAGCCTACTACATCCATTACAGATCACGTCCTTCTTCAGAACTCTGTTGTATCATCTGCATGGTCCCTTTGGAAACATGCCCTCCTCTTTATGCCTTCTGCAAAGAGAAGGACTTCCTACGACATTATGCCCCAGAGACAGTGTGGGTCTCCACACTGTTGAAGAACGTAAAATATTGAAAACCTCGTAGAACACCCCCCCCCCCCCACGTTTGGACTGTTTCAGAAGCACTCCAAAATATTCTTTACAAGATTGTTCCTCCAGCCTAGCCCCAGACAAACCCTCTCAAAGTGGTCCATCCTGTTCAGTGACATTTCCTTCCGGAGAAGTATGTTCAGAAGTGTCCTACCAGCCCAATCTTGCTTGTTCTCTAAAAGGGCAGTCCTGTTGATTTCATTTGCAGCTACAGTGTCTTACATTTGTAAAGAAGAACATGTTAATCTTACTTCTTTTGAAAACAAACAGAAACATCTTATTCCTTTATGCCTTTGACTGGAACTCTTTAGCCATAAAAAATTTTCAGTTATGTGAGGAGCAAACGTAAAGTAAAGGAGGCAATAGGCCCACTGTTGGGTGCAGATGGACAAACTGTAACGGAGGACGCAGAGAAAGCAGAAAAGCTCAGCGCCTATTTTATATCTGTTTTTTCCCACAGGTCAAAGGGTTTAGGCACATCTAGAGATGGCAGTAGCCAAGGGATAGTGTCTGGGTGGCAGGTTAACATGGATAGAGAGGTTGTTGAGAGGCATTTAACTGCACTGGATGAGTTCAAATCCCCTGGGCCAGATGAAATACATCAGAGAGTGCTTAAAGAACTTTCCGGAGAACTTACAGAACCCTTGTCCATCATCTTCGGGACCTCTTTAAGGACTGGAGATGTCCCAGAGGACTGGAAGAGCAAATGTTATTTCAATCTTCAGAAAAGGGAGGAAGGATGACCCAGGAAACTACAGATGAGTCTGACCTCTGTTGTGGGGAAGATAATGGAGCAGATATTAAAGGGAGCAATCTGCAAACATCTGGAGGACAATTTGGTGATCCAAGGAAGTCAGCATGGATTTGTCTCCAACAAGTCCTGTCAGACCAACCTGGTTTCCTTTTTTGACTCACTATCTGCCTAAGTTCATAACATAAGCATTTCTTTGAGATGACTGTCTAGCTTCTGCTTTAAAACTTCCAAAGAAGGAGAACCCACCACCTCCTGAGCAAGCCCATTCCACTGAGGAACCACTGTAACTTCTTCTGGGTGTTTAGCCGAAAATCCATTTGAACTCATTTCAACCCATAGGTTCTGGTCTGACCCTCTGGGGCAACAGAAGACAATTCTGCTCCATCTTCTATATTACAGCCCTTCAAGTATTGGAAGATGGTTATCATGTCACCTCTTAGTCATTTTCTCTCCAGGCTTAACAGATCAAGCTGCAACCTTTCCTTATAGGACTTGGTCTCCAAATCCCTCACCATCTTTGTAGCCCTCCTCTGGACACCCTCCAGTTTCTCTGCATCTTTCTTCAATTGTCGTGCCGAAAAGTGAATGCAGTATTCTAAGTGAAGTCTAACTAGAGCAAAGTGGTAACACTACCTCGTGATCTGGACACTATATTTCTTATAATACAGCACAAAATCCCATTTGCCCTTTTAGCTATGCTGACTCATGTTCAGATCCTTTTCACACGTACTACTGCCCATTCTATAGTGATGTGTATGGTTTTTCCTAAATGAAGAACTTGACATTTATCACTATTGAAATTCATTTTATTCATTTTAGACCAGGTTTCTAGCCTGTCAAGATCATTCTGTATTCTGATTCTGTCTTCTGGTATGTTTCATACCACATTTTACCAACATATCTATAAAAATATCATGTGGAACCTTATTAAAAGCCTTCCTGTAATACTATATGTGGTCTGTAGATAGAATCATAGAATCATAGAGTTGGAAGGGGCCATAGAGGCCATCTAGTCCAACCCCCTACTCAATGCAGGATTAGCCCTAAGCATCCTAAAGCATCCAAGAAAAGTGTGTATCTAACCTTTGCTTGAAGACTGCTAGTGAGGGGGAGTTCACCACCTCCTTAGGCAGCCTATTCCACTGCTGAACTACTCTGACTGAAATGTTTTTTCCTGATATCTAGCCTATATCGTTGTACTTGAAGTTTAAACCCATTACTGCGTGTCCTCTCCTCTGCAGCCAACAGAAACAGCATCCTGCCCTCCTCCAAGTGACAACCTTTCAAATACTTAAAGAGGGCTATCATGTCCCCTCTCAACCTCCTTTTCTCCAGGCTGAACATTCCCAAGTCCCTCAACCTATCTTCATAGGGCTTGGTCCCTTGGCCCCAGATCATCTTCGTCGCTCTCCTCTGTACCCTTTCAATTTTATCTATGTCTTTCTTGAAGTGAGGCCTCCAGAACTGCACACAGTACTCCAGGTGTGGTCTGACCAGTGCCGTATACAATGGGACTATGACATCTTGTGATTTTGATGTGATGCCTCTGTTGATACAGCCCCAAATGGCATTTGCCTTTTTTACCGCTGCATCACAGTGCCTGCTCATGTTTAGTTTACAATCCACAAGTACCCCAAGGTCTCGTTCACACACAGTGTTACCTAGAAGTGTCTCCCCCATCCAGTAGGCATGCTCTTCATTTTTCTGACCCAGATGCAGAACTTTACACTTATCTTTATTAAATTGCATCTTGTTCTCATTTGCCCATTTTTCCATTGTGTTCAATACTTTGATACTTTGATGTTGCTCCGTAATAAATTTAATAAAAAATAAAAAAGCTTTACTGAAATCATTGACTATGCTAAGGCCTTTGATTGTATGCAGCACAACAAATTGTGCCAAGTTCTTAAAGAGATGAGAATACCAGAGCATCTTATTTGTCTCCTGAGAAACCTATATGCAGGTCAAGAAGCAACAGTGAGAACCGGGCATGGAATCACTGATTGGTTCAGAATTGAGAAAGGAGTTCGGCAAGGCTGTATCACCTTGCCTAGTTAACTTGTATGCAGAGCACATCATGAGAAAGGCGGGGTTAGATGAGTCACACATTGGGATCAAGATTGCAGGGAGAAATATCAACAACCTCAGATATGCAGACCAACATTCTGCAAGATTTCATTGCAGCTAACAACGTGGACCCGGCGTGTGTGAAGGAGACCTGGGTAAGGGAGGGAGAAACTGTTGCCCTCAAGGAACTAACCCCTGCCAGGTTCTCTGTCCTTCATCAGTCTCGGACTGCGAGGCGGGAAGGAGGGGTGGCTATCCTAATCCGAGAGAGCTTTTCCTTCAGGGCTCTCCCTGCACTGTCAATTCCAGGAATTGAATGTGTTGGCCTCGGGTGGGACTCAACTGAGTGCGTGGCCATCTGACTGGTGTATCATGCGTCCAATGCACCTCCAAATGCCCTGCCAGCCCTACTGGAGGAGGTGACGGCCTGGGCGCTACAGTTCCCCAGACTCCTAATTCTGGGCAACTTTAACATCCACACGGAGCTTCCACCCTCTAGGAATGGGCTGGATCTAGTGTTAGCCATGGAAACCCTAGGGCTCTCGCAGTTTGTTGTTGGCCCCACCCATCAAACAGGCCATACCCTGGACCTCATTTTTCGGTGCAGGGTTGACTGTGGATCTGATTGCGGCTATGGCTGTGCCATGGTCAGACCACTATACCCTGAAAGCCCAGCTAAGGCTGCCACCCCCTCCTCAGTTGGGCGCCGAGCAGATTTCAGCTCGCCCGTGGAGACTTATGGATCCTGAATGCTCTGCAGGACCCAATGCCTCCCAGCACTTCTCTAGATGGCCTGGTCAGCAATTGGCACAACAGAATGCTGGCAGCCATTGATGAAATAGCTCCCAGACGTCCTCTCCGCCCCCGTCACAAGTGGGCCTCTTGGTACACCAAGGAACTCTGCAAGAAAAAATGGAAGCTGAGATGACTAGAGTGAGCCTGAAGGAAGACTTGTGACGAAGTGGAGAGAGCATCCTATAGAATACAATTAAGAGCCTATGAGATGGCGGTGAAGTCGGTAAAATGCAAATTCTACTTGACTGAAGTCGCATCTGCTAACACGCCCAGCGCAATTATTTAAGATAGTTAGATCTCTTACCGCCCTAGAAGAAGGGCACCAAAATAGCAGCCAATTGGACATCAGCTGTGAGGCCTTTTCGAGTCACTTTGCAGATAAAATCTCATCACTCCACCACGCTTCCCTATCTCCCCCCGTCACGCAGAAAGAAGCTTGCCGGGCCACAAGCTAATCAGCTGCTTCGGTGGCCGATTTGCTCGCGGCCTGGTGACCTTCTCGCTGCAGGAGGGGGCGGGGAGAGGGAGCTGCAGCCCAGTGCCGAGGCCTTCGCAGTCCGGTGGTTGAGGACCACTGCTTTAAAGATTAGCAGCATTTGCTTCTGCCTGAGCATTCATGAGTGAGAGTTTCAAGGAGTGAAAAGAAGTTTTCTATTTCCTTTGCAGAGGGGACATGATAGCCCTCTTTAAGCATTTGAAAGGTTGTCACTTAGAGGAGTTCAGGAAGCTGTTTCCGTTGGCTGCAGAGGAAAAGATGCACAGTAATGGGTTTAAACTACAAGTACAATGATATAGGCTAGATATCAGGAAAAAATGTTCACAGTCAGAGTAGTTCAGCAGTGAAATAGGCTGCCTAAGGAAGTGGTGAGCTGCCCCTCACTGGCAGTCTTCAAATAAAGGTTGGATGCACACTTTTCTTAGATGCTTTTGGATGCTCTTGGCTGATCCTACGTTAAGCAGGGGGTTGGACTAGATGGCTTGTGTGGCCCCTTCCAACTCTATGATTCTATGATTCTAAGTGACTAGGGGCAAAGCCCGTTGTATCTAAGTATACAACGGGTGCTAGAGCTTGGCAGTGGGAATTTGACCAGTCTGTAAGGACATGGGGTTGAATGCGTGTGTGTTGTGTGAGAGGTTTTGGTGTCTTGGTGGAAAATGAGTGCATGGTTGTTTCAGCTGCCTACTTCATTCCCGAAAGCAGCACAAAGCAGTTTTTAAAAAAGAGACAACTTGAGACTATTTCTCTGAAGCTATCAGAGTCGTGATCTCTATCTCTGACCCTCCATTGATGGCATTATTGAGAGCAGGAATAGCAGGCCCTTAGCTGCATCTGGTTCCCTGCAAGCATGTAACCTCCATGCTAGATGCTTAGGGCTGATCCTGCGTTGAGCAGGGGGTTGGACTAGATGGCCTGTATGGCCCCTTTCAACTCTATGATTCTATGATTCTATGATTCATGTTAAGGTCTCCAAGATCTCAGGCAGATTTACTTAAGATCTGTTGAACTCATAGAATCATAAGGATGGAAGGGATCTCATGGGTCATGTAGTCCAACCCCCTGCACTATGCAGGACACTCACATCCCAATCGCTCATCTACTGTAACCTGCCACCCCCTTGAGCCTTCATAGAATCAGCCTCTCCATCAGATGGCTATCTAGCCTCTGTTTAAAAATCTCCAAAGATGGAGAACCCACCACCTCCCAAGGAAGCCTGTTCCACTGAGAAACTGCTGTAACTGTCAGGATGTTTAGATGGAATTTCTTTTGAATTAATTTCACCCCATTCATTCTGGTCTGTCCATCTGGGGCAAGAGAGAACAATTATGTTCCATCTGATAACCATCTTCAAGTATTTAAAAGGGTGCCATATGGAATGGCACCCTTTTAAATACTTGAAGATGGTTATCAGATCCCCTCTCAGTCATCTCCTCTCTAGGCTCTCTAGGCTCTCTAGGCTAAACAGACCAAGCTCCCCCAACTTCCTCCTAGGTCTTGGTCTCCAAACCCCTCACCATCTTTGTTGCCCTCCTCTGGACACGTTCCAGTTTGTCTACATCCCTCTTCAACTGGGGTGCCCAAAACTGAACACAGGACTCCAAGTGAGGCCGAACCAGAGCAGAGTAAAGCGGTACCATCACCTCCCGTGATCTGGACACAATACTGCGTTTGATATAGCCCAAAATCCCATTTGCCTTTTTAGCCACTGAGTCACGCTGCTGACTCATGTTCAGTGTATGGTCTACTAAGACTCCTAGATCCTTTTTGCACATGCTACTGCCAAGACAAGTCTCCGCCATCTTATATTGGTGTATTTGGTTTTTCCTACCTAAGTGCAGAATTTTACGTTTGTCCCTACTGAACTTCATTTTATTCAGTTTAGCCTATCAAGATCATCCTGTATTCTGTTGCTGTCTTCAGTTGTGTTTGCTACCCCTCCAAGTTTAGTATCATCTGCAAATTTAATAAGTATCCCCTCTAATCCCTCATCCAAATCATTTATAAATATGTTGAACAACACAGGCCCCAGGACAGATCCTGGGGTATTCCACTTGTCACTCTTTTCCAAGAAGATGCTGAACCATGAACAATTACCCTCTGGGTACGATTCGTCAACCAGTTATTGATCCACCTGACAGAATTAGGATCCATACCGCATATTACCAACTTGTGAACAAGAATATTGTGTGGAACCTTATCAAAAGCTTTACTGAAATCCAGATAAACTATGTCCATGGCATTCCCCTGATCCAAGCAAGGTAGTCCCTTTCTCGAAAAAAGAGATAAGGTTGGTCTAAGTGTAAAAAATAATGGATAGAGGTTCAGAAATGACATCTGCAAGTTCTTTTAGTACCCTTGGTTGCAGTTCATCTGGCCCAGAAGACTTTGTTTCATTTAAAGAGACTAGGTGTTTGTGGACTGCTCCAACAGTGATCCTAGGCCACCATTCCCATCCCCCGTGTTGTGTTACGTTTTTGCCACATTGATCACTATTTCCCTCACAAGAGATAACCGAGGAGAAATAGGAGTTAAGCGGTTCAGCCCTCTCTTCATCATCTTTATAATTTCACTTTCTTATCATTGCAGTGGTCCTATGGTGTCCCAATTCTTTTTCTTGCTTGAAATATAACTAAAGAATCCTTTTTTGTTATGTTTAGCATTTCTTGCTAGCCTAAGCTCATATTGAGATTTAGCTTTTCTATCACTCCCCCTACAATTATTGCTTATTTGTTTAGACTCATCCTTGGTAATAAGGCCTTCCTTCCATTTCCTAAATGACTCTTTTTTATTCCTCACATTTTTTGACATCTGCTTATGGAGCCAACTTGGCTTCCTTAGGCTCCTTCCATCTTTTCTTCTCAAGGGAATTGTCTGTGATTGAGCCTTCAGTATTTCACTTTTAAGAAACTCCCAGCCCTCTTGAACTGTTGTTGCCATGCCTGAATCTAAGATTTTCTGCATGCAAAGTAAATGCTTCGCCCAAAGAACTGTGGCCCAACCTACTTATCAGCAAGCTTGACTTCCCTGTCACATCAAGGCAGAAGATCTTATCCAAGTAAAAAAAGATTACAATTTCCATGTATCGATTGGTACTAGATGGATTCTTTGGGCACCCTGATTTAGCCATAGGATTTCCTACTTGCGTGCTGCTGACTGCAGTCGAAGAATGACAAAACCAGAGTAGCAGCATCGAGGCACACAATCCCCAGTGAACATTGACAAAGACATGAAGAGGCAGTTCCAGGGTATCATTCATCCAAGGAGAGTCTTCCCAAGAAGGGTTGTGCTAATCATCAATCTCCCCAGGCATGCAATGTCTCTGTTTAATAGCTGATAGAGCATCTCCAAAGGGCCTTCTCTTCCCTCCCTCCTGGTTGGAAATGAAATATAATGGATCTGGACTTATCAGTGTCTCTAAATGCATTTTCGGTGCTTTATCCCTACAATGGGATTTGGTGTATCCTACTGACTATGTGTGGAATTGATTCTAAGCTCAGTATAATTTGATCCATCAATTTAACATTAAATTAATATGCAGAGAAGTCTCTTTTGTGAATCAAAAATACCAGAAGGGAAACACCTATTAATTTAAAACAGACTTGAGAAATGGAATGCAGCTGCATCTATTAGTATCTGCCATGGAGCCCAAAATTGACCTCACAGTGTCTCTGTAGGTACTGAAACAGAGCTAAAGCTAACCAGAGAAGGAGCCATTTACAACTGTCATGCGAGGAAGTCAGCCTTCCAAAGCAAGGCTCTTCTGAGCCTTCTAAAAGAAGGGGAGGAGTCACCTTGAAAGCATCCATGAGTTGAAAGGGATGCCGGGATCCAATTTACATATTTAAAGTTACTGTGTCCAGAATTCTCAACTGATTGACAGGTTTTTTTCTCCTAATACAATGACCAGAAGAACAAATACAAAAGATATCCAGCAATAGAAAGGCACTGTCACGTTTATAATTTAGGATGTGAAGGGCTGCCAGTTGCGTCTTTGATCCAGTAGAAGCAAAATAATCTCCAAGAATCAGATGGTCGCAGATTATGTGGAGACACATAAACTGCAATACTGATTTGGGAAGGAGTATGGGGCCAGGCACTGAAGATGGGCAATG
Source organism: Paroedura picta (assembly GCF_049243985.1). Classification (NCBI taxonomy): domain Eukaryota; kingdom Metazoa; phylum Chordata; class Lepidosauria; order Squamata; family Gekkonidae; genus Paroedura; species Paroedura picta. The sequence continues at coordinate 2,123,041 of NC_135382.1, forward strand.
GAGGCGCCTGACTGGGCAAGGCCGGTGCCGATCCCCACTCCCTATGAGCCACCACCATCCATCTTCTGCATCCAGCCCCACACTCCCCACACTCCTAATAGCCATGCTGGCCATTCAAGGTGTTTTCATAATAATTAGCAAGACATCATGAAATGTACAAAATAATACAAACCAAACTAGATCCATTTGCCAACATACCTGTAATCCATTTAACAGTAAAGTAAGACGTATCTCTCGGCTTTAAGCTCTTGAGCCAATTTTACTCCTACCTGCCCAGCTACTGTTATCTCCGGTCCATGTTTAAACAAAGAGTCCGAAGAATCTGAAGTCATCCACATTGTGTTCGGTTCAGTTCAAACTTTATTACAGTCATTCAGACCAAGTTTTATGAAATTAATACATAAAAGACCAAAAGAATATGGTCATTTGATATAAAGCAATTTAAAAGGGATCATAAAATAGAATCTGAAGTCATCCACATTGTGTTGTTTTTCTGTCCAGTGGTGGACCAAGGGAGCATCCCTAATATGCTTTCTGATACGACATCGATGTTCCTGGATTCTAATAGGCCATTCAAGATGGAGGTGGCAGCAGCGCAGCGAACAAGGATGAGCACCGGGCCTGGCCAGCCACTGGCCATCTACTGGTGCATTCCCTGGGATGGGGCAAGCAGATGTCACATCCCTAGTCATTTCCATTATGGGCTGTGCACCAGTAGATGTGTTTCCTCATCAAGAATAGCATCACAATAGGAATCCATAGTTGTTGGAAGAATTTTTAGAGCACTGTGACATTGCTTCTGGATTGTCATGTGTTGGTCTGAAACAGCAGAACAAAATTTGAGTCCAGTGCAATCATTAAGTGCACATATAAGTATATACCTTGAAGAAGACGTCGTTGATCTTAGAATCATGGAATCGTAGAGTTGGAATGGGCCATACAGGCCAACCCCCCTGTTCAACGCAGGATCAGCCCAAAGCATCCTACAGCATCCAAGAAAAGTGTGTATCCAGCCTTTGTTTGAAGACTGCCAGTGAGGGGGAGCTCACCACATCCTTAGGCAGCCTATTCCACTGCTGAACTACTCTGATTGTGAAAAATTTTTTCCTGATATCTAGCCTATATCATTGTGCTTGCAGTTTAAACCCATTACTGCGTGTCCTCTCCTCTGCAGCCAGCAGAAACAGCATCCTGCCCTCCTCCAAGTGACAACCTTTCAAATACTTAAAGAGGGCTATCATGTCCCCTCTCAACCTCCTTTTCTCCAGGCTGAACATTCCCAAGTCCCTCAACCTATCTTCATAGGGCTTGGTCCCTTGGTCCCAGATCATCTTCGTCGCTCTCCTCTGTACCCTTTCAATTTTATCTATGTCTTTCTTGAAGTGAGGCCTCCAGAACTGCACACAGTACTCCAGGTGTGGTCTGACCAGTGCCGTATACAATGGGACTATGACATCTTGTGATTTTGATGTGATGCCCCTGTTGATACAGCCCTAAATGACATTTGACTTTTTTACCGCTGCATCACACTGCCTGCTCATGTTTAGTTTACAATCCACAAGTACCCCGAGGTCTCGTTCACACACAGTGTTACCTAGAAGTGTATCCCCCATCCAGTAGTTTTGCTTTTCATTTTTCTGACCCAAATGCAGAACTTTACACTTATCTTTATTAAATTGCATCTTGTTCTCATTTGCCCATTTTTCCGTTGTGTTTAGATCTTGTTGAACTCTGTCTCTATCTTCCGGAATATTTGCCAGTCCTCCCAATTTGAAAATCCAGATTGCAGTCCTTCAATTTATCCATCAGAACATCATGGGGAACCTTATCAAAAGCTTTACTAAAATCCAAGTAAACGACATCAACCGAATTTCCCCGATCCAGCAAACCTGTTACTTGGTCAAAAAAGGAAACCAGGTTGGTCTGGCAGGACCTGTTGGAGACAAATCCATGCTGACTTCCTTGGATCACCAAATTGTCCTCCAGATGTTTGCAGATTGCTCCATTTAATATCTGCTCCATTATCTTCCCTACAACAGAGGTCAGACTCACTGGTCTGTAGTTTCCCGGGTCATCCTTCCTCCCTTTTTTGAAGATCGGAATAACGTTTGCTCTCTTCCAGTCCTCCGGGACATCTCCAGTCCTTAAAGAGGTCCCGAAGATGATGGACAAGGGCTGTGCAAGTTCTCCGGAGGTGTCTTAAAGGTGCCCCTGGATGCAAACTTTGTTCTATTTGGTATGATGTTTCCCACTCCCCATTTTTTACTCCTAATGGAGTGGAGAGTGGCAGTGAAGTCCAAGAAGGTGATCTGGTAAGCCTACTGGTGTGGATCTGCTTGGCCTTTGTGCCCAGTTATAGGGATGCTGGCTTGATCCTATGTTTCAGAGCCAGTTTGGTGTAGTAGTTAGGAGTGCGGACTTCTAATCTGGCATGCCGGGTTCGATTCTGCGCTCCCCCTCGTGCAGCCAGCTGGGTGACCTTGGGCTCGCCACAGGACTGATAAAACTGTTCTGACCGGGCAGTGATATCGGGGCTCTCTCAGCCTCACCCACCCCACAGGGTGTCTGTTGTGGGGAGAGGAATGGGAAGGCAACTGTAAGCCGCTTTGAGCCTCCTTCGGGTAGGGAAAAGCGGCACATAAGAACCAACTCTTCTTCTTCTTCAGTAATATCAAGGCTCTCTCAGCCTCACCTCCCTCACAGGGTGTCTGTTGTGGGGGGAGGAAAGGGAAGGCGAATGGAAGCCACTTTGAGCCTCCTTCAGGTAGGGAAAAGCGGCACATAAGAACCAACTCTTCTTCTTCAGTAATATCAAGGCTCTCTCAGCCTCACCTCCCTCACAGGGTGTCTGTTGTGGGGGGAGGAAAGGGAAGGCGAATGGAAGCCACTTTGAGCCTCCTTCGGGTAGGGAAAAGCGGCACATAAGAACCAACTCTTCTTCTTCTTCAGTAATATCAAGGCTCTCTCAGCCTCACCTCCCTCACAGGGTGTCTGTTGTGGGGGGAGGAAAGGGAAGGCGAATGGAAGCCGCTTTGAGACTCCTTCGAGTAGAAAAAAGTGGCATATAAGAACCAACTCTTCTGCTTCAGTAATCTCAGGGCTCTCTCAGCCTCACCTCCCTCACAGGGTGTCTGTTGTGGGGAGAGGAAAGGGAAGGCGACTGTAAGCTGCTTTGAGTCTCCTTCGGGTAGGGAAAAGCGGCATATAAGAACCAACTCTCTTCTTCTTCTTCTTCTTCTTCTTCTTCTTCTTCTTCTTCTTCTTCTTCTTCTTCTTCTTCTTCTTCTTCTTCTTCTTCTATCATGATATACAGTACTTTGTAAATGTTTGTAAGCAAAAAGGAAAAGAAAATATAGGTATTTACCACAAACAACTGACAATCTAAGAGACAGGGACGAAGAGGCAGAGTTACTACTGTGTTTCCTTGAAAATAAGACACTGTCTTATATTTATTTTTCCTCAAGAAGAGACACTATGGCTTATTTTAAGGCATGTCTTATTGGTATTTAGAAAAGTTGGTGCCATCAACAAAGGTCTTTGTGTGGGGTGAGAGAGACCCACAGACTGTCGCTGGTCGGGGCTGAGGAGCAGCAGCTTGACTGGTGTTTGTGGGGGCTGAGAGAGACTGGGGCAGCCAGAGCCGCAGCACGGAGGGGAGGGGTGTTGATGCTGATGGCAGGTGCCAGCTGGCACACAGGCGCCAGCACCGCCCCTCCCCTCCCCTCCCCTCCCCTCCCCTCCCCTCCCCTCCCCTCCCCTCTGTGCTGCTGGTTGCCTCGGGCATCCGTGCGTGCCGAAGCGGCTGCAGCCCTACCACAGACTGTTGCTGGTTGGTGCTGGGGGAGAGAGACCAACAGTGTTGAGTAAAACGGCAGCCACCACTTTACTTCTACAAACACTGGAAATCCTGCTGCAGCTTATTTTATGGGTATGTCTTATTTTCAGGGATAGACGGTAGCAGAAAGAAGGACTAAGTCTACATGAATGGATTTATGAAAATCAATTTGCTTTGAGTTGTACTGAAAGAGGCCCTTGAATGGACTGAAGGCTTCCAAATTCCCTCAATTGCTCCTTTGAGATGCAGCCCCCTGCACAATAATCTTCATTCTGATGATGATGCGGGGGGCTGCAAAACAGAAGAAAATGTACCTAGAAAGCATGAGGATCAATTTGATGATCTTGTTTGACATTTTTAAGATCTAGGGCAAAATATTTAGGCTTCATAGCTGTTGGGCATTAAGAATGAAAGGATTATATTGGCATGAAATGGATGAGGCTAAGGAAAAACAATCCCTCCATGCACCTGCACTAAGTTCCCAGCATGGGACTTGCAAGGCACTCCGTGTGCATTCGAGAAACCAATATCTGAACTAGGGTTGGGCGCTTCGTCACCCAAAGCAGCCGGTCTCTCCCGGCGCAGTGAGTGCCGCGCTGCAGGGTGGAGAAGAGGGGAGAGGAGGCACGGGCATCAGCGTGTCGGTGGACGCACACACACAGGCGCGGAACTCCGCACCTGCATATGTGTGCCCGCTGGCATGCTGACGCCCGTGCCTTCCCTTCCGCCCCTCCGCAGCACGGTGCTCGCTGCGTCGGGAGAGACTGGCCGTTTAGCTTAGGGTTTTATGTAATATATATACTAGATTCAAAGCCCGTTCCTAAGAATGGGCTTTGAAGGGGCCCCCCGCCACCGCCGTGCCACGGCTTCCCTGTGGTCCTCTGAGCTCGCCTGCCACCTCAGCAAGATGGTGGGCATGGTTGGTGGGCTCCGGGGATGCTGTTCCCTCCTCCCTGTCGATGCTGTGGCTTTCGCGGGGCTCTCTGAGCATGCCTGCCGCCTTTGTGAGGTGGCGGGCCTGCTCAGCGGGCCCAGGAGAAGCCATCCCTGCCAATGCCACGGCTTCCTCGGGGCCAGCCAAGCAGGCCCACCACCTCCACAAGGCGGTGGGTGTGATTGGCAGGCCCTGGGGAAGCCATTCCCGGCCCCCTTCCCCAGGAGCAAGTCCAGTGGCTGGACTGACTTCACGGCACTCGGTGCAGCTTCTGGGCAGAGTGAACAGACATCCTGGCTTAATTCTGCTTGTTGCCCTGTAACTCCAGCATTCACTTCTGGATCCAGAGCAATGCCAAAACAAACCAAGATTGGAGTGACTGTAAGCAAAATCCTGGTTTAACCAACTAATAGCCAAATCAATGATGGTTTCATATTCTGTCTGAACTAAGCCCTTCAATGCTGGGCTTTAGCCAATCTAGACAAAGCCGTATTGTAAATCCAACTGCCTTATTTGGGGCACCAGAACTGGCCATGGCATTCCAAAAGATATAGGTCTGATCTTTACAGCATTACTGACACCAGGGAGGCAAAAGTGAATGTAAGAAACAAGACCTAAACTAGATAATTGCTCCTTCTTGAGCACTTGTAGGGCCTACCAATTAATCCTTGGACTCTGTTTTAACATTCACCCATCTATATGCTGTATCAAACTCTGCCCCCCAAAGCTTTAATGGAACACGCAGTTTGAGAACTGGACATTTTGGGAGACTTACAGATTCTAAGAAGCTGACATAGTCACAAGGAGATGACACTTTAGCTATAAGTATGAACTGATTAATTCCATTCCTTGATATTGTATCTGAGGAAGTGTGCATGCACACAAAAAGTTCATCATAATAAAACAATATAAAGTTGAAGTTCTGACCGGAAGGATCACTCACTCCCTACCTGATTGGCCCTCACTCCTCACTCCTCTCACTCACCCATGGAAAGCCAATCAGGTAGGGATGCCCTGTCCCTGGCCTCTTCCTCCTCCTTCCTTCACGTGGAAGAGCCTGCCACTCTACTGGCCTACCTTCCAAAGGTAGGCCAGTTAAGTGGGGGTGGCTTGGGGAGAGGGAGAGAGAGGATGGGCTGCCAGCCAGCCCCAGAGAGGCCAGTGTGGCATCTAAGACTGTCCACCTACCTGCCCACCCGAGATCCTAGGGGTGGTGATGGGAGACCAGGAAATGGCCGCCTGCCAGCAGGATGGGGCCCACAGCAGCCTGAAGAGACTACTGCATGGGCTGCCCAACTTCAGGGAGGCCAGGAAGGCCCCACAAATGCCCTCCCCCAGCCTGAATGGCCCTGCTGCAGCCCATCTGGGTCTGGGGTAGGCAGGAAGGACCTGAAAATGGCACATGCCAGCACAACTGGGCCTGCTCCAGCCTCCAGAGGCCTCTTGGCAGCCCACCCTGTAGAGGGGCGGTCGCGGTAGGCCCTGGAAATGCCGTGTGCCGGCCTGGCTGGGCTGTGCCGGCTTACATAGGAGCCTGGAATATTCGTAACAATCCCTCAGAAACACCAAATGTCCTCTGAATTTTAATTTATCTCTTAATTGAAATAATTGATTTGAACAAGTACATTGTAATGTGACTAAGACTAGTATAATGCAATGTTGTTTGGAATAATATATATATACTAGGGGCAAAGCCCGTTGTATCCAAGAATACAACGGGAGCTAGAGCTTGGCAGTGGGAAGAGGAAGGGGAGGAGTTGTCCAATCTGTAAGGGCATGGGGTTGAATGTGTGTGTTGTGTGGGAGGTTGTGGTGGCAAATGAGGGCATGGGTGTGGAGAGATGGGTGTCAAGAACCTGTGGTGTGGAATGTTAGTTGAGTGTGGGAGAGGACTGACCTTTGGGAATTGTGGCATAGTGGTTACAGATGAGCTTTCCAGAGCCATGTCCTCAGATATGTGAAGGGAAAATCAGACTGGAGACTCTTCTTAGGGGAAGATTACATGGGAACCAATTCCCCCCAGTTCTGCGTCATTTCCCTTCTTGTGTGAATTAGGCCACATTCACCGAAATGCCCCTCTGCCCTAATACACATAGGGTAGTCACAGTACACAGGTGTCCACCCTGTTCCTTTTGTCTCCCATATTTTCACTGTTGGTAAAATGTTATGGGCTCACATGCTTCTTTCATGGTTGCTCCTTAGAAGAACGGATTTTTGTACCCTATTGCTTACTACCCAAAGGATTCTCAAAGCGGTTTACAAAAACTTTTTCCATTCGTCTCTCCACAATATGTGAGGTTGTGAGAGATCTGAGAGAACTGGGAATGGGCCGCAGTGACCCAGCAGGCCTCAGGTGTCTCAAAGCATTTTCCAATCATCTTCCCTTTCTCTCCCCATGGCAGACTCCCCATGAGGGAGGTGGGGTAGCGAGCCTCACAGGGAAGCTGGCAACCCCAAGAGGAAGACTGTCTGTGCACAGCAGTCTTGACCTTAGTAAGGTTTTTTATACTGTTTTTTTAATTTGCCAGGCCAAGGTTGAAAAAAGTCATTTACTTGTTCACTATTTACAGTTTCAGGCTGTAAATATTTATTTACCGTACTTGCCGGCGTATAAGACGGCTTTTTCCCTCTCAAAAACATGCCTCCAAGTGGGGGGGCCGTCTTATACGCCGGGTGCACTTCAGTCAGGATCGGGCGGCGGGCGGCGGCAGCTCCCCCCCCCACTGGGCGAGCGGCGGCGGCGAGCGGCGAGCAGCGGTAGCTCCCCCCCCACTCGGCAAGTGGCGGCGGCGAGCGGCGAGCAGCGGTAGCTCCCCCCCCCACTGGGCAAGCGGCGGCGGCGAGCAGCGAGCGGCGAGCGGCGAGCGGCGAGCGGCTCCCCCCCACTGGGCTCACGGCAGGCTGCGGGCTGCGGGCGGCAGGCGGCGGCAGCTCCCCTCCCCACTGGGCTCACAGAGGCGGCAAACTCTATATTTTGACTGGTAATGTTGGGGGGTCGTCTTATACGCCCAGTCGCCTTATACGCCGGCAAATACGGTAGATCTTCCTGCACTTTCCAGACTCACAGGATGCTGGTCTGCCTGTCTGTGCCCCAGAATACAAACAGTTGCTGGTAAGGGCTGGCCATAGCCCATAGGCTAGGAGGGACACTCCTGCACCACTCCCTCCAAACTGTAGGCAAAAATAGCTCCTTTGAAGGCTGGACTCTGAGGCATTGTATGATTTTGAAGTCCCACCTCCAAGAATATTGGAGGGGTAGCCAGGGGTAGCCAACCCAGGGGTAGCCAACCTCCAGGTGGGGCCTGAAGAGCTCCTGGAATTACAGCTCAGCTGCAGAGTATAAAGATCAGCTCCCCAGGCAGAAAGGGCTACTTTGGACAGGGTTGTGGTAGAGAAGAAACATTTAAGGCCTCCCACACAGGTTGTTGTTGAATTGAAAGACTTGAGGCTTACTGCACAGGGTTGTTGTGCAGATGAAACAGGAAACAAAAGAGCCAGCTTCCTGTGCAGAATAACGCTGTGCAGTGGCTTCAAATCTGCAGAGATTTGCAAAGAAGACAGACACATGGCTTGGCTGTGTCTAACCCCCGGCCAGAGCAGTATTTTAAGAGAGAAGGGGCTTTTCTGTGGCCTCCCTGTCAGGCAACTGTTTGGCAGAAGAGGAAAGTCCCCCCCCCTCAAAAGGAAGGCCCTCAGTCTCCCCTGTGTTGCTCCTGGAAAGGCCTCCTTCCCCTCAGTCAGGGGCTGTCAGAGGCTCCTTCGCAGCAGGCCTGAAGGGGGGGAGGCAGTGCACTCTCCAGCCTCCAGCCAGCTCTGTCAGGGTTCTGTGGCCATTTGCAGTTGGACAAGGCAGTTAGGACAGCCTTGGGGCGAAAAGGGCTGGCGCAGCCTGTCCAAGCCTCTGTTCTCACCCCCTTGGCAGCCCTGCTGACCTCCTCTCCCTGCGGTGGTCAGGGGCTAACTGGCAGCCATTTCTCCAGATTGCCCCTGGCTGGATGGAATTTTGGTCTGTCCTGGTGAGGGGCCAATCAGAAGGCGATTTGCACCTTCCGATTGGCCCCTCTGCTTGTCAGTCTGGGGCCAAATGCCAATTGTTGCCCCCCCCCATCACGGACTGAGCCCACCCCAACACCGCTTACTTTTTATTAAGAGGGGACAGATATGCTTTTCTCTGGTCTGCCAAATGATCTACTACTTTAAAGATGATGATGTCCCAAAATGCACTTATGCTTGAGAGGACAGGCAGGGGCAGAAGGGCAAGGTCTCAGCTGTCAGCCATTGATTATCTAGTCACCCATTATTCTCTCCCTGCAATTCAGTCTCAAGGGAATACAAACAAATCCAAATTGCTGTTTTTTTCTGTTTATCTCTGGAATCTGTCAACCGTTTTCATTGTGCTGTATGTTAATTTACTCTCACACTTGCTTATAAATATAAACTGATTACTTCGATCCCCTTAATATTGTATCTGAGCAAATGTGCATGCACAAGAAAGCTTATACCTTGAGGAAAACTTTGTTGTTCCTAGATGCCACTGGACTCAAAAAAAAGCCTCACCCACTGGCAGAAAACAGCAAAAGAACTTGGGTGTCATGACTGAGAAGGCCCTCACCCAGGGTGCCCTGATCCTGGAGGGTGGGACACCCAAAGCAGGGCCTCCAAAGATTATCATAATGGTATAGAGCTTTGAAAGTCAAGACCTGCACCTTGAATTGTTCCTGGAAACAATTTGAATCTCTTGTAGATGGACCAAGACTGGGGTGATAATGGTCCCTGCAATCTCTTCCAGTCAGCATCCCGGCTGCAGCAATTTGTACCAACTGAAATTTCTAAATCACTTTCATGAGCAGCCCCTTGGAGAACACATCACTGTTACCTTTTCTAAATGTAACCAATGCTCACCACAATGGCCAGAACTTTTCTACCCAGGAAAGGCCACAGTTGGCATGACAATCATAAAGACTGGCCAAAGAAACATTATACGACACGATCATGAGAACAGGGTCCTGACGGAGGCCCCTTAAATCTCAGGCCAGACATTCCACCCCCAAGTAGCCCTTCTATCTTGTTGGGATTAAGATTCATCTTATTAGCACACATCTATGCCAGATTCGCATTCGGGCACTGACCGGTTCAGGCTTTCTACAACCTCCCTGGGATGAGCTGGAAGTGCACTCAGAGTAGAGTGTCATCCACATATTGGTGACAATCCAGTCCAGATCTCCAGATGACCTCACCCATATACATGTTAAATAACACAGGGGACAAGATGGAGCCTAGTTAAACCCCGTAGGACAAAGGTCATGGAGCTGGACAGTAGTCCCCCAGCACCATGTTCTAAAACCTGCTGCCCCAGGCTCACTACCTTGTCCTGCTGATAGGTGGCTTTTCTGTTTTTGTCTCCATGTCCTTTACTTTTGTCTCTCACAGTTTAACTGCAGGTGTTTTTGCCTAGTATGTTTTTATCCCATTTGGTAGTAAGAGAGGTGTGAGCAAGATACATTTTGACATACTAGGATTTTGAGAGGTCATCTTAGATTGTCACTTTAACATGTGTTCAATCCCATGTTCTGGGAGAAAAGCAGCATATAAATATGCTAACTAAATATGACACTGAGTGAACATCTTGCTGTGCTGCTAATCCACATGGGGAGAATCAAGGTATTTATCTGCATGCAGTCCATACAAGTCATTTGCATAGGGAAGTATCTGTATTTTAAATAGGAGGCTTTTTACCTCTAAATTGGTCTTTTGCTACCCCTGCAGGTATTATTGGGTATGCAGGCAATTACATGAAACAACTCTCCCCACTTTATTCCCTTGCCTTTCCTAATAACCTGTATTTTAATTAAAAACAGCAATTTACTGTGGAGTTCATTTATAACAACATAATCCATGGTAATCATAACACAATAAATTTATGTTTTAAGTAAAATTTTAATGCTCTGAGCAGCTGGGTCTCTGAAGTGTGGAAATAGCTAACATTTTTCACTTGGTGCAGTGCATCCTGAAGAAGGCACCTTGGTTTAATTAAAGACACACCAAAGCCAAGGGATGGGGAATTGAGTCATTATAATAGTGAAATGAGAAATTATGTGCTTGCAAGTTGTGGTAAATTTATGAAATATCTTAATACTATGGAGGGCAATTTGTAATGAGTTGGATAAAACATGTAGGTTGATTACTGAGAAGCATTTTAAAAAGTGAAGCGCTGAATCAGGGAGATGGGAGCAAGACTGCAGTTCAGCCCCAGATGTTCCAATTAGCTTATCCAATTGTGAACTTACAATATATCTTAACTTTAGCCAAGGTAACAATTGTTCTGATTTGTTGTTCTTATTTAGTTTGGGATAAATCAGAAAAGTTTATTCAAGCTGAACCAGAACCCCAAGTTTATGATTCCTGTCTCAATGACAGAGCACATAAAAATTGCCTTGTTAGTTCCAAGCAAAGGTTCTTCTAGCCTAAAACACGGTTTTTGACAATGTAAGCTGAGGTTTATGCAGCCGTGTTCTTTTATTTGCCCATGGGGCTCAACCATCAACAATGTAAGAGAGGAACAAATAGAGATTCATGGCTCAAATTTAGTAGCACCGTAAAGACCAACAGGATTTTTGGGATATAAACTTTAAAGAGTTAAAGCTCCCTTCATCAGATACAAGTAGAAAAGTATATCCTTGAATCATTCTGTCCCGGTCAGAAGGTGGGAGGGGTGTCGCAAAGAAGGAACTCAGGATGCTGAGGTGCAGTACAAAGCATAATCATCTTGATTACAGTAGGGGAGAAAAGGAAAGGAAACATTTGTAGTAAGATAAGAATCCTATTAATTGTGCCTGGAAGCAATTTGAATTAATTGAAGACAGACTAAGTGGAGTGACCACGGTCCCTACAGCCCACTCTGTAGGTTGCAGAGGGCAACCTTGGAACCAGAGCCCAAAGCGATGAGGTCTTCTGCTTGCCACCAACTCCAAGGGGCCATTTCATCTGTGGCGCCAACCTGGAGCTCAGAGTGGCCTTTGGGGCGCAGGGGTCAGTGAAAGGGCAGTGGCTACCACTACCCTTTCTTGCCAACCACCGGTGAGGAGCCAGTGAGGAGCCAGGGATAAGACTATACGGAGGGGGGAAGGGTGTGATGGTCTCATCAGCTTTGTCCCACCCTCGCTCCCACCCTCCCCTTTCCATTTCCAGCTCTAAGAATTTTTTTAATGGTGCCGTACTCAGAGCAATGAATACGCGCCTCTGCGTGCAGGAGAAATGGCAGAGCACAGGCTGCTGTTGGGAGCAAGGTGCAGCAATCTGTTTTATTTTTTTTTAGAGCACGGGTGGGTCGTGGGGGTTCCATGTGGGAGAACTCTCTCCCCTCGCCTGGCATCTGCGTTTTGGATTTTTTTTTACTGTTCCTTTTGTGGCAATGTGTATGCATTCCCATGCATAAGTTTCAGTATTTTTTTAAAATAATTTTTGCCCATGTGGACACACACACACACAAACATACACATACGCACATGCACCTGAACGGCAAAGCACCGGCTGCCTTCTCCGGGTGCATTTTGGTTGTCATGCTCGGTTGAGCCAGGTGAGCTGTGGATGCTGCTCCTTTTGTGACAACAGTGGCCATTTGTGCCTCATTCTACTGCCCAAGGCAGGCCACCCCTGTGGAGTGGAGGGAGCCCGCAGCAGGCAGAGGAACGGTCGCCTGGTGGTCCACGGAGCCAGTGACTGTTGGCCAAGGTTTGACCAAGGGCTCTAGATGGAGCCTGCGGGTTTTTGGAGGAGGGGGAACACAGGTGACTTCCCAGGGGGTTGCAGCATGGGGGAGTTAGGGGGTCAGTGTTGGGGGGTGATGGGTGGACACGGTGATGTCAAATCCCCATCCTGTGGCTGCTTTTGCCCTCCCCCATAAACACCCCACGCACCCCCACACACCAAAGAGAGCCACCTGAAGCCATCAAATGTCACCTCCAAAGGTAGCCAACAGGCCTCCAGCTCCTTTTCTGTATCAACCATAGCAGGAAGGTCATGGTGGAACGACAAGACTTTATCCACAAAGTAGCTCGCTAATGCCTCACAGCTTAAGTCCAATTTGCTAGTATTTTGGCACCCTTCCTCGAGGGTGGTAAGTGATCGAACTACCCTAAACCATTGAGCCGGATGAGAGCTTGCGGATGCAATTTCCATGGTAAAAAAGGACCGCTTTGCCTCTTTCACTGCCATCTCATACATCCTCATAAGTGTGCTATAAGATGTTCTTGCCGCCTTGTTGCAGGTTTTCCACCACACTCGCTCCAGTCGTCTCACTTCCCTCTTCCTCTCCCAGAGCTCCCTAGTATACCAAGGAGCCCGCTTGAGGTAAGGGCAGAGAGGACGTCTAGGGGCGATCTTATCTATGGCAGCCATCAGGCAGGACTGCCAGTCCTCCACCATTGCCGACAACGAGTCACAAGGAGGCATCGGGAAACCAATTGGATCCATGAGTCTCTGTGGGCGGGCAAACATACGCCCGTCGTCCAATTGGGGAAGGGGTGGCTAAGCCCGTAGGGCACAGTGGTCTGACCATGGCTCGGCTAAAGCAACATCCAGAACCACCTGTATCCTGGCACCAAAGATCAAGTCGAGGGTGTGGCCGGCCTGATGGGTGGGCCCGGCGACAAATTGCAAGAGCCCCAGTGTTGCCACGGACGACACCGGGTCCGAACAAAGTCCTGAAGAGAGCGCATCCACATGAACATTGAACTCCCCCAGGATGATAAGTGTGCTGCCCTAGCCAGGCACACGCAGGGTTAGTGCAAGGGCAAGCACGGTTACAGAGTCAAGCAAGTTCAAAGCGTGTACCAGAGAGTAGTCAAAAGTCCAGTCCGGGTCTTAACAGGAATTGTTAACGGACAGAGTCCAAAGGAGAACTGAAAGAGTTGTCGTTTATCTTTACCAAGGTCAAGCCGGGAATCTGTGGAGCATTCAATTAAAGCATAGTCTAGTCGGATGAAGCAAGGGTCAAGCCGGGAATCCGTCAAACAGAGCTTTGACAAAGCATCGGTGAGCAGGAAACCAGTCAAGGCAACGGGTGGACATGTGCACAAAGTTGCAGCCACACTGGGAAGCACTTCTGCTGTGCTTAAGAACAAGCTGAGCTGTCACACCAAGTGGCTGCACCTGGCACTCAGTCTTCCTCCGATGAATGAGCCCCACCTGAGCCCAACCTAGCCTGTTGCTGTAGTCTAAGCCGAGCACTTTTTCTGAGTGTTGCCAACGTTGTCCTCCTGCATTCCCTCCTGCGCTCTGGAGATGAGTCTGGGCTGTTCAGGGGTGTTGCTGCAGGCTGAGGTAATACTGGTGCAGAGGGCATGGTGCTTGTCTGGCTGGGACCTGGTTGTGGCTCCCGATTGGGACTTGCCTCTCTAAGACCCATTATGCACGGGGTTTTTAGCGCACATTCGGGGTGGAATGGCGGCGACTAAAATCACCGATAACGCACGGTGCCGGCTGCAACCGGCCACAGCTTCGGTGCATGCCGCCGAAAAAGCTGCGTTAGCGAAATGCGGAAGAAAGCGCAGCTTCCGGGTGACCGGGGCGCAACCAGAAGCGGCACCTGGATCGCCGCGTGCATAATCGGTTACTCTGGGTTTTGCCGCCGTGCATAACCGGTGTGCGTTGCGCCTTCACCCTCCGCGTTTTCCATGTGACCCGAAATCGCCGTTTCGGCGGCCGTGCATAATGGGCCTAAGCAGCACCCTGCTGCTTTGCTCCAGTTCCTCCACTTCTTCTTCCAAGGGAGCTGGCAGAATGAGCTTAGGCAGTGGTGCAGAGGCACCCTCTGGAGATGGGGCCATGACAATAAGCTTAGGAAACTGCAATGCCCAAGCAGCCTCCGCCTGCAGCAGGCTCAGCAGGGCATCTGGTGGGGCATTGGGCAGCGATACACCAACCAGATGGCCAAGCCCTTGACTGAGCCCCAGCCTACGCCGACACACTCCACTCCCCCGATCTCCGGCACCGGGAGACCCTGTAGGAGGAAGCCTCCCGGGCCACATAAGGACTGTGTTTGGATTGTTTTCTGTGTCATAACTGAGCAAACTAAACTGGCTTGTCCAGAATCTAGTCCTTTGTGGGGCTGCTGAGGGGAGGGACAAAATTCTGGGGGCCCAAGTCAGCTGGCGCTAGTGTTGAGGTGCCGCCATGGAACACATTGACATTTTGTCCCTGATGTGGGTCTGGTCTGCAGGTACTAGGGGTGCAGGGAGGCCACAGCATTGTAAACCCCCTGCCAGCCGGGCCTTTCTGCAGCCTTCTCCAGGAAGAGGATGGAAACCCTTGCTTCCCAGACCCGACTAAGAGCTCCAGCCAAGCCAGCACTGGAGTAAAGAGTTCCAAAGTTCTTTCCACCCCAATCTTGCAAAGAGGCGGCCCCTTGGTGCACAGTAACAAACGGGCAAACAGCCCCCCAAACCCTTGGTTGTCCTTTCCCTAATTTCTCTATCTTTTACACGTGTGGCTCTTTTTGTTATTATGCAGGCGTAGTGAAAGCCAGATTTGTTTTGCTGTGATATTTGGCTTGGACCAGGCTCATGTGGGGGGAGGGCAGGTGGAATCTTTGTCCGGGGGCAAGTGGGGGCTCTCAGCAACCTGTTTGGTGTGTTCATTTGAACTTGTTCCAAAGCTTGTATAAGATGCCTTAAGCATGTGCTTCGGTTTGTTCCTTTAAGCCATTTTCAAAGCATCTTGACAACACTTCGCTGGGGCTGGATTTTGTTCACCAGAAGAACCTAAAAGGCCTGATTCTGTTCCCACTGCAGGGTGTAGAATCCTCGGGAGGGGATCGGGGCCTCAGACATTAGCATGCCTGCGTATTCTTTAGTCAAATGCAACGCTACTTTTCTCCAGAGCTGCTGTGGGAAAACATTCCATTCTTTTATATGATTACTGGCGTTTTGATTTTTACCTTTGTCATTGATATATGTGGCAAGAATGTAAAAAAAAAAACCCTTAATAAACCCAGCACTTCAAAGTGTATATATATAACATACAGGCTGAGCAAATATACATTAAAGAGAACTAAGGCATCAAGTGATTTTACTCTTATCTGCATTTGCAGGTTGGTCAGATTCATCAATGCAGGGCCAGCCAAACTCCATAATTCAATTCTCACAGCGGAAGTGAAGGATTGAGGAGGGAGCGCTAGAGGTGATGCCCTGCAGATTGTACAGTAAAATCTAGCAAACTTTTTTCTGTATTGTTATTATATTTTCAAATATCTATTTAGCTATTGGGGCAAAGTAGCCAAACTAATTTTAATGATATTTCCCAAACATTTATTTAGATAGAAGATTGATAACGGTAAACCCCTAAAACCAGGGACAAGATAACTAGCTTTTATTAATGACCTGCCATATACCGTGGCTGGATAATTAAAGTTTTTTTTATACCCCAAAGGAAGAGAGTGGACAAATTTATTTGATAGTTTGATAACCATGGGACACTGGTTGAAAACTATTGATATAATCAGAGCTCATTCGATTTGTTCACGACAGACACTCCTATCAGTTAATTTCACCTGTGAATAGTTAATTATTCCCTGGTTGCATATGGTTGATCCATTAATAAAATTTGACTATGTCATCGGTTTTCCTTTCTCTTGTCGCCCCCGTGCACGTTTTATCTTGGGGAATCTCTACCCTTTTCCCTGTAGTGGAAGACAGATGTTCATGGTGTGGATATTTCGGCAGGCCTGTATTATAAATGGCACACAGCAAGGATGAGGAACGCTCTTGGAGCCTGAAGAGAACTAGGCCGGGGTACATAATGAAGGCTCCAGAGCTGCATGATAAGGAAGATTTTGCATTTTCAGCCATTGTTTAGGGGAAGTGCTTCCCATTCAACTAACACATGAACAAAGAACTTCATTGGGGCAGATACAGGAAATGTTTCTTTTTTAAAACAAGTACGATGTCCACATCGCCAACTCTTAACTTCCTGTTTGCATCCCACTTTCTCTTCTGCTCTGAGGTTTGAAATTGTCATTGTTAGTCGAGGGAAATGATGCTACCAGGGTCTGTTACGTTGTTGGTTTAGTATCCTGTATCCACTCATGTCCTGCGAAGTTTCACACTCATTACCTGTCTGGTTCTGAGCAAAGGTTATCTTAGGCTCCGGGGAACTTGTCACATGCTTCTCCTAAGTCCAAGAGAACTTGTTGGGGGCAAAGTCCTTCTGTGCTCCTGGGACAAGCAGCAGAGGGCCCTGTGGGTCAGGAAAAAGCTGTGCCTCCTTCCTCTTGTTAAGCCTGTTTTGGGGGTGAGGATTGGCTGAATGCTTATCTGAAGGGGAACAAGCACTGTCCATTTTCAGTGGCTGAAGCGTTTGTATGTTATGGAATGTTTATGAGCATTCTACTTGCTCTCACTTCAAAAACAAAGGATGAACATCCTGAACCTAGGTGCTAGATTGAGGTGTAGCTGGGAAGGAATACAGAGAAGTGGCAGCATTTTTACAAATAAGAGTCAGTGGTCCCTCCAGTCCAGCCTCCCATCTCCCCCAGGGGCCAGCCAGTTCCTCTGCAGGGCCAGCCACAGGGCAAAGAGGCCGAGGCCTTCCCCTGAGAAGACCCTCAGAAGAGCCCTGCTGGGTCAGGCCAGGGAGGGTCCCTCCAGTCCAGCCTCCCGTCTCCCCCAGGGGCCAGCCAGTTCCTCTGCAGGGCCAGCCACAGGGCAGAGAGGCTGAGGCCTTCCCCTGATAAAACTCTCAGAAGAGCCCTGCTGGGTCAGGCCAGGGAGGGTCCCTCCAGTCCAGCCTCCCGTCTCCCCCAGGGGCCGGCCAGTTCCTCTGCAGGGCCAGCCACAGGACAGAGAGGCTGAGGCCTTCCCCTGAGAAGACCCTCAGAAGAGCCCTGCTGGGTCAGGCCAGGGAGGGTCCCTCCAGTCCAGCCTCCCGTCTCACCCAGGGGCCGGCCAGTTCCTCTGCAGGGCCAGCCGCAGGGCAGAGAGGCCGAGGCCTTCCCCTGAGAAGACCCTCAGAAGAGCCCTGCTGGGTCAGGCCAGGGAGGGTCCCTCCAGTCCAGCCTCCCGTCTCACCCAGGGGCCGGCCAGTTCCTCTGCAGGGCCAGCCGCAGGGCAGAGAGGCCGAGGCCAAGGCCTTCTCCTGATATTACCTCTGGCTTTCGGAGTCAGAGGATTAGTGCCTGTGAATGTGGAGGTTCCTTCAGCCACCAAGACTAGTTGCCATGGATAGACCTTCTCCTCTAAGTATCTACCTCCCCCCTTTAAAGCTGTTTATTCCTGTGGCCATCATTATATCTTCTGGCAGCAAATTTCACATTTTTATTTATATATTTTTACATTTACTCCCTGTCCTTGCCCTAAGGCTCAGGCAGGTTTTAATCTCTTTCTGCATAAATAAGTATTTGCTTGTGTTTGTCCTGAATCTATTGCCCATCAGTTTCTTGGGATGCCCTTGAGTTCTAGAATTTTGGGAGAGGGAGAAAAATGTCTCATTGTCTCATGCATAATTTTATAGACTTCTATCATGTCTCCACTTTGTCAAAACAGCTAGTCAGAGTTCAGTGTACTTTACAGAGAGAAACCAAAGTGTTGCTGGTAGGGAGATCAAAGTCTCTCACCTCCCCATATGTTGCTTGCTCCATACAGCTGGGAGACATTCCTGCCAGGGAACTGCTGGTCACTTCCCAAGGCCAGGGAGTCAAACTCAAAATGCCATTGCAATGCCATATTTTACAGTCGTATTATCTTTAAACGGAAGAAATAAAGGAATAAGGGCAAGTGGGGAGGAGTTAGGGCGGGCCCTGTCCGGGATAAAAACTCGCCATGCCGGGGCCGAGGATGGTAGAAGGCTCCAGGACGCTGCCAGGGGGGGACGGGGGGGCTCCAGCCTTCTGCCGGCCCCGGGAGCGGTCTTGCTGCGACGAGGCCGCTCCCGGGGCCGGCAGAAGCCTCCAGGACGCTGCCGGGGGGGGGGGGGGGGCACCGCAACTTCCTGCCCGTCCCGGGAGCACACTCGCCGTAGCCGGCCTGCTCCCAGGGACGGCATAAGCCTCTGGGTCACTGCCGGGGGGTGGGGGTGGCTCCTGCCCTTCTGCCGGGGCTGGCATAAGGCTCTGAGATGCTGCTGGGGGGTGGGGGTCATCGCCAGCCTTCTGCCGTTCCCAGGAGCAGCCTCGCCACCTCACAGACGTGTTGGCCGCCAAAACGCCCCCCATCACGGCCAGGTGGCCCCGCCACCCCATCCCCTGGGAAGCCTTCACCCTGCGAAGGCTTCCCCGGGGACGGGGGTCCTAGCGCCCATTTTATTCTTTATTAAAATGTAGAACTGTCCGTGCCTAAGACTTAACAGAATATACACCCTGTTTTTCATTCCAGCCTGCTGAAACGTGCCCCGCCCCCGGATGCCTGGCACCCCCCCCCCCCCCGTCTGCTGCTCCTATTCCCATCTTCGTGGACAAGGACACACATTATGAGGTCGACAAAATTCTGGACTCTTGCTGGCATAAAGGGAAGCTTCAGTACCTGGTGGAGTGGAAGGACTTTCCCATGCGGGACACAGAATGGGTTGATGCTAGTAATATTCGGGCCCTCAGGCCAACATCAAATTGCCAACATACGCTGGATCATGGAGAAAGCTAGGGAGTTCCATAAGAACATCTACTTCTGCTTCATTGACTATGCTAAATCCTTTGATTGTGTGGAGCACAACAAATTGTGGCAAGTTCTTAAAGAGATGGGAATACCAGAGCATCTTATCTGTCTCTTGAGAAACCGATATGCAGGTCAAGAAGCAACAGTGAGAACTGGGCATGGAATCACTGATTGGTTCAAAATTGAGAAACGAGTTCAGCAAGGAGTACTGTTGCCTTGCCTATCTATCTTGCATGCGGAGCACATCATGAGAAAGGCAGGGTTAGATGAGTCACAAACTGAGATCAATATTACAGGGAGAAATATCAACAACCTCAGATATGCAGATGATACCACTAATGGCAGAAAGCGAAGAGGAACTTAAGAGCCTTTTGATCTGGGTGAAGGAGGAGAGTGCAAAAGTTGGCTTGAAACTCAACATCAAGAAAACGAAGATCATGGCATCTGGCCCTCTGAATTCCTGGCAAATAGATGGGGAAGAAATGGAGATAGTGACAGATTTTATTTTCCTGGGCTCCAAGATCACTGCAGATGGTGACTGCAGCAAAGAAATTAAAAGACGCTTGCTCCTGGGGAGGAAAGCTATGGCAAATCTAGACAGCATCTTAAAAAGCAGAGACATCACCCTGCCAACAAAAGTGCGTGTACTCAAGGCTATGGTCTTCCCAGTTGCAATGTATGACTGCGAAAGTTGGACCATAAGGAAGGCCGAGCATCAAAGAATTGAGGCTTTTGAACTCTGGTGCTGGAGAAGACTCTTGCGAGTCCCTTGGACTGCAAGGCGAACAAACCGGTCAGTCCTAGAGGAGATCAGCCCTTACTGCTCCTTAGAAGGCCAGATCCTGAAGATGAAACTCAAATACTTTGGCCACCTCATGAGAAGGAAGGACTCCCTGGAGAAGAGCCTAATGCTGGGAGTGATCGAAGGCAAAAGAAGAAGGGGACGACAGAGAACAAGGTGGCTGGATGGAGTCACTGAAGCAGTCGGTGTGAGCTTAAATGGACTCCAGGGAATTGAGATATTTGTGTTTTTTTATGTGGGTATTTTTTTTTTTACTGTGTAACCCACTGCGAGATGGTTTGCTGAGTGCGGCGGGGAATAAATTCAACAACAACAACATCATCAACAACAATAATAATTTCAAAAAGAGAGGCCTTGAAGGCAGCCAAAGAAGAAGAGAGAGGGTGGAAAGGTCAGGTTATTAAAAACAGACATTACACTTGATCTTAGCCAACAGGGTTCTATAGAAATAACAGAACAGGACATGAATGCTAATTTGTAAAAAATATCCCCATGTTACTTCATGATTGAAAAGGGATGTATTCCTACACTACATAAGGCTTATATTCTTACACTAATTGAACAATGTGGTTTATGTGAATTATGAGCAGATTTATATCCATCTGATAATTTTTCTTTTTACTCCTTAGTCTATGGTACTTTGGAAGGCTAGATGGGCTTTAAATTGTATCAATAAAATTGATTGATAAAAAGTTATGGACCATGTCCCTGTTACAGCACTCATTGGTTTGAAGCAGACTAGTCGAAAGTACATGTGGATTTGATCCAGCTTTATTGATAGGGGACATTATTTGTTTGTTTGGAATTTATTTACTAGGGATAAAGCCTGTTGTCTCCAATAAAACAACGGGCGCTAGAGCTTGGCAGTGGGAAGAGGAGGGGAGGAGTTGTCCAGTCTGGAAGGGCATGGGGTTGAATGTGTGTTGTGTGGGAGGTTGTGGTGGCAAATGAGGGCATGGGTGTGGAGAGATGGGTGTCAAGAACCTGTGGTGTGGAATGTTCGTTGAGTGTGGGAGAGGACTGACCTTTGGGAATTGTGGCATAGTGGTTACAGATGAGCTTTTCAGAGCCATGTCCTCAGATATGTGAAGGGAAAATCAGACGGGAGACTCTTCTTAGGGGAAGATTACATGGCAACACATTCCCCCCAGTTCTGCATCATTTCCCTTCTTGTATGAATTAGGCCATAGACACCACAGACACGTGCCCTAATACACATGGGGTAGTCACAGTACACAGGTGTCCACCCTGTTCCTTCTGTCTCCATTTTTTCACTGTTTGGTAAAATATTATGTACCCAAATGCTTCTTTCATGGTTGCTCCTTAGAAAAAGAACTGGATTTTTGTACCTTGTTGTTTACTACCCAAAGGAGTCTCAAAGCAGTGTGAAAACACCTTTTCCCTTTGTCTCCCCACAATAGACAACCTGTGAGGTATGTGGGGCTGTGAGAGGTCTGAGAGAACTGGGAATGGGCCGCAGTGACCCAGCAGGCCTCAGGTGTCTCAAAGCATTTTCCAGTCGTCTTCCCTTCCTCTCCCCATTGTTACTCAAATTGCTGGGAAATTATAAATGTAGAAGGGGAATTTAGCTTGAAAGAGGAGGAGCAACCAGGATCTTCACACTGTTTGTATACGGGAGATGGGAACTCCTTAGACACCTTGAATTAAACCAGACCTTGATTCACTGAATAAGAGTTATTTATTAAACACACAAACACACATACAATATGACACACACAAACGTCTAAAGGGGGAATGCTAGCAAGTGAGGAAGGAAATTATACTGCACCTGATCCTGAAGGGAGACTTAGATGACCAGCACCTAAGCTCAAAGCAACACGTTGGGTGTGTAGAGAGCACAGCACACAGTGGGGCTGTGTGTCGGGACATATATAGGGTTTCAAAACCCCGGGCACCCACAGGTCAGCCCACTGGGAGGTGAGGTATGAGGTAAGTCACCATTGATTGGTTGCTGATATTTTCGGTACCTGATAGGTGGGTTTAAAGTGAGATGTCACTAGAGGGGGATGTATGGAGTGTGACTCGTGGTCAGGGGCCTGTGAGAACAATCCCCCTGATGAGCCCTGCTGATGGGATTAGCATTTGTCTTGGCCTAAACTCCAGGTGGAGATGCAGTCAGGCTCTCACCTGGGATTGCATAATGGCTCCCATTGCTTGGTGGATGGAGAGTAGGGAAGAACAATCAGGATCGTTAGTTCAGACTTCCCTAAAGGCAATCTGGTGGCTTATCTGGGAAGGGGTGATTTCGATAATGTGCACATTTAGCTCAGTCAATTGAGCAAGGAGGAAATGTAGTGAGGCCCAAACAAGATGGATACCTGGCCTGGCTTACTAGGTTTGTTGAGAGGCCCTACTGACTCCATAGTCGGTCTCTGCCAGGCTGGTTTCTGTGTGTGAAGGTGTCTCTGTGTGAGGCATCTTTCCATTATGGGCTACCTCTAGGGTAACACCATAGCAAACTCCCCATGAGGGAGATGGGGTAGAGAGCCTCACAGGGAAGCTGGCAACACTAAGAGGAAGACTCTCTGTGCACAGCAGTCTTGACCTTAGTAAGGTTTTTTATACTGTTTTTTTATTTGCCAGGCCAAGGTTGGAAGAAGTCATTACAGTTCCCATGTCTCTCCAGCCATTGATTTGTTCACTATTTACAGTTTCAGGCTGTAAATATTTATTTAGATTTTCCTGCACTTTCCAGGCTCACAGGACTGATGCTGGTCTGCCTGTCTGTGCCCCAGAATACAAACAGTTGCTGATAAGGGCTGGCCATAGCCCATAGCCCAGGAGGGACACTCCTGCACCACTCCCTACCAACTGCAGGCAAAAATGGCTCATTTGAAGGCTGGACTCTGAGGCATTGTACGATTTTGAAGTCCCACCTCCAAACCTCCAGGAATATTTCCAACCCAGGGGTAGCCAACCTCCAGGTGGGGCCTGGAGAGCTCCTGGAATTACAGCTCAGATGCAGAGTATAAAGATCAGCTCCCCAGGCAGAAAGGGCTACTTTGGACAGGGTTGTGGTAGAGAAGAAACATTTAAGGCCTCCCACACAGGTTGTTGTATTGAAAGACTTGAGGCCTACTGCACAAGGTTGGTGAGCAGATGAAACAGGAGACAAAAAACCCACTGCAACAGCATCCAGTTTTGTCTGCAGAATCTGCAGAGAGTTGCAAGTATTTTAAGTGAGCAGTATTTTAAGTGAGAAAGGGCTTTTCTGTGGCCTCCCTGTCAGCCATCTGTTTGGCAGAAGGGGAAAGCCCCCCCCCTCAAAGGAATGCCCACACCTATCCCCTCAGGCTCCCCTGCTTTGCTCTTGGAAATGCCTCCCTCCCCTCAGTCAGGGGCTGTCAGAGGCTCCTTCGCAGCAGGCCTGAAGGGAGGGGGGAGGGGAGGGAGCGCACTCTGCAGCCTCCTGCCAGCTCGGTCAGGGTTCTGAGGCAGAGTCTGCACTTACTTTGTTTATTCCATTGTCAATCCTGTTGAATTCAGATCGCTTTGAACTCGAGTCTTCTTCTCCCCCCCCCCCATTGAAACAGGAAAGTGGTTAGGGAGGCTCAGAAGAGGGGGGAGGCAAAGGGAGACTCTTTCTTTGTTTTCTTGAAGGAGGAGAGGATCCAAAAAGTCAGAGGAGGGAGGAAAAAATCGTTTCTTTTCTTGAAGGGCGGCGGGGGGGGGGAGAATCAAAGAAGTCAGGGGAAAAAAATCAAAGACCAACAGAAGTTGAGAGAAATGAGGGGCTTCTCCTTTAAGGCAGGCTTATCACATGACCACCTGTGGCCAATCATGGGTTCCCTACCACGAAGGAGAGCCCAGATTCAAAACAATGTGATTTTAAAATATATTGAGCATTAAAAGCACTCCAAGATATCGCACAATAAAGGTAGGGTCACTCCGGATCAATCCTTCTTGCTGCAGAAGGAAAACTTAAATTGCCCCAAATCCAAACGGAAATCGCATTCTGCGTAGAGGGCAGGGACTGAATCGATCTGGGGTTGGAATAAAAGCTCCGTGCAGATTACACCCAGGAGTCCATCTACTGGGGGCCCAGTAGATGTTGCTTCTGTTGGACCTCAACCAAATGCCTGGCAGAAGAACTCCATTTTGCAGGCCCTGCGGAACTGTGGTAGCTCTGGCAGTGCCCAGACTTCTTCCGGTAGCTTGTTCCACCATGTGGGGCACAGGATAGAGAAGGTTCGGGTCCTGGATGAGGTCAAACATGCTTCCGTAGGGCCAGGGTTTACCAACTTGTTGGAGATGGCAGAGCATAGAGCTATTCGTAGAGTGTTTAAAGAGAGGCAGTCCCTCAGGTATGCTGGGCCCAAACAATAACGGTGAGTACCAGGATCATAAGCCTGATAACTGGTAACCAGTGCTGCTGTTTGAGCACAGGCTGAATGTGGGATTTCCACGGTGTTTTTGTGAGAACCCTGGCCACTGTGTTCTTGACCAGCTGTCGCTTTCAGGTCAGGAATAAGGGTAGGCTTGCATAGAGTAAGTTGCAGAGATCCAGGTGACCATCACATGGATCACTGTGGCTAGGTGTTCCGGGGCCAAGTAGGGTGCTAGTAGTTTGGCTTGGCACAGATGGTAGAACACCAGCCGTGCTACTCTCATGATCTGCACCTCCATAGAGAGGGAGGTGTCCAGGATCACACCAAAGTTCCTGGTGGAGTGTCACTGATAGTTGCACCCTGTCCCAGATGTGCAGTTGTGCTTCCTTGCTTGGACCTTTCCTACCCAGCCACAGGATCTTCGTCTTTGAAGAGTTGAGCTTCAGATGACTTTTCTTGAGCCATCCCATCACTGCTTCCAGACATCTGGCTAAAGATTCTGGGGGTGAATCCGGGCGGCTATCCATCAGGAGGAAGAGCTGGGTGTCCTCTGCATATTGATGGCACTCAAGCCTGAATCTCCACACCAGCTGGGCAAGAAGGCACATAATGATGTTGAATAAGATTGGAGAGATGACTGCTTTTTGTGGAACTTCACATATGAGTCCGTAGTGGTTTGATTATCTCTCTCCAATTGCTACCCTCTGTCTGTAACCCCAGAGAAAGGATATCAGCCATTGGAGGGGTGATCCCGGCATGGGTGAGGTGGTGAGCTAGAAGCTCATGGTCAATAGTGTCAAATACTGACATGAGGTCTAGTAACATGAGCGGCACTGATCCACCTTGGTCCAGCTGGCAATGGAGGTAAACCATCAGAGGGACCAGAACTGTTTCAACCCAGCGGCCAGGCTGGAAACCTGACTAGGATGGATCTATGGATGGATACCAAGCAGAATATCAAAATAGCAACGGAAAGGTAAAGGAATTTACTACTTCTGTATCACATACAATTTACTGGAAAGCAATAAAAGTGATGGTAGGGGATCATGTATTCAGAATGTATCGATATATTAAAAAAGGAAACAAATTAACACTATGGAAGCTGATATTAGAAGGTTAACAGAAATATATAAAATATTGGGATCTCCTTAAGAGAAAACAAGATTAGAACAAAAATATAGGAATTTAATTCATTAGATATTTGAAATTATGATATACTAAGCAAAGGTATTATGAATCTGAAGAGAAGTGTCCTAAACTACTAGCAAATAAAAATTCAAAGGGAGAATGGTTAATAAACCAAAAGATATTTTGGATTCATTTGTGGAGTTTTATAATAATCTTTACAGAGGAAATCAGGCCTACCTTCAGCGATTAATGAATATTGTTTTTCAGTGAGTATTCCCCAGATAAACCTTAGGTTTAGTTATTTGTTGAATAGTAGTATAACCTTAGTAGAGATTAATGCAGCAATTAATTCATTAAAACAGTCTTTGCACCTGGATTAGATAGGCTTACATCAGAATTATATAAGCATTATAAGGATATTTTGCCTCCCCATCTTCTTCTTCTACTTAATGAGATTATGAAGAGTTCTCCATTTCCTCCCTCTTGGTTAGAAACTAAATTAGTTACCAAAATCAAATAAAGATCAAATATCTAGGGAATTTTATTGTCTGATTTCAATGATGAATACAGTTCAAAAAATTGTCACTAAAATATTAGTTTCCAGATGGCCTTATTCCTAAATTGTCCCTGACCTCAGGGACTTTCTCTGAGCCCAGGGACTTTCTCAGTTGAAGGAGGCAATGGTTAGGCTACTTTTGAATAAAAAGTCAGTGCTGGATGCCAGTCACTGCTCAGCCAGTCACTGCTCGGTTTTTGGGTGTGGTCAGGGAACAACTACAGAGTTTTCTAGAGGAAACATCAGGCCTTGATCCTTTCCAGTATGGCTTCAGTCCTGGCCATACAGTGGAGGCAGCTTTGGTCACGCTCACAGCTGATCTCCAGAGAAAGCTGTATCTAGGTAGGTTGGCACTACTGACCCTGTAGATCTCACCCAACACCTAGCTGAAGTGGGAATATGGGTCACAGCCTTGAAATGACTTCAGTTTTTCTCCAGGGTCAGTGACAGAGGCAGTAGGTGAGATTGGACAGGTCCTGCAGGGAGAGATTCTCCCCCCACCCCATGTTGTTCATGTGTTCCCCTGCCCAGCTAATGTGGAGTTTTGGGGTAGGTAGTATCTGTTGATGGATGGTGATCCATTGACAACCTCAAGTGCATTGACCAGTTGCCTGGAGACAGTGGTGAACTGGCTCAATTGGAATTAACTGAAACTGAATCTAGCAAAGAGGTCCTCTGGCTAGATCAGCATGCCCCAAGTGAGGTGCTAAAACTTCTAGCTCTTGACAGGGTCCAGCTCACAACTTTGACCGTTATCAGGAGCCTGGATGTAATCTTCAACTCCTCTTTCTTGAAGGAGGCCCAGGTCACAAATGTTGCCTGCCAGGTTTTCTACCATCTTCACCAGGTGTAGCAGTTGGTGCTCAACCTGCCACTGTGCATGCAATAGTTACCTCCAGTTTAGACTACTGCAACTCTCTCGTATCTGATCTGGAAAGGTCAACTGATCCAGAATGCTGCTACCTGGGTCCTTACAGGCTTCAGATTGAAGACCAAATCTGGTTCACAATTCTGCTTCTTACCTTTAGGGCCCTCAGATCTTTGTACTTGCAGGACCGCCTTCTCCATCCACACCACCCATTCCCAGAGAAATTTATGATCAAGCAAACAAAATCTGCTCAAGATCCCAAGCCCCAGAGAAGTCAAATTGGCTTCAACCACAGGCATGGCTTTTTCAGCCCTGGCTCTGGCCTGGTGGATCTCCTGAGTGAGATCAGGGCGTTGTGGGACCAAAAACAATTCTGCAAAGCTTACACAACAGGGCTGTTTGACCAGGCCTATGGTTGAGGCCAACAAAATAAATGACAAGCATCTGTACATCATTCAATGATTAACATATAATCAAAGAATCAAAGAGTTGGAAGTGACAGGTCATCTAGTCCAACCCCCTGCAGAATGCAGGAAATTCACAATTGTCTGCCCATTCACAGTAACCCTAATTCCATGTCCAGATGATGCCCCCCCCAAAAAAAACCCCTAGAATCCCTGGTCAGTTTGGCCTTGAGGAAATTGGCCTCCCGACCAAGTAGTGATCAGCATTTCCTGGGCATGCAAAAAAGGGCCACAAGAGCCCAGCATGGACACAGTCCCTTCTGCCCACCCACTGACCATCTGCCTCAGTTCACAGGATCAGTATTTTTGATAGATGACCACCTACTTCTTTAAAACTTACAAAGGAGAACCTACAACCTCCCGAGGAAGCCTGTTCCACTGAGGAACTACTCTGCCAGGAACTTCTGAATGTTAACCCAAAAACTGATTTCAATTAATGTCATCCCATTGGTTCTGGTCTGACTTTCTGGGGCAATAGAAAACAACTCTGCTCCAACAACTCTGTCAGCCCTTCAAGTATCTGAAGATGATTATCATATCACCTCTTAGTCATTTTGTTTAAACAGATCAAGCTCCCCCAGCCTTTCCTCATATGTCTTGGTCTCCAAACCCCTCACCAGCTTCCTTTCCCTCCTCTGGACTCACTCCAGTTTGTCTATTTATTTGTTTGTTCGTTTATTTATATATACACCACCCTTCCCAGAGGCTCAGGGCGATTTACATAGGAACAAAGAACAATACAAACAGTCTATAAACAAGTGAATACCTTACAATAATAATAATAATAGTTGTAACTATATAACGATATAACAGTATAAACAATATAAACAATACAACAGTGCAACAATGCAAATAGGTCCAGAGCATGTTGGTGGAATTCTGAGGGTGGGGCAGGGGGGGAACAGGAGCCCTTTAGTCGCTGTTGGTTGTGCCTGGTCTCAACCAAAAGCCTGGCAGAAGAGCTCCTTTTTGCAGGCCCTGCGGAACTGTTTAAGCGCCGTCAGGGCCCTGATCTCCTCCAGGAGCTCATTCCACCAGGTGGGGGCCAGAACAGAGAATGCTCCGGTCCTGGTTGAGACCAGGCGGGCTTCTTTAGGGCCAGGGACCCTTAGCTGGTTGGTAGCAGTAGAGCACAGAGCTGTTTTGAGGGCATAGGCGGGGAGGCGATCCCTCAGGTACACTGGGCCCTGACCGCATATGGCATTGAAGGTAATTACCAGAACCTTTAGTCTGATCCGGAATTCAACTGGCAACCATTGCAATGGAGAATGGGCCAGATGTAAGACCTCCACGGTGTTGCTGTGAGGATCCTGGTCGCTGCATTTTGAATCAGCTGTAGTTTCCAGGTCAAGGCTAAGGGCAGGCCTGCGTAGAGCAAGTTACAGAAGTCCAGTCTAGAGGTGACCGTCGCATGGATCACTGTGGCTAGGTGTTCCAAGGCCAGGTAGAGCGCTAATAGCTTGGCTTGGCAGAGATGGTAGAATGCCAGCCACTCTACCTTTGTGATCTGGGCTTCCAATTTGAGGGAAGTGTCCAGAATCACGCCTAGATTCCTGGTGGAGTGAGCCGTAGAGAGCTGCACACCATCCAGGGCAGGCAGACGCGCTTCCTCACATGGGCCCTTCCTACCCAGCCACAGGACCTCCGTTTTTGAAGGATTGAACTTCAGATGACTCTGCTTGAGCCATCTCGTCACTGCTTCCAGGCAGCTGGCTAATGCTTCTGGGGGAGAGTCAGGGCGGCCATCCATCAGAATCATAGAATCATAGAATCATAGAATCATAGAGTTGGAAGGGGCCATACAGGCCATCTAGTCCAACCCCCTGCTCAACGCAGGATTAGCCCTAAGCATCCTAAAGCATCCAAGAAAAGTGTGTATCCAACCTTTGCTTGAAGACTTCCAGTGAGGGGGCACTCACCACCTCCTTAGGCAGCCTATTCCACTGCTGAACGACTCTGACTGAGAAAAACTTTTTCCTGATATCTAGCCTATATCGTTGTACTTGAAGTTTAAACCCATTACTGCGTGTCCTTTCCTCTGCAGCCAGCAGAAACAGCATCCTGCCCTCCTCCAAGTGACAACCTTTCAAATACTTAAAGAGGGCTATCATGTCCCCTCTCAACCTCCTTTTCTCCAGGCTGAACATTCCCAAGTCCCTCAACCTATCTTCATAGGGCTTGGTCCCTTGGCCCCAGATCATCTTCGTCGCTCTCCTCTGTACCCTTTCAATTTTATCAATGTCCTTCTTGAAGTGAGGCCTCCAGAACTGCACACAGTACTCCAGGTGTGGTCTGACCAGTGCCGTATACAATGGGACTATGACATCTAGTGATTTTGATGTGATGCCTCTGTTGATACAGCCCAAAATGGCATTTGCCTTTTTTACCGCTGCATCACACTGCCTGCTCATGTTTAGTTTACAATCCACAAGTACCCCAAGGTCTCGTTCACACACAGTGCTACCTAGAAGCGTATCCCCCATCCAGTAGGCATGCTTTTCATTTTTCTGACCCAGATGCAGAACTTTACACTTATCTTTATTAAATTGCATCTTGTTCTCATTTGCCCATTTTTCCATTGTGTTCAGATCTCGTTGAACTCTGTCTCTATCTTCCGGAGTATTTGCCAGTCCTCCCAATTTGGTGTCATCTGCAAACTTGATGAGTAGTCCCTCCACCCCCTCATCTAGATCATTAATAAATATGTTAAAAAGTACCGGGCCGAGCACCGAACCCTGAGGTACCCCGCTACTCACCTCTCTCCAGTCTGATGAAACACCATTGACAACAACTTTTTGAGTGCGGTTCTCTAACCAATTCCCTATCCACCTAACGATCTGAAAATCCAGATTGCAGTCCTTCAACTTATCCATCAGAACATCATGGGGAACCTTGTCAAAAGCTTTACTAAAATCCAAGTAAATGACATCAACCAAATTTCCCCGATCCAGCAAACCTGTTACTTGGTCAAAAAAGGAAACTAGGTTGGTCTGGCAGGACCTGTTGGAGACAAATCCATGCTGACTTCCTTGGATCACCAAATTGTCCTCCAGATGTTTGCAGATCGCTCCCTTTAATATCTGCTCCATTATCTTCCCCACAACAGAAGTCAGACTCACTGGTCTGTAGTTTCCCGGGTCATCCTTCCTCCCTTTTTTGAAGATCGGAATAACGTTTGCTCTTTTCCAGTCCTCCGGGACATCTCCAGTCCTTAAAGAGGTTCCGAAGATGATGGACAAGGGCTGTGCAAGTTCTCTGGAAAGTTCTTTGAGTACTCTCGGGTGCATTTCATCTGGACCAGGGGATTTGAACTCATCCAGTGCAGCTAAATGCCTCTCGACCACCTCTCTATCCATGTTAACCTGCCACCCAGACACTATCCTTTGGCTACAGCCATCTCTAGATGTGCCTAAACACTTAGACCTGTGGGAAAAAACAGATGTAAAATAGGCACTAAGCCTTTCTGCTTTCTCTGCATCTTTCGTTAGAGTTTGTCCATCCGCACCCAACAGCGGGCCTATTGCCTCCTTTACTTTACGTTTGCTCCTCACGTAACTGAAAAATCTTTTCTTGTTACAATGGGCTTCCCTGGCCAATCTTAGCTCACTCTCAGCTTTGGCCTTTCTGATGATTGATCTACAGTGCCTAGTAACTTGTAGGTACTCTTCTTTAGAGCTCTGTCCTTCCCTCCATTTCCTGAACATTTTCCTTTTCTTTCTTAGTTCCTCTTGAAGTTCTCTGTTCATCCAAATAGGCTTCTTAGAGCTCCTGCAGTGTTTTCGTCTTTCTGGAATAGTCATTGATTGAGCATGCAATAGCTCTTGTTTGAGTAGCGCCCACCCTTCACATGCTCCCTTCCCTTCCAGCATTCTCGTCCAGGGTATGACACTCATCATGTCTCTGAGTTTATTAAAGTTTGCCCTACGAAAATCCAACATCCGCGTCTGGCTACAAGCTTCCTTGGCTCCCCATCTCAAAAGGAATTCTATGAGGACATGGTCACTTCCCCCTAGGGTCCCCACCTCCTTCACCTCATCCACCAACTCTTGCCTGTTGGTCAGTATTAAGTCCAGTATGGCTGAACCTCTTGTGGGTTCATCTACCATTTGATAAATGAAATTGTCAGCCAGGCAGGTCAGAAACTTGCATGACTGAGGACGCTTCGCAGAGTTTGTTTCCCAGCACACATCTGGGAAATTGAAGTCACCCATGATGACAAGGTCCTGCCGTTTGGATATTTTCTCAAGCTGCTCACAAAGTGCAGCATCCACATCCTCTCGTTGGTCAGGCGGTCGGTAGCAGACACCAACCACCACACTGTTTGTTTTCCCCTCGCTTATTTTCACCCAGATGCTTTCCACTGTAGATATGCTCTCCTTCAGGAGGAAGAGCTGGGTGTCATCGGCATATTGGTGGCAACCCAGCCCAAACTTCCGTACCAGTTGTGCGAGAGGGCGCATGAAGATGTTGAATAGGATAGGATAGAGGACCGCTCCCAGTGAGACTCCACAAGTAAGTTGTCGGCGGTCTGATGTTCTCTCTCCTATTGCAACCCTCTGTCCACGATCCCGGAGGAAGGAGATCAGCCATTGGAGGGCTGCCCCTCGTATTCCGGCATCGATGAGGCGGCGAGCTAGAAGCTCGTGATCGACTGTGTCGAACGCTGCTGAGAGGTCTAGTAATATCAGCAGTGCCGACCCGCCTCGGTCCAACTGGCGACGGAGGTCGTCCGTCAGGGTGACTAGCGCTGTCTCTACCCCATGGCCAGGCCGGAAACCTGACTGGGATGGGTCTAGGACCGAAGCTTCTTCCAGGTATTCTGTCAGTTGGTCTACACCCTTCTTCGATTGGGGTGCCCAAAACTGAACAGAGTACTCTATAATTCTGACATTATATTTCTACTAGAAAATAAGCCCGCTGTGGTATAAATACAGCGGGCTCTAGCTGGGGCACACAGTGTGGTGGGGAGGCTTACCGGGTCAGTGGGCCCTTCATGGCAAGGTGTGATGGGCGCGTCCGGGTTGGGCAGCGGCAACGGTGGAGGTAGGGTTGCTGGCGGCTGCGGGTGGCGGGGCGGCCTGTTGGCGGCCGCACAGGCTGGGGCTAAGGGCTGAAGTAAGAGGCTGCCGCTGGAGGCGGTGACGACGACGATGCTGCAGCCGCAGGTGCTGGGAGGCGGCGATCGGCGGCTTCTTCTGGACGCTGGAGTGGCCGGGAGAAGGCGGAGTGATTTCGCTGGACCCAGGATGATGGCTGTTACCTCTCCTGGCCGCCCTTGCGGCCGAGAGGAGGAGGAGGAGGAGTACTGCGGCTGGAGGACTCATGGCATCTGCTGCGAGTGCAGTCTGCGCGGTGAGTCTTCGGACGGGGGAAGCAGCCAATGGGGAGCGAAGTGGCTCCTGATTGGCCCCTCTGAGTTTTTATCCCGGACAGGGCCCGCCCTAACTCCTCCCAGACAGCCCTTACTCGATTATTCAGTCTGTGCCGCGCTGCGCTGTGGGGCTGTTTAAAGATACTGCCCTCCCGTGAGGTTCAGAGCAGTTTACACAAAATGTAGGGAAATTACAGTGTAATTCATAAATCATAAACATCATAAACATCAAAACTATGATCACAGTGGATACCAGAACTGAAGACAACCCAAATAACTACATTTTAAAATAACAACATTAAATTCTATCTATGATCCTGTAGAATTCTATCAATGATTTGAGTTCAGATCATGGGGAGGAATTTTCGGGGGGGGGCGGCGGTCACTGTTGGATTAGCGGACCTCAACCCAATGCCTGGTGGAGGAGCTCCTTTTTGCAGGCCCCGTGAAACTGTGGGAGTTCAGGCAGGGCCTGAACTAAAAGGTATTAAATCAGGGACAAACTCCAGTGCAGACAATTTAAAAGAGCTGGGAAAAAGAATTGAATACTGAAAATTCTGATAAGGACTGGCAAAAAATATATCAACAATTAAAAAAAAAAACATTTTCCAAAGGTTTCCAAGAGCATGCCTTAAAGATGTCTTAGAGGCGTTTTACTCCAGTTAGCCACATAACAAAAATAGAGAATAACAATTGTTGGAGAGGTTAAGGCGAATTAAGGATGTTTATGTTTATGTTTATGTGGTGGTCCTGTCAAGTTATAGCAATTTTTTTTGAAATCAATATTTACAGAGATTGTAAACCCAGAAACAAATAAATCCTACTGTTAAACTAGCCTTGCTTCATTTATTTTTTCAATGGAAATTCCCAACATAAACAAAATCACTTTTTAATTTTCTTTTAGCCACAGTTAAGTTGCCCAATGCTCGAAGAATGCTAAAGGGATTTCCTTGGATAGGTGGGACACCAAATTAAGGAATATAGTGGCACTTGAAAAAATTAAAACATTGATTAATTCAAGGGACAAAAAAGGAAGATGATTTTAACATAAATGGAATAGTTTTAGAATTTGATGGAATTTTCAGAGTGTAGATCATTTAAAAATGTCTTTTGATTGAATATTACCAATATTACTCTTACCAAGTTGAATTCCAGATCAAGTTTAAGGTATTGGTTCTCACCTTTAAGGCCTCATACAGTCTGGGACCTGCATACCAAATATGTCCCATAAAGGGCATTATGCTCTGCTAGTTTGGTGTAGTGGTTAGTTTGGTGTAGTGGTTAGGAGTGCGGACTTCTAATCTGGCAAGCCAGGTTCGATTCTGCGATCCCCCACATGCAACCAGCTGGGTGACCTTGGGCTCGCCACAGCACTGATAAAACTGTTCTGACCGGGCAGTGATATCAGGGCTCTCTCAGCCTCACCTACCCCACAGGGTGTCTATTGTGGGGAGAGGAAAGGGAAGGCGACTGTAAGCCGCTTTGAGCCTCCTTCGGGTAGGGAAAAGCGGCATATAAGAACCAACTCGTCTTCTTCTTCTTCTAGTTCCAACCTACTAGTTCCAACCCCAGAGAAGTGTGATTGGCCTCAATCAGAGCCTGGGCCTTCTTGGCCCTGGCACCGGCCTGGTAGAATGAGTTCCCCGCTGAGACTCAGGCCTGATGAACGCTGACAGAGTTCCAAAGGCCTGCAAGGCGGCACTCTTCTGCCAGGCATATGGTTGAGGCCCTCCCCCTCCTTCCTGCTGTCAGAACCCCAAGGTTTCTGCCATGTATTAATGTTGAGCCTATGTGTACCATTTTGAATATTGTCTGCTTCTTGTAACACTTGTAGAACTAGACACTGTGGGAGGGAGAGGCCCTCCATCCAGCCGGGGCACCACTCGCTGTAGGGGAGCCTCAACCGCTGATGCCGCCGGCCCCACAGGAGCCTGGAGCCCCGCAGCTGCCTGCTCCCCTTGCTCAGCTGGGAGCAGGACGTGAAGGTGATCCTCGACAGCGTGTGTGACGCTTTTGACTCCGGAACGATGGCTCTCTGAAGAAATTTGCCCATTTCATGATCCAGCTGCAAGGTTACATGATGGACTTTTTTTTTGTTCCAAGATGGTGCATAATGGATGCGTTTCGTGGGCGAATCTCTGGAGGGGGCAGCAGCAGATTGGTACATGAGTCTACACAGCCCTGGAGGTTCAAGACTTCGATCAGTTCCTTTGAGCATTCTGGGAACATTTTGAAGACCCACTGGTGGCCGATCTGGCCCTGGAGGAATTGAGGCACCTGAAGCAAGGATCCATGATGGTGTCCAAGTATGCTGGGGAATTCCGTCGGCTGGTGGCACAGGTCCCAGAATGGTTGGAGATCATCCGGGTCCATGCCTTCCAGGACGGATTACACCGTGACCACTTGGAGCGGTGCCTCATCCAAGTGCCCCCCACCACCCTGGTGGAGTGGATTCACATGGCAGGAGAAATGGAGAATGGATCCGAGGAGGACGAGGAACCCAGTGAGCCGGCGGGAAACAGGGCAAACCTGTGGCGAGAGAGCCCCGACGATAGGTCAGAGGCAGGGCCAGTCGCTCGGTAAGCCCCATTCCCCTTCTACTTATTCCAGTGATTTTGTCAGATCCTGCAACAGGAACTGGAGTGAAAGTGCAAGGGATCTTGGACTGTGGCTACAACTGAAGTATAGTAAACCCTCAAATGGTGCAATCGCTGGGTGTGGGGGTAGAGCCCTTATGGAAGCCCATTCGTTTTGCCCAGGTGGATGGGCAATGTTCCAAGGGGGGAGAAACGGTGGCTCACACACTACCCATTAATCTGGACATTGAGGAAAACTGGGAGAGCATCCCAGTGTCAAGGACCTGTGGTGTGGAATGTTCGTTGAGTGTGGGGGAGGACTGACCTTTGGGAATTGTGGCATAGTGGTTAGAGATGAGCTTTCCAGAGCCAGGTATGTGAAGGGAAAATCAGACTGGAGACTCTTCTTAGGGGGAGATTACATGGCAACCAATTCCTTCCAGTTCTGCATTCAACATCATTTCCCTTCTTGTCCCCCTGCCCTAATACACATGGGGTAGTCATAGTACACAGGTGTCTACCCTGCTTCTTCTGTCTCCATTTTTTTACTGTTGATAAAATGTTATGTGGCCAAATGCTTCTTTCACGGCTGCTCCTTAGAAGAAGAACAGCTGGATTTTTGTACCCTGCAGTTTAATACCCAAAGGAGTCTCAAAGTGGTTTACAAACACCTTTTCCCTTAGTCTCCCCGCAACAGACAACCTGTGAGAGATGTGGGGCTGTGAGAGGTCTGAGAGAACTGGGAATGGGCCGCAGTGACCCAGCAGGCCTCAGGTGTCTCAAAGCATTTTCCAGTCGTCTTCCCTTTCTCTCCCCATAGCAGACTCTCCATGAGGGTGGTGGGGTAGAGAGCCTCACTTGGAAGACGGCAACCCTAAGAGGAGGTCCCTCTGTGCACAGCAGTCTTGACCTTAGTCAGGTTTATTCACACCTAGGTAGTGTGGAATTCCAGAAGAAGAATCTACACCCATCTGGCAACCTTACCTCCTCTCTGCAGTGTTTTCTTCACTTAAAATAGGTCGGGGGGGGAGGGTGCTAGGTAGCTGCTTGGGCATTACACTCTTTTGAGGCCCCACTTTCAGACTTCAAGGAATATGTTCAGACGAGGGACAGCCAACCTCCAGGTGGGGCCTGGAATTGCTGCTCGTCTCCAGACTATACAGACCAGCTCTGCAGGCAAAAATGGCTACTTTGGAGGGGTGACTGTGTAGCATTGTATCCCCCTGAGGTTTAGGGAAGCCAGCCTCCAGGTGGGGTCCAATAATCCCCTGGAAGTACAGCTCATCTCTAGGCAGTTAGGCTGAAGGGAAAGCTCTCCCCCCTCTCATACACCCCTTCCAAAGGAATGCACGTGGCCCCAGAATCCACTTGGTTGCTTGGCTGGTGATTCTGCCCTTCTGAAGCCTCAGACCTACTGCTGGCAACTGCAGTCCCTGTCGTTGTCTGCAAGGCCAAGTCGTTGCCTAATAAAGGTGGATCTCCTAGTTTCCCCCAAAGTCTCACTGTCTACCTTCCCGTAAAGCTAACTCCACCCTGCTGGGTCTGGGATAAGTGGGGGGAGGTCTGGGGACCCTGCTGACCCCGGACACCATGAAGAACAGCTACCGTGAATGATCACTTCAGCGGGATCCAGACGAGCCTTTCTGTGAGCAGGAGGTTTTCTGTCCACACACAGAGTGCTTTCCCCCTCTTCCTCCTCCTGCAATGGCCTCCCAGGTGCCCCATCTCCCCCAGGATAACGTTGTTACAGAACATGGGGAAATGATGCTCCAGGAGTAGAGACCTATCTGCACATGAAAAGGTTTATGCTGTTCTTGAACATTTTTGGATTTACCACAGAAATATCACAGGCTGTATTACTGCTTTTTGTGACCTTTAGAACTTGCCGTATATATATTATATTAACTGAGAATTCATTTCATGAATTTTACAAAAGTTCCTAAAACTTTATTAAAACCTCATTAAATTCACATGGGAGCCAGAGCAGTCATACAAATCTGACTGTTCCCATGCAAAACAACAAAACACATGCACACGCGCACACACACACTCAAAACCCACCACAAACTTATGAAGTTTGGCCAGCTCTGACAAAACATCAATGAGACAAGCCAAACGAAGCTAAACCAAACCAAATCAAACCCAGAAAGGAAACTAACAACAGATGACCCAACCTGTAAGTAGAAGAAGAAGAAGAAGAAGAGGAGGAGGAGGAGAAGAAGAGTTGGTTCTTACATGCCGCTTTCCCCTTCCCGAAGGAGGCTCAAAGTGGCTTACAGTCGCCTTCCCATTCCTCTCCCCACAAAAGACACCCTGTGGGGTGGGTGAGGCTGAGAGAGCCCTGATATCTCGGCTTGGTCAGAACAATTTTATCAGTGCCGTGGCGAGCCCAAGGTCACCCAGCTGGTTGCATGTGGGGGAGCGCAGAATCGAACCTGGCTTGCCAGATTAGAAGTCTGCACTCCTAACCACTACACCAAACAAGCCCCACCCCCCATGGAGCAATCCAAGAACTAAGAAAACTCCCAACCAAGGAACAAGGAGAAGAATTAAAGAACTAAGAAAGGAAGAAGAAATAAAGAACCAAAGATGAACAAGAAAGAAAAGATGAAGAAATTAATTTAAAAACTCCTCCACAATAGGACAACCTGCACTGCTCACCCAAGGAGATCTATGGATCCCAATAGATTCCTGAATGCTCTGCAGGACCCAATACCTCCTGGCCCTTATCTAAATGAACTAGTCAGCGACTGGCACAGCCGTTGATGCTGGCTGCCCTCAAGGAGATCGCTCCCTGATGCCCTCTCTACTCCCGCTGCAAGTGGGTCTCCTGATGTACAGAGGAGCTCTTAAGATGAAACGGGAGCTGTGATGGCTAGACTGGGTCTGGAGGAAAACTCACAAAGAAGTGTTGAGAACGGCTTATAGGTCATTTACGTCCTATGAGATGGCAGTGAAATCAATAAAATGTGGCTTTGATTCAATTTCCATCGCATTCATGAACTTGTGCTCAGCATTATTGTATAAGGTAGTTTGGTCACTCACCACCCTCAAAGAAGGTCACCAATATATCAACAAATTGGAAATCAGCTGTGAGGCATTTGCGAGCTATTTTGCAAAGTCTCTAAACTCCGCCATGACCTTCCACCAATTTTAGATACAAAAAATGAACTAGAGGCCCCTTGCCCAACTTTGAAGGAAACACTAGATGGTTTCAGATGTCTTTTGCTGACCAAAGTGGACAGGATACTGTCTTCAATGAGGCCAACCACACGCCTGCTTGATCTATGTCCCTTGTGCCTAATCAAAAGGATTGCCAGGGGCCCCTCTCCGAGAGATTATCAACCTCTCCCTTTCAACAGGAGAATTCCTGGAGGGGCTGATAGAGTCAGTGGTTTGGCCGTTGCAGAAGAAACCATTTCTTGATCTATGGGAGCCCCCCAACTACAACCATGTCTAGCACCTAGCATTTCTGGAGAAGGTGGTGGACAGGTTGCCATGGACCAATTGACAGGATTCCTGGATCAAGCTTTCATCATGGACCCAGCCCAGTTGGGCTTCTGGCCTGACCATTGGGCTGAAACAAGCACTGGTTGCCCTAAGAGATTACCTCAATCGCTAGCTGGACGGAGGTGGTTCAGCACTACTTGTGTTACTTGATTTCACAGTCAACCATGAGCAACTAGCTCGCTACCTCAGAGATGCCAGGATCTGATGGAAAGCCCTTCAATGGCTAATCTCTTTTCTTTGGGGTTGCAACTGGAAAGAACCAATCACATTGTTGTCAATTCCCATGCGGGGTCCCACAAGGAGCAGTTCTCTTTCCAACCCTTTTTAATAACTTTATGTGCCCCCTTGCCCAGATGGCTCGGAGGTTCGGACTGGGATGTCATCAATATCCCGATGACACCCACCTCTTCCTTCTGATGGATGGCCACTCTGATTCACCCCTAGACTCATTAGCCAGATGTCTGGAAGCAGTAATGGGATGGTTCAAGCAGAGCCATCTGAAACTCAATCCTTCAAAGACGAAGGTCCTGTGGTTCAGTAGGAATGGTCCTGGTGAGAAAGCTCAACTGCCAACCTGACCCTAGTAGCCACGTTTTGCAACAGTTGCAATTTTCACGTCAGGGACAAGGGTAGGCCCGTGTAGAACAAGTTACAGAAGTCCAGTCTGGAGGTAACCGTTTGTTTGGATCACTGTAGCGAAGCAATCTGAGGACAGGTAGCCTCGCCTGGCAAAAGTGGAAAAACACCATGCGTGCTACTCCTGTGACCTGAACCTCTATAGATAAAGAGGTGTCAAAGATTACCACCAAATTTCTGGCCAAGTATGAGATGTTAAGTTGCACCCCAGCCACTGTGTACAGGTGCACTTCCTGATCTTCCATCTTCCTGCCCAGCCACAGGACCTCTGTCTTGGAGGGTTTGAGTTTCAGGTAGCTCTGCTCTAACCATCCAGCTACGGTTTCCAAACATCTGGCAAATGTATCCAGGGGGGAGTTCAGCCGACTGTCCATTAGGAGGTAGAGCTGGGTATCATCTGCATATTGTTGACAACCCAGCCCATAACTCTGGACCGTCTGTGACAGAGATGAGCCTGTGAGCCTCTGTGAGCCTCTGCAGACAGTTAGGAAAAAGACTCAACAGCGTAGAGCGCGATGGTTCTTGAGGCCTTTGGAGCTCCAGAATAGATTTCAGGCCCTTGCAGAGGAAGTGCAAGGGTCAACGAGGGAAGAGGTCCCAAAACAAAGTCTAAGAGTGAAGAGGCCACGGGAATAGAAGGAAATGGTGTTGAGAGAGAAAAAAAAGAGAGTACTGGTAATTGGAGACTCCCTACTAAGAGGAATGGATCGCCATGTGGCTGGGCCCAACCCCCTAACCCGAGAGGTGTGTTGCTTGCCAGGACCTCTGTATCTCCCTGTCCTTCTGTTGTCAAACCCCATCCCACCACAATATCTCCCTTGGTCCAGAATCCTCAGGTTCCCTCCATTAACCCCCTCCTCTCCCAGCATACTCCCCATTTGGAGCTAAATATTTAATCCTCCCAGGATAGTAATGTGCTAATTAACGCCCCTCCCCCCCCACCCCCAATGCAATCCCATCAGTCTAGATAACACAACAGTAACCCACCAGGCAACAAGGATTTTCCCCAGATCCTACTAACCCTAGAGGCTCCCATTTTCCCTGCTAACCTATGCCCACCATCATCCACCAATTAGCTCCAGATGGAATGGGAAGTCAGTGTAAAGCAGTGCTATAGATGTTCCCTGTGATTGAATTGCAGATCATGCAGCCTCAGAGCCAGTTTGGTGTAGTGGTTAGGAGTGAGGACTTCTAATCTGGCATGCCGGGTTCAATTCTGCACTCCCCCACATACAGCCAGTTGAGTGACCTTGGGCTCGCCACGGCACTAATAAAGCTGTTCTGACCGAGCAGTGATATCAGGGCTCTCTCAGCCTCAACCACCCCACAGGGTGTCTGTTGTGGGGAGAGGAATGGGAAGGCGACTGTAAGCCGCTTTGAGCCTCCTTTGGGTAGGGAAAAGCGGCATATAAGAACCAACTCTTCTTCTTCTTCTTCTTCTTCTTCTTCTTCTTCTTCTTCTTCTTCTTCTTCTCAATCGCCACCAGATGGTGATGATAGGTGGTATTGACAGAGTCTGCTGTCATAACTGCCAATGACCACCAGATGGCCTTCTTGTGTGGCCCTTGTGTAGACCAGGTTCTTCTGCAGATCTTCTCTAGGCGGAGGGTCATTCCTTCTCTCCTGCAACCCCCCCCCCCCCCGGAAAGAAGTCCTGTTGTGCTTCCCCCCATGTCCAGAGTCCTTCATTCCTGCTTGACTACTTGGAACT
Organism: Paroedura picta; assembly: GCF_049243985.1. Lineage (NCBI taxonomy): Eukaryota > Metazoa > Chordata > Lepidosauria > Squamata > Gekkonidae > Paroedura > Paroedura picta. Next base: position 2,164,423 of record NC_135382.1, read on the forward strand.
CGCTGTTGCAGATCTATGACAACCAGGTGTCCCGATGATCTGACGGCGGCCCTCCTGGGGGGTCTGGTGGGACTTCGCCTTGCTGACTTCCAGAATGCACCGCCCAGGGCCTCTCCCGCCATTCAACTCTCTGATATCAGAGCTTCTCTTAACCTCACCAGGCTTCCTGAAGACTCTGGGAGGCAAAAAAGTGTATAGGAAAGTGGCTCTCATCCTACCAAGGAAGAGCACATCCCACCAGCTGATTAACTTTGTGCCACGTGCCAGGGCCTCTCTTGTGGGCAGGTTTGGCATCTTCCAGTGTCCAGGAAGGGGGGGGGCAAGAAAAAGGGTTTTCACTCCTGTCCATGGGGCTTGTTCCCCAATGTCCACAGGGACCTGGGCTAAGCTGCCCACAGCACAACTCAGAACCCCGGTATTCTGAATTCTGGACACCAAGAGAGAGTCTTCCAAAAAGGTCCGCAAGTCCCAGGCAGCCTCCCAGATCGGTCTCCCTGCTCTCACAGCTATGATCTGCAGAGCCAAAAAGTGGCTGAAAACAAGGGTGTGGGCGGGCAAAGTGTCCTGTCTTCTCCCCATAACAAGCCCCAACATTTGCCCTTCTTGATGGGGGTCAGGGAAGTTTTCCAGGTATTTCCCAGGTGTTTTAAGCCTGAAACTGGCAACTTGAAATTTTAAAACTCAATTTAAGTTAATTGAAACTCCTATTTTTGTATTTTATTTCTGTTGTAATCCACCCTGAGTCAACAGAGAGGAGGAAAATTAAAACACGCACCCTGGCTGGAATGGTTTTGGGTTTCCCAAATGTGTGGGACTGTGCCTATGTCAGAAATCATGAGCAGCAGCATTGCCAGCCAGGGAGTGATGGCTCCAGTCCACACAAGAGGCTGCACAGGACTTTCCCTCACTGCAGGGAAGCCGCTCTCTCCGAGGCAAGGGTAGGGCTGGGTGCTCCCCCCCCCCCCGCCAGGCCTGCCAAGTTCAGTCTGGAGAGGACAGCGGTTCTGTGCGGAGGTGGATCTGGACTGGTGACCAGGAAGATGGGGCAGTTCTGGTGTCTCTTGGTGTTTCTGTGCCCTTTAAAACTGACCTGGGGGTCCGAGGGAGCCCATTCTCGTCATCTCTTGGAAGCTCATCAGGACCGTCCACTTGCTCCTGGCCACAGCAGGGCAAGCAAAGCTAAGCTCCACTTCCAAACTCCAGTAGGTGGGGGGGGGCTGCTATGGGCCATCCACCCCCCCTCACTTCCCCTGCTGAGTCATGCTTGAAAGGGGAAGTGAAACTGGGCTCCAGGGTGCCCTCCTGTGGTTGCTGTCAGGTCTGCGGGTGTGTGCAGGTGCGCCAGGAGAAAGGAGAGGCCGGGGCACAGTTGTGGTGATGAACATTCCTTCCCCATCTCATGCTGCTTGTTGCAGGAGGCCATGTCTTTATGCCCCTTTCTGGAAGCAGCCTGGACTTCCTGTGCCTTTCTCTCCAGCCTGGTGCAGCTGTTAAGAGCGTTGACTTCTAATCTGGTGAGCTGGGTTTGATTCCCCACTCCCCCTCCAGCTGGGTGACCTTGGGCACTGAGAAAACTCTCTCGGCCTCACCCCCCTCACAGGGTGTCTGTTGTGGGGAGAGGAGAGGAAAGGCGATTGGATGCCGCTTTGGGTAGAGAAATGCAGCATACAAGAACCAACTCCCCTTCCTCTGTCTCTTGTTCGGGACCTTTGCTCTTGCTCTGCACTAGAATGCAGCTGCCTTCCCCATCCGAGAGCGCGTGAGTGCTCGCCTACTTCCAGCTCTGACCATTGGCTTCCCTGCTGGTGAAAGGCAGCAGCATTTGTCCCCTTTTTTTAAGAAAAGTTTGTTAATTGTTGTCTGTGCAGATGAGATTAAAGTAATGATTGCTTTTGCCAGAATGAGCCCTAAAGTATTTGCAAAGAGGTTTGGCAAGCAAAGGCAGGTCTGCAGAGCTATGGAAGCATCACCTCCAGGCTGGACTTCTGTGACTCGCTCTAAGCAGGCCTACCCTTATCCTTGACCCGGAAACTACAGCTGGTCCAAAACGCAGCGGCCAGGAACCTCACAGCAACACAACGTCAATTGCAATGGTTGCCAGTTGAATTCCGGATCAGGTTAAAGGTTCTGGTAATTACCTTCAAGGCCATATGCGGTCATGGCCTAGTGCACCTGAGGGACTGCCTCCCCGCCTATGCCCCCAAAAGAGCTTTACGCTCCGCTGCCACCAACTGGCTACTGGTCCCTGGCCCTAAAGAAGACCGCCTGGTCTCAACCAGGGCCAGAGCATTCTCTGTTCTGGCCCCCACCTGGTGGAATGAGCTCCTGGAGGAGATCAGGGCTCTGATGGAGCTTAAACAGTTCTGCAGGGCCTGCAAAAGGGAGTTCCTCCGCCAGGCATTTGGTTGAGACCAGGCACAACCAACAGCGAATGAAGGGCCCCTGCTCCCCCCATCCCTCTCAGAATTCCCTGGACCTGTTTGCACCGTTGCACTATTCATTGTTTAAATTGTTTATATATTGTTATATGGTTACAACTATTAGTTATTATGTGCTTATCATCATGGGGGACTGGAATGCTAAAGTAGGAAGCCAAAAGATAACCGGGATAACAGGCAAGTTTGGCCTTGGAGTACAAAATGAAGCAGGGCACAGGCTGGTAGAATTTTGTCAAGAGAATACAATGGTCATAGCAAAAAATCTTTTCCAACAACCCAAGAGACGACTCTACACATGGACATCACCAGACTATGTGCTCTGCAGTCAAAGATGGAGAAGTTCTATACAGTCAGTAAAAACAAGACCAGGAGCTGATTGTGGTTGAGATGAGCCCCTCAGGTCGGAAGGTGTCCAATAGGCTACTGGGGATGAGCAGACGGCTAGTACGAGTAGCGCCAGAATGAATGAAGCGACTGGGCCAAAGCCGAAAGGACGCTCAGTTGTGGAAGTAACTGGTGGCGAAAAGACAGTCCGATGCTGTAAAGAATTTTATTCCATAGGAACCTGGAACGTCAGATCCATGAATCAAGGCAAGCTGGACGTGATCAAACAAGAGATGACAAGACTGAACATCGACATTTTAGGAATCAGTGAACTCAAATGGACAGGAATGGGTGAATTTAATTCAGATGACCATCAGTTATACTACTGTGGACAAGAATCTCGCAGAAGAAATGGAGTAGCCTTCATAATCAATAAAAGAATAGGAAAAGCAGTATTGGGATACAATCCCCAAAATGACAGAATGACGGTCAACACAGAAATCAGATTGACTATGTGCTCTGCAGCCAAAGATAGAGAAGTTCTATACAGTTAGGAAAAACAAGGCCAGGAGCTAATTGTGGTCCAGATCATCAGCTTCTTCTTGAAAAATTTAGGCTTAAATTGAAGAAAGTAGGGAAAAGCACTAGGCCACTTAGGTATGAACTAAATCAGTGGTCCCCAACCTTTTTGAGGCTGGGGACCGGCAGGGCAACTGCCCGCCTGCGCATGCTGCGCATGCGTGCCCGCACCTGCGCATGGCGCAGGCGCGGCTGCGGCCGTGCATGGCGCATGCGTGGCCGAAATTGTGTGGAGTACAACAAATTGTGGCAAGTTCTTAAAGAGATGGGAATACCAGAGCATCTTAACTGTCTCTTGAGAAACTTATATGCAGGTCAAGAAGCAACAGTGAGAACCGGGCATGGAATCACTGATTGTTTCAAAATTGAGAAAGGAGTTCGGCAAGGCTGTATACTGTCGCCTTCCCTATTTAACTTGTACGCGGAGCACATCATGAGAAAGGTGGGGTTAGATGCCACAAATTGGGATCAAGATTGCAGGGAGAAATATCAACAACCTCAGATATGCAGATGATACCACTCTAATGGCAGAAAGTGAAGAGGAACTAAAGAGCCTGTTAATGCGGGTGAAGGAGGAGAGTGCAAAAGTTGGCTTGAAACTCAACATCAAGAAAACAAACATCATGGCATCCGGCCCTCTCAATTCCTGGCAAATAGATGGGGAAGAAATGGAGGTAGTGACAGATTTTATTTTCCTGGGCTCCAAGATCACTGCAGATGGGGACTGCAGCAAAGAAATTAATAGACGCTTGCTCCTGGGGAGGAAAGCTATGGCAAATCTAGACAGCATCCTAAAAAGCAGAGACATCACCCTGCCAACAAAAGTGTGTCTAGTCAAGGTTATGGTCTTCCCAGTTGCAATGTATGGCTGTGAAAGTTGGACCATAAGGAAGGCCGAGCGTCAAAGAATTGAGGCTTTTGAACTCTGGTGCTGGAGAAGACTCTTGCGAGTCCCTTGGACTTCAAGGCGAACAAACCGGTCAGTCCTAGAGGAGATCAGCCCTGACTGCTCCTTAGAAGGCCAGATCCTGAAGATGAAACTCAAATACTTTGGCCACCTCATGAAAAGGAAGGACTCCCTGGAGAAGAGCCTAATGCTGGGAGCGATCGAGGGCAAAAGAAGAAGGGGACGACAGAGAATGAGGTGGCTGGATGGAGTCACTGAAGCAGTAGGTGCAAACTTAAATGGACTCTGGGGAATGGTAGAGGACAGGAAGGCCTGGAGGATCATTGTCCATGGGGTTGCGATGGGTCGGACATGACTTCGCACCTAACAACAACAAATTAGGTATTAATATTATTGTATGGTTATTCATATGTTATAGACTGTTTCATGTATTGTTCTTATGTTCCATGTAAACTGCCCTGAGCCTCCGGGGAGGGCGGTATATAAATACAATAAACAAATAAATAATACATTTTAAGGCAACCTACATGAGAGGACATTGGGTGACAAATGAACACCTGACTAACAAAGGCCACGACTCGTTTCCCCTGAGGTTGCATGATTCACCCCTGGCATGAAAGCCACCTCCCGACATTTAGGAATGTCCCTTTCTAGCAGCCTTCATGCCAAGAAATGGTTTCCCCCCCTTGTCCCCTGTGGAGAAGACTGATGTAAGTGAGCAGGTTGTTAAGAGATTGGGATCTTCCGTTTCTCTACAAGATGTATTAACCTCTGCTGTAACTTCCTGTTCTGGTACAATTCTTCTTTTGATCTATTAACAGAATATCCATCAAGCCAATGTATCAGACTGAAAAGGTGGGGACACATTAATCCTGGCCCTTGTCATTAGGCATTTAAGTGTAATGTTATCCATCCACGTGTGTGTGTTTGCCAGACAGGCCTGATTCAGGATACACAGATTCATTCTCTACTTATCACTCCGGATATATACAATTATCATTCTGCCTGGCCCTTCTTGTACTTGAACTGCAGTCCTGACCTAACCACTCAGAATAATCTCACAGTGTAGAGATAGCAGGAGTTTCCTGCTTCAGATTAACTTACACTCTAAGGGAGTCTTGAGAAGGGGGGGAATAAACAAGTTTTTAAGTTCAAGTGCGGTGTTGAAGAAAGCGATGACAGACGTCTGAACTCCAAACCGGTGCTAATGGAAAAGGGAGCAAGGCATTAAGGCTGACATTGCAGCCCCTCTGAAAGTCACCCCATCCTTCAATGGTACCACTACTGGGGGATAACATAAACTGCCAGAAATGCATTCCCCCCCCCCCCCCGGACTGGGAACTTTAAATTGGAAACACGGAATCACAAACAATTGAATTCTCATTACAAGATTTACCAAAAATGCCTTAGCTGGAACATTTTGCTATGGCTGGCCAGATTTGCTGTAAGAGCATTTTTGCTAAGGACACTAAAAAGTCATGGTCTTGTTTGTCCTTGATTTGTCATTCTACAGAGACACCTTCTTTTCCTCCAATGCCCATCTAGCCACTTATCCGTGTCTCAGTCAGTGTAGATGCCGGTGATGTCAGGTGGGAAATGGTGCTGGTCAGAGCACCCAGCGGCACCCATTCATATGCCTTGCGGGGTGGTGAGGTTGGGGTTCGGAGTCCACACCCTGTGGCAGATACAACAGTCCGATGTGAGTGGCAATTTCTATTGGCAGGGTTTAAGTATGCAAGAAGATCAAGCACCAAGCTGCTCAAAAGAATAAAATAGTTTTATTTAGAAGAGAAACAACTGGGTAAGGAAAGAGCATAGACAGACTCCTAATTCACTGTCTAACAGTCTAACATTCATTCAGCCTGTTCTGGAGGCAAGCAGGGGGCAGCCTGCTCAATGGAGTCTCCAGCTGAGCCAATCAGCAAACAGGAGCAGATTATTTGAAAATACCAGGAAATTCCAATCTAATTACTGCTAGACTAGAACCACACCTCCTCCAAGACCCCCTGCAAGATAAATTTTATATGCTTTTGAATCATGCACACAACAGGTCTTGCATACTCCAATAATTTCTCATCAGTTCCTGAACATCGTACCCAAATTGGAACAGTACTATGGCACAAATTGAGACAGTGTTGTCTTTGCTCATTAAGAGCTGAAAACTTTGATGGCTTAAAGAATCTGATTCGGTTGTGGTGTCTTTCTTCCAAGATTTCAGAATAGCTAAGTGGGCACGGGCTTTGAGTGAGGGGAAACCAAGCTCTGCCCTCATCAGGGCTGCGGGAGACCCTTTTGGAAGAGCCAGGAGACGTCTGAAGAAAAAGTTCTGAATGGGCTCCAAGCTATTGATTATTTGTTCTTTCCAGCCCCAGATGTCAATGCCATAGAATAGGTGAGGAATGACCTTGGCTGCAAGGAGCTTTAGAGCTGGGTCAACTAGAAACCCTCCCCTGGTGTAATAAAATCTCAGAATGGCTCCAGTGATTTTTAGACCAGAGGCCTTTATAGTTGCAAGGTGGGCATTCCAGTTTAGGGTCTCACTGTAAGTGATTCCAAGATATTTAAATGTGCTACAATGTTCTATAGGAATATTGTTTATACTCCAGATAAATTTTTTAGGTCTTTTCCTAAAAACCATAACTTTTGTTTTTGTGTAGTTGATGGAAAGGGACTCTTCCTTACAATAGGTACCCAAGTTGTTAAGTAGCTTTTTCAGACCAACTCTTGTAAGAGAAACCAGGACCATGCCATCTGCATAAAGCAGAATAGAAACCTTTTGCTGACCAACAGAAGGGGGTACAAATTCTGGGCCCGATAGTCTTTGCACTATATCGTTGATGTAAATATTGAAAAGCATACAACTTGTTCTTGAGAAAGCCAACCTGACTCTTAGTATTCATTCATTCATTCATTCATTCATTCATTCATTCATTCATTCATTCATTCATTCATTCATTCATTCATTCATTCATTCATTTATTATTGGGTTTATATACCGCCGTTCGCCAAAAGGTCTCACGGCGGTTCACAATAAAATATAAAATCAAAGTAAAATAACATAAAATCCCATAAATACCCCATTATTACAATAAAAAGATGGCATTCTATTCTATAACTTTCCCCATTTTCCCCGCTTGTTCAGAGAGAGGTCGGACGTTAATTCTGTAAGAGAGAGAGGAGAGAAAGACTGGCCGATGGATTAGCGCTCTGCCCTGGCCTCAACCATATGCCTGGCGGAAGAGCTCCGTCTTACAGGCCCTGCGGAAAGATGGTAGTTCCGACAGGGCCCTTAGCTCCTCCGGGAGCTCATTCCATCAGGTTGGGGCCAGGACCGAGAAGGCCCTGGCCCTGGTCGAGGCCAGGCGAACATCCCGGGGGCCCAGGACAGTCAGTAGATTCATACCCACAGAGCAGAGAGCCCTGCGGGGGGCATAAGCAACCAAACAGTCCAGCAGGTAAGTAGGACCCAAGCTGCATATGGCCTTAAAGGTTAATACCAACACCTTAAACTTGACCCGGAAACAGACTGGTAACCAATGAAGATTGGCTGTACCGGCTGAATATGGGCTCTCCAAGGTGTCCTAGTGAGGACCCTAGCTGCCGCATTTTGTACCAGCTGTAACTTCCAGATCAAAGTCAAGGGTAGGTCTGCGTAGCGCGAGTTCCAGTAGTCTAGACTGGAAGTGACTGTTGCATGGATCACAGTGGCTAGGTGTTCCGAGGACAGGTAGGGCGCTAGTAGCCGGGCCTGGCAAAGATGAAAAAAAGCCGTCTGGGCTACTTTCGTGACTTGAGCCTCCATAGACAGGGAGGCATCAAAAGTCACTCCCAAGTTCCTGACCACTGATGTAGATGTTAATTGTACACCATTCAGGCATGGGAGGCGCGCTTCCTGATCCTGCCCTCTTCTGCCCAGCCACAGGACCTCCGTCTTGGAGGGATTGAGTTTCAGGCGACTCTGCCTGAGCCATCCAGCCACTGCTTCCAAACAACTGGCGAATGTATCTGGTGGGGGGAGTCTGGCCTGCCACCCATTAGGAGATAGAGCTGGGTGTTATCCACATATTGGTGGCACCCTAGCCCATAACCCCAAACCAACTGGGCCAGAGGGCGCATGTAGATGTTGAACAACGTGGGGGAGAGTACCGCTCCCTGCGGAACCCCACAGGGGAGCTCGCAGGGATCCGATAGTTCATCCCCCACTGCCACCCTCTGCGTCCGGTTCCGGAGGAAGGAGGCCAGCCATTGCAGCGCAGTCCCCCTAATTCCGGTCCCGGCAAGGTGGTGAACCAATAGCTCATGGTCGACCACATCAAATGTGGCTGACAGATCTAATAACACGAGAATGGCGGACCCGCCTCGATCCAGCTGGTGTTGGATATCATGCGTCAGAGTGACCAGCGCGGTCTCCACCCCATGGCCAGGACAGAAACCAGACTGGTATGGGTTGAGGGCCGAAGTTTCCTCCAAGAAAACTAGGAGCTGGTCTGCTGCGGCCCACTCTACTACCTTCCCTAGAAACGCAAGGTGCGAGACAGGGTGGTAGCTGGCGGGGTCCCGCCCCTCCAGCAATTATTTTTTCAGCAGAGGGCGAACCACGACTTCCTTAAGCCCGTCGAGGAACTCTCCAGATGTCAAAGAGAGGTTGACAATCTCCCTCAGGGGGCCTCCTATCCGTTGGTCACCCTGTTTAAGCAACCAAGACGGACAGGGCTCCAAGGGGCACGTGGTAGCCCTCACTGATCCTAGTAACTTGTCCACTTCGGTTAAAGAGAGCCACCTAAAGCCATCAAACACTGACCCCCTCAGTGGCCACGGAGCTTCCAGTTCACTAACTGTGTCAATAGTGGCAGGAAGGTCATGGCGGAGTGATAGAACCTTATCCGCAAAATAGCTTGAAAATGCCACACAGCTCAGATCTAATTCTCTTAATTTTGGGCGCCCTTCTTCGAGGGCGGTAAGTGACCTAATCGCTCTAAACAGTTGTGCTGGGCGAGAGCTTGCGGACGCAATTTCCGCGGCGTAGAAGTCTCGTTTTGCCACGTTCACCATGTTCTCATATGCCTTCCTAAGCGTGCAATGAGTTGTCCTTGTCACTTTGTCGCGAGTCTTCCTCCACACTCGCTCAAGCCGTCTCACTTCCTTCTTCCTCTCCCGGAGCTCCTGGGAAAACCACGGAGCCTGTTTGAGGCGAAGGCGGAGATAGCACCTAGGAGCAATCTTGTCGATAGTAGCCGTCAGGCGGGACTGCCAGTCCTCCACCAAGGCTGACAACGAGTTGCCGGAGGGCATCGGGTCCCTCAGGGCGTTCAGGAATCTCTGGGATTCCATAAGTCTCCGCGGGCGGACCAAAATATGTCCAGCAACCAAACGGGGAGGGGGTGGCATTTTAAGTCGAACCTTCAGGGCATGGTAGTCTGACCATGGAACGATGTTATTTGCCACCAGATCTACCACTACTCCTGCGCCAAAGATCAAATCGAGGGTGTGACCGGCCTGATGGGTGGGACTGGCAACAAATTGCGAGAACCCCAGTTTCTCCATGGCAGACACCAGGTCCAGGCCATGTCCTGAAGGCGGCGCATCCGCATGGACGTTGAAGTCCCCCAGGACCAGAAGTCTTGGGTACTGCAACGTCCAGGCAGCCACCGCCTCCAGTAGGTCTGGCAGGGAGTCCAGCGGGGCAGTGGGTGCTCGGTACACCAACCAGATCGCCACGTTTTCGACCGATTCCCACTCTAGGCCGACACACTCAATCCCCGGGATCGAAGGCGCAGAGAGGGCCCTGAAGGAGAAGGACTCTCTGACCAAGATTGCCACCCCCCCTCCCCTCCCATGCAGCCGGGGTTGATGTAGGACCGAAAAGCCGGCTGGCGTGAGTTCTTTCAAGGCGACTGTCTCGCCTTTGTGCACCCAGCTTTCGGTCACACAAGCCAGGTCCGCCTCATGCCTTGCAAAATATTCCTGCAAGGTAGAGGACATTATTAATTGACCTGGCATTGCATAAGATCAACACCGGTTCCACCCTAGCCCTCTCCCCCACAAACCTGGGGATGGGACGGAGATTTGAAGGGCAGCGTCCATATCGACCAGGCCAACAGCCATGGAAATTCCACGGCCAAGGCCTTTGTGGACCTACGTATGCTGCTGCCCCCCTAATATTGAATCTCCTCCCACCACTTTGGTTGCCTTGGCCTAGAATCACTGGAATCCTAGTCCCGGGCTGGATCCCTGGCTCAGCATCCCCTCTCTCTTCCATAGACCTCATCTCGGTAGAGCAGCTCCTAGCTAGACTGACTAATGACCCTAGCTGACTAAACTACCCTCCTACCCAGATTTGTTCTAAAATCTTAGAATCATAGAGTTGGAAGAGACCTCATGGGTCATCTAGTCAAACCCCCTGCACTATGCAGGACACTCACAACCCTCTCGCTCATCCACTGTCACCTGCTACCCCCTTGAACCTTCACAGAATCAGCCTCTCCGTCAGATGGCTCTCCAGCCTCTGTTTAAAAATTTCCAAAGATGGAGAACCCACCACCTCCCGAGGAAGCCTGTTCCACTGAGAAACCACTCTGTCAGGAACTTCTTCTGGATATTTAGATGGAATTTCTTTTGAATTAATTTCATCTCATTCATTCTGGTCTGTCCTTCTGGGGCAAGAGAGAACAACTCTGCTCCATCCTCCATATGGCACCCTTTTAAATACTTGAAGATGGTTATCAGATCCCCTCTCAGTCATCTCCTTTCCAGGCTAACCAGACCAAGCTCCCCTAACCTTTCTTGTGGGGGCACAAGTGGTATTCTCTTCCGTTTAGCCTTGTCAAGGGAAGAGAAATGCGTCGGGAGAGGAAGATAATGGAGGTGAATCAGTGGCTGCGTAGTTGGTGCCGGCAGGAGGATTTGGTTTCTGGGACCATGGGATAGGCTTTCTTAGGAAGGCCTACTAGCACCTGATGGACTGCACTTATCGAAACTGGGGAAGAATGTGTTTGGCAGGAACCTGGGGAGATTCATCAGGAGAGCTTTAAACTGAAGCCACAGGGGGAAGGAGACGTTCAGCATAGGGAGTGTAAGGAAGGAGACCGATCGGGGGCAGCCCAACCAGGAAGGCCAGCTCATAGGGAACCAAAAGTAAAAGGATTTAGATGCCTTTCTACTAATGCCCGAAGCATGGGCAATAAGAAGGAAGAACTGGAACTTCTCATGCTGATGGAAAGGTATGATCTTGTAGGCACCACGGAAACTTAGTGGAATGATTCTCATGACTGAAATGTAATAGTGGATGGATATGAATCGTTCAGAAAAAACAGAATAAATTGAAGAGGTGGAGGAGTGGCACTGTATGTGAGGAAAGGGCTTACCTATCAAGGAATTCTAGTGAAGGAGAGTATATTTCCAGTGGAAAGCCTCTGGGTGAAAATAAGTCATGGGAAAACAAACAGTGTGGTGGTTGGTGTCTGCTACCGACCGCCTGACCAACGAGAGGATGTGGATGCTGCACTTTGTGAGCAGCCTGCGAAGTGTCCTCAGTCATGGAACTTTCTGACCTGCCTGGCTGACAATTTCATTTATCAAACGGTAGATGAACCCACAGCCATACTGGACTTAATACTGACCAACAGGCAAGAGTTGGTGGATGGGGTGAGTTTGAGAAATTACATCTGCCAGTTTATTTAGTACCTTTGGATGCAATTCATCTGGCCCAGAGAATGGTTTCATTTAAAGAAAGTAGGTTTTATGGACTACCGCTGCAGAGGTATGATAGGATTTGATTTTCTTTAAATGCTGCTTCTTAACCAAAGTTAAGAAGGAATTGTTTTGATGGCCAATCAACTTGACATAGAGTATTGTACAAGCTTGTGAACTTGTTAGAATTCTTCAACAGGTGGGATACTATAAAATTTAAAAAGATAGAGAGGTCGAAAAAACATGTTTTAGGAGCCTCTTTGGCCATATACACTCAGTATGTACATATGTGTGTACAGCACATGGCCTTCATGGTCCTCATGAAAGGTGCTTTTGGGATAAACATCCCCAAAGTGCTTTGGATTAAGTAAATGTTGTTTGATTCCCTCCGGTCCCTTATCAGTAATCTGCACTTGGCAGTCTACAAAACTTTGAGGGCTGTACCAAATTTTGTGTTCAATAAAAAAGAGCACAAGAGATCGTTAAAGCCGCGATGTCAGATTAAATCTATTTCTTTGTACAAGAGTGAAGTCCCTTCAGTAACCTTTGCAATTTACTTTGTCTCATAGAGAACAATGTTTTCCCAGCAGACCTCCACACAAAGGGCCATTACAAAATATGATTCATATTTCATATGCTCAGAAACGTTCTGCACAAATTACAAATGGAGACTTTATTGCAGTATTTATGTTCTGGTACCAACAAGATATGTATAAGTAATAGCCTGTATCCCAGTGCTCCTGGCCTACACAGTTTACATTTATTAGTTACTTATACGTTGCTGTTAAATACCAAAAAAAGTTATGTTACTTTTTCTGAAACATGGAAAAGTGCATCAGAATTTTTTTTAAAAAAAAGAATCTTAAAACCCAGCCGTCACTGCTTGACATTTTGAATGTGCCAATAGAGAAGGGAGAGTTTGGTTTTCTTTATTCCAGGGTTGCCATAGTGACCCCTCACAAAACCTTCCCCGTCTTCATCCTACTGTTGCTCTGAGAATTCATTCCTTGGGGGCAAGAGAAGGATTTAAAAATAGGCAGAAAGAGTAAATATCACTTCTCACCTTTTGGGCTGTGATCGAGCACAGTGCACAGAGCCAGTTGGCTCTTACCAGACTGATGATCAGGTACAAAACTTGGGACTGGGAAATCTGGGGCTGCCAGAATTGGAATAAAAAAAATGCTGGTGCTAGATGGGGGGGGGGGGACAGCAACGGCCCGGGGCGGCCAGCCCAAAAGCTCTCCCTTCCCCTGCAGCACAGGTGAGCAGCCGGCGAGCGCTTGAGGAATGCCGGGGACGGCTGCTGAACAGCAACCGGTCACCAACTGCTGAGGGGCTGGAAGCCAAGCACAGGCCTCTGATGAAAGCAGCTCTTCTTGGAAAGGCCCAGTTCTTCTGAAGACCTCCAGCTCCACTGACATGGAGGAAAGGCAAGTTTGGCTCTCTGCTTTGGGGAAGAGATGTTTGGGGGCAATTGGAAGTGGACACAGGGAAGCAGAGTCAGGGGTGTCCTGGCTAAGGCTGCGGTGGGTGGGGAGATGGCGGCAAATGCAGCACAGGGGCAGGCTGCAAGACCAGCTGCACTGGTACCTAACTTTAGGTTAAAAACTTGATAGAAATTGCGAGAAACTCTAGAGCTGGAGTCAAAGCACAGATATCTCAAAGCTCAAGTGTCAAATCAGAAGGATGAATCCAAATAGCATGAGCCGGGTCATGCCCCAGAAGGGCCCAGTTGGCTGTTTCTGGTATTTTTTAGCAGGATTCATTGAGGGCCAGGTGCAACTCATCCATCTGCTCAGTCATCCAAGGACAGGTGGAACTCATTGATGCCTAGGCAGCCTATAGGGCTGTCAGCCCTGATCCTGCAGTGACTCCAGTTCACTGGCAGAAGTTTATGGGTGCTGGTCTGCCAACTGCAAACTATGAGTGTGGCCCTGCCAGGCCGCAAACCGGTTGCCAATTAATGACAACCCAGGCCAAGAAGCGGAGACAAAATTACAAGTCAAGCTCAGCGTCCAAGTCTAGTCCAAGCAGTCTAGGTCTGAGGGGGACAGTTCACCAAGAAGGAAAGGTGTGGAGTCAAAGCTGAGCTGGGCTCATTTTGCCAGGGAGAGTGCCGAAACCATACCGTGGCAGAGTGGCCGGGGAGCACAGTTAAAAGCCGGACTGGAGTCAAGAGTCAGGAACGGAGTCAAGGAACAAGCCGAGATCAGGAGACAGCAACAAAGTCATGCCAAGCTGAGATCGGGAACCAGGAATCAACTGAGCAGAGCTTGACCACAGTGAACCAAAACATCGATCATACAGGAGGCAGATAGGCACCTTGCCTCAAGAGACTCCTAAAGTGCACCAAGGCTGGGTAAAGTAGCCTTCAGCCAGAGGGCCTAATTCTCATCGGAGGAAGGAGCTGTAGCTGGACCACACCAGGACAGCTGAGTTGATCTTCTGATCACAGTCAGGTTTGCACTCCGGCAGTCCTCTGGGCTGGATAGGGCTTTTTTCTAGGTCTTGAGGATGCTGGCATGTCAGGCTGGGTTGGTGCCTGGCTGGGGCCAGACTGCTTGTCATCTGGAGGATCGGGCTGGTCCTGATATGATCCTCACTGGTGGGGTCTCCAGGTGGTGCCGGGAGTGTGTTTGGCGCTGGCAGTGCACCTGGGTTGGCTACAGCCTGTGCAGCACCCGCAGGAGGCTCGGCCGGGCACGACACGATGGCGCTGCTCCTGCACTTCCCTCCAGTCCCTACTTGGTTGGCACCCCAAGGGCTCTGGGAGCCCAGGTGAGGCTGGAAGCTGCAGGGCCGCTGCTTCAGATGTGGAGCATGGCCTGCAGCACTGAGGGTGTGGCACGCTGACCAGCTGCACCTTAAGGGGCCTCCACCTTGTCTGCTGGGTCTTCCTACAGCATCCGAGGAATCCATTTGTCTCCTCATGCAAGGAGGTGTTGGCAGGCAGACCCATGACAACACGTGACCCAAACATCCCCAGAGCTACTCTATGACATTTACAGATTTTTACCCAAACTGCTGCAGTGCTACATGCAACCCTGTCGTTTACATTTTTTCTCTGACGGCCACTCAGAGGATGATAAGTGGAAGAAGCTGGCCTGAGGGAACACCCTCCCCCCCCTAAAGGGCTTGCCAGCTCTAGCCACGGAGTCTATAATGTGGGCATGTTCAGCCTGGAGAAGAGGCACTTGAGAGGGGACAGGATGGCTCTCCTGAAGGATTTGGAGGAGGGCAGAGAGCAGTTCTTTGGGCAGCAGAGGACAGGACCTGTAGTCATTGGTTTAAATTATGTGTAAAATGATATTGGCTACATATCAGGGGGGGGGGGTTCACAGAGTAGTTCAGCTGTGGATTTGGCTGCCTAGTGAGACTAGATGGCCTTCATGGCCCCTTCCCACTCTAGGATTCTATGAATCTAGTTCAACAGTGGGATGGGCTGCCTAAGGAGGTGGGGAGCTCCCCCTCACTGGGGGTCTTCAAGCAGCGGCTGGATGGATCCTTCTCCTGGGTGCTTGAGGCTGATCCTGCACTGAGCAGGGGGTGGGACTAGATGGCCTTCATGGCCCCTTCCTACTCTAGGATTCTATGAGTCTAGTTCAGCAGGGGAATGGGCTGCCTCAGGAGGTGGGGAGCTCCCTCTCACTGGCCATCTTCAAGCAGCGGCTGGATGGATCCTTCTCCTGGATGCTGGAGGCTGACCCTGCACTGAGCAGGGGGTGGGACTAGATGGCCTGGATGGCCCTTCCCACGGTAGGATTCTATGATGATAGACCAATGATATAAAAACAGCAACCGGGGCTGGCAGTGGAAGGCCTCCACCATAGCGGGAAATCTAGCAGGACTAAAAAGCCCTCAAATATAATCCCTGGTATCTCCAGTTTTAAAAAAAAGGTCATAGATAATGTGAAAGATCTCCTACTGAGACCCGGAGACGTCAGGCCACTCTGACCTTGTGTGGGCCAATGGCCTGGCTCACTTATAGAAGGGAGCTTCGTGCCTCCAGCACTTTTCTGTAATGCCGATGCATGAAAAATGGAGCTTTCCTCGGCTGCAGTTTGCAGTGCAACAGAGCCATGCATCCCCTCAGGATGCTTCTCCCCTCTCCTGCATCATGCCAAGCCCGGGTTCATTCCAAGGGAGGGCTATGAACTGCGGACAGAGTGAGGCTGGAAGTTAAGCAAATCTGACTCTGTGACAACCACAATCAGATGCTTACCCTGCAAAGCAATTATAAAGTCAGCCAAGCAGACATTTGATGCTGCAATATTAATTTTAGCTCACATTCACCGGTGATTCCTGTCACAGTATTTTTCCTTTACGCAGGTAAGTCACTTGTCAAGAATCACAGCAGTGCTGCCCTTCCCTGAATGCCCGCCTTCCTGGGATGGCAGAAGTGAAACAACAGATTAAGGCTTCAAGGCTGCCTGAGGCAGGGTGTTGATTCATAACTTGCATGGGACAGCAAGCACAGTAAAGTGGTTTAGGTACTGAGCTGTGAGCCAGGCGGTCCCTGGTTCACACCTCACCCCAACCGCGCACTAAGGGCCAAACTGGAGAAGCATTTTTAGTTAGCATACAGCAGCCAGTCAGGTCTGTGGCAAGGGAAGGAGGACTCTGCAGCTGTGCTTTCCTAACCTCAAAGCCCACTTCAGAGCACTGAAGTGAGCATCTCTTTTATTTATTTATTGGTTAAATTTCTGTGCTTCCACTTCTAGACTGGCTAGCTCATGACAGCTTATGTAGAATACAATAAAAACAACAAAACATAACCTTAAAATCTGCCTATCACCCTCCCCCACGACCCTACCCTGAGCCCCCAAAATGCCCCTTAACAACCTGGTAACTGTTGCCATATTTGCCCAGGAAGATGTAAGACAAGGCAGGCATTAGGGGCACTGAAATGCCAAAAGGCACCGGGCATCACATCCTGGCTTCAACCAAACATCTGGCAGAAGAACTCCATATTGCAGGCCTCGTGGAACTGAAAAAGTTCCATCAGGGCCCCCGCGAGCTCATTCCACTAGGCAGGGGCCAGGTTAACATTATGAGGACCAGGGACCTCCAACCTTTTGTCACCAGAAACGCACTTACACACGTGTCTTGTAACACGTGTATATTCATTTGGGGGGAATTTGTTTAGCAAGAAGTTGTAATGTAGCGAATTGATTGTTTGCCAATGTTTACGAGGTGATTAGAGTTGTTGTCAATGGTGTTGTCAATGGTGTTTCATCAGACTGGAGAGAGGTGAGTAGCGGGGTACCTCAGGGTTCGGTGCTCGGCCCGGTACTTTTTAACATATTTATTAATGATCTAGATGAGGGGGTGGAGGGACTACTCATCAAGTTTGCAGATGACACCAAATTGGGAGGACTGGCAAATACTCCGGAAGATAGAGACAGAGTTCAACGAGATCTGAACACAATGGAAAAATGGGCAAATGAGAACAAGATGCAATTTAATAAAGATAAGTGTAAAGTTCTGCATCTGGGTCAGAAAAATGAAAAGCATGCCTACTGGATGGGGGATACGCTTCTAGGTAGCACTGTGTGTGAACGAGACCTTGGGGTACTTGTGGATTGTAAACTAAACATGAGCAGGCAGTGTGATGCAGCGGTAAAAAAGGCAAATGCCATTTTGGGCTGTATCAACAGAGGCATCACATCAAAATCACAAGATGTCATAGTCCCATTGTATACGGCACTGGTCAGACCACACCTGGAGTACTGTGTGCAGTTCTGGAGGCCTCACTTCAAGAAGGACATCGATAAAATTGAAAGGGTACAGAGGAGAGCGACGAAGATGATCTGGGGCCAAGGGACCAAGCCCTATGAAGATAGGTTGAGGGACTTGGGAATGTTCAGCCTGGAGAAAAGGAGGTTGAGAGGGGACATGATAGCCCTCTTTAAGTATTTGAAAGGTTGTCACTTGGAGGAGGGCAGGATGCTGTTTCTGCTGGCTGCAGAGGAAAGGACACGCAGTAATGGGTTTAAACTTCAAGTACAACGATATAGGCTAGATATCAGGAAAAAGTTTTTCTCAGTCAGAGTCGTTCAGCAGTGGAATAGGCTGCCTAAGGAGGTGGTGAGCGCCCCCTCACTGGAAGTCTTCAAGCAAAGGTTGGATACACACTTTTCTTGGATGCTTTAGGATGCTTAGGGCTAATCCTGCGTTGAGCAGGGGGTTGGACTAGATGGCCTGTATGGCCCCTTCCAACTCTATGATTCTATGATTCTATGATTCTATGATTCTATGATTACATCCTTAAGAACTCAAAGCAGACACAAATAGTTATAGTAAAAATAGTAACAATCTTTATTAGAAGGAAAATAACAAAATAGGCAAAAATATACCTTGCACACTAGCAACCAGGAAGATAGGAAATAATAGAGTGGGAAAAGAGGTTTCAGTATAATTACTGGCCTTGAGGAGTGGGGAGGCAGAGAAAGCAGCAACACAACCAGCGCGCAGGGTGTTCCAAATGACACCAGATCAGAAGACACGAGCTGGCTTTGTGAAGCCATTGTTTATAAAGGTTTTTGGGGAAAAGGGGATTGTTTTGAGCTCAAGATGGGGGCATGATGTGGCATGGTGAGTGCGTGATGGAATTTTCCAAAGGCAGGAAGTTGGAAAGTGGCCTAACACTGTTTATACCCACAGAGCGCTAGGCCCTCTGGAGAGCATAGGAGGTCAAAGACATTGGGCCCAGACTGTGTGTAGTTTTAAAGGTCAAAAACAAAACCTTGATCCGGTATTCAACTGGCAGCCAGTGTATCTGCCTTAGCACTGACTGGGCATGGGGTCTCCAAGGTGTTCTGATGAGAATCCTAGCAGCTGCATTTTGCACCAGCTGGAATTTCTGGGTCAAGGACAAGGGAAGGCACATATAGAGTCAATTACAGAAATCCAGTCTGGAGATGACCATCGCATGGATCACTGTGGCAACGAGTTCTCGAGACAGAAAGCGCATTAGTAGCTGTACTTGGTGCAGGTGGAAAAACACCAACTGGGCTACCTTGGTGACCTGGATATCCATTGTCAAGGAGGTATCCAGTATCACCCCCAAATTCCTTGCTGAGTTTGAGGTCTCTAATTTCACTCCATCCAGGGTTTGTAAACACGCTTCAGGCAATGTCCCTTCCCTACCAAGCCATAGAACGTCTATCTTGAAAGGGTTGAGTTTCATCCATCTTTTCTTGAGCCAAACTGTCACTGCTTCCAAACAACTGGCAAATCTCTCCAGAGTGTGTGTGTGCGTCAGGGCAGCTGCCCATCAAGAGATAGAGCTGGGTGTTGTCAGCATGTTGTGTCTGTCCTGGAGAAAGAACATCAGCCACTGAAGGGTTGTCCCTTGAATTCCGATCCTGGTGACACTGTGCACCAACAACTCACGGTGGACAATGTCAAATGCTGCCAACAGATGCACCATGAGAAGAGCTGACCCACCTTGGTCCAACTGCCACTGGAGATCAGGCAACCAACACTGTCTCCACCCCACGACCAGGTTGGAAGCCAGGCTGGAAAGGGGCAAGAGCCAAAGGATCTTCCAAGGATGATAGAAGATGATTCTCTGTAGCCCTTTCAATCACCTTACACAGAAACACTAAATGCGAGACTGGACGGTAACTGGCTGGGTCACGAGAATCAATGGATGACTTTTTGAGTAACGGATGAACCACCATCTCCTTCAACCTCTCAGCATATGTGGGTATGTTCCCTTTGGCAATTACTAGTGGCAGGAGGGAACCTCAAGGGAAGGCCTTGGCCTTTATGGTTCACTGACTCTTTAGGTTGACTGGCTCTTCACTGGTTGGCCACTGGGTGAAACTGACACATGCTGCTGGCAGAGCCTCGTGGGAATCGTAGTTCATGGGCTTTCTTTTCAGTCATTGATGTAAGACAGCTCAGGCGAGAGACAGAAAACACAGTAATGTTTATGCATCCCATAAAAAGTGTCCCTGGAACTGGCTTACGAGAAAAAATCATAGCAAAGCAAGCTTACAATACTGAGAGGAAACAATGCAGAAAATGCAATGAAGGCCAAGTGCCATGTAGAATCAAAAATACTCTGATGGGATTTCCATTGCCACATGCAGAATCAAAAAAGCAAACATCTTTTTTGCAGACTTTTTGTGAATTGTCCTGTTGTGCATAACTAACCCTGGTGTGGGTACAAACGGCAGCGCTGGGATCGGAGCAGAGAGGCAAGGGGAGAGCAAAATTGAGGGCTGAAGCCTCTGTAATCAACGCATGTCGAATTCTGCACACATCTGATTTTGTTTGAGCAAACATGGTCCTGCCGGGAACTATGGTGCCAGGCCTCACAAGTGCTGCAGGCAATAAATTGTCATTGTGAAGGAGTGACAGAACTCCTTCCATTGACATCCTCAGGAATTAGGCTAACTTGCACCTCTGTCTCAGGAGAGAAAGATTATCCTAAATTGAAAAGGTCTTAACTGCCAGTGTGGTCAGCATTATTCCCTTAGTTAATCATCAGAAAGTGCTATGTTTCGTCTGTAATGTTTATTATGCGCACACCTTAGTGTTGTGATGAATACTGAAAAACAACAGCAGTGTTTTCCTTCTCTTTATGATGCATGCCGGGCACGATGAGCTGTGGGAGGACACCAGCACTGATGATTCCTTCCTGTTAAGATGCTGACATTGTGTTTCTCCCCATCCCATTACTGTGGAGTATGTCACAGTCCCAGCCAACCCAGAACTCACTTATGAGAAAAGATTATCGCAGAACAGCAGCCTTGCATCTTCTCTTGCACCTGTGGAGAGGCACATGGCTGGGGTGCCAAGTCACATGTGGTGTTGCGGTTAGAATAGGGCGGCTGGGGTCCGGTCCCTCCTGGGTAGCCATGAAACACTTTGTCTTCAGGCCAGTAATGGTCTCTTAGCCTGGGCCACGGGCTTGTTGCAGGGATGACACGGATGAGTGGAAACAATCTGAACCGCCCTGAGTTTCTTGAAGAAAGTGTCAAATAAAATTAAACAATGTGAAACGTGAGATCTGGACATGTAGAGGTGGAGATGATGATGACCAAGGTTGTCCCAAGGTTGTCAGGCCACCGTGCCCTGAAGGCCCAGCTTAAGGTTCCACTCCCTTCTGCTTGGGTGGCAGGCATATTTTAGCCCAGCCATGGAGACTTATGGATCCAAATTGGGCCCTGAGTGCTCTGTGGGACCCAGTGCCTCCTGGCGACTCAGTGGCAGCACTGGTAGAGGACTGACAGCCCCACTTGATGGCCACCAGTAATAAGACTGTTACTAGATGCCGTCTTCTCACAGAGAGAAAGAGGGAAGAATGCAGGAGTGAAGGAAGTCTTGTGACGAGGCAGCAAGAACATCTTATTGCATGCTTAAAGGTAAAGGTCTCCCCTGTGCAAGCACCAAGTCATGTCTGACCCCTGGGGTGACGCACTCCAGCGTTTTCATGGCGGACTCAATTTGGGGTGGTTTGCCAGTGCCTTCCCCAGTCATTACCGTTTACCCCCCAGCGAGCAAGCTGGGTACTCATTTTACCGACCTCGGAAGGATGGAAGGCTGAGTCAACCTTGAGCCGGCTGCTGGGATCGAACTCCCAGCCTCATGGGCAGAGCTTCAGACTGCATGTCATTGCCTTACCACTCTGTACCACAAGAGGCTCTATTGCATGCTTATGAAGGTGTATTTGATGGATGTGAAGGCAGCTAAATGAGAGCTTTATGCTGCCTCCATTGCATCTGTGAACTCTCACCCAGCACAATTGTTTGGTTGCTTACCTCCCTCAAGGAAAGGTGCCAAAATTCTAGTCAATTGGAATTACTGTGAGGCATTAATGAACTTTTTCATGGATTAAATCTTGTCGCTCCACCGTGACCTCCCTGCCATGACTGAGACAAAAAGGGAACTGGGGTCCCTTGACCATCTCAGGGGGATACATTTGATGGCTTCAGGCTGCTCTTGTAAACCTAAGTGGATAAGTCCCCACTTGCCCTCTCAATCCCTGTCCATCCTGGCTGCTCAAGACAAGTGACTAGTGGATAAGAGTCCCCCTGAGTGATATTGTCAACCTCTTCCTGTCTACCAGGAAGTTCCCAGAGGTGCTGAAGTGGGTGGTGGTCTGTCCCTTGCTGAAAAGGCCATTGTTAGATCCACAGGACCCAGCCAATTACTGCTCAGTCTCGTGTTTCTGCGCTAGGTGGTTGAAAGGCCTGCCACAGACTAGTTCCTAGCATTCTTGGAGGAAACTTCGGGGCTTCCACCCTGGCTATGGGGTGGAGACGGTGCTGGTTACCTTGTTAGATTATTTCCAGCACCAACTGGATAGGTGTGGTTCGGCTACCCTGTTGGCCGTGTATGATGTGTTCAGCCATGAGCTGTTAGCCTGCCGCCTGGTAGGGGGTGAGATTCAAGGGACAGCCCTACAGTGGCTGTGCTCCTTTCTCCAGAACCAGACACAGAGGGTGGCAGTGGGGGACAAGCTATTGCGTCCCTATCAGCTCCCTTGTGGCATCCCACAGGGAGCGGTTCTCTACCCCAGTGGTCCCCAACCACTGGGCCGCGGCCCAATGCCGAGTCGCAAAGGCCCTGGCACTGGGCCGCGGCTCCCTCTTCCCGCTCCCTCCGCAGTGAGAAACTTCCCAGGCCGCAAGGAAATCGGCCGCCAAAGCGGCCGATTAGCTTGCGGCCCGGCAAGCTTCTTTTTGCGGGGGGGGGGGGGGGGGAGTGCGGCCGTCGACGCATGCTGGTGCTGGAAGTGGCATTTCCACCATTTTAGGCAAAACTGTATAATTTGCTGGACATAGAAATCTGCTTTTCTTGGCCCCTTTCTGGTTTACCATCTTAAACCATAGGATAAGCTTGAAAGTCATAAAGAATATTGTGTTAAATTTTCACTGTGCAAGTATCTGTAACTCTGACAAGAACACAGCTGTTGACAAAGCCATTCCTTAGCAGCCTGTGAAGATGATTTGACCCAGTTGTTCCTTAAAAGGTCCGTGGTTCCAGTGACTTCTGAAGACAAAGACAATAAGCACAATCATTTGATGAACTTGTGATGCTCAACAACAGAAGAAAAAAGGCTGCATGTTTTGAAAGTGGGCACAGTAAGTAGTTACAAGAAACACATTGCTTTTCATTACCAGTGATTGGTTTCTTTGCAGAACAACCTTCTGTAAAATATTAAACACCATCAAAGTTACTAATGCACTTTCAGAATCTAAATACTGCTCAATTAAAAATTAACAAGGCACATAATTTTGATTTCTACTCACAATAGTAAAAACCTTTGCATAAAGATTAATTACTTATAAGGAAAACATACATTTTCAAACGTAGCATTAAATTTGCATCTGCAGTGGTGTGTTGGACTTCCATCCACAGTATAGAGGGGGGGGGGCTATTTTTTGTAGACTCCGAGGATTTCAAAGTTAGCAATGCAAATGTGGCCCTGCTTGTTCACAAGATCCGCTGGAGGCGTGGATTCGGCTTCTAAATTGACCCAAGTTGCAATGGAAGAAATAGTCAGTGGAGCAAGAGAGGGAAATGCAATTATTCCCACTTCTGTCAAAGCATAATAAAGAGAAATGTTGCATATGCTTTGTTGCAAATGGATATCAAATAAATATTGTAGATGCCCATCCTTCTCTGAAAACAGCCCCACTTGCATTTCAGATGGAGGGTTTTGAAAATTAAAAGTACCCTAAATATAAGCAAATACTCAGAGAGACAAACTTGTTTTTGTGAGATTTGGAAGGCACATAGATCTGGCCTAAGCTACTTCACCCTGTGGTACGCCTGCCCTGCCCTTGGTCCTATCTGCTGTTCCCATACTGGACGTCATACTTGTACATCGGACAAGCGGGTGTTATGCTGATATCCTCTGACATACACATTCCAAACAGGAGCACAAGGCCCAGGTTAGCAGGGAAGGAAATAGCTTTATTATGCTGACAAATCTACTGTTTTTAGCATTGCCATGAGGCTGAGCAATGTTACTAGCTTTTCACCATAAAATTTTTCAGAGCGGTCTTTGGACTGAGCACAAAATGCTGTCAATGGAGGTGTAAGATATGTACCAAGAAAAAAATTACTGTCATCTCAGACTCAGGTTTTCTTGTCTTTTTTTTGGGGGGGGGGGAATCACAATTGTTTGTTTTGGGGTAGGACATTACAAGTTTGGGATATAATTTTGTGTGGCTCTGGAGTTCATGACTATTATTTTCAATGGGGAATGTATATGAGGGTCCCTGGGAGCAGTTCATAAAGATAATGGCACTCAATATGCACAGAATTCTGGGAAATCATAGTAACGGCCCCGACCAGCAATGTTTTGAGAAGCTTGGAAATGTCATTACGCACATCACTAGCATAAGCATAACATAAAGAGAGGTGCAGAGAGTTGCAGGGGAAGTAGTGGGTCAGAATTCTGATGGCCCCGATCCCCCCTGGCAGCTGGGCAAGTCACATGATTCGCTTTCACATGATGTTAATTATTTTGTTATTTATTTATTATTGGATTTCTTGCCCACCACTATCAGCAAGCTGTCTTGAGGCAACTTACAACAATAAAAAACCCACATTGAAAAGTAAAAATTCCAGCATTAAGTTGTTTGAGTTTGGACTGGATGGTGCAGGGGCACCAAAGGAGCTCTTAAACATCTGCAAAGATCAAAAATGAGGATAACTTTGGTTATGATAGCTCAGAGCCTTAACTGGGCCTTTTAGGATTGCTTTGCCTAGTGTGAAATATTGCCCAATTGACCACACACCATCTGGAAAACCATGATGTATTTTGTATTTATTGCAATAAATAAACACAGACACATGGGGATAAATTCACAAAAAAAAAAAAACCCTGCACAGCCAACAATCACAATTATATAATGTTAAATCCCTTCCCTTTGGAGGCTGGGAGGGATGATGCACTTCCAGGATGGGCCAATAACCAGAACTCCATTCCACCTCATGAGATCAGATGAATTGGGCCAGATGAACTGCATCCAAGGGCACTAAAAGAACTTGCAGATTAAATTTCTGAGCCTCTGTCCATTATTTTTGACATTTTTTGGAGAACAGGTAAAGTGTCAGATGATTGGAGGCTGGCAAAGGTTGTCCCAATCTTCAAGAGGTTCTGGGTAACTACTGACCCTTCAGCTTGATGTCTGTAGCTGGCAAAATTTTAGGATGAATCAACCAACACTCAGTCCTTGAGCAGCTAGAGCAGATTGCTGTAATAACTAAGAGTCAGCATGGCTTTCTCAAGAACAAGTCATGTCAGACTAACCTTATCTCTATTTTTGAGAAAGTAACTACCTTGCTAGATCAGGGGAATGTTGTGGACATAGTTTACCTTGATTTCATTAAGGCTTTTGATAAGGTTCCCCATGATATTCCTATTGATAGTTGGCAAAATGCAACATGGATCCTATTACTGTTAGATGGATTGAGAACTGGTTGACAGATTGCACCCAAAGAGTGCTTGTAAATGGTTCATTATCTTCCTCGAGAGGAGTGACGAGTGGAGTGTCTCAGGGATCTGTCCTGGGCCCTGCTTTGTTCAACATATTCATAAATGATTTGGATGAAAGAATAGAAGGGGTGCTGATTAAATTTGCAGATAATACTAAACTGGAAGTGGTAGGAAAAACACTAGAAGACAGAATCATGATACAGGATGATCTTGACAGGTTAGAAAACAGGACTGAAATGAATAAAATTAATTTCAATTGTGATAAATGTAAATTTCTTCATTTAGGTAAGAAAAACCATATGGATCACTAGAGGATGGGCGAGACTTGTCTTGGCAGTAGCAGGTGTGAAAAGGTTCAGGAACTCCAGCCATTTTATAATTCACTATGATACAAAATGCCTGCCTCTGGAACGGTCCTGCAGAATCAAGGTGGAACAGGGTGCACGGGCAGCCTCCTGTGAGTGCCCTGAGCCTTGTGGTGCAGCTGGGCATGACTTCAGACAGCTGACCCAGTCCTCAACAGCGTCATCCATTTTCGGCCACCATGCATAACTACATGCAAGCTCCATCATGTACACCACCCCCAGGTACCCCTAATGTAGCATCCCCAGAGTCTGCTGCAGAAGAGCCTCTGATCACCACCCATGACCGCCCCCTTAAGGGCAACCCCAGTGTACGGACAGTTCAATGCACCCAGAAAGCAGTAAACTGGTCCAGGGGGACCTTCAATGGCCACCCCCTCCAAGTCCAGTGCAGGACTCTGGATAATACTGGGTCCCTAGCGGACTACACATCCACATCAACCATGTTGATTCTGGGAACATGTCGAGAAGCATCAATGTGGGCAGGCAAGGGGTTAACCCCACAAGACTGGGGGCTTGTGATCCATGACTATAGTGAATATGCATTGATATACGAAGTCATGACACTTCCACACAGCCACCACAATTGCCATTGCCTCTTGTTCTGAGCATAATTTCACTAGGCGTACTTCCAATCTGTTGGAGTAAAAGCGTGGGAATAATATGGTATGGACACCTCATGTCCATCCTCCATAATATGGCTCAACATGGCGCCCACCCCACACACCACTACTACCAGCATGTCAAAATGTGTTGTTGTTGTTATGTGCGAAGTCGTGTCCGACCCATCGCGACCCCATGGACAATGATCCTCCAGGCCTTCCTGTCCTCTACCATTCCCCGGAGTCCTTTTAAGTTTGCACCTACTGCTTCAGTGACTCCATCCATCCACCTCATTCTCTGTCGTCCCCTTCTTCTTTTGCCCTCGATCGCTCCCAGCATGAGGCTCTTCTCCAGGGAGTCCTTCCTTCTCATGAGGTGGCCAAAGTATTTGAGTTTCATCTTCAGGATCTGGCCTTCTAAAGAGCAGTCAGGGCTGATCTCCTCTAGGACTGACCGGTTTGTTCGCCTTGCAGTCCAAGGGACTCGCAAGAGTCTTCTCCAGCACCAGAGTTCAAAAGCCTCAATTCTTTGACGCTCGGCCTTCCTTATGGTCCAACTTTCGCAGCCATACATTGCAACTGGGAATACCATAGCTTTGACTAAACGCACTTTTGTTGGTAGGGTGATGTCTCTGCTTTTTAGGATGCTGTCTAGATTTGCCATAGCTTTCCTCCCTAGGAGCAAGCGTCTTTTAATTTCTTTGTTGCAGTCCCCATCTGCAGTGATCTTGGAGCCGAGGAAAATAAAATCTGTCACTATCTCCATTTCTTCCCCATCTATTTGCCAGGAATTGAGAGGGCCGGCTGCCATGATCTTTGTTTTCTTGATGTTGAGTTTCAAGCCAACTTTTGCACTCTCCTCCTTCACCCGCATCAACAGGCTCTTTAGTTCCTCTTCACTTTCTGCCATTAGAGTGGTATCATCTGCATATCTGAGGTTGTTGATATTTCTCCCTGCA
This sequence comes from Paroedura picta, assembly GCF_049243985.1. Lineage (NCBI taxonomy): Eukaryota > Metazoa > Chordata > Lepidosauria > Squamata > Gekkonidae > Paroedura > Paroedura picta. The sequence goes on from NC_135382.1 coordinate 2,191,748, forward strand.
ATCTTGATCCCAATTTGTGACTCCTCTAATCCCGCCTTTCTCATGATGTGCTCCGCATACAAGTTAAATAGGCAAGGCGACAGTATACAGCCTTGTCGAACTCCTTTCTCAATTTTGAACCAATCCGTGATTCCATGTTCAGTTCTCACTGTTGCTTCTTGACCTGCATATAAATTTCTCAAGAGACAAATAAGATGCTCTGGTATTCCCATCTCTTTAAGAACTTGCCACAATTTGTTGTGCTCCACACAATCAAAGGCTTTAGCATAGTCAATGAAGCAGAAGTAGATGTTCTTCTGGAACTCCCTAGCTTTTTCCATGATCCAGCGTATGTTGGCAATTTGATCTCTAGTTCCTCTACCTCTTCGAAATCCTGCCTGTACTTCTGGAAGTTCTCGGTCCACATATTGCTGGAGCCTAGCTTGTAGGATTTTGAGCATAACTTTGCTAGCATGAGAAATGAGTGCAATGGTGCGGTAGTTTGAACATTCTTTGGCATTGCCCTTCTTTGGGATTGGAATGTAAACTGACCTTTTCCAATCCTGTGGCCATTGCTGAGTTTTCCAAATTTGCTGGCATATTGAGTGTAGCACTTTTACTGCATCGTCCTTTAATATTTTGAATAGTTCAACTGGAATGCTGTCACCACCACTAGCTTTATTGTTGCTCAGACTTCCTAAGGCCCATTTGACTTCACATTCCAGGATGTCTGGCTCCAGGTCAGTAACTACCCCACTGTGGTCATCAGGGATGTTAAGCTCGCTCTTGTATAGTTCTTCTGTATAATTTTGCCACCTTTGCTTAATCTCTTCTGCTTCTGTGAGGTCCCTACCATTTTGGTCCCTTATCATACCCATCTTTGCATGAAACGTTCTCTTCATATCTCCAATTTTCTTGAAAAGATCTCTGGTCCTCCCCATTCTATTGTTTTCTTCTATTTGTTTGCACTGTTCATTTAAGAAGGCATTCTTATCTCTTCTAGCTTTTCTCTGGAATTCTGCATTCAATTGGGTGTATCTTTCTCTTTCTCCCTTGCCTTTCACTTCCCTTCTCTCCTTAGCTATTTGTAAAGCTTCCTCAGACAGCCATTTTGATTTCTTGCATTTCTTTTTCTTTGGGATGGTTTTAGTTGCTACCTCTTGTACAATGTCGCGAACCTCCATCCATAGTTCTTCAGGCACTCTGTCTATCAGATCTAATTCCTTAAATCTATTTGTCACCTCTACTGTATATTCGTCGGGGATATGATTTAGTTCGTACCTGAGTGGCCTAGTGCTTTTCCCTACTTTCTTCAATTTAAGCCTAAATTTTGCAACAAGAAGCTCATGATCTGAACCACAATCAGCTCCTGGTCTTGTTTTTATTGCCTGTATAGAACTTTTCCATCTTTGGCTGCAGAGTACATAGTCAATCTGATTTCTGTGTTGACCGTCTGGTGATGTCCATGTGTAGAGTCGTCTCTTGGGTTGTTGGAAAAGAGTGTTTGCTATGACCATTGTATTCTCTTGACAAAATTCTACCAGCCTGTGCCCTGCTTCATTTTGTACTCCAAGGCCAAACTTGCCTGTTATCCCAGTTATCTTTTGGCTTCCTACTTTAGCATTCCAATCCCCCATGATGATAAGCACATCATTTTTTGGCGTTGCTTCTATAAGGTGTTGTAGGGCTTCATAGAACTGATCAACTTCATCCTCTTCAGCAGCAGTGGTTGGGGCATAGACCTGGATCACTGTGATGTTGAATGGTTTGCCTTGGATTCGAACTGAGATCATTCTGTCATTTTGGGGATTGTATCCCAAGACTGCTTTTCCTACTCTCTTATTGATTATGAAGGCTACTCCATTTCTTCTGCAAGATTCTTGTCCACAGTAGTATACCTGATGGTCATCTGAATTAAATTCACCCATTCCTGTCCATTTTAGTTCACTGATTCCTAAAATGTCGATGTTCAGTCTTCTCATTTCTTGTTTAACCACGTCCAGCTTGCCTTGATTCATGGATCTGACGTTCCAGGTTCCTATGGAATAAAAATCTTTACAGCATCGGACTGTCTTTTCGCCACCAGTTACTTCCACAACTGAGCGTCCTTTCGGCTTTGGCCCAGCCGCTTCATTCATTCTGGCGCTACTCGTACTAGCCGTCTGCTCATCCCCAGTAGCATATTGGACACCTTCCGACCTGAGGGGCTCATCTTCCGGCGTCATATCGTTATGCCTATTGGAACTGTCCATAGAGTTTTCATGGCAAAGATACTGGAGTGGTTTGCCATTTCCTTCTCCAGTGGATCACCTTTTGTCAGAGCTCTCAGCTATGACCTGTCCGTCTTGGGTGGCCCTGCACGGTATAGCTCATAGCTTCACTGAACTACGCAATCCCCCTTGCCACAACAAGGCAGCGATCCTTGAAGGGGGTGTCAAAATGTACCAGGACTGAATTAGAAGTCAGCAAGCCCTTCACCACCTTAAACTCTCAGTCATGCACTGTGGACCTTGCCCATTGTATCGATCTGTCCAGCAGCCTATGTAAGAGCTCGGGCATCAATGCCTTTCCAGGAAGGAAGGAATGCTACAACTTGAGGAGCCCCAGAAATGCCTGGAGCTTCACTTTTGACCTCGATGTGGGGGCCTCGTTTTATGTATCGATGGCAAACCCCAAAAATTCTACCTGGGGCATTCCAAACTCACATTTCTCCTTCAATTATAAGCCAACTGCATCAAAACAAGACAAGATCTCCTGTAGTCTAGCCACCAGCTGGTGTTCATTCTCTCCCATTACTAGCACATCATCAAATAGGGTGACCCCTGTGATGTCCTTGAGTATGGACTCCATTAGGTTCTGAAATAGGGCTGGGGCAATACTCACTCTGAATTGCAGGTAATGCAACTTAAATGGGTCACTTTTGTTTATGCCTCAGTGGCAACCTCCTCTATAGCCAACTGTTGATAGGCTGATGACAGGTACCAGGTATGCATGGGGGGCAATGCCTTATTGATCGTACATTTATAATCAGCACATATCCAAATGTCACCATTTACCTTCACGGGGGTCACAATTGGGGATCTCCTATCTGGATGACTAGTGGAACAACCGCGTTTAATGCTAGGGTGACAGGCAGCCTGGTGTAGTGCCCCAACCCTCCATCAAATACAGCAGGACATTTTTTAAACAGGTTGGCATATGGCTCATGGCTCACCTGATGAATGCCAGTGAGTGCAAGCCCCAAGGGCTCGAACCAGTTTAGCCTGCCAGGTTCATGCGCCGGCCCACTACTACAACAGGCAGTGCACCCGGAAACCCCGAAACCAGACTTTGTAGATGCTGCAACCCAGCACAGGGATGGAGTTTCGCTGGAAATCTGTCAAGCGTGAATTGAAAGGAGACAGAGCCAGGCCACCATGCCCCTGGATCAGCTAGAAGATGTCTTCGGACATGATGGAGACAGCAGAGCCTTAATCGACTTCCATCTGGCACTACATGCCCTAGATGCCAACGGTTATGACCATATTGCACCCCTTCTGCGTCCTGCCATTCTGGCCGTGTCCTCAATATTGGATCCCTCATCCAGCGACACCTCGTGGGCCCCAGGGGTGTGTCTATTATGGTTGGAGTGGTGGATAAGTGACAGCTGCTTCTGTTTCATCTTGCGAGTCCACTCAATATGTCCCCATTTCTTATATGTGCAGCATTGCACATTGCAGAAACAGCCAGAGGCCCACTCATATAGGCCCCTGCAGCTCCAGCACTTTGGTGCCTGGTCTCTGGACCTCTGCAAGCATGCTGCAGGGTAGGTTGCCTTGACAGTTCCATTGTAATCACTGGTCCTAGACTGCCACACCGCCTGCATGCTGGCCTCCGCTGCCTGCGCTGCTGGAGCGATTTCCATCACAGTTTTCAAGATAAGTTCTTCTTCAGCAAACAGTTTCTGCTGAGTTGCCTTGTCACAGATACCGCCAAACAGCTGGCCTCACAGCATTTCTTCCCAATTTGGAAAACTGCATTGCAGCGCCAGCTGCCTTAATTCGGCAACATACGTTGCATTGAAGAAGAAGAAGAAGAAGAAGAAGAAGAAGAAGAAGAAGAGTTGGTTCTTATATGCTGCTTTTCCCTACCCGAAGGAGGCTCAAAGCGGCATCCAATCGTCTTCCCTTCCTCTCCCCACAACAGACACCCTGTGAGGGAGGGGAGGCTGAGAGAGCCCTGAGATTACTGAAGAAGAAGAAGAGTTGGTTCTTATATGCTGCTTTTCCCTACCCGAAGGAGGCTCAAAGCGGCATCCAATCGTCTTCCCTTCCTCTCCCCACAACAGACACCCTGTGAGGTGGGTGAGGCTGAGAGAGCCCTGATATCACTGCTCGGTCAGAACAGTTTTATCAGAGCCGTGGCGAGCCCAAGGTCACCCAGCTCTCCTGGCCCCTGGTGCCACGTACAGAAGGCATGCCGTCGGACACCCTTGGACGGCTTACAAGCACAGTGGTTGGAGGGGGCTACCAAAATGTCTGCAATGTCTATCCAGGCATTGGCCGGCAATGCCTTAGCCAAGGCGAATGGGTGAGCCCCACAGCGGGTGAGAAATACTACTCTCTTCTGATCAGCCACAGCTATTCCACTCACCAAGGCATAGAACTCAAATGAAGCTGTGTAGTTCTCCCATTTGCTTGGGCAGGAAGGATCAAATTCTACTGGATGCCTTTGGGTCGTTCGTGAAAAATAGCAAGAGTGAGACACACCGACCAGCAGCAGAACCGTTATTGACACCAGCCACATGCTCCATCTGCAACAGCCAAGGCCTCCACACCGCTTGCTTCTATGCCCAATTTTCCTTCCCAAACATCCCACCCACAGGAACAATGCAGCTTGCACATAACCATATACATCACAAAATGAGGGAGAAAAATAAAACCTTCCATGATTTTATTTGGAGATAAGTTTCCTCAGTTGCCCAGAAAACACAGTCTTTGACTTGGAGAAAAAGATGTGTTTATTCTAAGGTGACCAGATTTTAACATTGGTAAAGCGGGACATCATTGACCGGGGGGGTTCTTGATTAAAAATTTGGTCTATATGGAGGAACAAAAGGTTTCATAGAACGCATAGAACACAAAAATAGTATTGTAATATATATTTTTTAAATTTCAACATAAGTACAATTTGCCAGGTACCCCCAGATGTCCCTCCAAAAGTGGGACAATCTGGTCACCTTTGTTTATTCTTAAGCAAGAAAGCGAGCCTGACATGTACTTTGTTGGAACTGGGATTCAGGACTTGAACATAGCATATAACCCTTCCACTCCCACCCATGAGAACCCAAGGAATGCAGGAAGCTTCCAAGGGAAAATAAAGCTGGCAGATAGCAGGAGGCCCACAGACCATTGTCTGGAGGCAGGGAAGATGGAAGGGGGGGGGAGGAGGTGTGAATGGGGATAGGAATGAGAGGGAGGAATAAACTTTCTAGAGTTGATCTACACATCTAACAGACAGTCTACACACAGTCTACTGATGTAACATAACTGATTTTTGCTATCTATTCCCTGTCATGTAAGAAGATCATCGTCTGACGAAGGGTGCTTGCACTCGAAAGCTCACACCCTGAATAAATCTTTGTTGGTCTTAGAGGTGCTGCTGATTTTATTGTGCTTCTTCAGACCAACATGGCTACTCATTTGTATCACATCTAACAGCAATAAGCCGAACAGACATTCCAAAGGGTTTGTGTAAGTGTTCAGACGGGAATCTCCAGGCAAAATCTGGCGATTTCAAAGCTCTTACAATCCCATGTCTCAGGGGAGGGTGGGATATAAATACAATCAATAAATAAATCCCAACAAGATTTAGAACATAAGAACAGTTCTCCACAGGAAGGCAATGAACACATCAGTCAGTTACTCTTCAAAGACCAATAGTGGCATCTATATGCACAATAGGGGGGGGGGGGGGAGCGGCACACGGAAAGATACACACAGGAACCACAACAACTTGCAAGAATCAAACTGGTTCTGACAGGAGGTCTGTTTAGTAAAGTTCTGCATTCATTTCTCTGTCCTGAAGAAGTTCCTGACTGAGCCCTTCCTCAGTGGGACGGGCTTCCTTGGGAGTGGAGGGCTCTCCTTCCTTGGATGCTTTTAAGCAGAGGCTGGAGACCCATCTGGGAGAAATCTTCTTCTTCTTCTTCTTGCTTGGCTCTTGTGGACATTTCATGCATTCTGCAGGGTCTAGGAATAGATAACCCTGGAAGTCCCTTCCAGCTCTATGATCTTATGATTCTTTCCACTTAAAAAGAAATCCTTTAACTCATCAAAAAGTACAGGTCTGAAAAATTAAGCTTAGAATCGTGGAGAAAAAACATGGACAATGAGGCATGAAATGAAATATGCTGTGTGCCACAGGGGGGTAAAGACACAGAAACATTAACAAATGGGTTAAGTGAACATCTCTGAGAAAGGAGAGGAACGAAAGGACAGCATAACACAAGATAAGGTGAAAGATGTTGTAAATTCACCTCCATGCCAAGCATACACGGTGAAAGGAGATGGCTGAAGTGGTCTAACAGTCCAGTCAGAAATTTGAAGCTGCCACATTTGGATGCAAGAATGCTAGATTCTGGTGACTCCCTTCCCTTTTTAAGATATTTTTTTATAAACGTAATAGCAGAGTTAATATATAAATGATGAGACTAGACAAGGCAGTATTATAGTATTCAAAACATATTTTACTAGACTACCAGGGTAGAGGAACTGGGGAATAAAACAAGAAAATGCCTAACTTTTTATAGCTCATGGGGGAGCTCTTAAGTCCCAGCTGATACATGGCTGAACTCCAATATGGATCTTCATCCTGCCTAAATTAGTCCTCTTCTTCTCTTCCATTATTAGTTGCAGTTGTGAGAAGCAAGAATGTCAGCAATGGCCGGTAACCGTTTTGCCTACCAATACACAAAACACATGACCCACAGTTGCCTGTTCCCAGCAGCAACTAGTGTCAATAAACATTCACCCTTTTTCTGAATCAGCGAATGACTCCAGCTAAACAGAAATAATCTAACACCCTTCCCTCCCTCCCTCCCTCAGACTCAAAACAGCTAACCCAAGGTCACCCCATGAGCTTCAATGGTTAGAATATCAGATCTGACACTGTCATGCAGGGATTCCCAGTCAGGTGGCCGCAGATCCCTGGGGGGCCATGGGAGCTCTGGAGGCAATCTGCAGCTTTCCCCCTGCTGCCTTAATGGACTCTGCCCCAAGTTAGGGAACAGTTTGCTTCCACTGCTTTCCCTCCACCTCCTGAGCATGAGCTATCTCCTGGTTTCTGCATCTGGGAAGGGGCAGAGCTTGCATGTCTCCTCCCACCTTAAACCGGGGCCTGTTTTCCCTCCCTTCAACCCTCCTCAAACCTGCCTGTAAATGTGGGTGGTGATGCCACTTCTGGTGACATGACACTCCCGGGGTGTGTGGCAGGGACACGTGGCCAGCTGACACCACTTCAAAGCCTGAACAAGTATTTCAGGGGCTCCTCCGTGGTCAAAAGGTTGGAAAAGGCTGCTGTAATGACTAGACCACTCTGGCTTCTCATTGCCAAGGCTGCAAAATCTCTCTCTCTCTCTCTCTCTCTCTCTCTCTGTGGAGTTGGATGTCGTAGCATTGCAGATTGCAGCTGAGGGCACCTTCATGCAAAAACTTCAGTATCAAAGGACTTGTATGGCTAGAACTCTTTTCCCTAATATTTTGTTTGCAACAGGCTTTCTCATCCAGGGTTTCATGAAATGGATATACATATATACATATGCATATACATACACATACACATATACGGTAGGAATAAAGGAGTAAGGACAAGAGGGGAGGAGTTAGGGTGGGCCCTGTCCGGGATAAAAACTCGCGGCTCCTGATTTGCCCCTCCGAGTGGCAATCCAGGGCCAAGTGGCCAATCACGCGGCTCCCCATTGGCCACTTGGCCCGTCCTCTGAGGAGCACTCTGCGGCCCAGAGAAGGCCGCCAGTCTCGGTCGGGGGGGGCGGCCTTGTCCCGGCCCCGGGAAGAGCCTCGCGCATCGCAGACATGGCGAGGCTCTTTCCGCAGCCGGGAGAAGGCCTCGAGTCTTGGCCAGGTGAGTGGGGGCCCGGCCTTCTCCGGGCCGCGGGAAGAGCCTTGCCGCATCGCAGACGCGCCGAGGCTCTTTCTGCGGCCTGCAGGAGGCCGCAAGTCTCGCCCGGGTGGGTGCAGGGGGCTCGCCTTGTCCCGGCCCCGGGAAGAGCTGGCCTTCTGACACCCCAACGCCGCGCCGTGATTCTTCTCTTGTCCAAGTGATTCTTCTCTTGTCCAATTTTTTCCCACACAGACCAGAAAGTGACATTGTAACAGGTGATGAAGAGCCAGCTGAACTGTTCAGTTCCTAATACAATCAGAGTCCAGTAGCCCCTTTAAGATTTATTCAAGGCGTGAGCTTTCGAGTGCAAGCACTCTTCCGCAGACTATGAACTACCATCATGACAGTGGCAATATAAAGCGGCAATGGCAATAAAAATTAATTCTGTTAAATTAGTAAATTGTGTCACACATCCAAATATGGCCATAGGATAATTCTTTGCCAAAACAGCCAATCAGTCTCCTGGAATTGAGTTGTATTTCACAAAAACATGGGAGAAATAAAACTGTCAGTGATCAATGGCTCCCACCACACCATTTGCTGCTGGCCCCATACAAATCTGCCTCCCTACAAATGCGAAACATTCCTGCCAATGCAGTTGTGAGAAGCAAGCATGTAAGCAATGGCTGGTAAACACTCTGCACCATATCAAAATTGGGAAACTTTTTTTACAAGGTAGGTTGCCAGGTCTTTCCTTTAGCCTCCCCATTTAGCTGGGCTTGGGACCAGCATGCTCAACTGTGAATGGCTGGGTTGATTTTGTGGTTGTTGCAAGAGATTTCAGCAAGTATACAAGATTCTACTGGAAATTAGCAGCTGATTTTCCAAGAATAAATCTCGTCAATTGACTCTGAAAAGCCATTGCTTGGAGGCATCTAAATCGGTTGGTTATGATCTGGGATTCCAATGGTTGGAGGGGGGAAAGAGTCAAGCTATTTGCTGAATATCTGGCTGGTCTGTATGACCAGAATATGTTCCTTCTCCCAACCTCCAAGCTGTTGTAGAGTTCACAGGAGGGGCATCCAGATATTTTGAAACTAGAGGTGCCATTAACTTTTTGGGTGAAAAGCTTTGACTGGCAAACACTGTGTTTGACAGCTACAGTCACCTGAGAGCTAAGCCTGGGATCAGTTTGGCTCACTGCCATCTGTGTTAAGCAGCTCTGAACACCTGCAGGTGACTGCAAAGTAACTATGGTGCTGGAATTTCTTCACCTTGCAGGCACTTCTGTTCCTGCCCAGCAGGCAAAATCAATTGTCCCCTGTGGGTGGTCCAGTCAGGGAATTAAGTGATTTGGGGAGATATTATGTCTCCCATGAGGCTGTGTGAAAATACATGTATGCAAATAACCTTGAGGACACAAAATGAAATGTAACTAAATAATAAGACTTTTTAAAAAGCATTTTTAAATGCATGGCATGTGACAGATGTTTGGGAGAGAAGCAACAGCTGTTGGGCTATCTGAAAATGTGCAGGTGTGAAACTGCCAATTGTACTGTACAGTGCTGTTCAAATACATCAAAAGTGACCTGACAAAGAGACTTGAATTTCCCAAGAACAGCTGGATGAAAAATGGACTCCCAGTCCAGACTGAATAAGCATAGCTTGAAGCAAACCAGCAGATATTTGAGCACCCCTTGCTGAAGCCACATACAAGATCTGGCCTCCTATGTTACTGAGGCATGCCCACAGGAGCACACTGTGCACACCGACCCTCATATGAAAAAGGTAGCAATGGATGCCAGTCAGGGCTGCTTGCTGGGGGTGAGCAGGGGGGGGGCATTTACAAGGGCCTCATGTCCCTGTTGTGCAACCCCGCCCCTGGAACTGAGTCACCAAGACACCCAGAGTGTGAAATCCTGATTTTCCTCCCTGAAGGGGCCTTGCCCCATAGCCTCCCAAATCCAAAGATGCTCACCAACAAATGGATCTTCTTCTTAGGGCCACTCTGGGTGGAGCTGATGACAGCATGGGTGCTGAACGTCACACCGTGTTGGTAGCTGGGGGTGGCAGGCTCACACAATGAAGTTGGAGGGGGGGGGGGTTGGGTGGGACCCGTCCTTGTCATGCCGATGCTGGGTAGATGCAGAGAATTGACTGGAGCGGTATTCTCAGGGCACCATGCTAGGGGTTCAGCAGACGGTGGTTGCTTACCAGAGTTCTGTACCTAGTGTCCCAGTCCCATCTTCATCGCCAGTATTAAATCCATGGGTTTGGAGGAAGGCAGAATAAATGGGCGGCTAAGCAGCTTTCCTATGGAGATTTCAGCATGAGTACAAGTTGCTAGTGATCAACAAAAGATGGAAACCAACTGACACCCCCAACATTTATATAGAAAACAGACAACGGATCTTCCCACCAGTGCGTTTGATTGAGTAGATTGAAGTTTAAGCCGACTGGATTCAGCAGATGGGATCTAACGCTGCATTGGTCAGTTGCACATATGCTTGCATCCTGCCTCGGACCTCAGGCTTGGTCCTTGGAAGATCCACAGACAATCCAGCTGGGTGACCTTGGGCTCGTCACAGCTCTGATAATGCTGTTCTGACCAAGCAGTCCTGTCAGAAGCTTTTGCAGCCTCACTTCCTTCACAGGGTGTTTGTTGTGGGGAGAGGAAGGGAAGGTGATTGTAAGACATATAAAAACCAACTCTTCTTCTTCTTCTTCTTAATAGATGGGCTTCAGTCATCACACCCCCTGAAGTATTTCAGGCAGGATGAAGCAGATGGAATCAAAACATTTGGAAGCTGGAGGAATGTGGAGTGTTTGACAACCAATGAAGAATTAAATGGATTCACGTACGGCAGACGGCCACTACCAAATGCACATCTTTGTTCCTCCTGACAAATATTTCTCTGGTGAATGACAGCTTTCCTTACAGCAGGACAGGAATGCCATGGACTTGTGGTCACCCATCAGACACAATGCACCATTGCCCCTTCTCTGCTGCAAGAATAACCAGGAAAACACATAAAACCAGCTCCTGAAAATTGTTTTCAGTGACAGAAGTTAATTCTAAGCTAAGTATTCCTTGAAACAGGAACAGAGAAAACATTTTCAAGTGCCTGTCATTTGTCCTTGGAGAACGCAAAACAAATATGTTTTATAATGCTTGACACTGGTATTATTCTGAGTTGCCTTGGGCTATATGCTTTTCTTTCCTAGTTTGAAGAACTGAAGGGATGAGAAAACAGCCCCACGTTAAGAGGTATACACTGTACAAGTTAATCATACTAGGCAAAAATCAAAATGCTGCTGCTGAAAGAATGGAACACAAGAGGCAAGGGAGCAAAAACATGAAATGAAAAGACAGAGAGAGAATCAGGGAGAGGCTAAAGCTTCTGCTGTATTCAGGAGATGTGCTTCTCAATGCACAGAGAACTTTTGACTGCTCTTAGACCGTTTATGCACCGGAGGTTTCATGCCAGGCTGCAGACTGGAGTTTTAATTGCGGCAGGTTGCCCCACCTCTTCCTGCACCCACACGGGGGAGCACTTGGCATGTGCACCTCATCCACCCCCAATTTGTGCTCCTGCACGGGAGCTGGGGCAGTGAAGTCCCCAGTGCACAGATGGACTTAGTGACCAAAAATGCTTCTGGAAGTTTCACAGGAAAAAAGTGATTTTCAGCATTTCTGAACAGTAACAGTCAACAATTAGGATAAGACGAGAGATGCTTAATATTGTGTTTACAGCCCAGCCGAGGACCAAGCTTGAGGTCTGAGGCAGGGTCCCGGCCAGCAAGATATTAAGCAATGTGTAGTGAGATCCCATCTGCAGGATCCAATAAATTGAAACTGAAACTGAAACTGACCAGTCACATGCACTGGTGGGAAGATCTATTGTGTGTCTTGTGTATATATGTTGGGGTGTTATGTGGGGGGGTTGGTTCAGTTCTGGTTGTACCATGCTGGGGTCCTAATAAAGAGCTTGAATCACTACTGGTGTCTGTGTCCACCTCTGAACCCATGGATTAGCTTGCCAGGTTCTTTCCTACTCAGTGAGGTGGCCGGAGAAAAAGTGTGGGGCAATCCCCGGCATCCTCACACCATGACATCACTTCCAGCCTGCCCAAAGAGGACCATCAAGGGCACTGTCATCGTCAGCCTGCTAGAGGCCAACAGCAGCACCATTGCCAGGTCTCCATTGCTCCAGTCGGTCCCCTGCTGGTTTCTGACCTAGTGAGAGCAGCAGGGAGGAGAATGGGGAGTGAGGCAGGTTGGAGGGATAGAGGGGCAAAAGCCTTTTGATTTGCCCTGCCCTTTGTGTCTCTGAGGAATAGATGAAGCCAGGAAGCAACCCAGGAAGTGATGCCAGCTGGTCACACCTCCCTGCCATGCCCCAGAGGTTGTATGTTTACCATGTGCACAGCATCACTCATAAAATAAAATACTTGTTAAATAAGTAGTTGTGTGCTTGTCAGGACTAATACCCACAATGGAAGAAGGGAAGCAAGTTGCTCCCCCAAAAACAAGGCATTGGATAACTTGTTCTAAACCCAGGTCCCTAACAGAGGCCATGGCTCTGTGGGAAAATCCCCTGGCTGCAGAGGTAAAAGAAAGCCATCGCGAGGCACCAAAGGGGCACCTGCCAGGCATGCGTCCTCAATAGCAGCCAGCCTCCAGTGGTTTTGGGAATAAGCCTTCAGCCAGCATACAAGGAGGATGTGCTCTCTCTATGAGGCCGAGACCTCCCTTTCAAACAGGAGCCAGGGGGCCCAGCTCAACAGGCTATGGGGGGCCACTGGAACCAGCCAAACAAATAGGGGCCCCGAGCCGCTAGGAGGAGAATGGCCCCCAGGCCAAACATGGAACCGAGTGTGGCCAATGGGATCATTTTCGTCAAAATTGTCCACTCATGAAGTGTGACACTGGATAGGACTTGAACCTACAAGCTTTCTGTCCCCGGGCCGGCCAGCACCCATATCGGTCACTGTTGTTCTGCAGAGACAAGGACATCAGGCACTGGTAGATATGGGCAGCTCTATCTCCATGGGGAGGTCCTCGCTGCTGCCACATAACCTGCCTGTACAAACAATAGAGAGAATTGTATGTTTTCATGGACATGAAGAATGTTGCCCCGTAGCTGAAGTGGAGGTTCAATATTTAGGGCATCAGCAGTGCTTACAAGGGGCCCAGGTCCTTTCCCATGCCACTGGGCAGGAATGCTGCCCAATTTCCAGCATAAGTATGGCGGAGTATCCAAGAATGCGAGCAAGCAGTGCCCGCTGTGGAGGATGAAGAAGGACCCGCAGGTTGATCCCTTGAAACCAGAAAGGGGGAACAAGCAGAACCGGAGTTAGAAGAACACTGGACCGGAGACCCACAATTCCTGAAGGAGCAAGAGGCAAACGAGTCCCTGACTGGCCTGACGAAGATCATAGCGGTACGTGATGGGACAGCACAATGCGTGTCCTCGACAGAAAGGTATTGACTGACAGAAGGAACTTGGGTTCTACTTAATGAATATTTGTTTAAAAAATATCTACGTACTTGTAAAAAAAGGCAAAGCCCAAGTAACGCCTTTGGGGCATATGCTGCCAAAGCACAGATTCCTGCTTCACCAGATCCGGCTTACCTATTAAGAGAAAGCGGTCTGGAGGCAGCAATTTATGAGTGGCCCGCGCAGGTTTCTGTATAGAAAAGCAGCTTGGTGGGTTAATTTACTCACCTATAAATAAAAGCCGTGACAGGTCTCCTGTCAGAATATGCTGATGGATGGTTCCTTTTTCTGCCATTACAGGCTTGTGAATGTGGGAAAATTAATTTAAGTGGTAGTTAATTTCTAATGAATTCTGTTCAGCCGGTTAATATGGTCCCTTGATGTTATGGTAACCTTCATGGATCATTGCATTATGTAAATACATTCCATTTTATTAATAATAAAAAAGAGGTTTGTTGAGTTTTGTCAAATCTTGCATATATGCAATATGTACAGACTTGGGAAATTTTTTAGAAAGCATTGATAGCTGAGTTACTTAATGGATTTAAATGCTCATTACAGGCCTTCCTAGAGTTGCACGGGGCAAAACCATTCATCTCTGCTGCTTCCATCACAATTCATTCCCCTCCCCCTATGAAATGTCTCCTGCTACTTTTACTTAGGGCCGCACTGGAAAGGAGAGATGTAGCCCCATCTTGTTTACTTAAGAAGAGCATCCCACGGAGTCCAGTCCTACACTCAAGGTAGGGTTGCAAAATCCTATCGCAGATGAACTCTGGAACAACAACGGTGTCAGGCTGAAGTTGGGGGTTTGTGGGCCACCATTGCGCTCTGTCAAGTTTGAGGCCTTCCTGTGGCCCTCGGAGGGTTTCCGAGGAAGACATTTTTGGAGGGTCCAGAGTGGCAGCCTCTCCACCATCCTCCAGGGCAGCTTATTCTATCTACAATCACTGTCAGTAAATGCTTTCTAATATTTCAGTGGACCCTCCTTCCCCATGATTTGAACCCGTTGCTCCTAATCCTTGTATCTAAAAGTACAGTCAGCAAGTTGGCCACGTCTACCTTTTACGTAATTAAACACAGCTGTCCTCTCACCCTTCGCCCTCCCCTTCTCCAGGCCACACAGACCCAACTCTCTCAGCCTCTCCTCGTAAGGCCTGGATCCCAACCCCTCCACCATCCTCGTAATATGGGGGCAAAGTAACATGAGGGACATCAAAGGGACCACTGCTTGGGGGCTCATGGGGGATTTGGACTGACGCATGCCCAGCGTCCATACTGGTCCATATGGCTTCAGCACCCAGCTAGGGTCCAGCCAGCTCACTAAGGCATAGGTGAAGTGGATGTGCATTCAGACTCGTCTCTCAATTCAAACTGAACATGGAAAACTGCACACGTGTGCGGATCTCTCATCCTGGAGCTGGGCTACTGCCTTTCCCATCATCCACTGAGAGTACCTAAGTCAATTTCAATTCATATAGAAATAAACGTGTTTCCCTGTAATCGTTTTTCTAGGCCTGCTGGGGTTAAATGCACCAAACAAAAGAACGGGGCTGAAGGCCCAGCCTGCCAGTGGCTGAGAAGAAATCATCTGTCAGTTAGCGGACGTCCAAATATCCCCCACTGATCTGGCCTGAGTTCCCTGAGCAGTGAGGCTCAGACAGATTTCCCCCTCACCTGTCATCATTAGAGACATTGTCCTGCCTTCAGCAACCAGAGCGCTGCTTCTCATGCACGGCACAGCGGCCCAAACCTCACTCTCATTAATAAACATAAGCTGCAGGACTCGTTCAGCTGACCTAGTTACAGACCCACCCTATTGGAGGGCAGAAAGTTAGAAAAGAATCAACAGCAAAAGCTTCTTGAAAATAATCTCCTTTTCTGCATTATATCCTGCCCTCCCCCTTACAAGCCAGGAAATACTGGATCTATTTGGATCTGAAGCTGGCAAGACATTACATTGCAGTTCTGTATGTCTGAAACTCTGCACAAAAAAGTAAAAATGGCTGAAATGATTTGGGGGGGGGGGGGCTGCCATGGCCGACTGACGCAGTCCGAGGTTCTCTCTGCCCCTTCAGAATAGCAAAGTTCTAAGTGGGAATTCGCCTGGAGGTGGTTCAAGGTATTCCTTACCAACCAATCCCCTCGTCCTTCTGCACGACCCCAGCTGGCTCTGCGCAAAGGCCCTGTGGCATTGCTACGGGGGACCGAGTTGGGCCTGCCCGCCAGCAGTGCAAGCCCTGGAGAGGCCAGGCGTCTCCCAGAGAGCCACAGAACTCTGCCTCCATAGAGTCAGCACCTCTTCAAGCAGGCACTTGGAGGGCTGCACTGAAGAACCGGCCTGGAATCTGCCTCCCCAAAGCATCGAGCAGGTGGTACATACTGCAACCCAGCCCCCAGTGGTAGTCGAGAGATGGACATCAACTTGTAGGACTTGGCCCTGCTACAGCGATAACAGTTTGATGCCTGGAATTGTGATTTTACTGTACTACGTATGTGCCACCAGTCTCTTCCAACCATTTCCCCCTTATGAACAGATATTCAGATCTGAATATATTGATGAAAAATGAGAATTTTCTGGATATATTCAGGTATCCAGATGGTACCTAGGATTTTCCAGGATACCACTAAATAGGTTCTGAAAAATTCTGGAAATATTCAGGAGCAACTGGGAGTGCCAGGATGCAAGCTCCACAGTCTGTTTTTCCTTCGGTTTAGCTGTGTTGTGTTTGCGTTCTTCTTGCCAGGGCTGGGTTTCAGCTTGCAGCTTTGTTGAGCTTGGATCCTGTGCTTTTAAAGAGGCTCTATTGGTCTTGCAAGTTGCAACATTGTGTTCTGTGCTCAAGTGAGTTTGCATTGAATTCTTGGGCTTGACGTTGGCTGGGATCCACTGGTTTGAGACCACTTGTTTTAGACTTGCCCCATTGTCCTGGGTTCTGCTGGGAATCCTGGTTGTGCCTTACTACTTTGGGCTGGTAGGTTCTGTTTGAACTGGGAGGCTTTTGGCCAGTGTTTTTTTTTTTTTGCTTGTGCTTGTAGTGTTTGGTTATTGTTCAATCTAGAGAAACCATGGCAGCTTCCCCCGCACACTCATTCTGAAACAATGGAAGATGGCTGCATGCACCTTGTTCAGAGGTCAAAGAGGTTCAATGCACTTGAAACTTTTAAATTTAAAAAAAAATTTGAACAGGCATCACTGCCTTGGCTGCGGTTTTGGTGCCATCGGCTTAAAAAACCAGCCCTTCCTGCTCCCTCGAAAGATTCCCTATTGGATTCCCATACAGGAATCCTGAGGGGGGGATCTGAATAACCAGGAATATAGATATTTTGGGGTTTTCTGATATCTGGAACTGACAAATATTGTTCCCCACCTCTGGTCACATCCCTGCTTACAGCCCAGTCGTCAGATGTGTTGTGCTGCAACCATGTTGGGAGAGGGTGCTCACACAGTTTTGTTTGCATAATGTGTCATGAAAACAGAAGGGGCACAGATGCACAGAAGGCATTGGATGTCACAGATCCATTCCATTAGCACCATCATCCCCCCCCCCCAGTAGAAGGCATCAGCCCCTTTTGTACCATCTTTCATCTGAGCATTTTGTACCAAGGGAAGACCCCTTCAGCCAGAGGAAGCACCTCCATGGATGGCATCCACCCCCAACTGTTGTTTAGGAAATTTGTGCAAAGGTTTTGTTTTTTGTTTTACATAAAATATTTTCTTCTTTTACTGAACTCTTGATATATAACTTGTTTAGGTCTAGAGCTGAAAAGCTTTGCACTTGAAGCAATCCAGCAAAAACACCATCCAAACATTGCAGGCAAGTCATTTCAATAGAAGTATGTGGCACACATTTTGTTCATCTCTAAAGGGACACAGGCGCAGCCATTATATTTCTAGTCCTCAAAAATGGTAATCTTCACTCACTCCCACCTTCCTCAGGAGCAATGTTTCATACATGCCAGTGAAAATACTGAGTGGATATGTAGCCAATGCTACTTTTACTAAATTATTCCCAATTGCGCAGTCAGACAATTCTGAGGATATGTAAATCTGGTAAGTGGAGCTGTGAATGGGCAAGACAGACCTTTCTAAAACCTGAGTGTGGCCTTAGGTTGACAGAAAAAATAGGTTTTTAAAAGTAAAAGGCAGAAGAGAAAGGGCATAGTCCTTCCCTCCCATGGCTTGTTTGGTTTTTGAGGACGGTCTTATCAGGCCAGGCCTGGCTATGCTTGCCAGCTCCAGACTGGGAAATTTCTGGTTATATTGAGGTGGTTTCTGGGGACAGGTCTCAGTAGTCCACCTTCAAAACAGTTTTTTTCAAGGAAGATATCTGAAGCCCAGTTGTAATCCTGGGTAATTTCCAGGTCTCAGTTGGAGACTGGCAACTGTAGGCCGACCACCAGCTTCTAGGTGACTTGCTGAGCTGCTGGCAACTCCACTCAGGTGTAGCATTACTGCAGGCTTTCTCAATCAAGGTTTCGTGAAACCCTGAGGTATCGTGACAGTGCTGGGTTTCCCAAATGGATCAGAATTAATTTTTAATATATTTTTAAAATATGTTAAACTAGGGACAAAGCCCATTGTATCAAAGAATACCATGGGTGCTAGAGCTTGGGGAGGGGAGGAGTTGTCCAGTCTGTAAGGGCATGGGGTTGAATGTGTGTGTTGTGTGGGAGGTTGTGGTGACGTGGTGGCAAATGAGGGCATGGGTGTGGAGATATGGGTGTCAAGAACCTGTGCTGTGGAACGTTCTTTGAGTGTGGGAGAGGACTGACCTTTGGGAATTGTGGCGTAGTGGTTACAGATGAGCTTTCCAGAGCCATGTCCTCAGATATGTGAAGGGAAAATCAAACTGGAGACTCTTCTTAGAGGAAGATTACATAGCAACCAATTCCTCCCAGTTCTGCATCATTTCCCTTCTTGTGTGAATTAGGCCACAGACACTGAAATGTCCCTCTGCCCTAATCCACATGGGGTAGTCACAGTACACAGGTGTCCACCCTGCTCTGTCTCTCATTTTTTTTACTGTTGATAAAATGTTATGTGCCCACATGTGTCTTTCATGGTTGCTCCTTAGAAGAACTGGATTTTTGTACCGTTTACTACCCAAAGGAGTCTCAAAGCGGTTTACAAACACCTTTTTCCTTTGTCTCCCCACAATAGACAACCTGTGAGGGATGTGAGGTTGTGAGGCGTCTGGGAGAAATGGAAATGGGCCACAGTGACCCAGCAGGCCTCAGGTGTCTCAAAGCAGTTTCCAATCGTCTTCCCTTCCTCTCCCCATAGCAGACTCCCCACAGAAGCTGGCAACCCTAAGGGGAAGGCTCTCTGCGGACAGCAGTCTTGACCTTAGTAAGGTTATTTATACTGGTTTTTTATTTGCCAGGCCAAGGTTGAAAAAGTCACTTCCCATATCTCTCCAGCCATTAACTTGTTCACTATCTAGTTTCAGGCTGTAAATATTCTTTATTTAGATCTTCTTGCAGTTTCCAGACTCACAGGACTGATGCTGGTCTGTCTGTCTGTACCCCAAAATACGAACAGTTGCTGGTAAGGGCTGGCCATAACCCAGGAGGGACACACCTGCAACACTCACTCCCAACTGCAGCCTGCAAGCCCCTACCATAGTATCTCGAAAATAATGATCAGCTCTGCAAGCAAAAATGTGTCTCCAGCAAATTCTTGCAGGCTCCTTTGAAGGCTGGACTCTGAGGCATTGTACGATTTTGAAGTCCCACCTCCAAACCTCCAGGAATATTTCCATCCCAGGGGTAGCAACATCCAGGTGGAGACTGGAGAGCTCCTGGAATTACAGCTCACCTGCAGAGTATAAAGATCAGCTCCCCAGGCAGAAAGGGCTACTTTGGAGAGGGTTGTGGTAGAGAAGAAACGTTTAAGGCCTCCCACACAGGTTGTTGTTGAATTGAAAGAATGGAGGCCTACTGCACAAGGTTGTTGTGCAGATGAAACAGGAGACAAAAGAACCAGTTTCGTCTGTAGAATAACACTGTGCAGTAGGCCTCAAATCTGCAGAGAATTGCAAAGAAGAAATACACGTAGCTTGGCTGTGTCTAACCCCCGGGCAGAGCAGTATTTTAAGTGAGAAGGGGCTTTTCTGTGGCCTCCCTGTTAGCCAGCTGTTTGGCAGAAGGGGAAAGTGTCCCCCCCCCAAAAGGAATGCTCTCAGGCTCTTGGAAAGGCCTCCTTCCCTCAGTCAGGGCCTGTCAGAGGCTCCTTCGCAGCAGGCCTGAAGGTGGGAAGGGAGTGCAGTTTCCAGCCTCCAGCCAGCTCTCTCAGGGTTCTGAGGCCATTTGCAGTTGGACATGACAGTTAGGACAGCCTTGGGGCAAAAAGGGCTGGCACAGCCTCTGTTCTCACCCCCTTGGCAGCCAAGTTTCCAGACTCCCCAAGGAGATAAAAAGGAGAGGAAAATTAAATTTGCAGATGGCACTAAACTGGGAGGGGTAGTAAGCACACCAGAAGACAGAATCAGGATACAGGATGATCTTGACAGGCTAGAAAACTCGGCTAAAATGAATCTCAATAGGGATAAATGTAATGTTCATTTAGGTAGAAAAATCAAATGCATCAGTATAGGATGGGCAAGACTTGTCTTGGCAGTAGTATGTGCAAGTGCAATAGACCCGAACAATACCCCCCCCCCCCACACACACACACTCACTCACTCAGGCAACACACCACAGCGCCACAGATTTCCGAGGTCGAGGTTGCAGTTGGTGGGGCAGATGAACGTAGGCTGCTGACTGGGAAGCAGGAAAAGGGGTGAGGCTATGGGGATGTTCAGGAACAGGAAACAAATAGTAGGCGAGTGGAAAGTTATGTCTCCAGCAAATTCTTGCAGGTTTCTGCATGTATTAACATAAATTATAAGAAAAATATTAGATACACAAAGATAATTCTATAGTTCTGGATTTGGCATTTCATTCTAAACTTGTAGATAAAATCTGCAGTTCTGTTGTGAGATAAGATGTTAGTATATGCTGCTGGAGCTTCCTGGGCAAAGCACCCGTATCTCCTCCCTTTCAGAACCAACGGTAATGGGGAAAGGATGTATTGTGTATGCAAAATATTGCAAACACACCTGTGCAAGAAGGAGGAAATGCTAAGTACAAAATATTTGTGTGAATTCATAGTAAATTACCAACCACTGCAATAAAAATTTAATTGAAATTACAAACAGATGTCAATGTGCAAATGAATTCTGCGACACAATGGTAGCATTCAAAAGAGTGCAGGGTTGACCCTTTTAGCAACCCCAACCACACCTGACCGACCCAATGGCTAACCCGGTCAAGTGATCACCGGAGGACGCCTTCTGCTGGAACGTGCAGAGTCATGCCAGCCCACCAGAGACAATGGCCGGCCTCCTCACACCTGCAACCAATTGAGAACATTTTGGAAGAGGGACATGCTCACGGCTCCTTGGCAGCCTAGAGATAAAACGGCCGGTCCCAGCCTTTCCAGCGGCATGGAGCAGATGGCAGGAAGGGCAAGGAGGGTGGCCCACCCCGCCAGGGCAGCCCCGAGGAGCGGGAGGCGAGCGGGTGGCCGGTGGTCTTCGTGGTGCCGTTCGCGGGAGCCCGGCCAGCGCGTGTCCCTGGGCCTGCGGGCGTCGGGGGGGGGGCTCAGATCTTCCTCTGCTTGTGCCGCGGGTGGGTCTTGCAGTAGACGTACACGTGTCCGCGCCTCCGCACGAGGAAGCAGTCCTTGCAGCGCTTCCGCAGCACGGCCTTGCACTTCATGCCTGCGGCGGGCGGCGGGGCGGGCAGCGGGGCGGCGCCGAGCGGGGGGCGCCAGGGGCCCGGCGGCCACGAGCACAGCAGGCGGCAGCCCCAGCCGCGGAGCAGCGCCGACAGCATGCCTGGGGAGGGGGGGGAGTGGAGAGGGAGATGAGCGCGCTCGGAGGACGCCCCCGGCCCAGCCCAGGTGGGGAGGGAAGAGGCCTCGCCCCCCCCCGCAGCCCAGGCGCGGCACATGCGCGGAGCACCCCCTCCCCCCACCCCCCACCCCCGCCGGCCCCCCACCTGGTGAGCGAGCGAGCGCCGCAGCCCCGTCCCGGCCGGAGATCCGAAGGCGGCGGCCCGAAGCGTCCGGCGCGTCCTCCGGCGTGGCGTGCGTGGCGTGCTGACGTCAGGCGCCGGGCGGGGCGTGGCTTGCGCGGCGCCGCCCCTTCCTGCGGCTGCGGCGTCGGGCTGGCGAGGGCGGCGGCCATGGCGGCCCTGAGGGCGGCCCTGAGGGCGGCGGGGGCGGCCGGGGGGCGCCTGGCGGCCGGGCGGGGCTTCGCGGGCGAGGCGGGCGGAGAGCGCGTCACGCACACGGGCCAGGTGAGCCGGGCGGGGGGGAGGAGGAAGGGGGGGGCCTGGCCGCAGGAGCCCCGAGATGGACGACGACGGCGCACCGGGGGGGGGGGGGGCTGGCCTGGCTGCGTCTCGCAGGCCCAAGACCCCCCCCCCCCGCCTTTCCCCAGAAGCGCCTCGGCCCCCCCGCCCCCCCCCGGCCGTGTGATTCTGAGCCCGCGCTAAGACCGCCAGTGAGCAACTCCCCCCGGTTTCCTTCAGCCGAGTGACTGGCCGGAGGGCTCTTCCCCGAATCTGGCACCATTCAGGCCTGCTGAGGCCAGCTCAGAGCCTCTTGTGGCGCAGAGTGGTAAGGCAGCGACATGCAGCCTGGAGCTCTGCCCATGAGGCTGGGAGTTCGATCCCAGCAGCCGGCTCAAGGTTGACTCAGCCTTCCATCCTTCCGCGGTCGGTAAAATGAGTACCCAGCTTGCTTGCTGGGGGATAAACGGTCATGACTGGGGAAGGCACTGGCAAACCACCCCGTATTGAGTCTGCCATGAAAACGCTGGAGGGCGTCACCCCAAGGGTCAGACATGACCTGGTGCTTGCACAGGAGGGGAGACCTTGACCTTTAATGTTAGCAGATGTAGTACTAGAGAGAGTTGCCCTGTTTGTATTTCTGGTAGATAAATTCGGTTATATATTTTCTGTGCGCGATGGTATCTTTCTTTTAAGACGACTTGATATAATTTAAACCACTTTGTCCCAATATAAACAGGCTCTAGGATATTCCCACCACAGGTAAAAAAAACCAGCTCTGTCTTTCTCACCATACCCGTGCCTGCATTCATCCTCCTCTGATCTGCATATTTTTAGTAATCTATAAGATGAAAGATGCCACATATATATCATTTTAAGTTGGTTTTCTATGAATGTTAAACATATTTTAAAATTTAACCCTGTAGAAAATATTAAATTAAATTTTTATTCATTTTTTATTCCACCTAATCTGAAAGTGATTGGAACTTTTCAAGCTATTTTGTAATAGGATACAGTAAATATTCCTTATAGAGGCTTTATGTGATCTTAACATTGTTTCACATTCTTTGAGTGGTATTGTAAGAAGCTGTGTCTTTTAAATGAAGAAACTTGTAGTATTTTTGCTCTGATAGTATCTAGAACATTACTTGCTTCTTTACTGTGATCTCTTCAGAACAGGCCTTGCCTGCTCCGGGAGCCACTGCCATCTTGAGGCGAGATGGGTGGCAACCGAAGAGAAGGACTTCTCAGTCATAGAACCCAAACTTTGGAATTTCCTCACTATAGGGCAGGGGTAGTCAAACTGCGGCCCTCCAGATGTCCGTGGACTACAATTCCCAGGAGCCCCTGCCAGCGAATGGAATTGTAGTCCACGGACATCTGGAGGACCGCAGTTTGACTACCCCTGCTATAGGGATTTGCCTGCCTTACTCTGTTACTGTTTTCTGTCCGCGAGTGAAGACTTTGGTTTGGTATGCCCCTGCTCTAGTTGTGTGGTTTTATGTCTACTTCTTGTTTTAGCAAATATATATTAAATATCTATTTTTGAATATTGTTTTGGCCCCTAAGGAATTTAGGGCAGTGTACACGGCTCTTCTCCCTAACCTCTATTTTGACTCCAGAACAGCCCAGAGAGGGAGGGTCAACTGAAAGAGGGACTGACCTGAAGCTACCCTGTGAGATTTATGGGCAGACTCTGGGTTTGGACTAGGGTTGGGCGCTTTGGCGCCTGAAGCAGCTGGTCGCTCCCGACACAGCCAGCACTGCACCGCGGGGGGGGGGGCAGGTGCGGGTGTCGGAGCACCCAACCCTAGTTTGAACCCCTTGCAGAGACTGTTTTGCCATTTTGATTTTGAAGTGTTATGGCTGCTCTTTGAATTTTTTATGTTGAGGTTTAGTTCATTCATATTGTAAGAACATTTTTGGTTTTGTTTTTAAATGTTTGCATGTTGCCCTGGATCAACTTTAATGCTGGGATGGTTTAAACATGTCCAACTTTCCTTTTTTCTGCCTTGGAAAATTAGTCAGTAACATCAGTATTAACTGAAATGTAGCATAACAGCTTATAAAAAAAAACAAAGAACAGCAAAACATAATATGGTAATTAGTGTGTTGGGTCTGTTCATTCTGAATTTGGATTGCTAAAATGGAAACACTTTATAAATAGTGTGCATTTTAAATAGTGTGTGGATCTTTTTCATTTACACTTGGTCATGTGCATATTATTGCCTGACTTCAGTAGTATTAAAATGGGGGGAAACAGCCTGGATATTTGTAGACAGCTTTACCACAGATTCAAAGCCACAAGATTTCTAGGATATAAGCTCTCAAGAGTCAAGAGATAACTCTATCTCATGATGGAAGCTTTGACTCGCAAAACCTTGGAATTCATTTTCTGTCTTGTAATGCAGCCCCATACTGGGGCTGTGCATGTGCTCGTCTTTTGTGGGGAAGGGGGTGCTCTCGCCCTCTAAACAATGCATGTGCCTGTTTTCCCACTGGATAACCACATGTTCCAAGGGCTAAGAGCCCCTTGCCCTCAGTTCTTTTTTCACTGCTGCGAGGAGAGAACATGTTGGTTTGCCTCTGTGTACATCAACTCGGTCTTGCCTTTCTGGCTCAACCTTTCTCCTCAGCTGAGGAAAGAAATTTCCAACATGGGTTCTAAGGCCCTTTTCAGAAAATGCATGAGGTGTTGCACACTGTCAAGCACAATAGGTGCCTACTTTGGGAGAGTACCTAATATTGCAGCATGAATCATCTGACAAAAATTCATGCCCACAGCTCAGTTGGACTGATCATGCCTAAAAGCAGTGCTGTGGGAGAAGGCTATTTTTGTGGCCCCACTGAGACTGTCTTCTGAGCCACTGTCTCAGTTCCTCTGAGAGGATTCTGAGGTTGGGGTTACCACTGGCTTGGTCCATGGCACTGATACAGTTTTTGGAATCTACCAGACCCCTGCTTTGACCATGCCTGGGATGGCTGCAGAGAGTCTTCAGCTTCTGGGCGATGCTCAGAAGAAGGCCTGTTCTGGCAACCCACCACCTAAGAAGCCCAAAAAGACAAAGCACAAGGAGAAGGTGCTCCCCTCCAGTATCAGCCAGAGCTTGGGTCCATCTAGAGACAAGGATCCAATGTTGCCCCCACAGTGACCCAGCAATTGCCAACTCCTGCCCAGTGCCCAATTAGAGGCTCAGCTTGCTTTGCTGAGGATGAGCAGACGGAGGGCCGTTCGGGCCAGGGGAAGTACATCAGCCTTTGATTTAGAGACAGATGTCTCAACCCTTGTATTTATTTTTGTTTATTTATTTCTATTTCTATAAGGCTCAGGGCAGTTTACATATAGCAAAGAGGAAGTACATATTATGAAGAAGAACAGCATAATCCATACATTCAGGTAGACAGTAGTGACATTGGTTTAACTTGTGATAACAGTGTGTATAACATCAAGTTGACTTGCTAACTACATGACAGTGGTTCCATGGGAAGACCGGTGTGGGCTTCAGTAGGTTTTCTGGGAGCCCAGCAGATGTCATTGTTTTGATTGGCCTCAACCAAATGCCTGGCAGAAGAGCTCCTTTTTGTAGGCCCTGCAGAACTGTGGAAGTTCAGGCAGGGCCCTGATCTCTTCAGAGAGCTCATTCCACCAGAAAGCTCTGGCCCTGGTTGAGGTCCAACGTGCTTCTTTCGAGCCAGGGATCACCAGCCAGTTGGATGTGCCCTGTCACCAGCCTACCTTGAGCAGTGGGACTGGCTGTTCCAAGATGAGGATCCCGGGGAGGGCTTTGGTTTTGATGAGGAACTGCAAGCACTAGTCTGCTTCAGTTCTTTGCTGCAGGCCTGTGCATGCACAGTCCCAATGTGTGTCTGCACACTAGACATTAATGAACTACAATTACAGGTAAGTGCAACTCTATTATCCTGTTGGTCTTGAAGGTGCTCTTGGCGATTGGGTCAATTTGGGGGGTCCTCGTCACTGGTCTATCCTTTTTTAACTTTAAAATTTTTATTAGACAAAAGAGAAAAAAATATGACAATGCCAACAAATACTTTGAAAGCACACACACAAAATGATTAACAAAATACACAAATTAAAATAATTACATAATTAACTCATACACATTGCCATTTGGATAATTCTTTTAATACATTATTCCAGACTGAATCAAATTCATTACTTTGACAAGCTCCTTGAATTACTCTTATGAGATTTTTTTTCTAGAATCCAAAAGCCTGATGGAAGAGATCTGTTTTGCAAAACGTACAGAATTGTTTCAGTTCTGGTAGGGCCTTGATCTCATTGGAGAGCTCATTCCACTGGGTTGGGGCTGTAGATGAGGAAGCTCTGGCTCTGGTTGAGATTTCTTTGGGGCCAGGCAGATTATCCTTCCGATGGAAGGATATATATAAGGCATATAAGTCCCTTTGCCTCTAGTATACATACAGTACAAATATCCAAACTTATAGATACATCTACCACTGAGCCATTGGCTCCAGACTGCTGGTGTGATGGTAAGGATGAAATGATCAGAGCAGTGTGTGTGAGAAATCAATTTTTAAAATATAACTCATAAAGACTCATGAGTTTTTTTTATAGCAAAAATAGCAATTATTTGTAGCCTTGGAAACCAGTTGAGTATTCTTCCAATATGAGCATCGTTCAGTGCAATGAAGTGACCTTTAGGTTACTTTTTTAGTCTAACCCATGCAAGTAAAAAAGGATTTTTTCTTGTTTATAAATCTAATCTTGGCCACATTCTGGGCTTTAAGTATTGTGCTGCCATTGAGGCTTGTTTTTTAAAATGCCAATGCTTAAGAGTCGAAGTTTTTTTCTCACATCCTCGTTATAGACTGTTTTTCCCAAGTAAAGAAATGTGGTTTAAGGCTGGGTGATTCTCCCTTCTGCCCTCCATTGCTTTCTGTCTTGCTGTTTTGCTACTGGGGTTGTCTGCCATTTTTGGTGTAGTGATTAAGAGTAAGTTAATTGATTGGTTGATTAATTGACATGGCATTGCACAGCATCAGTGTTGGAGGCAGGTTACTGGCCTCCACCCTAGTGACCCGAGAGATGGGGTGGAGGTTAGAAGGGGTTCGAGCATGATCATATCTCAAATCCCTCTCAGGGCTACCCAGTCCAGCAATTACTCGGTTTGGGGTGCACTTTGTATTGTATGTTGGCCCATGTTCAGGTGGAGGAGGGGAATAAGGGAAGGGTTTTGCGCTTAATTAGGTTAGATTTCATTTCAGGGATTGGATAGGATTGATTTGAGTGAAGCTGTGGTGTTTTAATTAATTAGGAATTAATTATGTAATTAGAATTGATTAATTAGGTATTAGTTAATTAGAATCAATTAGGGGTTAGTTAATTGATTAGTTGATTAGACATAATTATCTATGGTTAGTTCAGGTATTCTGTAGTGTATCTACTTGGACTAATTGGTTGTTGATCTGGCACTTTGGAGTGAGCGAGATAGGATCTAGGATTGCTAGAGGGTGTTATTCTGATCACTGCAGAGGTTTCCCATGTGCGGTATTTTCCCGTGTTTGCCACCTAAAACTTGTGGCCTTGTTGGGTGGGCCTTGGTCTCAATTTGTGGCCTTGCAAATGGAGGCCTTCCCCCTATTGTTCATATGCTTTCTCTGATCGATGTATCCTAGGTCTTTCTTGGACTTACCCAGGTCCCGTGTCATCTTCTTGTTGTTAGCATACAAATATGGGCTAGTGTGGGAGGAAGGAGGAAGAAGAAACCCTGCTGTAGCCTAAGAAATATGTTCTAATGGGGTGCATGTGATGGGTTTTTGTAATCTCTTCAAGGGTGAGCTACTGCACCTTCAGTATCTAGTCCCAAATTTAACCTAATGTACACTGCATATATGGTTACAGTGTGAACCATGATTTGGAATGAGTCACATCAGAGATTGTATCTTTAGAATGTATCTCTTGTGCCTGGCATCTGATGAAACTTCCAGATAATGGAAATGTTTTATCGCAGGAAAATCTCTCATTAGGCAATGAAATTCTCTTTTTAAAAATTGATAACACAGCTGTTTCTCTTTAATCGGTGCTGTAATTATAAGGAAGAGTATTGCCCTAGTTACAGACTTGATCCTAAACAGTTTTCTTGAGTTTGATGTGACTTTCTTGATGGTTTACTTAGGATTTCAGTTTTATTTGTACTTTGAAAAATTAAATAATCAATCCCTTTTGTTTCACACTTTTCCCAGACCAATATAGAAAAATGGTGCTTGGAAAATGCATGAAACATTCTGCGAGGATTATTGATTAAATTCTGTTAATTGCATGAAAAGTGAGTTCATTGCAAAATTTTGTGTTTAGAAAATACCACATGGAAACAGTGCAAATAATTGTTCATTGCTAAATTTTCAGTGTTTAATTTTTCCCATTTCTTGGTAAATAAGATCTATTCTTGCCTTAGAGGTACAGCAATCCTGCAGGTATTTAATTTCCTCAAACTACATGGAGACATTATTATTTCTATAACTTTCTTTTTCCTGCTCCGGTTTTTCCTACACCCATGCTTGAGATGAGATTCGAAGATTTTTTTCCATTTCCTTTTTCCAGGTTTATGAAGAAAGCGACTACAGAAGGGTTCGATTTGTTGGAAGACAGAAAGAGGTATGGGGTGGGCACTTACCTTGATGTTATTTTCTGCCATAATGATGACTTCAGTGGTTAGTTTCAATTTTGTGAGCAAACTGGACCTATAGTGATAACATTATTTGTTTCTTATATCCTGCCGGTTGGTCCAGCATGGAATATAATAATCCTGGGAAATCGTCCATCAACACTTTGTCTAGACATAGACCTGCTTAGCTTTAACTTTAAATCAGACTGTGGGCCTCATCTGGTCAGTCTTCATAATGTTACTAAGTCATTCATGTGCATAGTACAAGTGCCTGAGATCCATGATGCTCCATGAGTGTGTTTCTGCTGCATGCATACAGCTTAGGGCTCAAGTTGCATTTAAGTGGAGCCTTTGTTATTTTACCAGAAGCTGGTAGCTTACAAGTACATGAACATAATTCTTATTATTGGCCACAAGTCAAAGCTGTTGGATTTGACTCTGTTGAAATATAAGACTGAATGAATGAATGAATGAATGAATGATGTACAAGCCTATAGCACTAACGGTGTTGTGCTGTTTACTTCAGAAATGCAATTGTATGCATGCGGATTTTAGTTCTTTTATAAGAGACACTAGCTTCAAAGCCCGTTCATAAGAATGGGCTTTGAAAGCCCCCCCCCATTGTGCCCACTTCCCCATGGTGCACCAAGTGCGCCCAAAGCGACCCTCAAAGAGGTGACAGGTATGCTTGGTGGGCCGCGGGGAAACCATCCCCGGTCCCCTCCCCCCCAGCAAGCCGCGGCTTCCCAGCTGGGTGGCATGGAAGCCCTCCCCAGTCCTCCGCAGCGAGTGTGAGGCTTTCCCGGGTGCGTGCTCTTCTCACTGGAGGGCCCGTGATCCGCCTTGTGTCTGGGTGGTGTGGCTGTTGTGATCCGGAAGCACCCAGCTTTGCTGAGCACGTCCGGATTAGGCTGTGCGCTCAGCTCCTGGAGGCCGGCTCAATCTGGAGGCAGGCAAAGCTGGGCGCATCCGGATTGGGCCACTGACCTGGACACCACCCGGACAGCGCCAATGGTTAAGATTACCACATATACTCGCATATAAGCCGACCCTCATATAAGCCGAGGCACTAAATTTTACCACAAAATCCGGGCAAACCTATTGACTTACATATAAGACGAGGGTGGGAAATGCAGCAGGCTACTGGTAAATTTACAGGGTGGCCTAAGCGCTTAATCCATGCTCAATCATCACAGGCTTTCCCATCCAGCCTCCCTCCCAACAGATACAGAAAAGTCAAGAGGATCAATAGCTGCTGGTTTTTGTTCCCCGCTTTTCACTAACCAAAGGAGTCTCAAAGCGGCTTACAATTGCCTTGCCTTCCTCTCTTGATGCCAGACATCCTGAGAGAGCACTGACAGAACTGCTTTGTGAGAACAGCTCTGGCAGGAGAACCAAACAGTGCCCCCCAACCCAGCAAACCAGAGCAGAACAATAGTACCCAAAGTTGGCAACCTACTACAACAAGTACAACAGCTATCAAATTGGGGGCTACAGTGCCCCCCAGAACAAAACACTGATATAAAGAACTGTAAAACTGAAAACTGAAAGAAAGAACTGTAAAAATCAACTTTTAAAAGAAACACAACCCCAAGAAAAAAAGGCAAACAATGCTTCCCCTCAGATAAAAGAAGAAACACTGAAAAAACAGTAAATCCCAAAGCACCCCCAAAACCCACCCCACCCACAGAAACCAAAAGAATAGTTTGAAAGAAGTGATTAGGAATGAAGGGGGGAAAATATCAGAATCCCTCAGTCAAACCATTGATGTCCTACAAACTGCCAGAGTAAGCTTTCAAGATATTTGCAGAAGGTTCGCTGGGAGCAATTAGCTCACTTGCAAAGAGCTCAGGATGCAAATGCAATGCTGCGGGTGGTTGTCTGGGGATAGGCTGTTAATCAATTACCCATGTATAAGCCGAGGAGGTCTTTTAAGTGCTAAAAATTCGGTTTATATGCGAGTATATACAGTATTATTATAAGAGACAAGAAATATATTAGAAGAGCTTTTTAAAAGACTGTTTTCAACCTGTACTAAATTTGCCTGTTATTTCAGTTTCATAAATATTCTACCTTCAAAGGTTTTTCCGGTGTCTGCTGCTATTGAAAAGGAATCTGCAGAATAGATTGGTTTTGAAGCCCCGGTCCCCTTAAAAATCCAGTTGGTATTGAATCCCCCACCCTTGGTGGGTGAGTGAGTTCAGCTCTTCTGAACTGACTCACCTGTTATTCAGCTGGTGTGTATTGCCTCCCATTCCCCACAAGAGTTGACTTTTGTGCTGTGGTCTTACATTGGCTTGGACCAAGCAAGTGCTAGGTATATTTCAGCTCAGCAATGTTATGTTTGTGTTTTAGATCTCAGTGAAAAGGTGAGTTTCATTTTATGTCTCGTATCTACTGTTTCTCTCTTCTTTCTTGCAGTCAGAGTTCATCCCAGTGATGTGGCACCAGTGGGTGTGAGCTAAAAAATATGCACATCAGGATATTTATTTATTTATATTTATTTATTTGTATATATACCGCCCTCCCTGGAGGCTCAGGGTGGTTTACATAAGAACAAACAACAATACATAAAACAGTCTATGAACATGTGAATAAGGTTCAGAAAGTCAAATATCTTTTGAGTTTTACATAAACGTTTCCTGAAAATGTGGTAGTGGCAGTTCACACCTCAGTCCATATTTGTGTATGCTGGTACTTCTGCCCGATTCGTGAAAGAAGTCTTTAATAGCTATAACAGCTGAAATGCCTGCAAATGTTGACCACTGAAAATCTTCCTGTTGTGCCATTGTAGGTAAATGAGAACTTTGCAGTTGATCTAATTGCCGAGCAACCCGTGACTGAAGTTGGAACCAGAGTTGTAGCTTGCGATGGTGGTGGTGGAGCTCTGGGACATCCTAAAGTGTATATCAACTTGGTAATGTGGTTTTATACTTCCTCTCACAGTGGGTACATTATTTTGCTTAATGATATCCTTTAGGGGGCCAGGGAAGAAGAGGACACTTGACAGGCCTGCCCCTAACCCATCAAGGACAGCCCAGCAACCATGCATGGAGCAGGGCGGGGGAGGGGAGCCTTATTTTTGCTGGCAGCAAAAAAGAAAAGAAGAGAAGCCTTTGGAAAACTGCAGCTCATTGTTGTTGTTGCTGTTGCTGTGGTGGCTTACAAAGTCCAGCTACATTCCCCATTAAAACCCATTAAAAGGACAGTCCAGGGAAAGCAGAAAAAGATGGCGGCGGCGGCAGTAGTGAGATAACAACGCACAGCTGTGCCTGGCTTATTTTTGTTTTTCTATCTCTACTGGTCTCTGTTTCGCGTTTAGAGGAGTTTCAATATATGCTCTTTATCTGAACAAGAAGCATAATACAAGAAAATAAAGAAAATAAGGACAAGAAACTCCCTGTTAAAACAAGAACTCCTGCAGTCTAAACAAATGGGAGCGAAAAAGAGGCTACATTCACCTGCTGATCAACCTGGGTGCAGTGCCGAGAAACAACTAAAGCTTGATTACTACTTGAAAACAAAGAATTCGGAGCCTACACTAGAAACTGCTCTATTTAGCAACAGATATTCTATCTTGGAGGAAGACTCCCCCACTCTGGTAGTTGAAAGAAGACTTTCAAGTCCACCGAAGTTGTCTTCACCAATCGAGAAAGATACGGGGGTGCAATCACCGTGTAACAAGCAGGCAAGTAACTTTGAGCTCCTTTTTAAACAATCAATTCTGATAACTGAGACAGTAGTTAATTTGTTTACAAAAATTGACCAAATAAACCTTCATTTGACTGAATTGAAGGAAGCAGTATACAACCTTAAGGAATTTCACTTAAAGGGACAGAGGTACAGTGTTGAGAAAGCAAATTACCCAAAAGTTAAAACAAAATCTCAAGATATCCTCCCCAAAGGAAATGCTAATCAGAAAACCGTTCCCTCAGTGCTCCCTCCTAGTAACCTGCAATTGCATATCAATAATACAAAAAACACTCGCAGGCTCCAACGAAATCAGCTGGCTATTCTGGTGGGAAACCTCAGAGTAAATTACAATAAGTGGAATTCTAAAAGAGCCGTGCTTAATTCCTTGACACAAATTCTCCAATGCAAAATAATGGAGGTTAACATAGACAACCTCCACTGGTTGCCAAGTGAGAACTTTTATAAAAGGCTGGTCATTACATTCAGACATAACAGGACTGTAACCATGCTTACGCGCAGGAGGGAACTGTTTGTCAAGTACCAGATTTTCTTAACCAGGGTGTTTAAAGACTCTGTCTGTTCCCCTCTATGCAAAGTAAAGTCTAATCAACAGGAGCCAAGGAATTTGGTACCAACTTCAAGGGCATCAATGAGAAAGGGTAAAGAATTACAAAATAGTTCTGGGCATATGACCTTGTTTACCAAAATAAATAATAAAGAGGCAAGCTCACAACCAGGTCCCCAAGCTTTTCGAAAGCATGACCAGACCTACAGCCAGAAAAGCTTGGAAAAGAGCCAAATAATGTTAAGAAGTAAAATCCGGACAGTCATCAATCAAGTGACAACGGGAGATGACAAAGGTGGGGCACGAGGAAATCAGAATCAAGATGCACCGGCAAGAAGTCACCTTTCTGCATCTTTCGACTCAATGCCCCCACTGGAAACATCTTATTGTTCAGAAATGGAAGTAAACCAGGAGGAAACAATACCTCCAACAGATACAGAAGCTGCTGGAGTATCTATAGTACAACCCTCCCTTTCTCCTAGGGACAAAATAATTCAGGAATCATCAGTAGTTAAATCCCAAGGAATGTTGCTCCTCCAGGAAGTGGAGTTGGATCCTCCTGCCCTACACAAAGTGTTTCAGGAGAGGCAAGTACAATCTATGCCTAATCCAAAATACTTGGCACAAGAACTGCTTGAGCTGCAAGAACGGAATGAATCGGGAGCGCACGACCAAATAAATCCACAATCTATCTTTGAAGGAGAAAGTAGACAGGTACCACTTTTGATAGATCTGGACTCTACGAGCTCCTGACGCCAAGATAGGCCCATCTCCCACAGACCAACCAACCCACTTAAGCTATTATCTTGGAATATAGCGGGCTGGTCTAGGGTCCTCCATAGGGTAGAAGAAATTCCCTTTTTACACCATCCCTGTGACATTATAGCTCTCCAGGAAACGTGGACAAAAGCCGATCTTGATTTTGATGGATATTACTCCTTCAAGCTGGAAGCAGCGCAAGGACAAGGCCCTGGGAGACTGAAAGGTGGCTTGGGTTTCTTGGTATCCACTAAACTAAAGGCAACATGCACTCCCCTAAATCCTTTAAGCAATCTGGCTTTTGGTATTCTGGTAAGCTGGGGAGCCAGCAAAATTTTGATCTATAATGTCTATCTCCCTCCCCAAAAGAGGGTCATGGACACCAAAGCTGCTTGGAAAGCTCTAGAAGAATACATACTTGATACCAGTCTGGATCATCCATCAGCAGGAGTCTTGGTCGTAGGGGATCTAAATGCACGTATTGGACCAGATGATCAAACTTTGCGAACCAAACACAAAATAACTTGGATCAGCAATGAGGAGGGCTCAGTAAGCCACTTCCTTACCCGTGCTTCTAAAGATAAACGCTCCAACCAAGCGGGGGCTCAACTTGCCTCAATGGCTCATAAATTAAACCTATTTGTATTAAACGGGTCAACACCCGGAGACCACCCTGGAGAATTTACATACTTGGCAGGAACAAGAGCTAGCACTATTGACTATATGCTGACCGATGCAATTTTTGGCAGGTCAGTTAGTGACTTTCAAGTGCTTCCATACTTAGAAGGGGATCATCTCCCTCTTCTCCTTCATTTCTCTCCCCCTGACCAACACTTCCAATATGAACCTGCGTACTATCCCCAAATTGCTCTAATGGAAAACACTGGTTGTCGGATAAGATGGTCCCCTCAACTAGATGATTCGGTAAAAAGAATGTTAGTCTCGGACAACTTAAAGGAACTGCGCAAGAAGCTTCTTGTGCCCAGTTCTTGCCAGAACCTTCTTTCCTTGTATGCTGAACTCACTGACAAGTTGAAGCCTGTCCTAACCAAAAAAAACATCCCACATAGTCCGACAACGGGCTATTTTGGCAAACCTTGGTTCGATAAAGACTGCATCAAATCAAAGAAAGATCTAACAGCCGCTTACAAACGGTATAATGAAAACGGAGCTGGGTCTTTGAATAACAAGCCTTTACAAATTTTAAATCTTAAGAAACAGTATAAAAATCTAATAGCTCGTAAGAAGAAAAAATACAGTCTTGAGCTCTGGCAGTCCTTAATACAGTCTGTGAAAAATAAGAACACCACTCTCTTTTGGAAACTGACCTCAGGGGTGAAGTCAAGTGGCAGAATGACTACTGACCTATGCATCCCCCCACAAAAGTGGGTCACTCACTTTCAAAACCTTTATAACGATGCTTCAGAAATGAACCAACCAGGCACATTGGAGGGGCTCCCTGAGTGGCCTCCAGTCACTCAAAATGAAGTAAAATCACTTATTAATCAGTTAAAGGGAGGCAAGGCCCCGGGGCTGGATGGGATCCCCCCTGAACTTCTAAAGAATAATGAGGAATGGTGGAGCCCAATATTAGCAACTCTTTTTACATCTACTAATTCCTCAGGTCATATTCCCAGTAGTTGGCTGACAGCAGTAGTTGTACCTTTATATAAGACTGGCAAACGAAGTGACCCAGCAAACTATCGCCCTATCAGCTTACTGAGTATTCCCAGCAAATTATATGCCAAACACCTACTAGAGAAACTCTCGAGTTGGAGCGAGCAGGAAGGGCTGATAGGGTCCGAACAAGCTGGCTTCAGAGAAGGTGCCTCCACTATCGATCACTGCTTGACTATCCAACACCTAGCAGAAAAATACACCTCTGCAAAATCTGCTCTCTACGCAGTATTTGTTGATTTTAAAGCGGCCTTTGATTCCATCTCTAGATCTCGCCTCTGGAAGAAATTGGAGAACACCTCTATTGACCGACGGCTTCTTGCCCTTATTAAATTATTATACCAGGGTACAACAATAAGGGTCAGATGCAGCAACCAAGGCCACCTTACCAATCCCATTAATGTTACTAAAGGAGTTAGACAAGGCTGCATCTTAGCTCCTACTTTGTTTAATATTTACATTAATGGTATAATTAACTCATTCCAGGACAAGGAATTTCATCCCCCTAGTTTAGCCCATCGACCAATTCCTATTCTCCTTTATGCTGATGACGTAGTTTTACTTTCCAGAACTGCAGTAGGACTCAAAAGAATGCTAAGGAGGCTTAGCAGTTACTGTAAAGAAGAACAACTACAAGTAAACTACAAAAAAACAAAGGTCATGATTTTCGGCAAGAGGACCAAACCAAAAATTTGGAAACTAGACAACTATAAAATTGAAGAAGTCCACAGATTCAAGTACCTGGGAATTGTATTACAATCTTCATGTGCTAGGACTGCGCACTGTCAATATGCTGCTGAGCAAGCCCAAAGATCGGCTAACAACATTCTCAAATTCTTTCGAACCAAGGGGAAATACTTTGTACCAGCTGCCCTAGAGCTCTACAAAGCCAAGACACTTTCTCAGCTGCTTTATGGCTCCTTTTCAGGAACCCCAACATCCAGTGTTATGTTACTGGAAAGGGTGCAGTCAATATTTCTAAGGAAGATCATCCAGCTCCCTAAGTGCGTATCAAATGCTAGAGTGAGATTGGAAACAGGTATGCAGAGTGTGGAAGATAAGATCTATGTGTCATCGATCCTATATTGGCTGAAGCTAACCTATGACCCAAAGCGATTGTCTGCTTTGATCTTAAGAGACAACTTTCAGTCAATTTGGCTAAAAACTGTGAAATGCAAATTATCACAGCTTGGCTTTATGGAACAACAGCTAGCCTTCATACAGCAAGATCAAGCTAAATCCATAATTAAACAAAGGGTCAAGGACATCAGTCGGCAAAGGGATCTAGCCAAAACACCAGAATTTCTGTGTCCAGATAGGATCCGATACACGCTTGTTCCAGCTCCATACCTGTCAGACCTAGAACTTATCACCCATAGAAGGGCCTTCGCCCAAGCAAGATGCTCAGCTCTACCCACTGCCGTGCTGGAGGGGCGATACCAAAAGAAACCCCTTGCTCAGAGACTCTGTCCTTGTGCCAGCGGATGGACAGAGTCAGATGAACATGTGCTTCTGTTCTGCCCCATTTATGACACTATCAGACGCACCTTTATCCAGCCAATTTTGAACACTTACCTGAGATCTTCCACAAAGGAGAAAATCAAGGTACTGCTTCAAGACGAAGATAAGCAAATAACTCTCTGCACAGCTAAATTTTGCACCGCCGCCATGAAATTGCGTACTTGGTATATGGATCAAAAAAATTCTCTCTGATCCAACCTTATAAGTACAAAGCCATTTTTTTTTTTTTTTTTAAACTGGTAACTTAAAGTATGTTTTAAATACTGACTATGATGTCAGACTTTTAACATTTTTATAGTATTGGCAGTTTTCCTGCTTTTTGGATTGTCTTAGTTTTAACTGCATGTATTTGGGTTTTGGTCTGAATGACCGTGAATAAATATTGATTGAAAAGGACAGTCCAAATACAATAATAACATAGCAAAAATAACATGGTGGAACCTCCAACCCCCCCCCCCCCACACACACACACACACACACTTCAAGAGGGAGGAGAAAGGAGAGACAAAAATCATAGGTGACATTTAAAATCTATCAGGGGACCCCAACTGATCTTCCTGCACTGCCCCAACCTCAACCATAGACCCGGTGGAAGAGCTCCGTCTTGCAGGCCCTGTGGGATGCTGGAAGGTCCTGCAGGGCCCGGAGCTCACACAGGAGCTCGTTCCACCAGGTTGGGGCCAGGACCGAAAAGGCCTGGTTGAGGCTAGGCGTGCTTCATGTCAGTCTGGTGCAGCTCATACAGTTTGGTTTCGGAGAATGGATCGAAAACATCTTGTTCCTGTTTAGCCTCAGTTTTACCCTGGTGTTCTCCTAAATGGGGACCCAAAATAATGTCTCCTCTACTCCATTTTATCTTTACAACAACCATCCCATGAGGCAGACTGGCCCAAGGTCACCCAGTGACCTTCCAAGGTGGGCTGGGGAATTGTTTTTTTTAAACGTTTTATTAGTTTCCATTAATAACAGAGAATAGAGGAATAGAACAGAGAAAATGAGATGATTACAGATTTCACCTTAACATTTCAGTGTAGTCCATTGTGAGACTGCCTATTCATAAAGTCCAAATAAGGGTGCTGATGTTTCTGAAATTCTTCCAGCGGCCTTCTATTTACTAAGCTTGTTAATTTTGCCGTCTTAATTCACCAGTTTTGTCAAGCGATTTCTGGGCTTTTATTAGTCTTGCTGCTGCTGTAGCATTAAAAAACGCTCCTTTGCCTCCCCTGGCAAATTCATCAGAAAGAAACTTAAAACAAATGGAACCTTAATTTTTAACATCTTTTCCAAAGAAGGAGAATCTATCACCTACTGAGGAAGCCTTTTCCACTGAGGAACCGCCCTAACTGTTAGGAACTTCTGGATGTTTAACCAAAAATTGACTTAATTTCATACAACTGGGTCTGGTCCAACAACACAGGGCCCAGGACAGATCCATGAGGCACTCCATTTGTCACTTCTCTCCAAGAGGATGACTAACCATTATTTATTTATTTTTATTTTATTTATATAATTGCCACACCCGGACCATGCCGGCTGGTGGTAGTTTACGTTCAAATAATAAAAACCCACACAAAATACAGACCAAGATACAGTTACACGTACTGGCAGCAAAATCCCATCTATATCCTCCAGCCCACCTGCCCATGCCCGGCAACAACCCCCTACCTGCACCTGGGGGGTGGGGTAACTCCTGTCCATATGTCTAGCATGTAGGGCATATACAGGGAGGGACCAGATGTGTGTGGCCTGGCAGAAGAGCTCCATCTTGCAGGCCCTGCAAAACTGTGATTGTTCTGTCAGGGCCCTCAGCTTTTCTAGGAGCTTATTCCACCAGGTCACCTGGTTGAGGCCAGTGTTACCTCCTGGGGGCTGGGGACAACCAACAGATTCAAACCCACAGAGTGGAGAGCTCTGCAGGGAACATAAGGAGACAAGAGGTCCCTCAGATATGCAGGGCCCAGGCTGCAGATGGCCTTGAATATGAACCAAAACAAGCCTGATCTGGAAGCTAACCAGTAACCAATGCAGCTGCCTCAGCACAGGCTGAATATGGGCTCTCCTGAGGACCCTGGCAGCTGCATTTTGGACCAATTGCAATTTCCAAGTCAGGGATAAGGCTGGAGATAGAGCTGGATGTCATCCTCATACTGGTGACACCCCAGGTGACACATGAGCCTAAAGCTAAATGTGAGACCAGGCAGTACCTGGCATGGTCCCGTGTGTCCAGCGATTATTTTTTAAGAAACTGCCTCTTTAAGCCCTTTGGGGAACTCTCCAGATGACAAGGAGAGGTTGACAATATCTTTCAAGGGGCCTCCTATCCATTGGTTGCCCAATTTGTGCAGCCATAATGGACAGGGATCCAGAAGACGGCTAGTCACCCTCTTTGAACCCAGCAACTTGTCCATGTTGGCTATCCTCTGCAACGGCCACGGAGCTTCCAGTTCACGTTCTGTATTGTTGTTGTTGTTGTTGTTATTTAGATTTTTATTCCCCGCCACTCCTGGAACCGTTTCGTGGCAGGTTACAACAGTCTATTAATTAAAAAACCTCAATAAAGCCCCTTTTAAATTAAAAGCAGGACATAAAATTACAACATATGAGTAAAAAACATGGCGGTATAAATCAACTATCCATCCCCCCTCCAGTAACATCCAGTAGGGGAGTGGCAAGAGGGAACTGTAACCTGATTTATACTCTACTTGATCTTGGTGAAAAGGCCAAGAAGCGGATTATACTATTAAAAAATTCCAATCACGATGAGATTAACTGTCTGCCTGTCTATCTTTGGATTTATATACTGCCGCTCTCAATTAGTCTCGCGGCGGTTTACAATAAGACAATAAAATACAATAAACCTCTAAAAACCCCTTAATATATTAAACATTTAAAAGATGGCAGCACAGCCAGAGTTCTAAACCCTGTGCAGCATGCAGTCAAATGAGCTCTCCCATTAGGAGGGAGAGCAGAACGAACCAACACTAAGGGATCCCTCGCCTAATATCCAGCCAGTTGATTAAACGATTTGGCACCATTCAAGTCAATGGGAAATTTTCCCTTTCCATGGTCTGGGGGAGCAGGGGTTTGAGGCAGAGACACCAAATTTGCAGCTGTAACTGGAAGCTTCTCCTCAGAAGA
Source organism: Paroedura picta (assembly GCF_049243985.1). NCBI lineage: Eukaryota > Metazoa > Chordata > Lepidosauria > Squamata > Gekkonidae > Paroedura > Paroedura picta. The sequence goes on from NC_135382.1 coordinate 2,231,668, forward strand.
ACCCCCAAGTTTTAGAAAGATTGGACCAGGAGGTCCAATTCTCCAGGCACCTTAAGAGGGTGCTCCCATCTGACCTCCATTGCTTTCAATGACAAAAGAAAAAAGATGCTCTGTTCTTGTTGCCCCCCCCCCCTCTGCCTCCAATCTTTTTGAAAGGCTCCTGCAGCTCTGCTGCAAATTTGGTGCCTCTCCCTGAAACCCCTGCACTCCCAGAACATGGAATAGAGGGAAAGGCAAAACATCCCAATCTCCACTTGGCCAAATTGCACTTGCGGTTTGGTGATTCTACCAAGGCTGATTTGGGCAGTTTAACAAGAGGAAGTGTGATTCAGACAATATTTGCCCCCAAAATGACCAACGCAACATTGATTTGGGTACTTTTTAGACTATCCAGAGTGAATCACACCCGCTTCACATCAGCCGGCCTGCATTGATGCCAGTCTGGGTTCCCAGTGTTTCCCTTTAAGTATTACTTGTTAGCGGAGCTCACCTGTAATTAGACACTTTGGATGGCATGTGCTGGGCAAATTGCTCTAATGGCTTTTGACTTGTTAGCTAGCTAGCATGGAAGAAGGGAAACATCATAGTGATCTGATAGCTTGACAGTTTTCTTTGGTTTAATTGCTGTTTTTGTAGTGGATGGAGAGCAGCTCTGCGCTCAGCTCACTTTAGTAGAGGAAGTAAAATTAATTTTTTTCTATGGGAACCTCCATAAATCAGGATGATTCCTTGGTGTGTGTTTCAGGGAAGAATCGGCTTCCTCCTTATTTTATGCATTGGGGAGTTCTTCATTCTTCATCAGAAGGAACTTATTACAACAGTCCTCTGATAGTCATTGGGGGGGGATTCTCCTTGGGAGGGGGGAAAGTGAACTGGTATACCTCAGACTTGAAGCCCTTTTGACTGGACAGTGGACCCCACAGGCCTCTCAGCTGTCAGGATGAAAGGGTTGCAAGTCTTTTTAGTGCACTGGGTTGCTCCCCCCACATCTGAAGGAAGCAAGCTGGCATGCTGAAATTTGGCCTGCCAGCGGGGCCCATGGGACCGTCAGCTGTCTGGGGAAAGCCTTTTCAGTGCACCAGATTGCTTCCCCCCACCTTCCAAGGAGAGGGAAGGGATCCAGCCTGCTGAAATTGTTTGCAGCCCTTCCAGGCTAACAGTGGGGGCCTAAAATGCTGCCAGCTGAAACCCTGAACTGAACTGAACAAAGTTTTGTGGAAGGTTCCCAATCTTCAAAAAAGGGAGGAAAGATGACAGGCCAGTGCAGATAATGGAGCAGATTTGGACAAAGTTGGACAAAGTTCCCCATGAGGTCCTGATGGGTAAACTGGAGGACTGCAGACTGGATTTTCAGAGGGTTGGTGAATAAGGAACTGGCCAGAAAACCGCACTCAAAGCATGGTTGTCAATGGTATTTCATCAGAGTGGAGGGAGGTGAGCAGTGGGGTGCTACAGGGCTTGGTTCTGGATCCAGTACTTTTCAACATTTTTGTCAATGACCTGGATGAGGGGGTGGAGGGACTACTCCTTAAATTTGCAGATGATACCAAATTGAGAGGAGTAGCGAACACCCCAGAAGATAGAGTTTATTGAGATCTGAATGTGCAGGAAAAGTGGGCAAATGAGAACAAGATGCAGTCCAATAAGTACCTCTGGGTCACAAAAATGAGAAGCATGCCTACTGGATGGGAGATACATTTCTGAGTAGCAGTGCGTTTGAATGAGATCTCGGGGGACTTGCAAGCTAAATGTGAGCAGGCAGTTGATGCGGCAGTAAAGGAGAGTGCAGCCTTGAGTCATCGCAACACAACTGCAAGATGTCATAGTCTATATACCACATTGGTCATACTGCACCTGGAGTACAGTTCTGGAGGACTCACTTAAAAAAGGGTGTGGACAAAATTCATAGAATCGCAGAGTTTGAAAGGGCTATACAGGGCATCTAGTCCAACCCCCCTGCTCAGTGCAGGATCAGCCCCTGCATATTGTGCAGAGAAGACAACAAGGATGATCTGGGGTCTGGGCACCAAGCCCTATGAGTAAAGGCTGAGGGACCTGGGCACATTCAGTCTGATGAAGAGGAGGTTGAGAGCAGACTGGATGGCTCTCTTGAGGTAGATTCAAACTTTATTACAATCTCTTGAGGTATTTGAAAGGTGGTAACTTGGAGGAGGACAGGGAGTGGTGCCTTTTGGGAGCAGAGGAGAGGACCCGCAGGAATGGTTATAATGTACCTCCCTATGTTTTATGTAAACCGCCCTGAGCCTTATGGGAAGGTGGCATAGAAATATGATAGACAGACAGACCGATTTACATTTCATGGCTGGATATCATCTTCAGGATAAATATTTCACTTTCAGCCCTGATATCAGCGGCCTAAGGAGGTGGGGAGCTCCCCCTCACTGGTGGACTTCAAGCAGTGTCTGGACAGATCCTTCTCCTGGATGCTTGAGGCTGAACCTGCCTTGAGCAGGGGGTGGGACTAGATGGCCTGTATGGTATCTTTCAACTCTATGATTCTATGACATATTCACGGGAAGCACAAACAGCTGCATTTTCATGAGAAAATTTTGTAGGGGCTTGGACTAGATGACCCTTGAAGTTGCTTCCATCTCTACCTTTATAAGAATATGATGAAAATCACACACAGAATCCACTTGTGTGGCTTGATCAGTCCCAGTGTTCTCATTCGTGTGTTCAGGGGAGTTCACTCCCATGTTACGTGTGCTTAGGAAAACCCTTGGACGTGAGGCTCACGGGAGTGCAGGGTCAGGCTGTGGGTCATCATCAAGCTGAGCAGATCTGTCTTTGGCCTGCAAACAGGGTGGCTTCATGTACTGAAAAGGAGCTGCACTGAAGTTAGTGGTTAGTATTTCTTTTATGTAACTTTTTTTCTCTCCCCTTTTTCAGGATAAAGACACAAAAACAGGAACATGTGGGTACTGTGGACTTCAGTTTACGCAGAAGCACCATCCCTGAAACTGCCTTTTTGTCTCCCGAAAGGCTGTCTACATTTGTTCTGCTGTCACACACATGTATTAAAAAAACTATTCTGGATTTTTGTGTTGAATTCTATCTTTTCCCCTCTGGGGAGTTTGTCCAGCATAAAATATTCCAATTCAAATTTATTTTAATACAGCACTGTGGCCAGATAAAACAGATAGCGAGAAAAAACATTTCAGAGTAGAAAATTGCAAAATCAGGGAGCCAGTACAACATTTAAAATATATAAAATTGTATAATTGATGGTACATTATAAAAATGCATAGTAAAATTCCTCTAAAAATCTTCACTTAAGCTTAAGTTGTCTTTCCCGTGTGCTTAAGCACATGCGCACAAAATTTGGCAACCTGCTTAATATGACCCCTACTATTCCACAGGAGGAATTTTACTTTTTCTTTGTTTGAGCTGGTGGAGGAATCCCTGAGTAATGGGAGGATGAATTTATTTCCTGCAGAGTTGAAGGTGGGGCACCTTAAGAGGACGTGTTCGATTGACTCTATCTCCCCGGAATTACAGGGGCAGAGTCTTTCAGCTAATGGGGTTTTCTTGAAGCGGCCCACCTGCATGGCAGAAGGTAACGCAGAGCATCTAGCTAGTGTGAATGCTCTCCTATAGTATTTTGTTTCCAAATAGGAGAGATAGTCTGCAGAGGCTTGAATATATCTGGAACACAGTGGTGAACCAACCACTAAGGGCTATTGGGGAGGAGTTAGGGCGGGCTCTGTCCGTGATAAAAACTCTCTAAGAGGCGCAAAGTGGCTCCTGATTCGCCCCAACGAGTGCCACTCTTGGCCCCATCGGCTGTTTGCCATGGCCTCGCCCGCCATGGGAACTCCTTCCCATCACCCTCGGGAAAGGAGCAGGGACTGCTCCTTTCCCGCCACCCCCCAACACCACGCTAAGGGGTAAGTCCTACTACCCCCCCTCCATCCCCAACCCCCTTCCCACCCCGCTGCGGCTGCCAACGACACAAAGACCCCCCCACGCACACAGTGCCATGCCCAGCCGCCACCCGCTGACCCCCCAAACCCTCCCCAGACCCCAACCTGCCGCCGCTTCCCGAGACACAAAAACCCACCCACACACTCCGGCACCCACCCGCCGCACGCCAACCTCCCCAACCCTCCCCAGACCCCTTCCCGACCCGCCGCCGCTCCCCGAAACAAAAAAACCCACCCACCCACACACTCCGACACCCACCCGCCGCACACCAACCTCCCCAACCCTCCCCAGACCCCTGCTTTGCAGCAGGTCTGATTTAAACTTCTCTGACCTCTAAGAAGTAGAAGGATCTTATTCTAATCTTACACTGTTGGGCTGAAAGGTATCTGAATCACGCAGCTGGAAGAGACCACAGAAGGCCATCGAGTTCAGCCCCCCACGTTCTTTGGGACAGGTGATTATCTAGTCTCCTAAAAACTTCCAGCTTCCCCTTTAGCCTGCCTCAGTTGCTCAGCTAGCATATGTGAAACTTGGAAATGCAGACAGCTGGAGCTCAGCCTGTTACCAGAAAGAAAACTGGAGTTATTTGGCATTGTTGGGAAGGAACCAGAACCCATGATGCAGAATATCCTTCAGTCAGCTGAGTACACCTTCCCAGTCAGATCAGTTGTGAGAAGCAGACCGCTAAGCTCAGCCAGCTCAGTTGTCGTGATCTGTGTTCTAACTTGTTTCTAGGTTCGTTATGATATCCCTCCCCTCACCCCCCAAATTAGATCCTTTTAGCAGTGGTCCGCAACCTTTGTCAGGCTGCGGACCGCAGCGCCGGGGTGCGGGGAGAGGGTGACCCGGGGGCCCGCCCGTGCGCGGCAGCCCCGGCGCAAACGGGCATGCGCGGACTTGACGTGTGTGCGTGTTTGCGCCCCCGCCGGACGCAAAGTCTGCGCGTGCGCGTTTGTGCCGGCGGCAGCCGCGGCTCCCTCTCCCCGCCCCTCCAGGCCACAAGGAAATTGGCCGCCGAAGCGGCCGATTAGCTTGCGGCCCGGCAAGCTTCTCTTCCCGCCCCCTCCCAAAGCAAGAAGCTTTGGCGGCCAATTTGCTCGCAGCCTGGTGAGCTTCTCGCTGGGGGGGGGCGGGAAGAGGGAGCCGCAGCCCAGCTCCGAGGCCTTCGCGGACCGGCACCGGGCCGTGGACCGGGGGTTGGGGACCACTGCTTTTAGGAAATGTGGCTGTTTGCTTTCTGGGGGAAAGATTTTTTGATATTTGGTTTCAAAGATCAAATGGAGAATTGGGTGGACGGTCATTTCATAGGGACAGTGTTGCTAAAGATGGGGGCATGAACCTGCATGACCAGCTGTAAGCAGCAAACCCTCAGCTACCTCAGTGATTTATTGGCTGAAATGACTTCCACTCCAGAAGTTCAGTACCGAAGTTGATGGAGTCACAGATTTAATAACCAGGGTTGGTGCACTGGGCAGGACTGCACGGTGTCACTTGCTGGTTAGCAGGAGGACAGCTGGGAAACCAGTCCTTGGTTCAGAGATATCTGGTGCCACAGAGAAGCAGATGACCCTGGCCAGAAGAAGAAAATGGGCAGCCCTGAGTCACAGCTAAGACTGAGGTGTGGGGGAGGCAGAAAATAAAAGCTTGCTCCTGGTTGACAAAGTCAGTTTTACACAACCTTTGGAGGAGGAGGAGAGGACCGTCACAATTCAGGGCATCATGCGCTGGGCAAAAGTAAGAGATGCTCCTCCAGTAACCAAACCGCGATAATGATGAGCCAGACAAATCTTACCTTGGTGCTGCTATTGGCTCTGTTGTGACACTTGTGTGTCATTTTGACAGTGGATTCACTCCTTGTGGGTGCAATAGGGGTGTGTTTGTGTATGGGGGGGGGGGGAGGCCGAGGTTAAAGCCGCATCTCCCTGCATTTCATGGTCACAAACAGAAAAGAGCCAAAGTGTATCCAGGAGACACAAAACTCCCATTGAATGTCTGCTACAAAGTTCTCTTGTTCTTCAGCAAACATGAGGACTTCATGCTGGAATTCACAAAATCTGGAGTGCTTAACTGAGCAGGGGGCATTGGAGGAGATGCATATTTAGCATAGGTAGGATAAAAACTTCCTGATGATTTTCAAATTATCTCTCTCCTCCCAGCTTGTCCCCAGAACAGCTGAGCAGAAGACTAACTGCAGACAACAGCTAGCTAGATAGATAGGTTTCTCCTCTTTCTGGACGTAGTTGTTTCTCTTCTGAATAAAAAGTATTCTTTAAGCAGCCTGAAGCCGCACTCTTTACGTGCATATTCAAACACTTTGTGATGTGCAGATGGAGCCTAAATGCAAGGAAACCCAACTGGGCAAAGATCCTCAGACTGGACAAAACCTCCAAGAACTGATCCACTGGTGGCGATGGTCTACCCTGGAAAGTGGGGAAGTGGAGAAAGAAGATATTTGTGACGTGGGTGGGCTGAGTCTCACCTGCAGAAACTCACTGGCAAAGCCGGTCCAAACAGTTTACAGCCTGGACATCACTTTTCTGGGTTGGTTTGAATTGTATGGATTCGTTTCCTTACAAAAGGCTCTTTCCTGTAACAGAGAAGTGCCTTCTGGTGATGCAGCATGTTGTTTTGAGTCAAAAGAAGTCTCTTTCAGCTGGAAGAGTGGATCCATTTGCAGATTTAAAATATCACTAAATCAATTAAAAATACTTTGAGGATGTAAAGAACCAGGTGGGTAGCCCTGTTGGTCTGGAGCAGATAAAATAATCTTATCTCGGATATAATAATCCAGAGTCTTATGCAGATTCTGGCAGTTAGCCCCTCCCCCCACACCTATATGTAATGGTTGAGGGATTTTATTTTCCATTTTAGCTGAAGAAGTGTGCACGCACACAAAAGCTTACACTTTGAACAAAACTTCCCCCTTTCAACACATTAGGGGAAGAACGAACCCTTAGAGCACACAAATGCAAATGGGAATTGAATAGCATGTACAGTATAGTAAAATAAATTCTCATTAAAATTTAACCAAATCATTATTAAAAACATTTAAGACCATGTTTCAACAGTAGTCTGGTCCTGGTAGACTTGGCCCAGTTGATAGCCTGTGGCTGGGGCATTTGGTGGGGATCCAGTAGATGTTACCAGTTCACTGGCCCCAACCAAAAGCTTTGCAGAATAATTCCATTTTACAGGCCTTATGGAACTGTGCCAGCTCCGGCAGGGCCCAGATCTCCTCTGGGAGCTCAGTCCAAAAAGTAAGGGCTGGGACAGAATGTTGAGGCCAGATGTACTTCCTTGGGGCCAAGGATCACTAGCTAGTTGGAATTGGCTGCACATAGGGACAAAGGTGGTCCTTCGGGTACACTGGGCCCAGACCATGAATAATATTAAAGGTATGAACCAAGACCCGATCTGGAATTCAACTGGGAGTCAGTGCAGTTGCCGATGCACAGGCTGTATATGGGCCCTCCAAGGTGCTCTAGAGCGAACGCTGGCCACTGCATTCTGGACCAGTTTCAGTTTCTGGACCAGGGATAAGGGTAGTTCAGCATACAGCAAGTTATAGTTGTTAGTTTAGAGGTGACTGTTGCATGGATGGCTGTGGCTAGGTGCTCCAGGGCCAAGTAGGGTGCTATTTGCTTTGCTTGGTGTAGATGGAAGAATGGCAGCTCTGCTACTCTCTTGACCTGTGCCTCCGTGGAAAGAGAGGTGTTGAAGATCACACCCAAGTTCCTGACAGCAACCATCAGCTGCACCCAGTTCAGGCAGGACAAGAATGCTTCCTTGCTGGTCCCTTCCTGCCCAGCCACGGGACCTCCCTCTCTTGAAGGTTTGAGTTTTAGACAACTGCTTGAACCATCCCATCACTGCTTCCAGGCATCTGGAAAGGACCCTGGGTGTGAATCTGGACATCCATCCATCGGGAGGCAGAGTTGGGTTTCATCTGCCTATTGATGACACCCAAGTGCAAACCCCAAGACCAGTCGTGGCCAAGGATAGTGGGCAAGAGGGTCCATGAAGATGCTAATTGGAACTGGGGAGAGGACCACTCCCGGCAGCACCCTCACACAGGAGTTGCCAGCGACACGACTGACTGTCCCCCAGAGCTACCCTCTGCCCACTGCCAGAAAGGAGATCAGCCACTGGAGGGCAGGATCTTGACAAAACCAAAAAGAAAACCAAAACCCAACTTACCCAGAAAAGTTAGGAACCCAAACGTTGAGCTCTAAAATTGATTTTCAAAATTTTCAAATATTTATTACATAAAGTGCACTAATTCAACATATTAAAAACATTGTCATCATAATGTAAAAACATCACATTTCGAACTGCACATGGAGCCGACCAACAAGGAATGGACCAAACACACTGAGATCCTGAGGAGGCCCCCTCAGTGGCCAGATTCTTGGGAGGGAGGCACTCAGGCATGAAAGCAAAAGGCTTGCCGGGGGGCAAAGAAAAATCCTGAAAAAATAAAATTTCAAAACATGTTAGAATGAGCAGATGTTTAAAAAGTGTCAAATGTAAATTTTATTTTATATATTTAATTTATATAAACATGGTGGTAACTTACTGTTAGGAGCTACTCCAACTAGTCTTTCTAATGTGAAGGTCTCTGACTGGGAGCCCACCCTGTAAAATATGCACTTCCAGAGGCCCCCACTCTGTTAGATGGAGATTAAATTAGACAATTCAAAACCCAAATGCCCATATATCTCCCTGCATACGCCTGCTTTGGCCCTGCTCTAAATCTTCAGTGCATTCACACGTGTGTCAGAAGAAGCTTTGTCATTGCAGGGGGGGGGCTTTTTATGCCCGCCTGCTAGGCTGGTGCAATACGGCTGGGGCTGCATCAGCAATGTTCTATGGGCTAGCATTGAGGTCTAGTGAAGGAATGTGTGTGTGTGTGTGTGCTTGTTGGAAGAACAGAGATAAACCACTGTGTTAAACCACTTAACAGTTTAAAATGCAATCATCCAGTCCATCTCCTCATTCAGTCCATGTACAAAGGAGTCCAGGTGTTGCATCCAAAACAACTCCTTTTTCCTCAAAAGCCTTGGGAGTGTTTTGTCCGGCGCAGACACCTGTTCAATGGCCCTAAACCTCAGCTGTGTTTCTGCATGTCCGGCTTCCACACAGTGCTTTGCCAGGGGAGCCCTTATCCTTTTTCATCTTGCGTTGCTCCTGTCCTGATGGCTCTTGTTGTACATCCCACATACTGTTTTTTACACAGACATTCAATTATATAGATTGTACATTTGTTAAAACAGTTTATGAATGAGCTTATATAGTATGTTTAATCTCCAGCCTGATTCTGGAATGGGTTTCTCTTGCATGCAAGAGCACAGACTGAGCAGTGACTGCTATGGAAAAATCCACGAGGAATGCCCCTTCTACCTATTGTGGTTGCCTCATTTTTGTTGTCATAAGGTTTGCTTCTAACCAGCATGTCCTGAATATTTTTAGATCTTCTGTAGGAGAATAAAGGTGGAGCTCGGCATCTGGGATTGGTTGATAAAAGGTGCCAATGTTTTTGGATGGTTGCTCTGACATAATCACATACCTGTTGTATGTAAAAACAGCAGCCATTCTATCCTGGTGTCAGCAAGGTGATAAGAAGTGTTGGTTCTTATATGCTGATTTTCTCTCCCCAAAGGAGTCTCAAAGTGGCTTCCAGTCGCCTTCCCTTTCTTCTCCCCACAACAGACATCCTGTGAGGGAGGGGAGGCTGAGAGAGCCCTGAGATTACTGAAGAAGAAAAAGGGCCATTCCGCACCAGGATCTATGTAGCAAATTGGTTGCGGAACGAAAAACGCCATTTTAAATAGTGGAATTCGTTGTTATGCATACCTGCCTTTGTAGTGGAATCCAGTTGTGTTTCTATCATATCCCACCGGTTTCCGGTCTCGGCAAAAATCACTAGCCAGGAAGCGATATTGCTGAGCTTTGTCCTGTCCCTGGCCGTCAATCAAACAAGCAGCCAATAGGCGGCCGTTATCATGCTCCCGAAAAGCCCCTTTCCCTTTAAGGAAGGTTTAAAAAAAACCACGTTGCAACGAATCTGTGTTGATTCGTTGCAACATAGAGACCCATCTGGTGTTTGAGCTGCCATTTCATCGTTGCCACGCTCCCCCTGAGTGAAAAAAAAATACCCCCCCCTCGCACGGACGCGATTTTTGGCCGAAAATAGAGTGGAAAATAAAGGGAAAATAAACCAGCAAACAGGGCTGTGTGGTGCTTGGTGACTTAAAACAGCTCTGGGGAGGGACTGCAGCTGGGGAAGCCTCGCTGGATAAACGAAGGCTTGCCGGTGCGTTGATCTCCGCTCGCTCCGAGAAAAAAAAAAGGCGATCGCTTCGCCAGAAGATCAGAGGAGAGAACCAGGGGGAGGGACTTTGCAGAAATCGCAACAATGGTAACGCACAGAACTTTCCCGCTAGTGTTGCAGATTGGTTGCAAGAGTGTAGCGCTTTCTGGAGGGTGAATCCACTTTTTGGGATTTCCCTGAAAGCGCTACAACAAAGCAAAGCAAAGAAATTAAGCAAAAAAATTAAGACGCTTGCTCCTGGGAAAGCCATGGCAAGTCTAGACAGCATCCTAAAAAGCAGAGACATCACCCTGCCAACAAAAGTGCATCTAGTCAAGGCTATGGTTGTCCCAGTTGCAATGTATGGCTGTGACAGTTGGACCATAAGGAAGGCTGGACATCAAAGAATTGAGGCTTTTGAATTCTGGTGCTGGAGAAGACTCTTGTGAGTCCCTTGGACTGCAAGGCAAACAAACCGGTCAGTCCTAGAGGAGATCAGCCCTGCCTGCTCCTTAGAAGGCCAGATCCTGAAGATGAAACTCAAATACTTTGGCCACCTCATGAGAAGGAAGGACTCCCTGGGGAAGAGCCTAATGCTGGGAGCGATCGAGGGCAAAAGAAGAAGGGGACGACAGAGAATGAGGTGGCTGGATGGAGTCACTGAAGCAGTCGGTGCAAGCTTAAATGGACTCCGGGGAATGGTAGAGGACAGGAAGGCCTGGAGGATCATTGTCCATGGGGTCGCAATGGGTCGGACACGAGTTCGCAACTAACAACATATAAAGTAAACTTTTAATAATATTTTATTTAATTTCAAAAGTAAAAATAGCATGTAAAAATAAAGACCATACAAACAAATAAGAAACACCAAAGAAAATACATTCATGTGGGCAGCTGTGTTGGTCTGAAGTAGCACAACAATATTTGAATCCAGCAGCACCTATAAGATCAACAAAGACTTATTCAAGGCGTGAGCTTTTGCGTGCATGCATGCTTCCTCAAAGAAAATACAAATACTCTGAAACTTCATTCAGTATTCTGATCCGGTTTAAAAAATTATAATTTCAATTACAATTCAAATCCATTACTCATTGTCTCAAGTATCCAATTACATTATTATTTTACATAAATTACAATCTGAAAAATTCTTTAAATAATTGACTATATTGACCCAAAAAGTATTGCAATTTTCATTATCCCCCCCCCCCCCTTGAGTTATATCAGTCATCATAAACAGAGCCTGGACAGCCATGTGACGGAGAGGCTGATTCTGTGAAGGTTCAAGGGAGTAGCAGGTTATAGTGGATGAGTGATAGGGATGTGAGTGTCCTCATGTTGTGGTGACTCCGAACCATAAAATTATGCAAGGGTTCTTTCACAGAAATTAAACTGAAACTGACCGTGAAGATCCATGGTTCATGGTTGTATATAAATTGTTTTTTTCCCCTGGGGTTTCTCAGTTCAGTTTTGCTTCTTGCCCCACCATAGTGATCTCGCTCTTTTCCACTGCTCCAGACAGACAAATGCTCTACCTCGATCTACCCCGCAAGGCTGTTTTGTGGATAGTGCCCCCCCCGGCCAAGCTGCTTGCCCTGCTGCAACCCCTCTGAAAGGGTTGTTCGACCCCCAAAGGGGTCCTGACCCCCAGGTTGAGAACCACTGATCTAAGTATTGATGCAGTAAAGTAAGAATTTATAAAATACTAGTAGCATCTCTGGAGATACTTGTTTTGAAATATAGTTTTCTTAAAAAAAACAAGATCATAATAATTATTATTTGATTTATATAAAAATAATATAAAAAGAAAGGAAGGACTAAATAACAGATCACTTACATCAAAAGTCATTGTACACTGCCAGGAACAAAACAGAAAATATTTCTCCCCAGCATTCATTACAGTCCTCCAGACATTCTCTGTAAAATACCACAGTCCTTAGTTCCAACATTTTAAATTTCAGATTTCATAATTAATATATTATTAATTTCATCAATACCACATATTCCAAGTTATATTTTTGTCATGTCTACAGATGTCAGGAAGCAGTGACAGGCTGTCTCAAGCAGAGCCATGTGAAGCTAAATCCTTCAAAGTCGGAGATCCTGTGGTTTGGTAGGAAAGGTCCAGACAAGGAAACATGACTTCCCTACTGGATCTTTGACACCTCCCTCTCTATGGAGGAAACAGGTCACAAGAGCAGCTTTGCTGGCATTCTTCTTCCTGTGTCAAGCTAAGCTGCTAGCATCCCACTTGGCACCAGAACACTTAGCCAGAGTGATCCAGAGGACAGTCACCTCTAGGTTGGATTTCTGCAACTTGCTCTATGTGGGTCTACCCTTATCCTTGATCTGGAAACTTCAACTGGTACAGAGTTCTTACAGAAACACTTTGGAGGGCCCACAGCTGGCCTGCACTCCAACAGCTGCACTGGCTACCACTTGACTACTGGATCAGGCTTAAGGTTCTGGTAATCTCCTTTAAGGCCATATGCAGTCTGGGCCCTAAGTACCTGAGAAACCGCCTCTCTACATCTATCCCCCAGAGAGTACTACTCTCCACGACTATCAACAAATTGGTGAGCTTTGGCTCCCTTGACCAGAGCCAGGAATTTCTTTGTCATGGCCTCATTTGGTGGAATGAGATCCCAGATGACATCAGGGCCCTCCCAGAGCTAGAACAGTTCCACAGGGCCTGCAAAGTGGAGCCCTTCCACTGGGCTTTCAGTCAAGACAAGTGAACCAACAAGAGCCCAAAGGCCCCTCCCACCATCAACTGCACCCACGGAGAAACTATACTCATGGTGCAGTAAAATTACAATGTCCATTGCTGAACATTAAATTGTTATTATTATTATCATTCTTATTATTTAATGTAATTTTTCTATTGAAATTATTCGTTAGTTTTCCATCTATTAAAGTATTTGCTTGTTGGTCTGAGTATATACTTTGCATCCGGCTTCAGAATTCTAAGCCACAACCAATATTCTGAACACTCAGTAGAAAAGGCCATGTTAGATTATCAAATGCTTTCTCTGCATTCAAAAATAAAAATGCTGCTTATTTTTCTTACAAATTCATTTACATCTATTACAAAAGCTTTTGTATACCTCTTTGGTACAAAGCCTGTTTGGTCAGTATCTTTCTGCCATTACTGTGGTGAAGATTTTGTATCTCCTTTCAGTAAAGAGATAGGTCTGTATGACTGTGATAGTGTTACATCACTGTCTTCTTTATATTTAAATACTATGTACATCTTTCATCACATTGGAGAGAGTTTCCTTTTTATCTCATTAATAATTTTTTTGTAATGGTTATTATGAAGACTTCTTCAAAATATTTTCCATACATTGCCAGTGCTTTGTTTTTCATTTTTTTTTAATTGCCTGGGGAATTTCTTGAATTATTATTTTTTTAATTTAAATTCTTCTATGTTCTCCATTTTCTGAAACAGACATCTTTTTATAGTGTCCTGAGAGAGTATTGGTAAATTGTTTTTGTATTTCTTTTTCTGCATATATGATTTGATCTCCTTTCATTATAATTGTTATTACATTTTTCCTAACTATTTTTTTAATGTCTGATTTCTACTAGTATATCATTGTGGGGATTATAAAAATGTTTTTGCCCCAATCTCTGATTTTTTTCTACTAAAAACTTGGTTTGTTCTCCTCCCCCATTTTCTTCTTGGTGGCAGTTGCTAGTAAGATTACTCTAATGAAAGCTTTACTTGCTTCACAAATTGTACCTTAGGCTATTCCTTCTGTATTTCTTTCAAAACATTATTCCAGATCTTTTAAACACCTGTTTATCACATCATCTTGTAGTAAAAGGGAATTGTTTAGTCTTTATCTTTTTATTTTCTGTTTCATTTCCAAACTACATCTATAGGGTTATGTTCTATGAAAAATTTGGTTTTTTTAAATAACTTTTTGTTTTTGTTTTTTGATAATTGTACAAATGAGATATATCTGGTATTTCCTCAAGGTACACCATTAAAATATTATTTTCCAGATATATTTCTTCCTGATCTTATTACAAGGGGATTTTTCCAGGCTCTCTGATCTGGATGGATATACTGGTCATTCTTCTTTCTATTCTTTGGGGAAGATCAATGAATATTTTGGTTGAATCTCTGCTTTATTTATATTCAATGTTAGCGATTTGAAATATCCAATATATATATTTTCTTAAATACATTTGATGTCTATCAGAAAAGAATGTGAAATCTCCTATCTTTTGATTGTTTGATCCTCCAGATGTCTTCCAATTTCAGCATTTCCAAATATTGGAATATATTTTTGGTAATTTCCCACATTTAGGCTGTTATATTTAAACTTCCATTATTGTATTCAAAAAACATTATATCTTCATCTTGAAATTCTAACATCACTTGGAATAAATGCTCAAAACAGACAAAAAACAAAAAACAAAACAAAAACCCTTTGGCAGGGAAGTGGACTTAGGATGACCCTTTTGTTTAGTGCTAAAGCCTAATTTTTATATATTTACAATAAGTTACTGTTTCTTCTTTAGGATTTTTCTTTTTTTTGTAGGTGCATTGTGCTGAAAGTGTTGTATGTTCTACAAGAGTCCAATTCATTCAATTTTACTGATATCGTTTTTAATGTACCTATTTTGCCCCAAGGTTGAGGCCACAGCATTTCTTCTCTTGAGCTTTTACTACCTGATGTTTTTAATGGGAGACACTGGGGACTGAGCCAGGGCCCTTCTTCATATGAGGCAGATAGTCTCCTACTGAGCCACTGCCCATGCCTGGTTTGATGACCACTGTTGCTATTAGCCTCACGTCCTTATAGTTTTCATCCCTACGCCAGCAGGCACAGTGGACCTTTGTCTACTTGTCTCTTGATACCGTGATCTGCCTCCACCAGGTGGTGCTGTGCTTCACACCTGGTTTGCTGGGCATCAGCGACTCTCCAAGGCTATGAGTTTCTGGAATTAAGGGTTCCCCAAACTTGGCAATTTTATACCTGTCTCCACTAACTATATTCCTACTTATATTAAAATGCAGTTCCTGAAACAATGCTGATGAATTCATATTGAACCTGTTCTTTTATGACAAAGCCAAGTCAAGTCCCACTTAAGGCTTTTAATTTATTTAAAAAAAACAACATACCTTGTTCATTTGTATAGTTTCCCCTAATTTTGGTATATAATGAGTTTCTTATTACCTGCAGATAGGCAAACATTCCTCTTTGTCTGGGCTGCAGGTCATTCCATTTGTCACAGGCAGGACTCTTCGGCATGCCGCTCCCCACTCATTAAAGCTGTGGCTTATCCCCCTTCAAACATCTCTGCACATTGTCACCCACACTTATTTGTTCTCCAGCCATCAAAGTGTATTAAAATTAACCGCAGTCATCACATGGGAAGACAATAGCCATACTTAGACACTGAGATAGTTATGTACCCTCGGCAGGAAACCTGCATTCAAATTTGAACAAAAGGTCACATTTGCAATACGTAAGAAGAGACTGTGGGTAATTGGTTATAGAATCAACTAATAGCTTAGAAGGCATTCTGATGGGCTTGAAACCTTTTAGTTCAGGTAATTAAAATGAGATTCTGTTCCAGCTTTCAAAAGTAAAGGGCCAGCTCATACACTGTAAAATATATTAATTGAAAAGGTAGAACAGAGCGCCAGATTCTATTGCATCTATTTTATCTACAGAATAAACGTACAATAGAACCAAGTGTTGCCTACCACAAAGTGAGAGCAAAATAGAGAGCATTTTAATCCAGTTCATTAAGAATTTACTTTAAAAAAGAAGGTGTTTAATTTTTACAGAGGGACTGACAGTGTCATCCTAAAGAAGAGACTTTTTTGGATGCCCTGCTTTTCACTACCTGAAGAAGACTCAAATTGGCTTACAAACACCTTTCTCTTCCTGTTTCCACAACAGACACCGTTGAGGTAGGTGGGGCTGGGACAGCTAAGAGAACTGCTCTGCAAGAATAGCTCCAAGAGAACTTGGACTGGCCCAAGGTCACCCAGCTGGCTGCATGTGGAGGAGTGTGGAATCAAACCTGGTTCTCCAGGCTAGAGCCCTCTGTTCTTTAACCACTAAAAGTTAAAGGTATTCCCTGTGCAAGCACTGGGTCATGTCTGACTCTTGGGGTGACGCCCTCCAGCGTTTTCATGGCAGACTCAATATGGGGTGGTTTGCCAGTTCCTTCCCCAGTCATTACCGTTTACCTCCCAGCAAGCTGGGTACTCATTTTACCAACCTCAGAAGGATGGAAGGCTGAGTCAACCTTGAGCTGGTTGCTGGGATTGAACTCCCAGCCTCATGGGCATGTTGGCTGCCTTACCACCCTGTGCTACAAGAGGCTCATTCTTTAACCACTACACCACACTAAACAGAGTTACACCCTTCTAAACTTGTTGTTTAGACTGTTTAGTAACTCTCCAAACTTAATTTGAGTTCTTTGGGGGAAGTAAAGAAACTGAGTTAATAACAATGGTATTCCCATTTTTAGTTTTGTAACTTTTATTATGCCAGAAGAAGACAATTCTGAAAGCACACAGTCTGAAGCAGGTCTCCTCAGAAGTCTAATCAGCCCGGGAAGTGCACTTAGGATGACCCTGCTGCGCACAAGGGCCAGGACAGGAGGAGGCAGCCCTTCTGCCCCAGTCTCAGTCTCTTGACTTCAGATCACATTCATGAGCTGCAACCCGGTGGCCCTTTTGAAGTCAGCCCCGAATGATAAATTATGAGTTACTTTCTCTTTCAGGTCTAAGAATGACAGTCATCTGATGGCCAAAGACCTCAATGAAAACAGAAACATATCTGAAAATAAGAAAGTCAAAGCCAAGTCTCCTTCTTGTTGAATTATAGCATAATTCTGCTTTCTTTTTCTGTCTTCATCTTGGTTACGGCTAAAAATTTGGATCTTTTCTCTGTAGTTTAAGGCCCATTCCGCACAAGGACCAATGTTGCCAATTGGTTCCTGAAAGCGGAAACGCTATTTTTAAAAGTGCTATTTGGCGTTATGCATACCTGCCTTTGTAGTGGAATCCAGTAGCGTTTCAATTCTTTCCCACAGGTTTCTGGTCTCACCAAAAATCACTAGAAAGGAAGCGATTTTTTCCGTGCTTTGTCCCACCCCTGGCCGTCAATCAAATGAACAGCCAATGGGCGGCCGTTATCATGCTCCCGAAAAGCCCCTTTCCCTTTAAGCACAGGTTAAAAAAGAAAAGAAAAGCACACATTGCAATGAATATGCCTTGATTCCTTGATTTCTTCTAATGTAGAGACCCATCTAGCTGGCAGCTGGCGTGTGAGTTGCCAATTCATTGTTGCCACGCTCCCCCGAGTGAAAAGAAATCCCCCCCTGCACGGGCGCGATTTTCGGCAGAAAATAAAGGGAACTTGCAAACTGGGCTGTGTTGTGCTTGGTGACTTAGGGGAGCTTTAAAGCAGCTCTGTAGAGGGACTGTAGCCAGAGAAGCCTCGCTGGGTGAATGAAGGCTCGCCAGTTCACTGCTTTCTGCTCGCTCCAAGAAAAAAAGAATGGCAATCACTTCGCCGGAAGTTTGGAGGAGAGAGCTAGGGGCTGGAACCACAACAATGTTAACGCACAGGTCTTTTTCGCTACTGTTGCAGATTGTTTGCAAGAGTGTAGCGCTTTTTGGAGGGTGAATCCACTTTTCTGGATTTCCCTTTAAGCGCTACAACGGAACACTTTTTGCGGATCGGTTTCAGGAGTGTGGCAGATTGTGTGTGATGTTGTGCATAACTGAAAATTAGCAGTGTTTACAATTTGCCACACTCCTGCTACATTTAACTTGTGCGGAATGGGCCTAAGAGCTGGCATGTATCTCTTAAAATATCACTGACAAAGTGAAAAAGTTCTTGTCATTGAGGACCAGAATTTGTCCTTTTGCTTCTCCTTATTATCAACACTTTAATGGTATCATTCAGCCTCCAGACTGATGCAAATACAGTTCAGGACATTCCCACACATAAAGTTCTTGTGCAGGGTGCTAGGCATATATTTCTGGACAGGAAGACATGCATCTATTCACCATTCTCCTCTGACACGTATTATTTTGAGAGATGTCTACAAATATGAAAGAAACCCATTCTCATCATTAGGAGGTGGCATGCCATCTGATTTGGTCAGATTTGGAACTGTAAAGTCAAACTATATAACGTAGCAGCATCTGATCAGACTTCTAGTAGACCAGCTGTAATAACCTTGAACTATTTATAGTGAGGTTGAAAGCTGAAGGCCTCCTTGGCCATCACTCCTAGACAGTGGCAGTCTCTGTCCCAGGGGATTTAACACTTTGAACATGGCTCTAGCTTGACATTTATCCACTCTGGGAGGCCTTTGGGAGTTGTGCTCTCCCTGATTTTTCTGTTGATGTTATAGAATGATCTATTTTATGTGTTCGATTATAAACAGCTTTGGATTTGCTGATTTACAGGACTGAGAAAGCTCTGGCCGTGGTTGAGGTCAGGCACACTTCTTAGAGGTCAGGGATCGCCAGCCTGTTGGAAGTTGTGGACTGTAGAACCCTTTTTGGGGGTTATAGACAGTGGGGTGGTCTCTCAGGTACACTTACTCCTATTATTCCTCTTCGCTGTAGACAAAACATAACAGTTGGCCTGATTGGGGGAGGGGCATCCAATGAACCCTTCCTCAACACACTTCTGATTAATGCCCTCCTTGCCTGGTCTATGAGTTTTGGAGGGTGGCAGTCTCTTGGCAGGTTTGTAGTGTTGTCGTATTCTTTTCATTTTGTTATAATGGATTTAATGGTGCTCTGTGGGATATTCAAAGTTTGGGATATTTGTTTATAACCTATCCCTGATCTATATTTCTCCACAACCTCTCTTACCGGCTTGGGGTGTTCCTTGGACCTCCCGTTGCTGGCTTAGAGTGTAGCAGAGTCTTTCAGAACAGGTCTGTTTATGCAGACAAACTGTGGCAGATCATGTGCCACTTGGATGGTATACTAGAAGAAGAAGAGTTAGTTCTCATATGCCACTTTTCTCTACCCGAAGGAGTCTCCAAGTGGCTTCCAATCGCCTTCCCTTTCCTCTCCCCACAACAGACACCTTGTGAGGTGGGTGAGGCTGAGAGAGCCCAAATATAACTGAAGAAGAAGAGTTGGTTCTTATATGCCGCTTTTCTCTACCCAAAGGAGTCTCCAAGTGGCTTCCAATCGCCTTCCCTTTCCTCTCCCCACAACAGACTCCCTGTGAGTGAAGTGAGGCTGAGAGAGCTCTGATATTACTGCTAATTCAGAACAGCTTTATCAGTGCTGTGGTGAGCTCAAGGTCACCCAGCTGGTTGCATGTGGAGGAGTGGGGAATAAAACCCTGTTATCCAGATTAGAAGCCACCGCTTTTAACCACTACACCAAGCTGGCCCAAGGTCTCCCAGTTGGCTACATGTGGAAGAGAAGCAGGGAATCAAACTCTCATTAGTGGACCCTAATTAACTAATTATGTTACTTCTGCAGTTAAGTGGTTGGATTTGATCTTATTTAGGGTTGTCTTAGCAAAGGGGACAAATTCTTATGTACAGTCATACTTTCTGTTTTTGGTGTCTTGACTACTGCTTACAGTAAAAAAGATTTTGCACCTTCAAAGTGGTAGGCATGTTGTGAGAATCAAATAGTGCTAACCTCCCTGCCCCTAATTCCAGATTGTAATGTGACAAAACAGGAGAAACTCAGGGGGAGGGGGTGTTGGATACTTTTGCTAGCCACTGTAAACATTGGAGCTATGCCAATGGAAAACGGAACTGTGACAGCTAGAGCAAGTTTGGTGGAAAACTCGTGAAGAGACATCAAGAACCTCTTATAAGACACATATCTACCTACTAGAGATTTAATGATGAGAATGGGTTTCTTTCATATTTGTAGACATCTCTCAAAATAATACGTGTCAGAGGAGAATGGTGAATAGATGCATGTCTTCCTGTACAACCACCATCAGGAGCCGCCTGGGTGTAATCCTGGATGCCTCCTTCTCTGCGGAGGCCCAGTTCACAAATGTCAGCTGGGGAGAAGATAAGGTGCAAAAGAGGTCTGGTCGAATGGAATTGTCCAAGTTAGAAAAATTCGACCGGTTGGCTATCAAAAATATGGGATCTATTTATTGTTTATAATTGTTCCAATTTATTGAAAGAAATGAATAATTTCAATAACTTCAATAGATATTAATTTCATATCTGTAATATGCAAACATAAACCAAAATGGGTTCCAGATAAATGCAATTTTTTCAATAGCCCATTTTCAAAGTTGCATTCTTCCTCAGTGGTTTTCATCTAGAACAAATTATTACGAAGTGCTAGTAAGTATATATGTGTGATATTTCCTTAAATAAAGCTAACAGACTTCTCCCAACTTTCTCATTCGCTTCTGCCAGTTACAGAACCGTTTCTTACCATGCCGACTGTTCCTCAGGCTCAGCATTCCCTGGAGGTTTATCTGCTCTTCAGCTATGAAAACCCCGTCTCTCCCCCTCACGGGATGACCTGCCAATTTAGAGACTGTTTATAAGTCATCACTTACTCAACTCAGCTGACTGCCCCACCCACTCCACTCCAGCCTCCGGACACATGGCCAGGCTGTCTGGGGTGTTGACTGATGGTCATCCATTAACAGAAAAGGCTGGGTGTCATCCACACACTGGTGACACCTCAGCCTGAAAATTCAGATCAGCTGGGCAAGGAGGCACATGCAGATGCTGAAGAAATCAGGGACAGAATGGCATAGTTGGTGGCTGACTGAGTTGAACGCTGCTGTTGTGTCTAATAAGAGCAGCACTGCTGACTTGCCTACATCCAGCTTACTCTGGAGACCATCCATCAGGGGGACCAGAGCAGTCTCCACTAGGGTTGTGTGCTTCGGACTGCTTCAGTCGAAAAATCTCCAAAGGAGGCACAAACTCCTGTGGGGGGATAGAGCAGAAGCAGCTGTCCAAGACGTGCTTCGGCTTGCCTTGGTGCCCACCCACCCTGAACCCGGAGCAACGCCCTCGGCCTCTCACTCTCCTCCCTGGTCAGAAGTCATATCAGAAGGTGTCAGGTGCTGAAGTCTCCTCCAAGAATCCCCGGGGTCATTCTGCCATTGTCCGTTCTGCCACTTTACCCAGAACTGATGAGGTCAGTGGGACCCAACTCTTGTTTTTTTTCAATAAAGTTCTCACCTCTGCCTCTTTCAGCATCTCCAGGAGGGTCCCAGAGTTTAAGAACAAGTTGGTAATATCCCAGAGAGGGCCTTGGAGCTCATAGAATCATAGAATCATAGAGTTGGAAGGGGCCACACAGGCCATCTAGTCCAACCCCCTGCTCAACGCAGGATCAGTCCTAAGCATCCTAAAGCATCCAAGAAAAGTGTGTATCCAACCTTTGCTTGAAGACTGCCAGTGAGGGGGAGTTCACCACCTCCTTAGGCAGCCTATTCCACTGCTGAACTACTCTGACTGTGAAAATTTTTTTCCTGATATCTAGCCTATATCGTTGTACTTGAAGTTTAAACCCATTACTGCGTGTCCTCTCCTCTGCAGCCAACGGAAACAGCATCCTGCCCTCCTCCAAGTGACAACCTTTCAAATACTTAAAGAGGGCTATCATGTCCCCTCTCAACCTCCTTTCTCCAGGCTGAACATTCCCAAGTCCCTCAACCTATCTTCATAGGGCTTGGTCCCTTGGCCCAGATCATCCTCGTCGCTCTCCTCTGTACCCTTTCAATTTTATCTATGTCCTTCTTGAAGTAAGGCCTCCAGAACTGCACACAGTACTCCAGGTGTGGTCTGACCAGTGCTGTATACAATGGGACTATGACATCTTGTGAGTTTGATGTGATGCCCCTGTTGATACAGCTCAAAATGGCATTTGCCTTTTTTACCGCTGCATCACATTGCCTGCTCATGTTTAGTTTACAATCCACAAGTACTCCAAGGCAGTGGTCCCCAACCTTTTTATCACCGGGGACCACTCAACGCCTTTTACTGAGGCCCGGTGTGTGTGTGTGTGTGTGTGTGGGTAGTTTACTCCTCAACTCTCAACCACTGCCCTAACGCTCTCTGATCGCTATGGTAATGTTTAAACATCCCTTCAAAATAAGATACAGACACGCCACAACAATGAAGTGTGTTGTAAAGGGCTGGGGGGATGAAGTAAAGGGCCGGCGGGGGGGAGAAGGCGTCCTTCGGGGCCCACCTCCAATTAGTCGAAGGACCACATGTGGTCCACGGCCCACAGGTTGGGGATCGCTACTCCAAGGTCTCGTTCACACACAGTGTTACCTAGAAGCATGTCCCCCATCCAGTAGGCATGCTTTTCATTTTTCTGACCCAGATGCAGAACTTTACACTTATCTTTATCTTTATTAAATCATCTTGTTCTCATTTGCCCATTTTTCCATTGTGTTCAGATCTCGTTGAACTCTGTCTCTATCTTCCGGAGTATTTGCCAGTCCTCCCAATTTGGTGTCATCTGCACACTTGATGAGTAGTCCTTCAACCCCCTCATCTAGATCATTAATAAATATGTTAAAAAGTACCGGGCCGAGCACCGAGCCCTGAGGTACCCGAGCTCCTCACACCTTGCTTGAAACAGCCCTGGGTGTGTGTGTGTGGGGGGGGGGGAGTGGATGCGTAATTGGCCAGACTGCTTCCAGGGGCTTCCGACAAGGACAGCACACTGCTGGTATTTGCTGCTATTTTATACTTTTCTGAATCCCAGTATTTTCATGTGCATTGAACTAAAATCCAAGTGTCACATTTTAATTCTTAAAACACAATGTCATGCAACCATTCATGGCTGGTACAAAAACCAGAAGAGCTGGTTTTTATATGCCGCTTTTCTCTACCAGGAGTCTAAAAGCGGCCTACAATCACCTTCTGTTCCTCTCCCCACAACAGACACCCTGTGAGGGAGGTGAGGCTGAGAGAGCTCTGATATCACTGCTCAGTCAGAACAGCTCTATCAGTGCTGTGAT
The DNA here is from genome assembly GCF_049243985.1 of Paroedura picta. Taxonomy (NCBI): domain Eukaryota; kingdom Metazoa; phylum Chordata; class Lepidosauria; order Squamata; family Gekkonidae; genus Paroedura; species Paroedura picta. The sequence goes on from NC_135382.1 coordinate 2,254,906, forward strand.
GAGCCCAAGGTCACCCAGCTGGCTGCATGTGGGGGAGTAGGGAATCAAACCTGGCTCTCCAGATTACAAGACACTGCTCTTACCAATACACCAAAAGTCTGGGTTTATTTATTTATCCTGATATATAATAACCTTTTGCAAAAATATGACCAGTCAGAGTAAGGTGAATAATCAAGTTTTCATTAAAAAAGGAGAGAATGAAAAGTCATATGCTAGAGATGGGACTGTAGCGTGTCATTATAGACCCCTGACTGGGAGATAACCAGCAGACAAGACATGGGATTCTGATAACGAGAAGGCAAGACGAACCCTAATCAAAGATTTGACCGGTGGGGATATTTTGAAGGTCATTCAAAAACAGAGAGTAAGAGTAGTATGGGCTTAGAGCAAGGGTTTCTTGACAACTTTGGAAAGGTTTCCCAAATTGATGGGAGTTAATTATTTTTTAATTTTTTAATTTTTAAATGTTTATTGAGTGACATGACCATATATGTCAACCCCCTCCCCCTCCCAAAATGGCCACTGATGGGCCTGGAGGGGTGGGAAGGGGAGGGGCCCTGGGTGGACATGTACACAGCTCTGCTTCCCAACCATATTCGGCAGGATCATGCATCTGGTTTGTTTTTGTTTTTTTGAAGCCTGAAGAATGCTTCATATGCTTCTCAATGGTAAAAAAGTTGAGACAGGATGGATTAGAGAGCCAAAGCCAACTGTAATTTGAAAGGAGACTATTGAGCATTAGGATGTCATGTGGAAAACATGTGCACTCAAAAGAGACTTCTAAGTAGAAGGATGCCTTTCCAAAACCAATAAAAAAGGACTATTTTAAGCATTCACCCTTGAAAAAAAAATGCCATACATTGAATCATGGTGCAACCAAAAGTAAGACATGGTATTTGGACATTACATGTACAAAACCATGTGCTCACAGAGGGACTTCTTTAAAACCTTAAATGTAAACAGAAAAGAGACTCTGTGTGGCAGATGACAGATCTGTGGTTTCTGGTAGAGAAAGGCAGCATATAAGAACCAACTCTTCTTCGTATTTAAACTGTGTCAACATATCCAACCCATTGTCATTATCACAAACTGCAACTGTGGAGCTCAGCCTTAAGTGGCACATTCTGGCAGCCCAAGGAGTCCTCTCCTGATGATGAGGGTCTCTTTCATCAAACAAAGGCTCCTGACAGCAGGAGAAAGTGCTAAATCTAACAGGAACTATCTGGAGGATCCATCCCACATGTCATATGTCTTTAGCTGATGGACCTTCTGGTTTACTCATACTACTGGAAAGTGTTGCCATCTTGCAGCTGACTTAGGGCCAGAGTGGTTGGCCACAGGTGTGGTTTGCCACTGCCAGCCTCTATGTAGCAATTCTGGACTTCATTGGTGGTCTTATTTCACTTCTTAAGAAGGGTGTGGGTCTGGATCTACAGTCTTGAATCTTAGTTTGCATGTATTATTATTATTATTATTATTATCATCATTATTATCATTATTATCATTATTATTATTATTTTAGACATGCCGTGAGACAACTGCATATGGAATTACTGGAGATACTGGAAGAACCAAAAACTACAAATATATGCATACCTTCTTCCATATTGGAAGTACATTTTTATCTGAATACTCAATTATTCTCATTGTGTTACTGTGTATTATTACTTGCACTGGACCATAAAGCCTAGACTAATAACACTAATTTGTCTTATGTTATGGATTGCTCTATTAACTTTAACAAATAGGTTCACCACAGGCACTGATTGATGGGGACATTGTTACAAGGCGTGTTTTCTTCCTTATAAACAATTATCCACATGGAGTATTATGAGTCTTTTAGTCTTACCTGAGAGAGACAGATTCAGGCGGGCAGCGATGTTGCTCTGCATGAGTAGAACAGAATCTGAGTCCAGCAGCACCTGAGAGGCCAGCCACGCAAGCTCTCGTGAGTCAAGGCTCAGTTTGCCAGAGGCAAATGTGAATGAAGCTGGCAGATGGATCTCCATTCTCATTTCTATCTGAGGACTTGGTGAAGTGAGGCCCTGGGGATGCGCAGAGGAAGCTCCTTGGGCAGAGGGGGACAGTTCAGGATCATTTCATCATGATCCTGAACTGTCTGGTCTTTGGGCATTTCTCCTCCTCCCCCCCTGGTTCCTCCAGCACTCTAACTACTACATACACTTTTCCCTAGCATAACCCCACCTTTATTGATACGCCTCATAGTCAACAGGATTCATTGCTATATTTCTGCAGGGTTTCTCATTTCACCCTTGTTCAAATGATTAGCAGAACTCACTGAGAGAAAGGGGCATTGTGTGTTGCTCATAGTTCATTATCTACTTTAACCTTGGCACCCCCCGCCCCATGCAAATATCCAAATACCTCCGTTTTGTATTATAGGCCGGGGTAAAAATGTATGCAGACTTGTTGCGTGTTTGTGGCCATTGCTACTGGTACACAAGAGAAAAGACTTGAACTTGACCAGGGGAGATTCCGATGAAGCAATGCTGTTGTCCCCATCTAACCCACACTGTACCTGCAGCCATAGAATCATCTTTTTAAAAAAATATTTTTATTTTTATTATATATAAGCATTTACAGAAAAATAAAGGGGGAAAAAAAGAAACAACCAGCTGGCAGAATAATCATTGACCCATGTAAAATACAATCCATTCTTATCTTTAAAAGTACGTACTCAGTTCCCATCGCTTAAGTTAAAGAGAGAAAGAGACAACCAGCTAGCCAAATAATTATTGATACATGTGAAAGTATAGTTTGCCATCCTCTTATAACGTACATATTCAGTTCCCATCACATATTAGTCCTAACCTAGAAGTTATTACCGTCTTTCTTAGCAAAGTAATTATTGATACATATGAGAGTATTGATACAATTATTGATACATATGAGAGCCTCTTGTGGCGCAAGAGCCTCTTGTGGCGCAGAGTGGTAAGGCAGCTGTCTGAAAGCTTTGCCCATTAGGTTGGGAGTTCGATCCCAGCAGCCGGCTCAAGGTCGACTCAGCCTTCCATCCTTCCGAGGTCGGTAAAATGAGGACCCAGCTTGCTGGGGGGTAAACGGTAATGACTGGGGAAGGCACTGGCAAACCACCCCGTATTGAGTCTGCCTTGAAAATGCTGGAGGGCGTCACCCCAAGGGTCAGACATGACTCGGTGCTTGCACAGGAGGGGAGACCTTGACCTTTATGAGAGTATAATGTATTATGAGAGTATAATCTATTATTATCTTCAGTAATATAAAGTCAGTTCCCTTCGTATGTTGGCCCTAACTTAAGAATTACTGCTGTCTTTCCCACAAAGAGCCAAGTAAGTGCTCCACTGTTCATCACATTCCTCAGGTGGTCGCAGAAGATGAAATTGTGCTCTTTTCCATGATGTATCTGCTAGCAGGTCTTGAAATATTTGTGTTTCTTGATCCACCAAACTCAGCGGTATCACCTGATGGTTTCTGTATGGAGTATTTCTAGCAGCCTTGCTGTCAGGGCCAAAAATGTCAGGGCTTCTACTTCTGGCCCTCTGCCTGGCTGGGGAGCCTATTACAGATTGGGCTAGCACGGTGCCATCTTCAATCGTCTCCTCGCCATAGAATCATCTTTAACCGCTCCTGCGGAGCGGAATCTTTAACCGTTCCTGCGGAGCGGAATAAATAAAAGAGTAAGGGCACTGTGGGAGGAGATAGGGCGGGCTCTGTCCGGGATAAAAACTTGTGAAGCGGCTCTGGATTGGCCCCCCCGAGTGTCCATCCAGGGCCAAGCGGCCAATGGGGAGCCGCACGAAAAGCACGGCTCCCCATTGGCCGCTTGCCCAAGTCTCACTTGCCCCGGCTGGGGAGTCGCCGCACAGACAGAGAATGCTGGTTGCACGGTGTGTCCTCCAGCCACCTTCTCTTCCCACTAGGGAAAGGAGCAGGGACGCCGCGTCGAAGGCACGGCATCCCTGCTCCTTTCACGCCCCGGGTCCCTTTCTCAGGAGCCTTCTGCTGGCCCCAGCCGCTCCCTCGCAACTGCGAGGGAGCGCCTGGCGCCAGCAGAAACCTCCGCTGCCCACTGCCTTCTCTCTACGGCTTCTGCCAGGCCCAGGCACTCCCTCGCGGCAGCAAGGGAGCGCCTGGGCCCGGTAGAAGCCTCCGCCACCTGCCGCCGCCTGCCGCCGCCTGCCGCCGCCTGCCGCCGCCTGCCGCCGCCTGCCGCCGCCTGCCGCCGCCTGCCGCCACCTGCCGCCGCCTGCCGCCGCCTGCCGCCTTCTCTCTCTGCCTTCTGCCGGGCCCAGGTGCTCCCTCGTGGCTGTGAGGGAGCCCCTGGACCCAGCAGAAGCATCTGCTGCCCGCTGCCATCTCTCTCCAGCTTCTGCCGGGCTCAGGCACTCCCTCGTGGCAGCACAGACAGAGAATGCTGGTTGCACGGTGTGTCCTCCAGCCACCTTCTCTTCCCACTAGCCTGGGCCCGGCAGAAGCCTCTGCTACCCGCCGCTGTCGCTCTCTGGCTTCTGGCGGCGGCGACACCGGCAGCGGTACTGGAGCCACCACCGCCCACCACGCCCGCCTCGCCCGATCACTGACCTGCTTAGAATCCGGCCCCCCACGCCTCCATGTAAACCGCACCGAGGGGGGGGGCAGAACCAACCGCTAACGCCCACTGTATTTAGAGTACAGCGGGCATTTTTTCTAGTAGAATCATAGAGTTGGAAAGGACCTCCAGGGTCAGGTAGTTCAATGAGTGTAGCACTTTTAATGCATCGTTTTTTAAGATTTTGAATAGTTCAACTGGAATGCTGTCACCACCAATACCTTTATTTTTGCTCAGACTTCCTAAGGCCCATTTGACTTCACATTCCAGGATGTCTGGCTCCAGATTAGTAATTACCCCATCATGGTTATCATGGATGTTAAGCTCGCTCTTGTATAGTTCCTGTGTATAATTTTGCCATCTTTTAAAAATCTCTTCTGCTTCTGTGAGGTCCCTACCATTTTGGTCCTTTATCATAGCCATCTGTGCATGAAACATTCTCTTCATATCTCCAATTTCTTGAAAAGATCTCTGGTCCTCCCCATTCTACTGTTTTCTTCTATTTGTTTGCACTGTTCATTTAATAAGGCATTCTTATCTCTTCTAGCTTTCCTCTGGAATTCTGCATTCAATTGGGTGTATCTTTCTCTTTCTCCCTTGCCTTTCACTTCCCTTCTCTCCATAGCTATTTGTAAATCTTCCTCAGACAGCCATTTTGCTTCCTTGCATTTCTTTTTCTTTGGGATGGTTTTAGTTGCTACCTCTTGTACAATGTTGCGAACCTCTGTCCATAGTTCTTCAGGCACTCTGTCTATCAGATCTAATTCCTTAAATCTATTTGTCACCTCTACTGTATATTCGTCGGGGATATGATTTACCTGAGTGGCCTAGTGCTTTTCCCTACTTTCTTCAATTTAAGCCTAAATTTTGCAACAAGCTGATGATCTGAACCAGAATTAGCTCCTGGTCTTGTTTGTACTGACTGTATAGAACTTCTCCATCTTTGGCTGAAGAGCACATAGTCAAACTGATTTCTGTGTTGACCGTCTGGTGATGTCCATGTGTAGAGTCTTCTCTTGGGTTGTTGGAAAAGAGTGTTTGCTATGACCATTCATAGAATCACAGAATCATAGAGTTGGAAGGGGCCATACAGGCCATCTAGTCTAACCCCCTGCTCAACGCAGGATCAGCCCAAAGCATCCTAAAGCATCCAAGAAATGTGTGTATCCAACCTTTGCTTGGAAACTGCCAGTGAAGGGAAGCTCACCACATCCTTAGGCAGTCTGTTCCATTGAGTAACTACTCTGACTGTCAAATTTTTTTTCCTGATATGTAGCCTATATCGTTGTACTTGAAGTTTAAACCCATTACTGCACATCCTTTCCTCTGCAGCCAACGGAAACAGCATCCTGCCCTCCTCCAAGTGACAACCTTTCAAATACTTAAAGAGGGCCATCATGTCACCTCTCAACCTCCTTTTCTCCAGGCTGAACATTCCGAAGTCCCTCAACCTATCTTCATAGGGCTTGGTCCCTTGGCCCCAGATCATCTTCGTCGCTCTCCTCTGAACCCTTTCAATTTTATCTACGTCCTTCTTGAAGTGAGGCCTCCAGAACTGCACACAGTACTCTAGGTGTGGTCTGAGCAGTGCCATATACAATGGGACTATGACATCTTGTGATTTTGATGTGATGCCCCTGTTGATACAGACCAAAATGGCATTTGCCTTTTTTACCGCTGCATCACACTGCCTGCTCATGTTTAGTTTACAATCCACAAGTACCCCAAGGTCTCGTTCACACACAGTGTTAAAAAACTTGATGAGTAGCCCCTCCACCCCCTCATCTAGATCATTAATAAATATGTTAAAAAGTACCGGACTGAGCACCGAGCCCTGAGGTACCCCACTACTCACCTCCCTCCAGTCTGATGAAACACCATTGACAACAACTCTTTGAGTGCGGTTCTGTAACCCAGTGTTCCCCAACCTTTTAATCTCCGGGGACTAGTCAACACTTGACAATTTTACTAAGGCCCGGGGGTGGGGGTGGGGGGTAGAAGAAGAAGAAGAAGAAGACTTGGTTCTTATATGTCGCTTTTCCCTATCCGAAGGAGGCTCATAGTGGCTTACAGTTGCCTTCCCTTTCCTCTTTTGCCAAGGGATATCACCACCACCTGAGCCCCTGCTCCACTTGCTTTCCTGCCGGCGCCCCTGACTTCCTGCTGCCCGCTGGGGGGCGCTACCAGCAGCAGTTGCACAGTGCCACGCTGAAGGGGAGTCCCAGACATGGCGGCCACTGGAGAACACCAAAGGTGAGCCAGCGGTAGAGTGGCAGGGCAGCCTCCGAGGCAGCAGCGGGGAGGAGAGCGAGGAGCTGCGGCCTGGTACCAACTGATCCACGGACCGGTCCCGGTCCCCGGACCAGGGGTTGGGGACCACTGCTGTAAACAATTCCCTACCCACCTAACTATCTGAAAATCCATATTGCAGTCCTTCAATTTATCCTTCAGAACATCATGGGGAACCTTATCAAAAGCTTTACTAAAATCCAAGTAAATGACATCAACCGAATTTTCACGATCCAGCAAACCTGTTACTTGGTCAAAAAAGGAAATCAGGTTGGGCTGGCAGGATCTGTGGGACACAAATCCATGCTGACTTCCTTGGATTACCCAATTGTCCTCCAGATGTTTGCAGATCGCTCCCTTTAATATCTGCTCCATTATCTTCCCCACAACAGAGGTCAGACTCACTGGTCTGTAGTTTCCCGGATCATCCTTCCTCCCTTTTTTGAAGATTGGAATATTGTTTGCTCTCTTCCAGTCCTCCGGGACATCTCCAGTCTTTAAAGAGGTCCCGAAGATGATGGATAAGGTTTGTGCAAGTTCTCCGGAAAGTTCTTTGAGCACTCTTGGGTGCATTTCATCTGGCCCAGGAGATTTGAACTCATCCAGTGCAGCTAAATGCCTCTCTGTCCATGTCAACCTGCCACCCAGACACTATCCCTTGGCTACTGCCATCTCTAGATGTAGCTAAACCCTTTGACCTATGGGAAAAAAACAAATGTAAAATAGGCGCTGAGCCTTTCTGCTTTCTCTGCATCCTCCGTTAGAGTTTGTCCATCTGCACCCAACAGTGGGCCTATTGCCTCCTTTACTTTACGTTTGCTCCTCACATAACTGAAAAATCTTTTCTTGTTACAATGGGCTTCCCTGGCCAATCTTAGCTCACTCTCAGCTTTGGCGTTTCTCATGATTGATCTACAGTGCCTAGTAAACTGTAGGTACTTTTCTTTAGAGCTCTGTCCTTCCCTCCATTTCCTGAACATTTCCCTTTTCTTTCTTAGTTCCTCTTGAAGTTCTCTGTTATCCAAACAAGCTTCCTGCAGTGTTTTCGTCTTTCTGGGATAGTCATGGAATGAGCATGCAGTAGCTCTTGTTTGAGTAGCGCCCACCCTTCACATGCTCCCTTCCCTTCCAGCATTCTCGTCCATGGTATGACACTCATCATGTCTCTGAGTTTATTAAAATTTGCCCTACGAAAATCCAACATCCGCGTCTGGCTAAAAGCTTCCTTGCCCCCCCCCCATCTCAAAAGGAATTCTATTAGGACATGGTCACTTCCCCCTAGGGTCCCCACCTCCTTCACCTCATCCACCAACTCTTGCCTGTTGTTCAGTATTAAGTCCAGTATGGCTGAACCTCTTGTGGGTTCATCTACCATTTGATAAATGAAATTGTCAGCCAGGCAGGTCAGAAAGTTGCATGACTGAGCATGCTTCACAGAGTTTGTTTCCCAGCACACATCTGGGTAATTGAAGTTGCCCCTGAATACAATGTCCTGCCGCTTGGATATTTTCTGAAACTGTTCACAAAGTACAGCATCCACATCGTTTCATTGGTCAGGCGGTTGGTAGCAGACAACAAGCACCACACTGTATGTTTTCCCCTCAGTTATTTTCACCCAGATGCTTTCCACTGTAGATATATACTCTCCTTCAGTAGAATTTCCTGACAGGTAAGCCCTTTCCTCACATACAATGCCACTCCTCCACCTCTTCGCTCTATTCTGTTTTTTCTGAACAGTTCATATCCATCTACTGTTACATTCCAGTCATGGGAATAATTCCACCAAGTTTCTGTGATGCCTACTAAATCTTACCTTTCCATCAGCATGAGAAGTTACAGCTTTTCCTTCTTATTGCCCATGCTTTGGGCGTTAGTATAAAGGCATCTGAATCCTTTTACTTTTGTTTCCCTATGAGTTGGCCTTCCTGCTTGGGCTGCCCCCCAATCGGTCTCCTTCCTTACCCTCCCTATGCTGAACGTCTCCTTCCCCTTGTGGCTTCAGTTTAAAGCTCTCCTGATCAATCTCCCCAGGTTCCTGCCAAACAAATTCTTCCTCAACTTCGACAAGTGCAGTCCATCAGGTGCTAGTCGGCCTTCTTCAAGAAAGCCTAACCCATGGTCCCAGAAACCAAATCTCTCCTGCCGGCACCAACTACGCAACTACTGATTCACCTCCATTATCTTCCTCTGACGATGCATTCCTCTTCCCTTGACAGGCAAGACTAAAGAGAATACCACTCGTCCCCCCATTGCTTGAGCTTCCTTCCCAGAACTTGATAGTCTGTTTTAATAGGAGCGATGGTATTCACGGTCATGTCATTCATTCCCACGTGGACCATCACAAATGGATAGCAATCTGTAGATTTGAGGAGTTTGGGTTGCCATTCTGAAACGTCTTTAATTTTTGCCCCTGGCAAGCAACACACCTCTCGGGTTAGGGGGTCGGGCCCAGCCACATGACGATCCATTCCTCTTAGTAGGGAGTTTCCAATTACCAGTACTCTCTTTTTTTCCCCTTCTCAACACCATTTCCTTCTATTCCCGTGGCCTCTTCACTCTTAGACTTCCTTTTGGGACCTCTTCTTCAAGGATCTGAAATCTATTCTGGAGCTCCAAAGGCCCAGAGAACCGTCTCGCTCTACGCCGTTGAGTCTTTTTCCAAACTGTTTGCAGAGACTCTGTAATGAGGTCAATCTCCTTATCCTCTTCAGGACTGGTTGTATCCTCTTTATCTTCCGCGTTGCACAGCTCCTGTCTATGAACTCCTCCCCTTTCTTAATTTCTGTCAGAGTAATAGTCTAACCAGCTTACACTTAGGGCAGATGTAATCCATCTTGTCTTCAGGGAAGAAGGCAATCATATCACACTCACTGCAGATGATGGGATGCGTGTCCTGGAGCTAAGACCCACAGGCCAAGAGCCCTTTGTCTCTCGCCCTTAGGCTCGCACCTCTGGCAAGGAGCAGCCCTTTTTAATCCTCCCAGCAGTCAACCAGCAGTCACCTCACTCAGCACCACAATAGCCTCATCTGGTCAGCAGGACTCTTGTTTGACCACGTCCAGCTTGCCTTGATTCATGGATCTGATGTTCCAGGTTCCTATGGCATAAAAATCTTTACATCATCGGACTGTCTTTTCACCTCCAGTTACCTCTACAACTGAGCGTCCTTTTGGCTTTGGCCCAGCCGCTTCATTCATTCTGGCGCTACTCGTACTAGCCGTCTGCTCATCCCCAGTAGCATATTGGACACCTTCCGACCTGAGGGGCTCATCTTCCGGCGTCATATCATTATGCCTATTGGAACTGTCCATAGAGTTTTCATGGCAAAGATACTGGAGTGGTTTGCCATTTCCTTCTCCAGTGGATCACCTTTTGTCAGAGCTCTCAGCTGTGACCTGTCCTTCTTGGGTGGTCCTGCATGGCATAGCTCATAGCTTCACTGAGCCCCTTCGACACGACAAGGCAGCAATCCTTGAAGGGGGTAAAAGTGTTTACCAAAACCTTAAGCTTAATCCGGAATTCAACTGGGAATTTAATGAGCTCTCATATGGCCCCAGGGTGTAAATATATGGTCACACCCCAGTTCCCAACAGGGTGGTCCACGAGAAGTCAAAACAGTTACAAAAATCAAGAAGGTAGATAGTCCAACCTCCTTGTCTGGTAGTACTGCCACCACCTCTGAATGGGTCCCTAGGCGTACAAGACCCAGAGGCAGTCTTGAAGCTTATCAGGGAATTTACCAGGGAGCTTGGCCCTGTCCAGGAACAAGTACCACAAATCAATAGTCTTAGTTGGTACAAGTTAAGCAAGCTAGGCCTCATCTTAGCTTGTCTCAAAATAAAAAAATATTAATTTATATTTATTGATGTGCACAAAATATAAGTTATACACTGGCAGTGAGAAAATAAGAACGTTGTACAATATTTCTGGCTAACACTTGATACTCACAAGAGTGGCAGGATGACAAGACAGAATTTCAAAGTTGCAGGTTCACTAGACACAGACAAGGGTTCCCCCAAAATCTGAACAATGGGATGTTACAATAGAAAACCCTTATGGGTTATTCCCATGTGGGGTTTTGGGCACAGAAACCAATCATATCCAAATTAATAATTTATCAATTAACCAATAGGGTTACTAATGTCAGGTAGATGAACCAATCCTGAAACAGATGAGGTAATGTCGACTCATCTCACTCAAGGCCCATTTCTCATAACAAGCTAATTGAGAACATCTGTTCATTTAGGGACGTCACAGAAGCAGAAGATGGCAATTGTCCCATCAGTAGGTGCGGACAGTGTTAGGCTTCTCAAGGGCACAGGTGTAACTAACTGGCCCTACATTCTTGCACTATGAGAAGAAGCAAAAACCTTTCTCATGCGGTCCACTAAAGATTCTGCAGGGCCGAAGCCTGAACCAAAGTTTCATGAACAAGATTTGAAGCCACTATTTCACCACAATATATGCCAAGGCATTCCCATTGAAACCAAAGGGACCACTATATTATTGGCTTAGGGGGATGCCAATCAAGCTAAACAGGTAATCATTGGAGTAACCACAGAAATCAAGACAACCCTCCCAAGCCCCATCTATGCCAGAAGAGAGATTTTCGCAAGCTTCACACACTCACATGCATGCACTGAGGGAAGAAACTCTGTCCCCAACATGCACAGAGGAGTAAGACTCATATGTGGCCGTGTGCGGTCATCGGGGGCATGCCCAGATGAACCCCGATTTGCAACCCACAAACTACTCCAATTTGTGGATTTGTGGAGACCTGTGGAGCTATCCCATGCATGTCTCTAATTGCTAGTGCAGAAACAGTCTGAGTTGGACAAGAGAAGAGAAAAAAATGTCTGATGGCCTTGCCTCACACACTGAATTCTGCTTCATGAGGTGGGCTTAGGATGGGGGAAGAGATTTGCAAGGAGATGGCTGGAGTCACATCTGGGCTTGCTCTACATTTTGACAGGGGAAGGAGTCATCAGAGAGGGCAGTGATCAAGAAAATGCCAAGGTAATAAAAGATGCTGAGCATTACTTTTCACTCTGGACCAAAATTGCCAAGAAAATAGGAGGAGGGGTTTGAGAAAGGCCTGGAAAGAAAGAAGAGAGGGTGCACCATCATGTCAGTGCCCTCGATAGGGATAGAATTGCTCAAAGGTGAGGGACTGAAAGTACTATTCTTTTTCTTTGTATGTAATAGTCAGAAAGAATGCAGAAAGCTCTTCTAGGACCCAAACAAAGAAAAGAGAGCTACTTGGCTGTTAACAGTCCTCTGCTCTGTTATTTAAAAGGCTGTCCTAGTCTACTAGGAAGAGTCTACTTTGATATTCATTTTACTGGCTGCCAGATTGAGCTGTCAAATTACCTATTTAAATGTCAAAACCAAAGACTTCTCCACACCTCATGCAATTTGTGATTCTAAGCGAAAGCCTCCTGGAGCCAAAGAGCCCTTAACTTCCATAATTAAAAGGGAAGCGGGTTTGTCAGAAAGACCTATTTTCTGGGGAAATAAACATCTTACATTATTTTCTGGACACGTGCACTCTTTCTGTAGAAAAACTGTGCGGCTTATGAAGTTGTTGGGGGGTTTTTTGCAGTGATTTTATACTCCCTGAAAGGGTGAGGAAAAGGTCAGCAATAACTCTGCAGCTGCATTTACAACAGGAACCCTCCTCCCCATCATACTTACGGATCAATAATAAAATGGGGAAAGCACAACTATGAGCTTTTTACTTGATCTTCTCTGACCTTTACCCTGCCATGTTGATTTTATTCTTAAATGTTATCTCTGCTGTTTCAAAGGTTTGTCCCACTTAGTCTTTTATTTAATTAACACGTCCACTCCCTTTCCTGTTCTAATGCAAAGACAAGAAATCCACTTTTATCTCCTCGTGGAGCTGCCCAGCTTGCGTCTTATTTGAAGTGCCGTTGCTACAATGCTCGCAAATGGAAAGCTATGCTTAAATTTACAAGTGTGCCACTTAGTGAGGATACAGGATGTATACAACAGACACAGCTCCACAACTGAGACTCCTTTTGATTTTACTTAGGAGCTCCTATATGTCTGGCGATACAAAAGGATAAAACATAATCTCAACCAATAACATTCAAATATTCTCCTTTTTGAAGAATCTGGCATGTCCCTCAGGTGGGACCTTGACGCCTTGCTGGAAATCATTCTTTCTCCCCACTGAAATCTCTCTGCACATCCTCCGGAGCCCTGAAGGGGTGTGAAATCGGCCACTCTTCAATGGGGATGAATTAATTTTTAGTATCACCCCAAACACCTCATGAGTCTTTTTGAGTTCCATTTTGAGAAATTGTCTCTAAAAGCAACTGTATATCTAATCTGGTCCACTGACCTGACCATGAACCTGACCAGGTTCCCTCACAATTAAATCTCACAGAGATCAATGGGATTTACCACTGAATAGGGGATTCCAGCCCCTGACAACAGCATCAGAGGAGGACGAGGACAATCACTCCCCACCTTCTTCGGTTAGAGGAGTGGCACCCATAACTGTAGACTTGGGAAGGCTCCTCTGTATCTGCAGGGCCTTGTATAACCCCAGTGAGTTAGTGGCTTGTAGCGCTGCTTGGCAGGATTAAGCCGAGAGGCCATAGGGTGACATGGCTTATTTTAAACATTAAAATGTTCAAAGTCAAAATAAAAGTCAGCTGCATTTTTAAAAATCTTCTATTTCTTCTTTATCTCTGTCATAAGATTAAAAATTGTTAGGAGACAAAAGCAAAGACATTGAATCTTGCTACAGGATCTTATGGAAGGATGCATGAATAAAGACATTCCATGGACAGTGCACAAAATGGTTATTTGTTTACTTACCTGGTTTCTGTTCCACCTTGCAGCATTCTCCCTACCACCATTTTATCTCCAAAACAAGAGGACATGACTGGCCCTTCGTCACTGACAGCACCTAAGCCTTGTTCTCCCCCTTGTCCCTTGAACAGGACCTAGTTCAGTAGATCCTCAGGGCTGAATCGGAACAAGGAAAACAAACCTTTAAATAAAGATTTCTTAAAGGATTAAAAAAGATTTCATTAGGCAGTAAAATCATTATAACTTCACAACAGAAAAAAAAGAAGCTAACTTTCTATCTAATACATTGAGTACCTGGTGTTAAAATGCAAATCTTATTGCAGCATAAAAGACAATCAGAGGCATAAAAGCATTCTATACATTGCAGTCCATCATGATGAAGCGTGTTGTTGTTCTTGTTGTTAGTTGCAAAGTCGTGTCCGACCCATCGCGACCCCATGGACAATGATCCTCCAGGCCTTCCTGTCCTCTACCATTCCCCGGAGTCCATTTACGTTTGCACCTACTGCTTCAGTTACTCAATCCAGCCACCTCATTCTCTGTCGTCCCCTTCTTCTTTTGCCCTCAATCGCTCCCAGCATTAGGCTCTTCTCCAGGGAGTCCTTCCTTCTCCAAGGAGTCCTTCCTTCAGGATCTGGCCTTCTAAGGAGCAGTCAGGGCTGATCTCCTCTAGGACTGACCGGTTTGTTCGCCTTGCAGTCCAAGGGACTCGCAAGAGTCTTCTCCAGCACCAGAGTTCAAAAGCCTCAATTCTTTGATGCTCGGCCTTCCTTATGATCCAACTTTCACAGCCATATATTGCAACTGGGAAGACCATAGCCTTGACTACACACACTTTTGTTAGCAGGGTGATATATCTGCTTTTTAGGATGCTGTCTTGATTTGCCATAGCTTTCCTCCCCAGGAGCAAGGGACTTTTAATTACTTTGCTGCAGTCCCCATCTGCAGTGATCTTGGAGCCCAGGAAAATAAAATCTGTCACTATCTCCATTTCTTCCCCATCTATTTGCCAGGAATTGAGAGGGCCAGATGCCATGATCTTTGTTTTTTTGATGTTGAGTTTCAAGCCAACTTTTGCACTCTCCTCCTTCACCCGCATCAACAGGCTCTTGAGTTCCTCTTCACTTTCTGCCATTAGAGTGGTATCATCTGCATATCTGAGGTTGTTGATATTTCTCCCTGCAATCTTGATCCCAATTTGTGACTCATCTAACCCCGCGTTCTCATGATGTGTTTTGCATACAAGTTAAATAGGCAAGGTGACAGTATACAGCCTTGCCGAACTCCTTTTTCAATTTTGAACCAATCAGTGATTCCATGCCCAGTTCTCGCTTCTTGACCTGCATATAGGTTTCTCAAGAGACAGATAAGATGCTCTGGTATTCCCATCTCTTTAAGAACTTGCCACAATTTGTTGTGCTCCACACAATCAAAGGCTTTAGCATAGTCAATGAAGCAGAAGTAGATGTTTTTCTGGAACTCCCTAGCTTTCTTCACGATCCAGGATAAGTTGGCAATTTGATCACTAGTTCCTCTGCCTCTTCAAAATCCTGCCTGTACTTCTGGAAGTTCTTGGTCCATATATTGCTGGAGCCTAGCTTGTAGGATTTTGAGCATAACTTTGCTAGCTTGAGAAATGAGTGCAATGGTGTGGTAGTTTGAACATTCTTTCGCTTTAGGATGCTTTGGGCTGATCCTGCGTTGAGCAGAGGGTTGGACTAGATGGCCTGTATGGCCCCTTCCAACTCTAGGATTCTATGCTTCTATGATTCTATATATTGCCCTTCTTTGGGATTGGAATGTAAATGGACTTTTTCCAATCCTGTGGCCACTGTTGAGTTTTCCAGATTTGCTGGCATATTGAGTGTAGCACTTTTACTGCATCGCCTTTTAAGATTTTGAATAGTTCAACTGGAAAGCTGTCACCACCACTAGTTTTATTGTTGCTCAGACTTCCTAAGGCCCTTTTGACTTCACATTCCAGGATGTCTGGCTCCAGGTCAGTGACTACCTCATCGTGGTTATCAGGGATTTTAAATTCGCTCTTGTATAGTGCTTCCGTATAATTTTGCCACCTTTTAAAATCTCTTCTGCTTCTGTTAGGTCCTTACCATACTCATCTTTGCATGAAATGTTTTCTTCGTATCTCCAATTTTCCTGAATAGATCCCTGGTTTTCCCTATTCTATTGTTTTCTTCTATTTGTTTGCACTGTTCATTTAAAAATCCACTTCCATTCTTTTCCATTATCTCTGCTTTCTAACACTTTAGGAGATCCCTATTTTATTAAGGGCTTTAACGAAGTAATTTTTCATAAACTTCATTGCTTAGGTTTAGATTTATCTATGCTAGTTAATTATGATGATCCTGAAGCTGATCACTAAAAGACTTGAAGACCAGGATATTCAGATAATAAGAACATTAACCCACAGGGTCTGTTCACCAGGCCATTGGGACATCCCCTGGTCTTATAAATCAATGCCCCTATATCTTCAAGTGTTAGATGACTATTCCCTTAAAAGGGCCTTTCTCCTTGCGCGCCTAAACATCTTCCCTTCAAACCTATCAAGAGGACACTTCAAATCCCTCAAAATGAGAGTAGCTGTCTGCACAGGTGCAATGTACCACATTCCCTTAGCCACCTATTATTCAACTGCCCCAAAGTACAGATGTTCCATCATTATCTGGGGGGTTTTATGGGAAAACTGAAGTATCTGTGCAGCGATGAAAAACATCTAGTGAAGATGTTGCTGAGTGTAAAGGAGCCTTCTCAGATAGTGGACCTCGCAAAAATCCTGTCAACTATCTCGAGAACTAATCTAACTCTGCTGCAGATCGGCTATACCAGTGGTCCCCAACCTTTTTATCAATGGGGACCACTCAATTTTACTGAGGCCCAGTATGTGTGTGGGGGGGTAGTTTACTCCTCTACTCTCAACCACTGCCCTAACGCTCTCTGATCGCTATGGTAATGTTTAAACATCCCTTCAAAATAAGATACAGACACACCACAACAATGAATATAAGGAACATTTTATTTTCATGGAAATTTTAACTCATGACAATGACAAATCAATGGGAACCCTGAGCTTGTTTCTCTGCAACGAGATAGTCCCATCTGGGAGTGATAGGAGACAATGACATCCGAAGTGTGTTGCAAAGGGTCAGAGGGGATGAAGTAAAGGGCCGGGGGGGGGGGGAGAAGGCGTCCTTCGGGGCCCACCTCCAATTAGTTGATGGACCACATGTGGTCCGCAGCCCACAGGTTGGGGATCGCTAGGCTATACGGCATAAGGCCTTATTACTGTTGTCCATATGTCTATGTCCGGAATTTGTTTCTGTTCTAAATTTAGTTTTATGTATATGAAATCTTATGCCAATAAAGGTATCTGAATATGAAAGAAGGCATTCTTATCTCTTCTAGCTTTTCTCTGAAATTCTGCATTCAATTGGGTGTATCTTTCTCTTTCTCCCTTGCCTTTCACTTCCCTTCTCTCCTCAGCTCTTTGCAAAGCTTCCTCAGTCAGCCATTTTGACTTCTTGCATTTCTTTTTTTGGGGGGATGGTTATAGTTGCTACCTCTTGTACAATGTTGCAAACCTCTGTCCATAGTTCTTCAGGCACTCTGTCTATCAGATCTAATTCCTTAAATCTATTTGTCACCTCTACTGTATATTCATCAGGGATATGATTTAATTCAAACCTGAGTGGCCTAGTGCTTTTCCCTACTTTCTTCAATTTAAGCCTAAATTTTGCAACAAGCTGATGATCTGAACCACAATTAGCTCCTGGCCTTGTTTGTACTGACTGTATAGAACTTCTCCATCTTTGGCTGCAGAGCACATAGTCAATCTGATTTCTGTGTTGACCGTCTGGTGATGTCCATGTGTAGAGTCATCTCTTGGGTTGTTGGAAAAGAGTGTTTGCTATGACTATTGCATTCTCCTGACAAAATTCTACCAGCCTGTGCCCTGCTTCATTTTGTACTCCAACCCCTGGTAATCTTTTGGCTTCCTACTTTAGCATTCCAATCCCCCATGATGATAAGCACATCATTTTTTTTTTGCTTCTAGAAGGTGTTGTAGGGCTTCATAGAACTAGTCGACTTCATCCTCTTCAGCAGCAATGGTTGGGGCATAGATCTGGATTACTGTGATGCTGAATGATTTGCCTTGGATTCAGACTGAAATCATTGTGTCATTTTGGGAATTGTATCCCAAGACTGCTTTTCCCGCTCTCTTATTGATTATGAAGGCTATTCCATTTCTTCTGAGATTCTTGCCCACAGTAGTATAACTGAATTAAATTAACTCCTTGTCCATTTAATTCACTGATTCCTAAAATGTCAATGTTTAGTCTTGTCATCTCTTGTTTAACCACGTCCAGCTTGCCTTGATTCATGGATCTGACGTTCCAGGTTCCTATGGAATAAAAATCTTTACAGCATCGGACTGTCTTTTCGCCACCGGTTACTTCCACAACTGAGCGTCCTTTCGGCTTTGGCCCAGCCGCTTCATTCATTCTGGCGCTACTCGTACTAGCCGTCTGCTCGTCCCCAGTAGCATATTGGACACCTTCCGACCTGAGGGGCTCATCTTCCGGCGTCATATCGTTATGCCTATTGGAACTGTCCATAGAGTTTTCATGGCAAAGATACTGGAGTGGTTTGCCATTGCCTTCTCCAGTGGATCACCTTTTGTCAGAGCTCTCCGCTATGACCTGTCCGTCTTGGGTGGCCCTGCACGGCATAGCTCATAGCTTCACTGAACTACGCAAGCCCCCTTGCCACAACAAGGCAGCGATCCTTGACGGGGTTTTGCAAGGTACCTGTTCTTTTTTCATCTGTTCTGTGATATATTCTTTGGTATATTGTTCAAAATCTTATTTCGTTCTGTTCAGTTAATCTATTTCTAGACTTTGCTTAATTTTCCTTTTTATTTCTTGGATCTTGTGGCACAGATCTCCTTTTCTTCCTTTTTTGTTGTTCTCTTCTATTTATTTATGATAATGGTTATGATAATAATTCTCTTTGTCTTCACATGACACTGGCTGGAATTAAACTGCATTTAGACTTCTAATGCACTTTTTTACTTTTACTTCTCCCCAATCCTTAACAATTTTAATGGTTTCATCAGTTATCCATCAAACTTTCTAGCTTGTTTTCCCTGATAATCTCTCTGGCTTTAGTCCACAGTCATTCCGTTTCATGGTCACTTGAATTTAGAATTGCAAATCTGTTCTTTACATTGTGTTTAATCTCTTCAGGAATTTTGTTTAGGTTATTTTTTGGTACTATGAATATTTTGGTGTCTTCCTTTGGCTTTATTCTAATTTTCTTTATTTACAGTCCATGGTTTATACCACAATTAGTTTCTGGTCTTGTTTTAGCATAGAGAATACAGCTTTTCCGTCTTCTCCTTCTGATTATGTAATCTATTTGATTTTTGTATTGGCCATCCAGTGATGCCCTTGTAAACAATTGTCTGATTGCCCAAACCATTGGTCCACAAGGAACAAACTGTTCCCTTCCCAGAATTCTATGATTGCTCTTCTGCTTTGTTTTGTGCTCCTAATCTAAATCTTCCAACACTTTTTGATTCTTCTTTTGTTTCCTGTTTTTGTGTTCTAGTCACCTATGATCATCTGCAAATCTTGACCAATTTCTTCCAGTATAATTGGCAACCCAAAGAAGGTCAGCCTCCATAGTAACTCCAAAACTTTGGAGAGCAATTTTTCTGCCTCCGAGCCCTGTAGTGAAAGGCTTTTTTGTGTCATCCAGCATACTCCCAATAACAGTTATCTTGGCCCTTCTAGTGTTGTTCATGAGCACTTAATTAAATTCTATGATTCTAAATTGTTTTATACTTTTAACTGTATTTTGAATAGTTCATGTTTTTCTATTCACTGTCATGTGGACATTGACTGAGTGAAACGCAGCATAGAAACGTTTTAAGTAAATGTTATTTCATATCAGCTGTGAAAGGCAGCTTCCACAAAATCATGAGCTGTCATTTGGTAATGCTGAATATTCATCCACCCATAGAATATTCAGGGAATGTCTACTACCAAACGCAACAAGTGAAATGTTTCAGGTTGGCTGGGATCCAAGGATCTTACAGCATCAACAGGAAAATGATCTCTTTTTTGCAGTGGACCTTTTCCAGTAAGTTTATGGTTCTGTCCTTCAGCATGAGGTAAGCAGTTTAGTTAAAACCCATTCCGTGAAATGGGTCTCCTCCCATGAAATCTGTGGTGTTATGTCTGGATCGTGCCTATTATTTCTATGTATGCCTATTATTTCTATGTAAATAAAAGTTTGTGTGAATATAACACTGACTAATTCCATCGCCAGTAATTCCATCAGTCACAGATATGTCCAGAATGAAACAGGCCTCTATAAATCCTCACTTTGGGGCCGTAGTTTTCATCTGATGCCCGGCTGGGCTGAAGAGCTCCTTTGTTTCTGCCTCGCGCGGGAGAGAGGCGGGCTGGGTGTCAGTGCCTGGCGTATCAAGCCGCCCCATCCCTGTTCGAATAGTAAATGCATGAAGGCGGTCATGCATGCCTTTTTGAGTTATAAGCTGATTGCACAGCCGGCAGGCTGGCTTGATGCTTTCCTGACAGGTTAGGTTAAAGGATTAAGTCTAGTCTGTCTTCACTTTGCCCTGGTTCTGACATACTCTAAAAAAAGTTCCTGGCCGGCCGCGTGCTTCTCATGACCTCTGCATCTCCTCGGAGTGACAACACTTTCCTTTCCACTCTCCAAAGGTCAAGGAAGATAACTTCTCCAGCCCCCCAGATACTTCCTTATCAGCAGCTTTCTCCTCCTGGCCTGGCACTTTGGAACAAAGGCAGACCAAACGGGAAGGGAACGAGGGCACAGTCCGGCCGATGCCAGGCACACGTGTTTTCTTACTGGCTTGTTTGGATTCAAACATTTTAGGCTGCCTTTCCACCTGATCAGGTTCCACAAAACTGAAAATACAGGCAAATTAGAACTTTCAATTAAAAACGCATAAACACAATGAAATTCCACCCTCGTCCCCTTCCTGCCCCCAGAGTAAAGGCTATGACAGTATTCTAATGGCCACCATGTTATGGGGATGAATAGCCTGACCTTTTCATGGTGCTCCTTGTTGATGCCACAGAATCTGGCTCTGGTTTGGTATGGGCAAGGGGGGCAGGGAGCTCTGCTGAGCAAGGGGGTCTGCAGTCTCCGCCAGGGAATGAAGGCCCGTGACATGGCAGTCAGCACTGTGCAACCTTGGGGCAGCGAGGAGGTGCATGGCACCAGGGCTGGCTTGCCTACGCAGTGTGCCTTCCTTCGCTGACCGCTTTCTAGGTCCTATCGGATTCCTGTTGGGCTTCTAGTGATGTGGATCTGTCACACCCACCCTGCTTAGCTTCTGTGATCCGGTGGGATCAGGCTGGCTGGGGCTATCCAGGCCAAAGCTTTACTTGACTAATAGACGATGAAATATCTGTTTCCTTAACTAATATATCCCTTTCCAGAACATTTTTAGTGCAGTGAGATGTTCCAGGTGTTCAGGAGCCAATCATCTTTCCTTAAAATGGCACTTCTGTTGCCACGGATACAGCATTCCTCCAGTATTTTAGCCACAATGTTTTGTCATAAGAAAGCTGTGGTTTTCCTGGCAGCCAGCTATAATGTGGAAAGTGATGCAAATAGGAACTAAAAAGGAAAAAAGGCTGGTACCAAATAGGATTTATTACTGAGGAGGCATATATGGTGTGTGCCTCAAGGGGCAGACTATGCACCTTCTCTTCCCCTCCCAAATCTCTTTCTCTTTTCTGTTTCCTCTCCTCTCCTTCATTTTTCTGTCTTCTTTCATCTCTCTTCCTTTCTTCTTTTTCTTCCTCCCCCTCCCCCTCTTTCTCTCTTTTTTCTCCTTCCTTCCTTCTCCTTCCTTCCTTCCTTCCACAAACTGGATAAAAATTAGAGATCCTGAACATACTGAGCCTTGAGACTGTCAGTGTTCAGTCGAACTTCCCAATAAACAGACTCTTTAATTTTTTTTGGAAGAAATTTTCTTTATTCAGGAAAAACAATTAGGTATACATGAAGGCTTTGCAAAAACTGAAGTTAGCCCCTATTCTGTCCACTTATATAATCTCCTCTACCCCTCTGGCACCTTTTGGTGTGCCATTGTTCCCCATTCCCACATCCCAAGCTTACAAAAAAAGAGTTACAAAAGACTCCCATAGACGTACCAATTCCACTGTTCAAGGAAAGAGAAATAACCCAGAGCCCCAATGGAGACACTTTGAAAATTTATGTTAGCTCTCCCCCAGCAACGAAAGCAACAAAACAAACTAACATTTGGTTAGTTAAAGGTGTGAAAGGCAATGGCACCTTTAAACCCGACGAAGATTTATGGGAGGTGGGAACTTTCACGTGCAGGCACACTTCCTCAAACAATGGAACAAGAATCATAAGAGTATGGATATACTAATTTACTACTGATTTACTCTCTCCTTATATCTGTACTTGTACGATTCTTGTTCCATTGTCTGAGCAAGTGTCCCTGCACACAAAAGTTCACATCTCCCAAAAAACTTCGTTAGTCTTAAAGGTGCCCCTACTGGATTCAATTTTTGTTCTACTAAATAATGGCCCAAAATGCAGCAGTATGACCTGGCAAGAGCACCTAAAAACAGGATCTGGGCAGATGCCAGACTTGGAGAAGTTTCACACCCTCAGAAAGATGTGGCCTTTCCAGACTCTGTACTGGAGAAAAACTGTCATGGCGCACACAACAATTTTTAAGTAGGAAAAAAGAGGCAGAATTTTGGTCGTTCCATATTTAATATAACATTTAAAAATACCTCAACAGGCTCATAAATCCTTAACCAATCATCTACTATTGCTATATTACCAACAAAAAGACTACTCCTCTTCCTCTGTTTCTACTTTCCTTCTTAACAATTTCCTCCCCCCCCCTCCAAATGTCTTCTCTGTTCCTCTGTTTCTTGCTGTGCTCTGAGAATTCTCCTTTCTGTCTCATGGCCTGCTTAATTCCAGCAGAGCAGACCCATGGCTCCTGCCCCCAAGGCGTTTCCCCCAACCTTTCCTCACGAAGACAAATAGCTACTCCAGGGGACCAATCAGGAAAAGTGTGTGTGTCTGGGGGGGGGGGGATGTCGGGGTGTGCGGAGATTACACAACATGGCAGGCCCCAGCTCTTAAAAGGCATTGGACCAGTGATGTCTACATGGCTTCTATGGAAGCAACTGCAGAGGCCTGCACTCCTGGCCCCACATAAGGACGAGGAAACGGTATTGACTGGTAATGCCATCCTCAGCAGAGTTACGCCCTTCTCAGCCCGCTGTCTTCAGGGCTCTCAGGAGTGTGCAACCTTGCTCAGAATGGCCCTATTGGGCTTGGCCTGGGAAATCTTTCTAGGGACACGGAGAGTTCTCTTTCTCTCCCTGCCCGGCCCAGATGAAGTGCTGAGGAATGTAGGCCCCATTCCATACAGCTGCCATTCCCGTTCACACTGAGCTCTGTCAGCATCAGCCCTGATAGGAAACTGCCAGGAACGAAATCTTCACTGCTGTGGGCTGCATTGCCTCGCTTCTTTCTGTTCTCGTTGGGCGATGACAGCTCTTGGATTCCGTTGGCCTCACTTTCAAACTCTCCCCTCCCCTCTCCCCCCCCCCCCCCCCGGCACTGCTTTTCTGGCTCCTTCTCATCTTTTAGCCCTTCCTCCGATTCCTCAGGGCAGAGACTTTTTCAGTGAGGAAACAGCCGTGGCCAGGGATGCTTTCCACCTGTGGGACCCTTTTTACACTGGTGGTGCCAGGCCTGACTTCCTGTGCCCTCACGGGGGATCATTTTGGCCAGTGCTCCCTGTCCACTCCGGATTTGCGCCTCTGGATGGGGCAGCAAGATCCCACCATGCTCCGTAGGGTCACGGAGCTGTTTTAATTTTTAAGAAGCTGGGATTTCGTAACAATGCGCACCACCGCCTGCTCGTAAAAGCACAACTGTGAGCTGCATGTTTGTCTGCTTCCCAAGGGGAGCCCCCTCCTGCCTTACCCCACTGCTTTGTCACAGCTTTTCCCATCCCGAAGAGGCAGCGGAGAAGGCGGAACCTTGGACAACCCGCATGTTCCCCTCCCTCCTGCTTTTCGAGTTGTCAATCAACATAAGCCACCAATCCCCTCTCAGCGGTGGTTTTGGGGACTCAAATATCTCCCCCCCCCCGGAGTCCCATTTTTTTTCTACTTCTGCATAGCTACAGGGACCCGGCATAACAATAAAACATTCCCCTTGATTTCTTTTGGGGATTCTTTTTATGATGGTATCGATTTATGTTCAGGCATATTTCTGATGGGCTTGACACGCTGGCCACGGTGATTAGATCCCAAGAACTGGGTTCACAATACGGAATGAAAATACAGAACGTTGATGCCATGCTAATAAGGAGAGGTCTGCTTCGTAACACCCCCCCCTCCATCTTTCCTCGTTCATGCCCGACCAGCAGAAGACAAAACCCTGAATGTCTTTTAGACGGGGTTGCTGGCCGCTGCCAATGCATTACTGTGCCCTGAAGAATGGCCATGTTGGTTTGCATTCCCATTGCAACACGGACCCCACCATTAACATATTAGCAATCTGGAAATGGAGAGAGGAGGGGAGGTGCAAGCGGGGGCAAAATGTTGCCAAGACTGTTGCATGTTTCTTCTTTCAGACAGGCTTGTCCTAGTTTTGGCCTCCTTGCATGCCTCTTGTGGCACAGAGTGGAAGGCAGCCGACATGCTGTCTGAAGCTCTGACCATGAGTTCGATCCCAGCAGCTGGCTCAAGGCTGACTCAGCCTTCCATCCTTCCGAGGTTGGTAAAATGAGTATCCAGCTTGCTGGGGGTTAAAATGGTAATGAAGGGAATGGCAAACCACCCTGTATTGAGGCTGCCAAGAAAACAGTAGAGGTAAGACATGACTCGCTGCTTGCACAGGGGATACCTTTACCTTTAACATTTTATGCCACAACATGAAATGGGAAACAAATTCTCCCGCTTTTCGTGATTGTGGGGCAATGGGAACGAAAACTTGCATCAATCCCTGGAGAACGACAGGTTACTGCTGACATCATGAGGAAGCACCATTAAAACCCACGAACAATGAGAGGCTGGGCAGGAACAAATTCCTCATGCCGAAATGGTCCATGAAAGGTTCATGTAGGATGATTTGCCTGATTCCATTTCCCATATAATCCTAGAATGTCCTCTCTTTGATACTCCCGTAGGAAATTTCTTTCAACCTTCCAGCAGGAAGTGGCTTGTTTGGACAAAGATTGGACGTGCCAATTCCTTATGCATGATTTGTTGTTGTTAGGTGCGATGTCGTGTCCGACCCATCACGACCCCATGGACAATGATCCTCCAGGCCTTCCTGTCCTCTACCATTCCCCGGAGTCCATTTAAGTTTGCACCTACTGCTTCAGTGACTCCATCCAGCCACCTCATTCTCTGTTGTCCCCTTCTTCTTTTGCCCTTGATCACTCCCAGCATTAGGCTCTTCTTCAGGGAGTCCTTCCTTCTCATGAGGTGGCCAAAGTATTTGAGTTTCATCTTCAGGATCTGGCCTTCTAAAGAGCAGTCAGGGCTGATCTCCTCTAGGACTGACCGGTTTGTTCGCCTTGCAGTCCAAGGGACTCGCAAGAGTCTTTTCCAGCACCAGAGTTCAAAAGCCTCAATTCTTTGACGCTCGGCCTTCCTTATGGTCCAACTTTCGCAGCCATACATTGCAACTGGGAAGACTATAGCCTTGACTAAACGCACTTTTGTTGGCAGGGCGATGTCTCTGCTTTTGAGGATGCTGTCTAGATTTGCCATAGCTTTCCTCCCCAGGAGCAAGCGTCTTATAATTTCTTTGCTGCAGTCCCCATATGCAGTGATCTTGGAGTCCAGGAAAATAAAATCTGTCACTATCTCCATTTCTTCCCCATCTATTTGCTAGGAGGGCCAGATGCCATGATCTTTGTTTTCTTGATGTTGAGTTTCAAGCCAACTTTTGCGCTCTCCTCCTTCACCCACATCAACAGGCTCTTTAGTTCCTCTTCACTTTCTGCCACTAGAGTGGTATCATCTGCATATCTAAGGTTGTTGATATTTCTTCCTGCAATCTTGATCCAAATTTGTGACTCCTCTAATCCCGCATTTCTCATGATGTGCTCCGCATACAAGTTAAATAGGCAAGGCGACAGTATACAGCCTTTCCGAACTCCTTTCTCAATTTTGAACCAATCAGTGATTCCATGTTCAGTTCTCACTGTTGCTTCTTGACCTGCATATAAATTTCTCAAGAGACAAATAAGATGATCTGGTATTCCCCTCTCTTTAAGAACTTGCCACAATTTGTTGTGCTCCACACAATCAAAGGGTTTAGCATAGTCAATGAAGCAGAAGTAGATGTTCTTCTGGAACTCCCTAGCTTTCTCCATGATCCAGCGTATGTTGACAATTTGATCTCTAGTTCCTCTGCCTCTTCGAAATCCTGCCTGTACTTCTGGAAGTTCTCGGTCCACATATTGCTGGATCCTAGCTTGTAGGATCTTGAGCATAACTTTGCTAGCATGAGAAATGAGTGCAATAGTGCGGTAGCTTGAACATTCTTTGCCATTGCCCTTCTTTGGGATTGGAATGTAAACTGACCTTTTCCAATCCTGTGGCCATTGTTGAGTTTTCCAAATTTGCTGGCATATTGAGTGTAGCACTTTTACTGCATCGTCCTTTAAGATTTTGAATAGTTCAACTGGAATGCTGTCACCACCACTAGCTTTATTGTTGCTCAGACTTCCGAAGGCTCATTTGACTTCACATTCCAGGATGTCTGGCTCCAGGTCAGTAACTACCCCATTGTGGTCATCAGGGATGTTAAGCTCGCTCTTGTATAGATATTCTGTATAATTTTGCCACCTTTGTTTAATCTCTTCTGCTTCTGTGAGGTCCCTACCATTTTGGTCCCTTATCATACCCACCTTTGCATGAAATGTTCTCTTCATATCTCCAATTTTCTTGAAAAGATCTCTGGTCCTCCCCATTCTATTGTTTTCTTCTATTTGTTTGCACTGTTCATTTAAGAAAGCATTCTTATCTCTTATAGCTTTTCTCTGGAATTCTGCATTCAATTGTTTGTATCTTTCTCTTTCTCCCTTGCCTTTCACTTCCCTTTTCTCCTTAGCTATTTGTAAAGCTTCCTCAGACAGCCATTTTGATTTCTTGCATTTCTTTTTCTTTGGGATGGTTTTAGTTGCTACCTCTTGTACAATGTTGCGAACCTCCGTCCATAGTTCTTCAGGCACTCTGTCTATCAGATCTAATTTCTTAAATCTATTTGTCACCTCTACTGTATATTCGTCGGGGATATGATTTAGTTCATACTGAGTGGCCTAGTGCTTTCCCGTATTTTCTTCAATTTAAGCCTAAATTTTGCAACAAGAAGCTAATGATCTGAACCACAATCAGCTCCTGGTCTTGTTTTTATTGACTGTATACAACTTCTCCATCTTTGGCTGCAGAGCACATAGTCAATCTGATTTCTGTGTTGACCGTCTGGTGATGTCCATGTGTAGAGTGGTCTCTTGCGTTGTTGGAATAGAGTGTTTGCTATGACCATTATATTCTCTTGACAAAATTCTACCAGCCTGTGCCCTGCTTCATTTTGTACTCCAAGGCCAAACTTGCCTGTTATCCCGGTTATCTTTTGGCTTCCTATTTTAGCATTCCAATCCCCCATGATGATAAGCACGTCATTTTTTGGCGTTGCTTCTAGAAGGTGTTGTAGGGCTTCATAGAACTGACCAACTTCATCCTCTTCAGCAGCAGTGGTTGGGGCATAAACCTGGATCACTGTGATGTTAAATGGTTTGCCTTGGATTCGAACTGAGATCATTCTGTCATTTTGGGGATTGTATCCCAAGACTGCTTTTCCTATTCTCTTATTGATTATGAAGGCTACTTCATTTCTTCTGCGAGATACTTGTCCACAGTAGTATACCTGATGGTCATCTGAATTAAATTCACCCATTCCTGTCCATTTTAGTTCACTGATTCCTAAAATGTCGATGTTCAGTCTTGTCATTTCTTTTTTAACCACGTCCAGCTTGCCTTGATTCATGGATCTGATGTTCCAGGTTCCCATGGAATAAAAATCTTGGGTGGCCCTGCACGGCATAGCTCATGGCTTCACTGAGCTACACAAGCCCCCTTGCCACGGCAAGGCAGCGATCCTTGAAGGGGGTTTTGCATGATACCAATGCCAATATTATGAAAGAGGTTGCCAAATTCTTTGCTATTTTTATTCTGACCAGTTCTAATTCTTAAGGTTCGTCTGTTAATCCTTCCAATGTCTTGGTTTTATTAATAATTTTTATGCTACTTTCTATTTGGTTTATTGTCTGTCATGATGATTCTATTACTCTTAATGGACTTACTAGTCATCCATATTCTAACCTCCAATTTTACTTTCATCTTATGAGTGATCTTATTGCTATCCTATTACTGTTTTGACTGATTCTATAGTTGTTTTTATGGTTGATGCATTTTTAACCTTTTAGTGTATTTCCTTCCCTTTTACAAACTGCTATTGTATAGTAGTGCATCTAAATTTTTGGTCTAAATGACCGTAAATAAAGATTGGTTCGTACTCCAAGTGAGGCCGAACCAGAGCAGAGTAAAGCGGTACCATCACCTCCCGTGATCTAGACACAATACTCCATTTTATAGAGCCCCAAATCCTATTTTCCTTTTTAGCTACTGAGTCACACTGCTGACTTATGTTCAATGAATGGTCTACTAAGACTCCTAGATACTTTTTGCACATGTTATTGCCAAGACAAGTCTCCCCAATCTTATATTGGTGTATTTGGTTTTTCCTACCTAAATGCAGAACTTTACATTTGTCCCTGCTGAACTTAATTTTATTCAGTTTAGCCCACTTCTCGAGCCTATCAAGATCATCCTGTATTCTGTTGCTGTCTTCAGTTGTGTTTGCTACCCCTCCCAGTTTAGTATCACCTGCAAATTTAATAAGTATCCCCTCTAATCCCTCATCCAAATCATTTAAAAACTAGTAATTAAGCCCACTGTAGTCCAAATACAGCGGGCGCTAGCGGGCCTCGTGAGTTCAGGGGAGCGGCTCTCCGTCTCTCCGTCTCCCGGACCCGCCATTGAGTTGTGCCCTGGGGCAGCCTGCGAGCCACCACCGCCTCCTCCTCCCCCCCTGTCCCGGAGCCTACCGCCAAGGAAGTCGAGGGAATAATTGTTGTGGCGGCTCCGGTGCCGACTCCGGCGCTTCCGCAGGCGCCCCCGCAGCATCTGCTGCGGGCCGCTCGTAGCCGCATGGGGCGGCAGGCGATGTCTTGTCGCGGGCGGGGTGGGTGGGGGTGGCGGTGGCGCTGTGGCGGCTGGCTGTGGCGGCTGGCTCCGCAGCTTTGGCAGCTGACCGGGCCGTCTGCTCCTTGCTGCGTGGGTCAGTGGGTGAGCGGTGCTTGTTGGGGGTGGTGCAGCCTCTGCTGCCACATGTGTTCGCGCCGGGCGCCACCGGATGCTCCAATGGTGGCGCAAGGCTCTTGTTTCTTGTTTTGTGCTTGAATGTGTTTGGGAAAAAATGAGTACAGAAATAAAAGATTACTTAAATCCACTTGTTAAAATACCTTTGCTAAAAATCTTTTCTCTCCGTTCTACAGGGTTTTTAAAAATGTCTTGTTTTAATTACATACATGGGCTGATTAAAGTGCATGAAATCAGCCAGGGAGCTGCCAGAGGGATGGTGATTCCCTGGCAAAGAGGAAGCTGCTTGCTACGGGCACAAGAGCAGCAGAGCTGTGGACCAGAGCAGCACAGGACTGACTGACCCTGCCAATGGCACCTGATTCCTCAGGCCAAGAAGATTCTGGCTAGGAATGTCTTACAACAAACATTTCTCATCAGTCCTTCGCTGAAAACATCCCCTGGTTTTAGTGTCCATATTTCATCTAGCTGATTTTGAACTGTACGTATGTGTGTGTTAACAAATGATTAGGCAGTATTAAATCACTAAGTAGCACATTTTGGATCAGGCTAAATTCAGAGGGATGCATGCATTTTTAATAGGCTTAAGTGTGACATAAAACAGAGTGCTGCTGTAGACCTTAATGTATATAGACAGGTGCATACATTTACTAAGGTCATCTGAGAAATCCACTTGTCTTTTCCCAAAGTACTCTGTGGACTAAGATGTCAAGTGGGAAGGGAAAGTAAACTGGCCGGGAGATGTTCACCGTGGATGGTGAGCACGGCCGTCCTGAGAAGCATTGCGGGAAAGCTGACGAGGGATCCCCTCAGCAGCGGAGCTGCCTCAATCTTTCCCTCCTTTTTTAATTTATGACTTTACTATTTTGTTAATGGCAGAAATTGGGCAGAAATTATTATATGAATTGGAAAGCATCGACTGGAATATGCCACTCAAAAAAATGCACGTTTGGAATTCAAAAATGAAACACTTGGTAGTTACTGGGTAGTTTATTTAGCATTTATTAGCTGTTTTCAGAGCATCTTTAGCCTGCCTTCTCCATTAGGGATGTAAGATAAGGTACAAAATAATTAAAATACACTATCATAGCCACTAAAATTAAAAATCATAAATGTCCGTTAAAAACCATCAACACTAGTTAGAAACCGAAGAAGAATCACTGTCCTTTGCTGCTATATTAGCGTGAACAGCCCAGCCTACTCTCCGCTTGCCGGAGCTCTGAGGCTCTGAAGGGATCTCCCCAAGGAGGTTGAGGGCTGCTGGGCAGAGGCTTGCAAGGGCTGACCGCCTCTGCTCATCTCTTGCTCTGAAAACCCCATCAAGGGTGGCCATGAAGCAGTTGTGAGCTGGCACATGATGATTATTTATTACTGAATCAAAACAGCTCCCACTCCAAAAAGGCACTCTTAAATCATTAGTTCTCGTAGTGGTGCTGGAATGAGAACAAGGAACTTGGGGGTGAGTCTGGATCCCTCCGTATCTATGGAGGCCCAGGTCACAGAGGCAGCTCGTACGGCATTTTTTCATCTGCACCAAGCAAATCTGCTAGCACCCTACCTGTCCCCGGATTGCTTGGCCATAGTGATCCATGCAATGGTCACCTCTAGATTGGACTTGTAACTCACTCCACACTGGCCTGCCCTTGTCCTTGACCCAGAAACTCCAGCTGGTACAGAATGTGGCTGCAAGGGTCCTCACTAGTATGCCATGGAGGGCCCAAGACCAGCCAGTGCTGAGGGAGCTGCAATGGTTGCCAGATCTGGCTGGGATCAGGTTCCAGGTTTTAGTATTAACCTTTAAGGCTATTCACGGCTTGGGCCCCTTGTCTCCTTATGCTCTGTTGGAGGTTCCTGGTCCTAAGGAATTATGCCTGACTTCAACCAGGGCCAGGGCTTTCTCAGTCCTGGCCCCCACCTGGTGGAATGATCTCCCAGGAGTGCTGAGGGCCCTGACGGAGCTGTCACAGTTCAGCAGGGCCTGTTAAACGGAGCTCTTCCACCAGGTCTTGGGGTGAGGCCAGTGTGGCCCCTCCCCAGGCAGGGCATTTACATCTTTGCACCCCGCTCCAAGGTATGCAGCTTGGTATAGTGGTTAGGAGTGCGGACTTCCCCCACATGCAGCCAGCTGGGTGACCTTGGGCTCGCCATGGCACTAATAAAACTGTTCTGACCGAGCAGGAATATTGGGGCTCTCGCAGCCCCACCTGCCTTACAGGGTGTCTGTTGTGGGGAGAGGAAAGGGAAGGTGACTGGAAGCCACTTTGAGACACCTTCGGAGGGCCCTAATGGAGCTACCAGAGTTCTGCAGGGCCTGCAAAATGCAGCTCTTCTGCCAGGTCTCTGGTTGGGGTCAGAGCCAGGAACACCAGGAGACCCTCCTCAAGTTACGCAATAACATCCAGTGTAGCCCACCCTGTGGGGTGGATGGCTGCAGGGATGGGGGAGGGATTATACCGCCAATCTTGTTTTATTCTCGTTTATCTTTTATCTTTTATCTTCCAGGTCCTGTAAGATAGAGATCCCCAACCTGTGTGGCCTCGGACCACATGTGGTCCGCAGACTAACTGCAGGTGGGCCGCGGAGGATGCCTCCCCCTCCCCCCGCCGGCCCTTTACTTCATTTAAAGCCAGGATAAAGCCAGGATAAATCTGGCAGAGCTCTGCGCCTGCGCTCACTTGCTTGGGGATGGCTGCCTCCCTTCCCGGCCCCAGCAAGCTAGTCTGGCTGAGGAGAAGCCCTGGACTCAAAGGCAATTGGAACTGGGTGAAGATGTGTCTGAAAAGCATGCTAGTTCCTTGTTGACTATAATAATCCTTGTTGTTGTACCTTTGGCATTATTAAAAGATCGTCAACAGCAGAAGCAATACCATTACAGCCTTTGCATTTCACTTTGGGAAACAGCAATGACCATACCATCACACATGGTGTTGACACATTGTGGTTTATGGAGACAAAATCAAAGATGCTTAGTACATTGGACCACACCTTCAGCTGCTACATGTACCACTGGGGTAGTTTATCCTGGCTTTAAATGCAAGCCTTTGGGGTCAGATGAATCGTTTGCTTTTGAGATTTTTCTGTGCCTTTCATCATGCATAGACTCTGATGTTATCATTGTGCATTTTACAAAATGTAGGAAAATGACACGATAATAAAGGGGCTTTATTGTTGTTGTATGGGATTGGATCCAGACCAAAGTTTTCCATCAGCATAATGAAACGTCCCCGCTTCATCTTCACATTGCAGCCCACCTCCACAAAATGATGGTGGATCAGGGAAATTGGACATGTTTCCAACATTAGCAGGGATTTTGGGTGAGCCTGAGCCTGAGCCTTCATTCTCCCAGCTGGGGCACGATCACCTGGCTTTGCTTTCAAAGGACTTTGAGCGCTACTTCCCAACCCCAAGACCCACGAACTGGCAAGGAATGGATCCGTGACCCATTTGCCCACAAACCAGGTGAATCTAGCCTGTCTTTAAAGGAAGAGGATCAGCTGCTGGAGACTGCAAATGACGGCGGCCTTAAAAGTATGTTTGAGAAAACAACTCTGCCGGTATTCTGGATTAAAGTCATGGCAGAGTACCCTGAGAAAGCCCTGTTGCCATTTCCAACATCCTATCTGTGTGAAGCAGGGTTTTCTGCAGTGACAGCAACCAAAACAAAACAATGGAGTAGACTGGACATAAGCAACACACTTCGGGTGTCATTGTCTCCCATCACTCCCAGATGGGACTCTCTCGTTGCAGAGAAACAAGCTCAGGGTTCCCATTGATTTGTCATTGTCATGAGTTAGAATTTCCATGAAAATAAAATGTTCCTTATGTTCCTTGTTGTGGCGTGTCTGTATCTTATTTTGCAGGGATGTTTAAACATTACCAGAGCGATCAGAGAGCGTTAGGGCAGTGGTTGAGAGTAGAGGAGCAAACTACCCCCCCACCACCACCACCGGGCCTCAGTAAAAGGCGTTGAGTGGTCCCCGGTGATAAAAAGGTTGGGGACCACTGCTGTAAGACAACTCCTTCACTCCGTCTACATCTGTCTGCAAGTCCCAGTGCCCCCCACATTTCCCTCCCTGTCTTTGTGTATGTGTGCATGTGTGTGTTCAAGCAGAACAAATCTGGAGTCCACTGGCACCTTTAAAACCAGCAAGTTTCTGTTCTAGTTCTGAGCTTCCTGTTTGCGTGTGTGTCCAAGTAGACCAGATTTGGAGTTCAATAGCACCTTTAAGACCAGCAAACCTTTATTCTAGGCCTGAAGCCTTTCTGCAGCCTAGAGGAGCAGTGTGGGGACCTGTGGGCTGGCCAGTGCCTCTCCAAATGGGGAGAGACGTTGCCCAACTCTTTAACTGCCCTGCCTCCAGAGGGTGTAGAGAAAAGCCTCTCTGTGCCCGCTCCCTTTAAATCCTTCCCCTCAAGCCCCTACCTAGCGCCAGTGCATTCCTGACTGCACTGGGCTTCACTTCTAGTAAATATCTTTAAACTGCTCCTGCGGAGCGGTCTAAATAAAATGCTAAGGCCTAAAGGGGAGGAGAAAAAGCGGCCGCGGCTCGGCGCGGCCGCCATTGACGCTGCGGAGGCGGCCATTGATGATGCGCCTCCAAGGGCGTCATCAGGCTGCGCCTCCGCACGGCCGGAGAGGGGCGGGGGCGCCCGGCTATAAAAAGGCCAGGCGCTCGCTCTCAGGCCCTCTTCGAGCCGGACGCCGCAGGAACAGTCACCCTCCCACCCTCCCAGTTTTCGGTTGTTGTTAATTTCATCGCAGCGCGGTCATGCTTGGTGGGGAGCCTGTTGGCAGGGAGGCCCGTTTGTGTGCGGGGCTCCCTGAGGTGGGGGTCTCCGTAAAGAGACCGGCCAGCACCTGGGCGCGGCCTACCTGGCTGGCAGGCCAGGGGCCCGGGGGCCAAGCGGCAAAGGGGGACCAATGGAGGCGGACGCCCTTTGGGCCCCTTGTGGCCGCTTCCCAGGAGAAGCCGAGGTAAAAGGCGTCCCATCCTCCCGGCTGGGAGTGAGGTGTGGAGCCTTAGCCCCGGTTCTGTTTCGTGGCAGCCAGACGGCTGACGGGGGTCAGGCTCCCTCACCAGCAGAAGGCCAACCCTCCGTTTGGGGTTGGGTGTTAATAAACGGCTGCGGCCAATTTATTCGCCAAACATGGAGTCGTGTCATTGCTGGACCATTTGCCTCCTGGAAGTCAAAGGGGCGGGCTCTGTCCGGCATAAAAACTCTCTGAGAACAAGGAACTTGGCCCCTCCGAGTGGCAATCCAGGGTCAGGTGGGCATGCGGCTCCCCATTGCCTACTTGGCCCGTCCTCAGATCGGCTGCGGGAAGAAGACCCTTCTCCACAGGTAAGTCGCCCGACGGAGGCCGTGGGAAAGGAGCAGGGCCACTGCATTGAAGACGTGGCGGCCCTTATCCTTTCCCACTGGCCACGTAGCAGCCGAGCCACCGCCCATGGGCCTGGGACGACGCTGCGGCATCGGGTGGGGGGGTGGGAAAGGCTTCATTCCGGGGAAAGGAGCAGGACCTCCTCCTTTCCCCAGGACAAAGCTAATGTCCGCTGTATTGGGCCTACAGCGGGCCTTAAATCTAGTGAATAAAATAAAACAGCAGAGGGCCTTCCTCGCATCCTCTGGAAGGCCATTCCACAGGGCCAGTGTTGTGGCAGAGGAGACTTGAGCCTCAGCACATGACATTTGCATCTGCTGGCAAGATGGTTTCAGCAGCAGGATTTGGCCATCAAATATCAGGCAGGCAATTCGATAAGAAATGGATGCTTTTGCCAATTTGCAGGCGGGCTCCTGCAGGAGGATGGGTTCTAATGAGTGAAAGGGTCAAGGTGGAGCCCAGGAGGAGAGGCAGCCCCACTGGGATGAGGGGTGAAGGCCAGACAGGGCTCTGAATGTGACAGGCAGTACTTGGAATTGAGCCTGTTAACTGACGGGTAGCCAACAGAAGGGCCACAGAATGGGAATCATAGAATAATAATGTTCGAAGGGGCATCATGGGTCATCTAGTCCAACCCCCTATTAGCCAGATTCTCCAAAATCATTCCTAGAACAGAAGCTCTTAATACACTGATTACAGGTTTTGGGTCACAATGAGTTTGGCTGTCCACTCAGTGAAAGAATGACAGGGAACTACGCTAGACTATTGTTACAAGTCTATTAAAAATATCATTAAAGTCTATTAAACCTAAAGTCTATTAAACATATTCCCTCCCCCCGTCGCCAATTGGGGTCTCTGAGTTGACTTTGGGGAGGAGACTTATCTAGAATGCATTACAGAGTTGGGTGATGTCAAAGATACCTAGTCACGGATGCAAGAGGCAGGATCGGCCATGTCAAGGTTGGGAGTCAGAGTGAGTTGGACAGAAGCACTTTTTGCAGGTGCATCAACTTGTTTCTCCCACAGCCGTGCTGAGTCCTGAGATGCTTAACTCAATCAGGAAGAGTCAGCAGGACACCCTCAGGGGTGGGGAGCACAATGTCCTGCAGAACCTCCGTTCCAGCCGGCATCATTTCCAGCTTCTTGGACTGCAGTGTAGGCTAACTTTCAGCCATTCAGTGACAGCAGGCCTTGACTCAGGCAAACAGGAGCAGCATTTCTTTGCTTTCCTTTCTTATTTCGTTACTGGTACTTATAGAATCATAGAATCACAGAGTGGGAAGGGGCCATACAGGCCATCTAGTCCTACCCCCTGCTCAACGCAGAATCAGCCCAGAGCATCCTAAAGCATCCAAGAAAAGTGTGTCTCCAACCTTTGCTTGAAGACTGCCAGTGAGGGGGAACTCACCACCTCCTTAGGCAGCCGATTCCATTGCTGAACTACTCTGACTGTGAAAATTTTTTTCCTGATATCTAGCCTATACCGTCATAGAATCATAGAATCATAGAGTTGGAAGGGGCCATACAGGCCATCTAGTCCAACCCCCTGCTCAACGCAGGATTAGCCCTAAGCAATTGTAGTTTAAACCCATTACTGTGCGTCCTTTCCTCTGCAGCCAACGGGAACAGCATCCTGCCCTCCTCCAACTGACAACCTTTCAAATACTTAAAGAGGGCTATCATGTCCCCTCTCAACCTCCTTTTCTCCAGGCTGAACATTCCCAAGTCCCTCAACCTATCTTCATAGGGCTTGGTCCCTTGGCCCCAGATCATCTTTGTCGCTCTCCTCTGTACCCTTTCAATTTTATCTACGTCCTTCTTGAAGTGAGGCCTCCAGAACTGCACACAGTACTCCAGGTGTGGTCTGACCAGTGCCGTATACAATGGGACAATGACATCTTGTGATTTTGATGTGATGCCCCTGTTGATACAGCCCCAAATGGCATTTGCCTTTTTTACCGCTGCATCACACTGCCTGCTCATGTTTAGTTTACAATCCACAAGTACCCCAAGGTCTGGTTCACACACAGTGTTACCTAGAGGCGTATCCCCCATCCAGTAGGCATGCTTTTCATTTTTCTGACCCAGATGCAGAACTTTACACTTATCTTTATTAAATGGCATCTTGTTCTCATTTGCCCATTTTTCCATTGTGTTCAGATCTCGTTGAACTCTGTCTCTATCTTCTGGAGTATTTGCCAGTCCTCCCAATTTGGTGTCGTCTGCCAACTTGATGAGTAGTCCCTCTACCCCCTCATCTAGATCATTAATAAATATGTTAAAAAGTACCAGACTGAGCACCGAGCCCTGAGGTACCCCGCTACTCACCTCCCTCCAGTCTGATGAAACA
The DNA here is from genome assembly GCF_049243985.1 of Paroedura picta. NCBI lineage: Eukaryota > Metazoa > Chordata > Lepidosauria > Squamata > Gekkonidae > Paroedura > Paroedura picta. The sequence continues at coordinate 2,291,895 of NC_135382.1, forward strand.
CCATTGACAATAACTCTTTGAGTGCGGTTCTCTAACCAATTCCCTATCCCTGAAAATCCAGATTGCAGTCCTTCAATTTATCCATCAGAACATTATGGGGAACCTTATCAAAAGCTTTACTAAAATCCAAGTAAACGACATCAACCGTATTTCCACGATCCAGCAAACCTGTCACTTGGTCAAAAAAGGAAACCAGGTTGGTCTGACAGGACCTGTTGGAGACAAATCCATGCTGACTTCCTTGGATCACCAAATTGTCCTCCAGATGTTTGCAGATCACTCCCCTTAATATCTGCTCCATTATCTTACCCACAACAGAGGTCAGACTCACTGGTCTATAGTTTCCCGGGTCATCCTTCCTCCCTTTCTTGAAGATCGGAACAACGTTTGCTCTCTTTCAGTCCTTAAAGAGGTCCCGAAGATGATGGACAAGGGTTCTGCAAGTTCTCCAGAAAATTCTTTGAGCACTCTCGGGTGCATTTCATCAGGCCCAGGGGATTTGAACTCATCCGGTGCAGCTAAATGCCTCTCAACAACCTCTCTGTGCATGTCAACCTGCCACCCAGACACTATTGGCTACTGCCATCTCTAGATGTGCCTAAACACTTTGACCTGTGGGAAAAAACAGATGTAAAATAGGCGCTGAGCCTTTCTGCTTTCTCTGCTTCCTCCGTTAGAGTTTGTCCATCCACACCCAACAGTGGGCCTATTGCCTCCTTTACTTTATGTTTGCTCCTCACATAACTGAAAAATCTTTTCTTGTTACAGTGGGCTTCCCTGGCCAATCTTAGCTCACGCTCAGCTTTGGCCTTTCTGATGATTTTTTTTTCGCTTAACATTTTTATTGAAAGTTTTACACAACCACACAAAAGACACAAAATCTATAAAACATTACTACCTACACCACTTAACCCCCAATAACAACTAATAATAAAGACACCTCCCCCACAAACCAAAAACATACAATAACAACAACAACAACAACAAAACATTTAGAAAAGACCCCCGACCATCTACAAACCAGGTTCCTTAGTTTTCGAATACCACATGCACAAAAAATATTATTGGAAATCCAAATTTCACAATTAAATCATTCATTAACCATTCATAATTATAATATATATCCTTAGTTAAAAATAATAATATGATGAAATACATATTTACAACTAATAAATATTTACTTTAGAATACACTTCATCCTTGTCTTAACTAATTTATTCAACATAGCCAATAATACTACTCTCATTTACCTTATTACTTTTAAGATAATTTACAAATGGCTCCAAATTTGTTATAAAACTATCTAGCATTTGGTCTCTCATTAATATTGTTAACTTATCTAATTCTGCATACTCCTTAACCTTATCCAACCATTCATTTACACTTGGTATTTTTTCATTTTTCCAGTATTGAGCATAAATTATTCTTGCTGCTGAAATCATGTAAAGTAATAGTATTCTCCTTGCTTTTACTATTTCAGGATCCAAAATATTTAATAAGTATAATTCTAGTTTAAGTTTCAAGTCAAGCTTTGTTATTTTCCGAGTATATTGATGGATCTGATGATGATCAATCTACAGTGGCTAGTAACCTGTAGGTACTCTTCTTTAGAGCTCTTTCCTTCCCTCCATTTCCTGAACATTTTCCTTTTCTTTCTTAGTTCCTCTTGAAGTTCTCTGTTCATCCAAATAGGCTTCTTAGAGCTCCTGCAGTGCTTTCTTCTTTCTGGGATAGTCATTGATTGAGCATGCAATAGCTCTTGTTTGAGTAGCGCCCACCCTTCACATGCTCCCTTCCCTTCCAGCATTCTCATCCATGGTATGACACTCATCATGTCTCTGAGTTTATTAAAGTTTGCCCTATGAAAATCCAACATCCGCATCTGGCTACAAGCTTCCTTGCCTCCCCATCTCAAAAGGAATTCTATGAGGACATGGTCACTTACCCCTAGGGTCCCCACCTCCTTCACCTCATCCACCAACTCTTGCCTGTTGATCAGTATTACATCCAGTATGGCTGAACCTCTTGTGGGTTCATCTACCATTTGATAAATGAAATTGTCAGCCAGGCAGGTCAGAAACTTGCATGACTGAGGACGCTTTGCAGAGTTTGTTTCCCAGAACACATCTGGGAAATTGAAGTCTCCCATGATGACACTTGGATATTTTCTCAAGCTGCTCACAAAGTGCAGCATCCACATCCTCTTGTTGGTCAGGCGGTCGTTAGCAGACACCAACCACCACACTGTTTGTTTTCCCCTCGCTTATTTTCACCCAGATGCTTTCCACTGTAGATATACTCTCCTTCACTAGAATTTCCTGAAAGGTAAGCCCTTTCCTCACATACAGTGCCACTCCTCCACCTCTTTGATGTATTCTGTTTTTCTGAACAGTTCATATCCATCCACCATTACATTCCAGTCATGAGAATCATTCCACCAAGTTTCTGTGATGCCCACTAGATCATACATTTCCATCAGCATGAGAAGTTCCACCTGTTCCTTCTTATTGCCCATGCTTCGAGCGTTAGTATAAAGACATCTGAATCCTTTTACTTTTGGTTCCCTATGAGCTGGCCTTGCCGGTTGGGCTGCCCCCGATCGGTCTCCTTCCTTACCCTGAACATCTCCTTCCCCTTGTGCCTTCAGTTTAAAGCTCTCCTGATGAATCTCCCCAGATTCCTGCCAAACACATTCTTCCCCAACTTCGATAAGCGCAGTCCATCAGGTGCTAGTAGGCCTTCCTCAAGAAAGCCTATCCCATGGTCCCAGAAACCAAATCTCTCCTGCCGGTACCAACTATGCAGCTACTGATTCACCTCCATTATCTTCCTCTCCCAACGCATTCCTCTTCCCTTGACAGGCAAGATTGAAGAGAATACCACTTGTGCCCCCATTTGCTTGAGCGTCCTCCCTAGATCTTGATAGTCTGTTTTAATAGGAGCGATGGTATTCACGGACATGTCATTCGTACCCACATGGACCATCACAAACGGGTAGCGATCTGTAGATTTGAGGAGTTTGGGCAGCCGTTCTGAAACGTCCTTAAGTTTTGCTCCTGGCAAGCAACACACCTGTCGGGTTAGGGGGTCGGGCCCAGCCACATGGCGATCCATTCCTCTTAGCAGGGAGTCTCCAATTACCAGTACTCTCCTTTTTCTTTTCTTCTCAACACCACCATTTCCTTCTATCCCCGTGGCATCTTCACTTTGTCTTAGACTTTGTTTTGGGACCTCTTCCCTCGTTGACACTTGCACCTTCTCTGCAAGGGCCTGAAATCTATTTTGGAGCTCCAAAGGTTCTGCGAACCGTCTCGCTCTACGCCATTGAGTCTTTTTCCGAATGCAGAGGTTCCGTAATGAGGTCAATCCCCTTATCTTCTTCAAGACTGGTTGCATCCTCTTTATTCTGAGTTGCAGAGCTCCGGTCTATGAACTCCTCCCCTTTCTTAATTTGGGTCAGGGTAATAATCCTCTCTTCTAAGCCCCTAATCCTTTCCTCCAAAAGTCTTACCAGCTTACACATGGGGCAGATGTTGTCCAAGGCAATCATGTCACACTCACTGCAGATGATGGGATGGGTGTACTGGAGGTCCATTGAAACTTGTAGGCAGTGCAACTACTAGGGAAATATAATTTACTGATTGCCTCTGGCAAAGAGCAGCCCTTTTTAATCCTCCCAGTAATCACCCAGCAATTACCTCACTCAGCACAACAATAGCCTCACCTGGTCAGCAGCAGCAGCAGCAGCAGCAGCACTCCCCAGCAGCTTTCTCCACGTGCTCTCAGTTGTCTTGGGAGCTCCAGCTTGTGCATAGACCCCAGGGTGGGAAGGGGCTGCTGAGACCGGCCTGGGTGGGGAAGCAGCCCCACACTTGCCCCACAGGGAGGGGAAGGAGGCCAGTGGCAGCTTTAGTGTGCTGGGCAGCACTTCCTCCAACATGGCTGGGAGGAGGGGGATTGAACCAGGAAGCAACATCCTGCCTATGAAACAGCGAGGGGCCCCCATGTGTGCATTTGTTTGAGGGTCAAGGCAGTCTGCAGAGCCACTTGTGGCTGACATGGGGGAGAAGGTGAAGGAAAGGCCTTGGCATGGTGGGACTCGTGTGCAGCTACTCTACAAGCCAGCTGCGGAGGCCTTGGGGCAGCATCCAGATGGAGGAGACCGGCATCCCCACCCCCCTTGATGGCCCAGCCGCCCCTCCCTCCACCTCATCCCTCCCACATGTGGGCTGCTCTGACCGGGGCTCATTGCACAGGAGGGTCTGCCTCTTCCAGGAAAGGCAGGCAGGCTGGTGGGGGGGGGGTCCTACGGCCGTGACCGGATGCGCTGAAGGGATATTGAAAGCATCCCATTCAAACTCTAATTATTTTTCTTAAACGCTTTGCTGAGGTTTTCCCCACCTGAACCCTACAAGACAGCTCTCCCGGATGGAAAGCTGATCTGAAATGGCACCACTTTGAGTCTGGTCCGTGTGAATGGATTTAAACCTATCTGAGGACACTCCACCCCCCGGGCCCTCCTTCTGCTTCCAAACACCTCGGTGTGATGGCACATCTGCCACAGCCACGGTGGAAGCATCGAAGCGGCCCAGCCTCTGCCTACAGTTGCCCACGTTCCAGTGATCATCAGCTGGAGTTACCAGGCCTGTCTCTGTCCCAGCCTGGAAAGGGTGCCGGGTGCAAGAGGAAGGCCTGGAGCTGATTCCTCTGCCACTCTCTCAAACGCTGCTTCCAGGAAGGGCAGGTTGGAAACGAGGCAGCATCATGCTCCTGTAGGGTGGGGGGAGGTGCCGTGAGTTAGGGAGTGATTTATTGTTTTTACTAGAATTTAAGCCCGCTGGAGAGGAAATACAGCAGGTGCTAGTGGGCAGGGGGTGTTTGGGGGAGGCCAGAGAAGGAAGGAGGGAGGGAGGGAGGGAGGGAAGGCAGGCTGGCACAGAGAAAGGGAGAAAGAGAGAGAGAGAGAAGGGGGGGAGAGAGAGAGAGAGAGAAGGGGAGAAAGGAGAGTAAACGATGGGAGCAAGAATGGAAGAAAGGAAGAAGAGTAATGGGTGCATAGGAGCGAGAAAGGAGATGGGTGGATGGATGGAGAGAAGGAAGGAAGGATTAAGGAAGAAAGGGAGAAAGAAAGGAAAGGAGAAAGAGTGAAACAGAGCAAGCGAGAAGGAGAGAAAGAGGCAGAGAGGGGGGTGAGGGGGTCGCAGGGGATCACCGCGGGGAAGAGAGGGGTGGGCCCGGCAGCCCCTCCGGCCATCTCCCTGGCTGCGACCCCAGGGCTTATGCCAGGCCCAGGAAGAGTCTCGCCGTGTCGCAGACGCAGCGAGGGTCTCCCTGGGCCTGGCAGAACACCCCTCTCTGGCCAGCTCCCACCCAACCTCGGGGCTGTGGGCCTACCTCCCCTCTCGGCGGGAATGGCTGCCGTGAGGTAAAGGTGGGGCATGGGGGGTGGGTTGGGAAGCCCCCCCATCCCAGACAGCTCCCACCCCACCACCCCTTACTGTTTTATTTATACTGCTCTGCGGAGCGGTTACAGATGATATGGTCAAAACCCATCTTGGTATTTAGCTCAGAATGGTCTATAAGACAGCCAGATGCAGTAGTATGCATTTAGTTCCTGAGAAAATAAAAGCTCAGATTGAGAAGTCAACAGGTATTGACATACTGGCTTCCAAGCCCACCCCTACCCCCCAGGGCGGGAGAGATTGACGTGGAACAATCTTGTCAGTAGCTTTGAAAAACTTCATGTTCCATGTGGTCCGTCCAGAATATTTATTTATTTGTTCATTTATTTGTATTTATATGCTGCCCTCCCCTGAGGCTCTGGGCAGTTTGCCTACAATGTAGAAACGGTACATAAAACTTAGTTTTCATAACAACTCAGCCCCCAAACACTTCAGTGACCCCCAAAACATCTTTAGGTCATGTCTGTAGTGAACCTTGTCTGTATGCAGGGCCGGTTTGTCCATGTAGCACACAGAACATGCTACGGGCTCTCCAATTCCAGGGGCCCAGTGCGGTGCTTCCGCCCCATGGATCAGGGCCGTAGCCTCTCTCCTCCCCGCTTTCCCCACTTTCAGGCCACTTGGAATGATACCTCTTTCCCCTGTGGGGGCCCCTGTGTCCCACCGCGATTGCACCGTGCTCGGGCCCCTTGAATCCTCACTGTGGCTCTGGGGCTCCGGGCCCCGCAAATCCTTCAACGACTCCTGTCCTACCAAGAAACGTTTGTAGCTCTGCTAAGCAGATTTTCTGGAGGTTGTTTTAGGGATGGAAATACATTCAAATTCAAAGTTGTAATGTTTGTTTGCCTTGATTGAGACCTTGCAGAAAATGAACCTGAACTCAATTATCCACTACTTTCAATTGCAGGAGGAATTTGGCAGCGGTAAGAAAAAGTGTCTTTCAGGCAAGTGGATTCACTGTTCCTGGTCTTCTCATTGAACAATCCTGAATACGCTAATAACAAACCCCAAGTACTTTAACAAATGCTGCATTATTAGGTTAACATTCTGTTTTACACGAGGTTGTTCTTAGTGTCCTAAATGTTTATTGATCTTATGATAGTTGTTAGCTTATGCTTTTCAAGTTGGGAAGAAGCAAAATCTGGAAGAAAAAAAGTATACTGATCACTACCAATTCTGAAATCTGCTATGTAAAATGTAAAGCCCCCAGGGAGGGCGGTATATAAATATAATAAACAAACAAACAAACAAACAAACAAATAAATGTTTGCTAAATAGCCTCCCCAAAATAGATCCTTATCTTTAACCCTCCCCCCGCTCCGGAGGAGCGGGAGGAATAAAGGAGTAAGGGCAAGTGGGGAGGAGTTAGGGCGGGCCCTGTCTGCGATAAAAACTCGGAGGGCCCAATCAGGAGCCGCGAAGCGGCTCCTGATTGGGCCCTCCGAGTGTCACTCGCCTGGGCCAGCCGGGGAGTTGCCGCTCAGAGTAAGAAGCCTTCCCCAGCGTTAAGTCGTCCGGCTGGCTTCCCCTCGCCCACGGAGCCTTCTGCCGGGCCCAGGGCAGGCTCGCCTGTCCTTGGGCCCGCCAGAAGGCCACAAAGCCCACTCCCGAAGTCCCGAGCCTTCTGCCATGCCCTGGAGCAGCCGAGCCTGCCCCTGGCCCCAGCAGAAGGTCCCAAGGCCACCTACCTTCCTCTGTCCCTCCCTTCCTCCCAGCATTCCCTTTGCCCTTTCCTTCCCTTCCTCCCAGCATTCACTTTGTTTTTCCCTTTCTCCCTTCTTCCCTCTCTTCCATCTGCCTCTTTCTGGCTACCTGTTTCTCTGCCTCTTCTTCTGTCTCTATCTTCCTCCCTTTCTTTCTGTCTTTCTCTCTCTTTCTCCTTTTCCTCCTTCCTTTGCCCCATCCCTCCACCCACCCATCATGCTAGGGCCCGCTATATTTTGGCCACAGCGGGCTTAATATCTAGTGATGAAATAATCAGAGACGCATAACGTTATAACTGAGATTTCCCTGCACAGCTTTGGTGGAAAAGGAAAATGAGAGGGCAGGGACCCAAACGGGACCCAGAGAAGGGGGGATTAGGGCTCCAGAATAACAACCACCCAGGTCTGTTTATACATGGGCAGGTGAGGAAACCCAAAATAAAGTTATGAAAGAAGGATGTAAAAGGGAGAATGACTGTAAACACAAATGCTTCCCAAGCCTTCAGGCAGGGTAGAATAGAAATAAAATAAATAATCTTCATTGTATACCAACTTAAGACAAATAATAAAAACGTAATGCAGTTGCCCTGCCACCTGAGAATTAATTCCCCCAGTAAGCACACCAGCCCACACCAATGCAAGGGCTCACTTAGACAGGGAGGAAGGAGGAAACTGGGAAGCTTGAAGGGAGGGACATTCAACCCCAAATCTTGGCTTGAGGTCTGGAGGGTCCAGAGACAAACACAGCCAAGAGCTGGCTAAGCAGGCGGAAGAAACCGGCACGGTGCAGCTGGGGTGCTCAGCAGGTAACCAGAGTTCGGCCCAGCAGAGAGCTGAACTTGGGAGCTGAGGACAATTTGCTATGGCACAGGGATGCTCTTCCACAGACAGGATCTCCAGAGTAGGTGAGATTTCGGCCATTGTAACTTTTGACTGGGTCAAGATAGACATTTTGAATCTTACAGGCTGTTTAATAGTTAACTGGTGCCTAAATCTGGTGGGGGAAACGGAGGAAAATACCTTGATTAGGCTATTGTGAGCCAAATCTGCGAGGGCACGAAGAGCCGGGGGGGGGGGGGCAACAGGACTCACATTCTCTAATTAGGATGAAGTGAGCTGGAGCTGCCTTGACACCAAAGTCTGCGTGAGTCAAGATAGCTCCTGAAACAAGGAGACGTGTAAACTAAGCTCCCTTCTCTATTGAGTGCAAAAAAGGAGAAAGAGGAACTGGGCACTGGCAACTGAACTAGGCCCCCCTCCCTCACACGGCGTCTGTTGTGGGGAGTGGGAGGGAAGGCACTTGTCAGCCACCCTGAGGCTCCTTTGGGAAATGAAAGTGGGGCCTGAAAACCGACTCCTCTTGGGCAGGCCTGGAGGGGGTGGAGAGAAGGGAAGGAGGAATGGGTGGTCATGACAGCGACAAACAGGTTGTGGGGATGCCGTTCCCAGCCACTGGAGCTTTGCTTCCTGCTTCCCCCTCCATAAATGCACCCTTGTGTTTACTTTTAAGAAAAAGGACTATAGATGAGGCATCTTTGCTTACTCCTGATTGGCACCAAGAACATCCCGCCCCAGCTGCATTATAGCCTGCCAAGAGTCTCAGGCTGACAGTGATGAGGGAAGTCTTCATCTAACCCTTACGGAAACACGGAGCACAGTGGGTGGGTGGGTGGGAAGAGTTCAGCTCGGAGAGAATCCCACATTTCTGAAGCAGCAAAGGAAGAGGCTGTGCTCAGTAGCAGAGAATTTGGCTTGCATGCGGAAGGTCCCCCCTTCAGTTTAAAAGGATGAAATCGCTCATACGTATGTATGGACATGCTGTCAAGTAACTACTGACTTGTGTCAGCTCCTGCACGGGTCCTTCAAGGTAAGGGAGAAGCAGAGGTGGCTTGCCATTGCTTTCCTCTGCATAGTTTTACTTGGTGACACCCCCCCCCCCTCCAAGTCCTGATTCTGCTTAGCTTTTGAGATCTGGCGAGATGTGCCTCTGCTGTGCCACCCTCCCTCCCGATCAGATTGGACCTGGTATGAAAGTTCTCTGCCTGGGACCCTGGAGAACCTCTGCCAGTCGGAGTAGGCAAGAGGGCCCTTGATCAGCTGAGGGCCTGATTCCGCACGTATTCATCAGTGGTAGAACCGCCAGGCCTTGGCTCTGCTTCTTCCCGGCTGTCGTTGCCCTCCAGGCTGTTTCCTCTCTTGTGTGCCCATCAGGTGAGATTATTTGATTGGTGGGACAGTCAAGAGGGCCTCTCCCTGTGACCTGAAATGCCCGGCAGGAACGTATGGCAGAAGACAGCCCTTCAGACTGCCTAGTCCCATGCCATGTGGGCCTCTAAATCCAAAAGCCAGAACCTGAGATTGGCATGGACTGGCTCAGTAGCCAGCATATTTGCTGTAGTTTGGGGGACGTGTACTCCTGAGAGCTGGCCCCAACCAGCAGTCAAGCAGCTGCAGCATCAGCAGCATGTACTAGGCCAGGGGTAGTCAAACTGCGGCCCTCCAGATGTCCATGGACTACAATTCCCAGAAGCCCCTGCCAGCATTTGCTGGCAGGGGCTTCTGGGAATTGTAGTCCATGGACATCTGGAGGGCCGCAGTTTGACTACCCCTGTACTAGGCAGACAAGAGGCCAGCAGGGAGACTTGGGCCAGTTTCAGTTCTCTTGGAGCTTTCTCAGCCTTATCCACCTCAGCTGTGGGGAGAGGAAGGGAAGGTGATTGGAAGCCACTTTGGGACTCCTTTGGATAGTAAAAAGGTGGGGTACAAAACACCAATTCTTCTTCTACTAGTTGCAGCTTCCAAACACTTTTCATGGGTAGCTTCTAGTAGAGCACATTGCAATAGTCCAGCCGAGATGTGACTAAGGCATGGGTCACTGTGGCTAGGTCAAACTGAACCACAGTAGATGCTGTTGACACAGCAGGCCAGGCCACCATGGCCACTGGGCTCTCTGAGTGACAGCTGTGACCCTGGGGAGCATAACCCCTCCCAAGGCAGGGCAGATCGGATGTCGCTGGTCTGCCGTTTGGCTAACCAAGGAGCCTCCCGTTTGTCCATCTTCATCCAGCCCATTACGGACTGCAAGCACTGGCACAGGCAATGAGCAGCACCCTTGAGATTATGTGGAGAAGAAAGGTAGGGCTGAGTAGCCTCTGCATATGGGGGATGCCACACCCCAGGCCTCCTGATAGCCATGGGGAGAAGCAGGACCCCCCCCCCCCATAACATGGTGTCCCAGTCCTAGTGCTGAGAGGCAACTCAGGAGGATATTGTGGTTGCTGAGTGATCCAGCAGAACGAGCAGGGTCACCCCCACCCCCAGGTCAAAACAGTGTAAAATGCAATCCCCCAAGCAAAGTGACACCATCTTCTTAAATCCCCCCCCTACACACACACACACACACACACACACCAGACCTAGTGCATCTTTATCCAGCTACAATTTCCAGGAGTCTCTGGGGAAATCCCTCCAGGTAGGTGGCCCTTGCCCTTGCTTGGAAGGGGTCATCAGCCTGGAGCACCTCTGATGGCTGGGAGCAGGTGGTTCCGAGTGGCCCTTGTCGTCCTGCTGGCTGGCACCGTCCGCTCAGCTTGGATCCGGGCCATGGCTATGAGGGCAAGAGGTCATTTGCTATTTCAGGGATACCAAAACAACCTCAAAAATGAACCCATGAATGCTTGACTTTCACATATTTATTATGAATAGATTTCACTGGGACCGAAATGGTAGGGCATCACAGAAGCATTTTAAAAAGTGGCAAAATTATACAGAGGAACTATAAAAGAGTGAGCTTAACATCCCTGATAACCACGATGAGGTAGTCACTGACCTGGAGCCAGACATCCTGGAATGTGAAGTCAAATGGGCCTTGAAAGTCTGAGCAACCATAAAGCTACTGACAGCATTCCAGTTGAACTATTCAAAATCTTAAAAGACGATGCAGTAAAAGTGTTACACTCAATATGCCAGCAAATTTGGAAAACTCAACAATGGCCACATGATTGGAAAAGGTCAGTTTACATTCCAATCCCAAAGAAGGGCAATGCCAAAGAATGTTCAAACTACTGCACCATCGCACTCATTTCTCATGCTAGCAAAATTATGATCAAAATCCTACAAGCTAGGCTCCAGCAATATGTGGACCAAGAACTTCCAGAAGTACAGGCAGAATTTTGAAGAGGCAGAGGAACTAGAGATCAAATTGCCAACATACGCTGGATCATGGAGAAAGCTAGAGAGTTCCAGAAGAACATCTACTGCTTCACTGACTATGCTAAACCCTTTGATTGTGTGGAGCACAACAAATTGTGGCAAGTTCTTAAAGAGATGGGAATACCAGAGCACCTTATTTGTCTCTTGAGAAACCTATATGCAGGTCAAGAAGCAACAGTGAGAACCAGGCATGGAATCACTGATTGGTTCAAAATTGAGAAAGGAGCCTTGCCTATTTAACTTGTATACGAAGCACATCATGAGAAAGGCGGGATTAGAGGAGTCACAAATTGGGATCAAGATTTCAGGGAGAAATATCACCAACCTCAGGTATGCAGATGATACTACTCTAATGGCAGAAAGTGAAGAGGAGCTAAAGAGCCTGTTGATGCGGGTGAAGGAGGAGAGTGCAAAAGTTGGCTTGAAACTCAACATCAAGAAAACAAAGATCATGGCATCCGCCCCTCTCAATTCCTGGCAAATAGATGGGGAAGAAATGGAGATAGTGACAGATTTTATTTTCCTGGGCTCCAAGATCACTGCAGATGGGGACTGCAGCAAAGAAATTAAAAGACGCTTGCTCCTGGGGAGGAAAGCTACAGCAAATCTAGACAGCATCCTAAAAAGAAGAGACCTCACCCTGCCAACAAAAGTGCGTTTAGTCAAGGCTATGGTCTTCCCAGTTGCAATGTATGGCTGTGAAAGTTGGACCATAAGGAAGGCCGAGCGTCAAAGAATTGAGGCTTTTGAACTCTGGTGCTGGAGAAGACTCATGCGAGTCCCTTGGACTGCAAGGCGAACAAACCGGTCAGTCCTAGAGGAGATCAGCCCTGACTGCTCCTTAGAAGGCCAGATCCTGAAGATGAAACTCAAATACTTTGGCCACCTCATGAGAAGGAAGGACTCCCTGGAGAAGAGCCTAATGCTGGGAGCGATTGAGGGCAAAAGAAGAAGGGGACGACAGAGAATGAGGTGGCTGGATGGTCACTGAAGCAGTTGGTACAAATTTAAATGGACTCCAGGGAATGGTAGGAAGGCCTGGAGGATCATTGTCCATGGAGTCATGATGGGTCGGACACAACTTCGCACCTAAGAACAACAACAAGATTTCACTGATCCATCAACCAATGAAAACAGACCTCTGATCATTATGAATTGTATCTGTACCTCACACTTTCATTGTGGTATGCAGGAGTTTCCTCCACATGTTTTATCCTCACAACAACCCTACAAGGCAGGCAAGGCTGAGAGAAGGAGAGTAGGCCAAGAGCAACCACCGTTTCATGACTGAGCAGGAATCTAAACTGTGTTTCCCTCTACCCAAGTTCAGCATGATATTAGCTACTATGAGAGTGAGAAGGGCAGCCAGGAAGGAGTGAGGACAGATCCTGGAGGGTTCAGGAGTTCCGCTGGCAATGAAGGTCCAGGTAAGGCAACCCATTGTATTCCCCAGGACTATCCACAGGTGTGAAGGTCGCACAAGGAGGAAAGCTGACAGGAAGAAAGTACAGTCCTTTCACATCTGGCGTTGGAGGGGAGTTTGACAGATTCTGTGGAGTGGCTTCTAGATCAAATCAAGCCTGAACTCTTCTTAGAAGCTAAAATGACTAAACTGAGCCTGTTGTATTTTGGTCACAGGATGAGAAGACCGGGGTCTCTGCCAAGGGCAAGAGAGGCAGCGGGAGAAGAGGGGGCCCAGCAGGAGATGGAGGGGCCCATCAAGGAAGTTACTTGACAGCACTCCACACACACACACACACACACACACACACACACACACACACACACACACACACAGAGAGAGTTTGTTGAACAATTAGCAGTTTGTTGATTTCTTGCTTAAATTTGGGCCTTGTTGGGCTCCATGAAAAACCAATGTGCTTTACTGGACAAAGTAGTTGTCTTGCAATTATAAACTTGTAACTATACTCTCAGAATAATGATTTCTTCTATAAAAGGCAATTTAAAACAACCTCCCTTCTAGCTCAGTCAGTGTGAGCCCAGGTACTTGTGGGAAAGGATATGCTAAAATGTACTTTAGATCTAAATGTAAAAATTATGAACAGTCCCAATATAAAACTATATTACTTTACTATCACTCAGGAGTTGTTGCTCAAATGACTGTTGTGGTTAGTTGCGAAGTTGTTCAAAAGCCTCAATTCTTTGACACTCGGCCTTCCTTATGGTCCAACTTTCGCAGCCATACATTGCAACTGGGAAGACCATGGCCTTGACTAGACGCACTTTTGTTGGCAGGGTGATGTCTCTGCTTTTTAGGATGCTGTCTAGATTTGCCATGGCTTTCCTCCCCAGGAGCAACGGTCTTTTAATTTCTTTGCTGCAGTCATTTCTTTGCTCAAATGACTATATCTCCCTTAAAACCTACATGATTTATGTCAGTATTTCAAAGGGAAACCAGTTCTGCTTCAGAGGAATTAATTGGCAAGACACCAATTGATTTCAGCTGGAGACCTCTTGACCTCTTGACCCCTGAAGTGAAATCAATAATTATGTGGCAGTTTAAGGAAATTAAATAAAGTGGTCTCAGCAAGAGAAAGCAAATATTTTGAGCACCCTAGACAGTCACCCTGAAGCAGAGATCCTGATCCATGTGTCCCGCTTTGTGCCCATGTTAGATATCCGCTGCAGCAGAGCAGGGTCTGCCCACATCTCTTTCCAAGTTGGGATCATGGCTTTACACCAGCCCATCTCCCCGTCCAGAGGCGTGCTGAAGCGACAGGGAGTGCATTTTGAGAAGGTCCAATGTGGGGGAGGACTGGGAGGCCCAAAATGCAACCGCAGAGGTCAAGACATAGAAAGAAAAACACAAAAATTGTGGCTTGGATCCAGCTGGCTTTTTCACTCCATCACCCCCATTTTATTTGTGTAGGTCCCATGACCCCCAGCACAGCTTTTTGGTGGCCAAAGCTCTTTCTAGCTTCTTCATCAGCTGAAAAGCTAACCACATCCAACTTGTGTTTGTTTGACTATATCAATTTGCCACTATATAGTTCTAAAAGTTCTCCTCCTGTGTTCGCTACCGGGCCGCGAAGGCCTCGGTGACGGGCCGCCATGCCTGCCTCTCCCCCCACCCCCGCAGAGAGAAGCTCACCAGGTGAGAGAAGCTCACCAGGCCACTTGCGGCCCGGCTAGTTTTCTGCTCTGAGGGGGGGGGGGGGGAGAGGCAGGCGCGGCACAAACGCGCAGCTCTGGCGCATGCGTGTTAGCACCCTCTGGTGGCGAAAATGTGCATGCGCGGCTGCTCCGCGCATGCATGTTTTCACCACCAGGGGCGCTAACGCACATGTGCTGTGCCCGGGCCGCCAGCTCTTCGCCACCCCCGGAGGTGGTCCTCAACCTTAAAAAGGTTGGGGACTGCTATTCTAAAGAATGCGAGGCATTCCTGACATCTCACATTCAGATAATCGTTTGTATAGATTCTGATGGGCCACCATCGTGGTCTGAAGCAGCAGAACAAAGTGTGAGTCCGGGACACTTTAAAGACCAAGCAAATGTCATTCAAGGTTGTTGTGAGTTGTCGTGTTTACAAACATAAGCTTATGCCTCGAATAAAACTTGGCTGGCCTTTAAGATGCCTTTGGACTCCAGCTGTATTCCAATAATGGCACCATTTATTCCCATAATAATTCCTCTGATGATCGCAGACTTTGATTTTCCTGTGCATTCTTGAGACTTTTTGTTCTGGCAAAAATAGTGCCAAATGGTTGTGTTGATTTGGACCTGAGTTTATGGTATAAAGTTAGCAAATAGTGATACACAAAACATGCTTCTGGACTTGGAGGCCTGGAATCAAACAAGAAACCCATTGGATCAGGGGGAAAGATATCTCTTGATTCCTCTGAGATCACTCAAGAACCACATCGCTTATGGGACTGCAGCCAGTAGGAGCCCAACCAGTGGAAGCTCAGGCAGGGTCCGGATTGGCCTGTGAAGGTCAGGATGTTTGTGCCTCGAACTACAGACTGATTGGCTACCAGTCTGTAGTGGAGCCGGAACATTACATCAAGTGCCCCACTGCTTTGGGGCATCTGTGAGGAGGGAAGCTGTGCGCCCAGCTCTGGGGCCTCGATGTTGTTTCATAATCCATCCTACCATAAGAGGAACTAGTAACGTTTTAATAGGTTTGTGAGTTTTGTGGGTATTGTGGAGAGAGTAATGGAGTTCGGCACTTGGGAGATGGGCACTTGGAGCTGCACTGTGGGCAGGCGGATTTCTCTCTGTGTGGCTGCTCAATTTTCCGCCCTCCCCCTGCAGCCCCAGGCGCCCCCCCAGTGCTGGGCCTGGGCCTTCCCTGTCCATCAAGAGCAGTTCTTGGCAGTCAGAGGGGGGAGATCGGAAAGTTGAATTCTTGGGCAGAAACCCTCACACCTGTGGAAAAGCTCTGGTGGGTTCCCATTCTTGTTCTGTCATGTAGAAGAAGAAGAGGAGGAGCTGGTTTTGTGTACCCCACATTATGATGCTCACTGCAGTATCACTACAATGGTCCCCATTTGTAGTCAAGTGACATTTCCCACCAGGGACCTGTGTAGATAGTGCTGCAGGGTGAATGATGAAAGTGCATCCTATGAAAGATCAGAGACTAACAGGAGCCCACCTGGGCTACTTTCCCAAGGCTGCAGAAGCATTTTCCCCTTCTTACTTCCGGTCTACCAAAGGTTACAGGACGCCCATCCACATGTGGATGAACTGGGAGCAGAGCCTCAAGAGACAGCCGGCACGGACATGGGGCTCCGTTCTCTTGACAAGGGCACCCCAGACCTGGCAATGGAACTGAATCTGACCTATGGCCGAGGGCGGGGAGGGGGAAAATAAATCTGGAGCAGTAAACTCACTGAAGTCTAGCAGCTTTAGGCCCATGCAGTGAATTCCACACCCAAAAAACAACAATGTAGAAACAGTGCACAAGGGTGCACTAAATCATTTCTTAACTTGGCCTACCACACAGGGTGGTCTTGAGGACCCAAATATGATATATCCAGTGCTCCTCAGAGGACAGTTAGGGAACAAATTGATAAACCAAATATAATTCTAAGCCTGCATTATGTAGAAATTCTATTGAAACTGGGAGGCTTTCTAACTTTTGTTGTTCAGGCTGAAATGTAAATGTGCAATGAAAATGGGCCTTTGAGCATTTCCCACGTGGTTTTAATGCCCTTGTTGCAAACTATTCTTAGCACAGTTTTATTGAGCATGTTCCATGATGCTGTATGCTAGGCCTATTTCTATATTTTCAACTGGCCATAATTTTGAATGGGCATCTTACCCAATTATTCTGCTCCGAAAAATGAAACACACACTTTTAAAGATGTTGTATGGAAACCTTGTGATGTCCTGGCTGCCTGCCATGTGCCTCCACAGTGACAAACATCTGGGCCCATGCTGTCCTGTCATCTTCAGGCAGCACTGTGTTCCCTCCCTGTGGGCCCAGCCAGAAGAGGTCAATCTTCTCTGACTGAACTCATGAAGAGGCAGGGGCAGGCCGACCAAGGAAGGCCCTTCTCACGTGGAGCCTTTGTGGTAGCAGAAAGTGCCCTCAAGTTGCAACAGACCTATGGTGCCC
This sequence comes from Paroedura picta, assembly GCF_049243985.1. NCBI lineage: Eukaryota > Metazoa > Chordata > Lepidosauria > Squamata > Gekkonidae > Paroedura > Paroedura picta. The sequence continues at coordinate 2,308,853 of NC_135382.1, forward strand.
CCCCCCCCCCCCGTAGAGTTCTCCAGGCTGGAGTGGTCCAGAGATGCCTCGCCATGGCCTGCCCCTATGGCATAACTTACTGTGCAATAACACAAGTCAAGCCCTGCTCTACCAGCCCAAGGGTCTGTCTGGTTCAGCCTCATGCCTCACACAGTGGCCAGCAACAGGGCAGAAAGACCAAGGCCTCCCCCTCATGTTGTCTCCTGCCTACGGGATTCAGAGATTGAGTGCCTCTGACTGTGGAGGTTTCTCTCAGCCACTATGGCTGGTAGCCATTGACAGACTTCTCCTCCATGAATTTAATCTCCTCCCCTTTGGAGGCTGCGTATTCCTGTGGCCATCACTACATCCTCTGGCAACCAATTCCACATTTAAGGCAGCTCTGCGTAAGGCAGTCTTTCCTTTTGTCCATCCTAGGCAAACCTGGACTTCCTTGGTGGCCCCCCCTCCAAGGACTCCCGGGGCGGCCCCTGCTCAGCTTCGACGAGGCCAGCCCAGGGACCAGCTGCCTGAGCAGCCTTTGCACACCTTGCACACCTTGATGCACACTCACAGCCCCGAGTCTGAGGCAGGGGCACCCTGAAGCAGCTGTCCTGGCACATGCCTTGAAGAATGCTTGGTTGGTCTTCAGGATGCCCTTTGGATCTGCTGCTTCAGACCAGCATGGAGGCCACTTGAGGAATCCCCACACTAGGGGATCAATAGGCCTTTCAGCACCGTCACTTCCGGGGTGGGTGGGATGGATAGTGGTGGATTTGCCTGTCAAATACCCCACAGAGCTCTCTGTGCTTACAAGTGCCCCGGGGTCTCCAGTAGCCGGGGAGCTGGGCCTCAGGCACCCACAAGCTTCCCAGGCTTCTGTAAGTCCAAGCTCTTTCCAGACCCAAAGCATCTGGCTCTTGACAGCTGATCCCCCCCCCCCCCCATTCATCTTGGTTTCTACAGAGCTCTGGGACTCTTTGCATAAAATGCCTTCAGCCCAAGTCCTGCTAGGCCAAAATGGAAACAAGAGGAGGGAGGGAGATTCCAGGAATCCATAAGATGTTCTCAGCTCACCTGGAGGCTTCCTTTTCAGGCTTCCCCTGAGAAACCAGAGAGCAGAATTTGAGCCCAGTAGCACCTAAAGGGCAGCCGACAGGGTCTCCAGGGACTATTCGGGTTAATGCACTTTCGAGGTAGATTCTCCTGTTCTGCAAAGGAAAATCCAGCTGCAACAACACATTGAAAGTGCATGATCCTGCATGTGCAGAATGAGCCCTCAGGCTAGAAGCTTCTAAGAGCTTGGACTTTGGAGAGCTCATCCCCTGGGAAGGCTTGTGGGTTTCAGAAGAGCTGCTGCTGCAGATCAGCCCAGCCACTGGCATGGATCTGCGGGGAGAGGCCTGACTGTTGCAAATGAGCTACCTCCTTGTGACATGCAAGTCCTGCTTTTTGTCAGCTTGAAATGGGTAACCAGCTCAGTGGCAGCAGAGACGCCCCTCACACTGCAGGGCAGGTGGGAGATAATTATCCCCTGCAAGATATCCCCAGCCCTCCATCCCCCTGCAATGTGGCTTGCATGTTTGGGGGACGGGAGGGGAGGGGGGGGAGAAGGCACAGCATGTGACATAAATTGCATGCATAATCTCTGGAGACAATCGCTTGAAATCTTAATTGGCTGCCTTTTAAATATCACTTAAGGTGGCCTCTCTGGCCAGCCAGTTAGGGAGATGTTGTGTCAAAGTCTATTGCTTCCCTGGACGTCTCTCCTGCCACCGACTCCGCTTTTCCCCCCCATTAAAAAAAGAAGAAAGAAGGGGAAAAATAGACCCATCAGCAGAGGTTTGCGAGGTCGATAAAGCTTTTAGATTTGAAGATGTTTTCAGGGGAGCGCGTTTCCTGCGGCTAAGAGTTGTTAATGGAGCTTAAGGAATGGCTCCGACGGACGGGGAAATATATATATATATATATATATATATATATATATATATATATATATATATATATATATATATATATATATATAAAACATTCTCCCTCCCTCCCCTTCCTTCCCTCCCCCCACCCCGCTGCGGTTCCCTGTCAAGAGTGAAGCCGCCGCCGCCGCTGTCAAAGTCGCTTAATGAAAAGTAACGCGCCGCTGATTGCAGTTCGCTTGCCCCCGCCCCCCATGTAAAAGAGGCGCTCTTCATTCCCCCCTCCGGGCGGGCGGGGATTGGCCACGGCCCAGCGCCTCCGGTCCTCCTGGGCCCCCCCGTCCCCCTTCCCGTCTGGCCTGATGCAGGGCCGTGCCCTCTTCTCTCTCCCTCCCGCGGGCCGGGCCGGTTCCGACGGGGGTGTGGCGGGGGGGCGATCATTGTTCCGGCGCGGAGGAGAGGGAGCCAGCGGGAGGGCACCGACGGGCAAGGGAGGTGGCCGGGCCACGCGTCTGGTTGGCGGCGGCTCCCGGCGGAGGTGCCCTTGCAGTCGCCACGGCCTGGCTCCGGCCCCCGGCTAGGCGCGATCCCCTTGGCGACCCCAATACTCGAGTCGGGATCCCGGCGCAGGACCCGCTTTCGGTCGGGGGATCCAGGGCTTGGCCCAGGGCACCAGCCACCTTGCGGCAAGGCGGGGGGGGCGGCGAGGGAGGGCCACAGCCACGGCCGGCCGGCCGGGAAAGAGCTCTCCCGCTCCTGCGCCCCCCCCACCCCGGACATGCTGGTCGCTTCCCCGGCTTCTGGGGGGGGGGCGCCGCCAAGCCATCAGCATTCCCGTCCAGCCGCCTTCCCCCGGGACGGCGCTTGGCGCGGCGCCTGTCAGCCCCCCCCCGCCCCGCCTGCCCTTTTTATCTCCGGCAACTCCGTCGAGCGCTTTTGCCCTTTTCAGCAGCAAGATGTGGCAGCTGCTCGCCAAGAGCCCCCCTCCCCCCCGCCCGCCAGTGAGCTCCGGGCGAGGACGAGGGAGGGGGCGAGTTGCGCCCTCCTGCTAAGGGGGACCCCGCCTGGCCCGCCGCAAGGCTCAGAGGCGCGCTCCTGGTGGCCGACCGGGCAGGAAACCTCCCGGCCCCCCACCCACCGCGCAGCCCCCTTGCCTGGCAGAGCTGCCCGTCCCCTGCCCCCCCTCCCACGAAGGGACCAGGAGGCCGCGCTGAATGGGCCGCCGGGGAGCGCGCCCGCTCCGTCCTGAAGCGCTGCGACATTCATAGCCAGCCCGGCGAGCCCCGCCCGGTGCTCCCCTGCTTGACTGGGGCTGCTCGCCCCATCACGCAGCTCCCCGGCCTCACCCGCCCTCAGTCCAGGCTTGCCGGCAGCTTTGGGCACAGACCTCGGGGAACCTGAATGGGGGGGGGGCGGCCTTTCCCATCGAGGAGCACAAGAGGCCCCTGAGCCTCGTCCCCCGAGGACCCGAACGGCACCACCCAGCAGCAGCCCAAGCCCCCTCCCCTTTTGGAGGGACATCTGGGGGCACCTGGCAAATTGTACAATACTATTTTTGCGTTCTATGAAACTTTTTGTTGCTCCATATAGACCAAATTTTTAATGAACCCCCCCTCCCCCCGGACAGTGGTGGTCCGCTTTACCAATGTTAAAATCTGGTCACCTTACAGCGAGCTGGAGTGGCTGGCCATTGGCATTCTGTACCCCCCTCCACCGACGGCGCCTTTCTCCCCCAGGCAACCTGCAGCATGCTCCTCCACTCCGCCTCACAACAACCCAAGTTAGGCGGCTGCGGGAGCATCAAAGGTCCTGTGGGCCTCGCAGCGGTCCAAGGTTGAGGCCGGGCAGGGCGGGGAATTCCTGGCCTTTGGGTGAGAACTGGCTGTGCCCCTCCCTGCCCCCCCCAGCTGGCGCCAGGCGGCTCCCACAGCGAACAGAGCAGACCACACGCCCGGGGGGTCCTCAGCCAGGCAGAAGAGACCGTTTATTGCCCGGCCGCTCCTTCGGCCTGCGGGCGACCATGTGAATGCGGACGGGCGGGCGTGCCAGCCGGGGGGGGGGGCGTGAGCGAGCATGGTGTGTGTGTGCGGGGGGGGGGCTGGGCGGGGAAGGGCTGGTGGAGGGCATGCTGCCAAGGGGGGGAAAGAAGCGAGAAGTGTTGCACCGCGCTTTCCCGGGCCCCAATCTGCCCGGGGAGCCCCGTGCCGCTGCCGCCGGACTGCTGAGACGCCACGATCAGTTCAGTCCTGCGCCCCTCCTGCTCCCGGCGCTTGTTGCGCAGCCGTCTGCACCCCCCCCAAAGTTCTGTGGCCCTCCTGGGCCTTGCCTCCTCCCCCCCCTGTTCGGACGTTAGGAGCAGAACATCTTGCTGCCTGCTTTCGAGAAGGGCAGAAAGTCCTTGCCGGGGTCCGTCTGGCCCTTGAGCATGGCGGCGCCCCCCGCAAGTGAGCGCCCCAGTGCCCCGCTCTCCAACAGGGCACCCTTGGTGCCCGCCCACGAGACGGCGGTGTTGCCCAGGGCCTGGTTCAGAGTACTGTGCCGGAAGAGGGGGTCGTGGAAGACGCCGTCGACCCAGTTCCTGAGGTTGGTCACGGGGGAATCCCTTGGTGGCCGCTCGACTGCGCTGCCTGCGGGTGAGGCCAGGGCGGCACTCGGCGCGCCCTGCTGACGCTTCAGCATGCAGGACGGATACTCCGCGGCCTGCGGGAGAGAGGTGGCCGTGTGCGCCAGCGACCAGATCCTCGGCTTGCCCCCGCTGCTGCCGCCGCCTTCCAGGAGCTGCTGCACGTAGCATCGCTTGGCCCCGCAGCTGGCCCTTGGCTGCCGGGCGCCCAGCAGCTCTGCCGCCTCGCAGCCCTCTGCGCCCGTTGTCGGCTCTGGGCGGCAACTCTGGGCCTGCTCCAGGGTAGGCTCCTTGCAGGCTTCGTCTGCGCCCCCGTCGCTCTCCACCTGGCCAAAGGCGGGCGCCTTCAGCTCCCCCTCTGAGCTGTCCGATGCCAGCGGCTCGTAGTCCTCCAGGTCGCTTAAGGCCAGCGCCTTGTCCTCCTTGCTTGCTGCCTCTGCAAAGGGGAGACAGAGGTGGTAGTGACGCGCCCCAGCACCCCGCTCCGAGCCCGAGTCCCCCCTCTGGCGGCGGCTGGCCCTTGCTTCAGCTGTCCAGCTGGGCTCCCTGGGACAGGGGGGCCGCCACCAGGACCCCTCAGGGAGGCTAGAAACAAAGACCGTGCCTCGATGCCGGAGCCTCGATGCCCCTGGCAGAAGATGCCAGGGCGATGCCCCCAGGGACCAAGCCACACCATCGGAAGACTCAGCCCGGCTGGGAGAGCTCAGCAGAGTTCAGGCGGGGGGGGGGGTGTCTCCCCACGCAGAGGCTGGCCAGGGCAAGACACCTCTGGATGTTTCTAGCCTTTTAAACACCAGGAGGGGTCACTGTCAATCAATTGTAAGTTGTCAGGAAAAACACCCCTCCCCCAAAAAGTACATTTTAAAAAACGGAGCTATAGTAGGTGTGTCTTAATTTACCTTTTTACAATCATAAGTTAGAGGCCCCGATCAGGTCAACCGGGTTAATAGCCATGCAAAGCCTCCCCCCCCCCAGTCTTGGTTACCCACACAAAACCCCGTTTCTAGCCCCCCAGGAGGCAGGAAGCTCCTTTCTCCTCTGGCTCTAGAGTGGAGGTAATGGGGGGGGGGCAGCCGGCCAAACAGACCCCGGGACTTTCCAGCATTTCGTGGCTCTGGGTCCTTGGGGTCCCAGGGCCCCTGGCTGCGGGTGCTCACTTGTGCAAGGGGCCAGCACTTCCCTCCCAGAATTCACTGCCCTCCAGGAACCTTGTGATCCACCAAGGGACCTGGGAGATTCCCAGAGGGTCCGGTCAAGAGAAGCAGGTGCCTTCGTTTTTCAGGAGTGCCTTAACTCAAGCACGCCCTAAGGTTTACGAACGTCCTCGCCATGAAAGGCCCTTGTGACTAAAGGGCCTTTCATGGGTCCCTTTGCCCGCTTCAGTCTGCGGCCCCCTTCCAATGTACCAGGCCCCCAGGGGGCTCTAGGCCCCCTTTATTATGGCTGTCTTATGTTTTTTTTTGGGGGGGGTTTGTTTTGTTTGGGGGAGCTTTTTAAAACCGTCCGCTCTGTATTGGAAATGAGAGTGAGGCTGACCAGCAACGGTCTCCCCCGCCCTGTTCGTATTGCTGGAATGGCAGCCTGCAGTCCGAGCTGAAGACAGCCAGACTCTCTGTTGGATGGCATATCGGGGCAGGGGGGAGGACAGCCAAAGCCCAGCCCAGCACTGGAGAAAGTGAACTCACTTGGCTGCGGGGTGCCTTCCTCAGTGGTGATGTGCCGGGCCTGGGGGCTAGCCCTACAAGTCCCGTCCCCACCCCTCAGTCCCTCCCCTCCCCGCCTCGCCATGGAGCTACCGGCAAGTGCCTGGTCCTTGGGGCCGTTGGGGAGCGCCCCTCCTCCTCCTCCCCCGCTGCCCTCCTCCTCCTCCTCCTCGTCGTCCTCCTCCTCCGGGCCGTCGTAGGGCCTCTTCTCGTCAGGGCCCTTGTTGCGGGGGGGCCACGTCATCTTGTTCTCCTTCTTGAGCCTTCTGCGGGCGTTGGCGAACCAGGTGGAGACCTGCGTGAGGGTCATCTTGGTGATGATGGCCAGCATGATCTTCTCGCCCTTGGTGGGGTAGGGGTTCTTGCGGTGCTCTTGCAGCCAGGCCTTGAGGGTGCTGGTGGTCTCCCGGGTGGCGTTCTTCCGCCGCGTGCTGCCATCCAGGGCGCCATACCTGCCGCGGGCAACAACAGGGAGGGGGAGGCAGTCAGAGCAGGGGCACCAGGCACCCCTCCCCCCAGCTGTGGCCCTCAGTGGCAGCTCCCAAAGTCACCAAAGATTAGCGACTGGCTTAGCGGCTAGCCCCGAACGAGTGAGGCCGGCCGCGGACCCTTCCGTGTCAGCCGGCTGGATTGCCGGACCAGGGTGGGCCTCCCCTGCGGCTGGCTGGCATGGAAGGCTTCACTGCCACCCCCTCTCCCGCTGAGTTGAGGGCTGAGCCTCGGCTCTCGCGGACCTTTGCATTCCCACGGGGAGGGTGTTTTGGGAGACCTCCTCCCATCTGGGTGCTGGTGGGGCCCTGCTCTGGACGCCCGATCAGCCTGCCCTCGGCGCCTCCTGTTAGCTGAGCAGGGTCAGCCCTGCTTCGGACTGGGATGGGGGGCCGAGGGCGGCTGCGCAGAGGCAGGCCGGGCCACAGTTCCCCTCTGAGAAAGAGCCCCCCCAGGGCTTGCCAGAAATCTCATGGGGGGGGGGGGAGAGGCACAAAGGAAGCTGCGCTCAGACGCAGCCCTGAAGGGAGAGCAGCCGCCCCGGCCCCCTTTGGGAGAACCCATCGAAGTGACCCGGGGCTGCAATCGTTAATGCAAACCTTCCTTCCAGGCCGCCCCCTCCCCCTCCCCGCCCCCCTCCTCCGGGAGATTCGTTAACGAGAGAACGAGCCCGACCGGCGGGGCGACGCCTGAATATTTCATGCGCCTCGTCTGAGGAAAGGTCAGCCGCCCCCGCGGGCTTCAAAGGTTGCCGCCGCCGCTGCCGCCGCCCACTTGCCTCGCCTGCCTCAGCCCAAGGGCGGGCAGAGGGAAAGCGGTGGAGGACCTGAAGTCCGGGGAGGCGGCGGTGAGGGCCACGCTGGGCCACGGTAGGGGGGCCTTTGGGAGGCCGGCCTTGGGAAGCGAAGCCATCCAGCGCTGGGCAGCCAGCCAGCCAGCCAGCCGACAGCGGAAGCCGCAGCGCCCCCCGGCTGGAAAAGGCCTCGAAGCCCCTGCGAGCGTTCTCTTCCCACCTGGCTCCCGAGCCTGACGGGAGCCCCGCGGGACGGAGGAGCACGGCCCTCGGGCCACTCCCCCTCAGGCCACTCCCCCTCAGGCCACTCCCCCTCCACCCCGTCTTCCCTGGCAGAGCCCACTGCAGGGGGCTGGAGTGACCACCACTGAGACAGACCCCTGACTCTCGCTAGGCTTTTGGATCCTGGCTGTAAGGAACGCAGAAGGCTGTCTGTGACCCCGGCTACTTTATCCACCCCACCACCCCACGAAGGAGGTCCAGATCAGAGCAGATGCCAGGGAACTTCCAGGGCAGCGGGGGGGGGGGGGGTCAGGCCCTGCCCGGGCCAAACTCGACCCCACCCACCCGCTTTCGGGCCCAGCAGACAAAACGGGCAGAATGTTCTGGATCAGCGTGGCCCAAATGCAGCCTGTGGCGCCGTGCGCCTTCATCGCAGCTCGTGGAAGCGCAGCCATTGGATGCCATCCCCTGGCTACTTGAGCAATTTCATTTCACCATAGAAGTCACCGGCTGCCGGCTGCCGAACGTGTTTCCAGCGTATTCCGGGGCTGCAGGTGTGCGAGGAAATCTTTGGCTCGGGACAGCCCCGTGAGGCTCCCCGTGCAGCTTTGTGCGGGGTGGGTTCTCCTGGGAGCTGGCACAAGCTTTGCTCCAGTCCTGGGTCAACGGGAGGGACTGGGATCAGCAGCCGGCCTCACCCAAGTTTTCAAGGCAAGGGGGGAGCCGCCGGGCCCATCCCTAGCCAGGGCCGTACAGCCAAGTATTAACCCCCCCCCCGCTGTGCCTTGCGTGCAGACCTCCAGGCCCCCAGGAGCCACAGAGGGGAGGCGTTGGGCGCAGGAGCCCTTCCAGAGCGCCCCACCCTTGCTTCTTTTTCTCAAGCGGCTGAGCTGACCTCCCCTTGTCCTGTCCCTCCCGGAGTCCTGGTCCAGCGGTTCGGGAGAGAGCGCGGCCGAAGCAAACGGGGACTGGAGGCAGGCGTGTGACACAAGGACTGTATGACTTGTGTACAAACGGAAGTCAAAGGGGCACTGCACACAGAATCTCCCTACCTGTGGTCCTTCATTGACCCCACACTTGTTTTATACCTGCCCAAAGATACACGGATCGCGTGGCTATCTTTCAATGGGGAGAGAGGGGTGCAGGAGGACCCCATGTCAGTCAACCAGCCCCCCCCCACGGTTCCTTCCTGCGGCCGTTGTACCTGTCATACTGATACTGGCTGAGCGTTGGGTCGTAGGGGTAGTAAGCAGCCGCCTGAGTCAGCCCCGCGTGCGCTGAGCCGTTCCCGTCCTTGGAATCGAAGCTGTTCTGCAAGAAGTAGAAGAGGCGGGCACCGGTCAGCACCGCCCGGCCCCCAGCAGCGGCAGGCAAGCGAGGCCCGGGCAGCCCAGGCCATGAGGAGAACGCCAGCCAAGCGCATCGGGGCTGGGAAGATCGGGGCTGGGAAGAGACGGCGCAATCTAAGCCCAATGTGGCCAAGTTAGTTCGATGGGCCTCACCACGTTCCCCATTGCAATATGAAGTCAAGGGAAGCAGTCCTGAAATCACCTTCCTCGGAGTAAGCTCCATTGAGCAAACTGGGAGCGACATCCGAGCAGACCTGGCTGCCAACCTGGCTCCTGCTCCTCTTGCCCCCCCCCCCCCAAAATAGCCTTGATATTTATGCCGGGCTCCCGTCGCCCTTCTGCCCGGTCGCATAAGAACTCTCAGGAATGGGAGCCAGCTGCCCCCCCCCCAGAAATGCTGCAGCCGCCCCCCCCCGAAAGAGCTCTGCTGCTGCCCACGCAGGATCCTGCGCCGTGGAGGGACCCCGACAGTCATTTGCACCTCGATTTGCCCAAGCCTCCTGGGCCTTCGCCACCCAAGACGGGGCCATTAGCCCTGCCGCTGCCCGCGTCCTGCTGACGGGGAAGATGTCTTGCAAGGGGCCTGATCCGCCCAGGATTCCTGCATCCCTACAGAGGCAGCCGGGGGGGGGGGGTCTGTTCTGTTTCTTGTCATGCAATCCATCCTTGATGAAAATAACAAAAGCAGTGCTGCCGCGTGGGGTATTTCCTGCTCCCTCCAGGATGCCATATGAGGGGGAGGAGCCCGGCCTCGAGGGCCCATCCCGTTGCCCTCCCCCCTGCTGGCCCGGCCTTTTCCACCCTGGTGGAAAAGGGCACAGGGAAGTCCAGTTGAAACTGTGCTCAAGCGTCTTGGAAGAGCCCCAGCCAATGGGTGTCAAAGCAGCCCAAGGGGGGAAGCGGGCATTTGAGGACCCAGGGCAGGTTCCGGCCTGCCTAAGGCCGGTGGGGAACGGAAGTGTCGGCCAGTGCTCTTTTTCTGAGAGAGCCCTTTCATGCTAACAAAGGTTTTCTGAAGCTCTGAATCTGAGAGCTCCAAAGGAATCTGCGTCTGGTCACAAAACCACTCTCTGCCAGGGACGAGGAGCAGGACAGCGGTGGGGCTCCTCTGGAGGAGGGTCCCGCTGAGTTGCCCTCTGGACGTGTCCAAAGATGAAGCTCGCTGAACTGGCGCGTTCATTTTACCAGTGAGGAATCGTGAGGAGGGAAGGAAGAGGGGTTCTTTCTACAATCTGCCCCTGCCCTCCTCAACATTGCCTGCCTCCTAGGAGGCGCGGCGCATGCTCAGAGCCCAGCACCTTGCACAGGTGGGGGTGGGATCCTTGCAAATAGCAACAAAACTTTTTTGCACATCTGGATTCCGCCTCCCCCAAGGTCTGCCAAGAGGGCCTCCGACCTTAGTTGTGCAGGCCTCTGAGGTGACTTGGGATTGCCAGCCAGCCCTGGATCTGGTGCCAGGACACGCGAGGCTTTGAGCATGGCAGCATCTCTTGATGCGCAATTTCGTTCACCTGCGAGGCACAACTGCATCCTGTCTAAGCTCCTTTCTACTTGGGAGAGTTTCGTGGTCTTCAGCCTGGCTTGGATCGGGCCCACTGCGCTTATGTAAGGCGCATGCAGACCCCCCCGCCCCCCGCTATTTCGTGGAAGGGAGACAGCAGCGGTGGCAGTGGGATTGACATTTATGGGCCAGGCGGCCAGAGGACTTACCAGCGAGTAGAAGGCGGAGGCTTCACTCCCGTAGGCGACATAGTTGCCGTAGCCTTGGCTGTTGGCGTAGGGGCTCCCGTAGACGCCTAGGGCGGCCGCCGAGTTAAGCTCATGCCTGGCGCTGGCCAGCAACCGGCTCTCATAGACGGGGCAGTAGACCGGAGCTGGTGCCGTGGCCGCTGCGCCCGAGTCTGCCAGAGTGCGGCCGGTGGTCTCGCAGCAAGTAGTCAAGGAGTTGGTGGTCATCAGGAACTTGGGGGAGAGATGGAACAGGATCAGCCTGGGAGGGTCTGTTAGACGCCCCACCTTACCCTGGGCCAGTCACCTCCGATCTGCCTAACCTCCCTTGCAAGGTTGTTATCAGGACTGAAGGGGAGAGAGGAGGAGGCATGTTGCTTCGAGCTCCCGTTGGGGAGTTTGGGGGAGGAAGGGGAGGAAGGGGAGGGCTGGAAACGCAAGGGCTCCGTGGCCCTGAGCTGGTCACTTTCCTCCTTGCAAATGTTTCCACCCAGTTTTTATGGGGACGGGTTGGGCCCGCCTTCTCCGTTGGAAGGGATCCTGACAACCTGCCTTTTTCCTTACCGGGTCCAAGGAAACCGAAGGCGAATTTTCCAGACCCTGGATGGCTCCAGCTGATGTGAAAGGACTGACTACGCTGTGCAAAATGATCTTATCCTTGATGCCTATTTTGTTTGTGGATCGCACAGCGAACAGGCGTCCCGTTCGTTGCTGCCAGTTCCCACGTGCAGCAACGGAAGAGCAATGTTCTGGGCTTGTGGCGATGCCAGCTGTGGTGGCGCTGGGGAAATGGCAGGCCTTCTCTGCCCAGGGACCACCACAGTCCGTCCACCCGGATGGCCAGGCCAGGCCAGGCCAGGCGGGCCCGCCACTTCCCTCTCCGCAGCCCGAACTGCACCTGGGTGTGCGCCAGTCCCGCGGGGCTCCAAATATCGGAGCTCTCCACAGCGCTCTGGCCGCCACAGATGCACTAAAAAGCATGGTCCCGAAGGCGGCAGAGCAGGACTTCCAGGAACGGAGCGAGCCCAGCGGAAGCCCCACCCTCCCCGGCCGAGTGCTGCTCCAGAGTCCTCCTGCAGAATCCCTGCAAAGGGAGCACGTCCCTCTCCGAGAACCCCCGAGGAAGACGCTCTACAGAAATCGGCGCTGGGGGCCCGGCAGACCTGGCTGCCAAACTGGCCCCTAAGACCCGGGCATGGGAGGGGAGGAGCGCGCTGTGCTTCCCCAGGGGCTTCCATCCCAGGACCAAGCGCCACCTGCCCTCCCCCCCCTGGGTTCTCCCCCCCTCCTGGGAGAGAGGGGGGTGGGATCCCGGCGGCGGGACTTACCTGGGGTGCCGAGGAGTAGGGGTACCCGAACTGGGGGTAGGACATGGCAGCCGGGGGCGTCCAGGGCTCCAGGGCCAAGCGGGAGAAGCGTCGGGGCGGAGGGCTCCAGCGGCAGCCTTCCTTCCTCCCGGGCGGCAGGGCCTCCGTTGACTTCCCTGGGCCTGGGAGGACCAAGCACAAAAGCGCTTTGAGTTCCGCGGCGGGGCTCGGGTGCTCTTTCCGGCGGGAGGGGCTTGGACTGGGGCGGTGGATCTTCGCTGTGGCGCCTTGGTGCCCTGCCGGAGAGAAGCGCTCTTTTGCCCACCCGCAGTTGTGGAGGGGAGGGCGCCCGTCAACCTCCCCCCCCCCCGCCGTGGCTGAAGCACACGTGGCACCTGACGTCAAGGGGGGACCCGTCAGAACTTGGCCGGTGCATGTGGGGGGGGGGTGTGCCTGGGCGCGTGCCTGTGCATGTCTACACAGGGCATGAAAGCGGGCCCAGGGGTGCAGGCAAAGTGCCAATTTGAACCCGACGCTTCTCAGCTGAGTAACGGCATTACTGAGCCACCCCCACCCCTATTCCAATCTGTGGCCAACTCCGCTCACACCAGATACTTTGCCGCAGGTGGACCCAAGCCCCGGAAGGGTACAAAGTGCTTCGGAAGGGTGCCCAGGAAGGGGCAGCTGCCCGAGGCCCCCCCCCACTTCCAATGGGGGGGGAGGCATCTAGGCCAGGCGCCCCGGCTAGAAGCGCATCTCCTGCTGCCCGGCCTGTGCCTCCACCAAGGGGTGGATGGTTGCGGCTAAAAGGCAGGGCGGGGGGGGGAGGTGGGGGGGAGGGCGCCCTCTGCCCCAGCCCCTGTATGTGATCTGCAGCCACTGCGCGTCCGGGGGTCTCCGGAGCCGGGCCCTGCCGGGCCAAACGATGCTGACTGAGGGCGTGTCCCAGAAGCTGGCCTCCGGAGAGCTGCTACAAGGCGGGTCGGCCGTCTCCCTCTGCTTCTTCCCCATGGCACCAAACTCTTCACAATTGAACTTTGGTTACCTGTGGGTGGCAGACTGATTTCCTGGCCACACAGTCCCCTTCGGCGGGAAGAATAACCATACTCAGACTGAAGCGCCTTATGTGCCCGGGAAGTCTTCATGGCCCTACAGCTTCTAGCTGCTATTTTCTAAGACTACAGCAGGACAGCTGATCATGTTATCTCTCTGTGTCCTCCCTCTGTCCCTCCCTCCCTGCCGGCCCGCAGCACTCTTATGGGGATGCGGGGCCGTTGCCAAGGCCCGGCGTGGCATCTTGAAATGACACTGGGCGATGGGCCGGGATGGTCGGTCGCTTCTTCGCTCTCTTCTAGCTGACAGATGCCTGTACAAAATTGCATGCCCAACAGAAACCGTTTGGTGAGGTGACTTGGGATCGCTCGCTGTCACTCTGTCCCCGATTCTGTTATTTCAAAGAACGGGAGGGGGAAAGGCCTCTGGATGCTGTCCTGGATCTAGCAGCGAATTTGTGCAAACGACACGTGTGTGTGTGGGGGGGGGGGTTGTGTGCTCCTTCCCATGTGAACGCTCCCAGAACCAGAGTGCGTTGCGAGGCGTCCAGCTCAGCTCCGAGCTCATGAGTGACCAGGAAGCTTCAGCCTGGAGAGGGTGGAGGAGAGGCCGGGCAGCCGTTCCCCCCAGTACGTGCAGGCCCTGGCCCTGGAGGGCACTAGGATGAGACAGGAGCTTCTCGCTGATGTCACAGGGGCACCTGATGTCATTTAGTCGGAGCTAGGACTTGCCGGCTGTTTGGGGCTGAGGCTGGTGCGGGAGCTGGGCTGCTTCCCAGTAAGCGTGCCCTGGACGGAAGGAGCGCCTACCGGTTTTCAGCAGACCGCAGACAACGAAGGGAAGCTGGAAGAGCCCCGGGCGCCGTGGCAGTTCTCTCTCAAGAGCTCGCCGGGGTGTGGAAGAAGCCCAGCCCAGCTGCCGAGCAGGTGAGCATCTTCCAGTCCCAGAGGAAGGCGCTTCCCTGTGGCTCCTGAGAGCCCTCCGGGGCCTGTCCGCCGTTCCCGGTTCTGGCGCCAGGTTCTCCATCCCGGGGTGTGGCCCAGGAGTCCCCCTGCCCTCTGCAGGCTGAACTCGAGCGTGGCGCCCAGACTTCCGCAGGCCTTCCCAGGGCACACCGGCCAGGGCACTGCTTTCTCCGCCTGCCTTCCGTTGTGCTCCGGTGGCTCGGGAAAGACCCATGAGCGGGGCCCGTGGGAGACTGCGGCGTGCCTGTGCGCGTCCGGGAGGGCGGCCGGGGTGGAGGGAGGCGAGCGGGGGCGTGCCGGCGTGCCGGGTTCAGGCCTGTGCGGCGCCTCGGGGTCCCACGCTAATTAATGATGACGATCCCTTCCTCTCCCCAGCTGGAAGATTTGGTGCCTCCCAGGGATGGAGCTGCCCGCTCTGACAGCTCGATTGCAGGTGATGGATGACTATCCCGAGACCGCAGCACACCTCTTCGAACCAGCTCTGCTGCGTAATTGCTATAATTTACCGCGGAGGGGGATGGAGGAAGTGGTCCCGATCCTGGGGAAAGGGGCTCCAGGGAGATGACTCTTAAGTAAACGGTAGGGGTGCTTGGAACGCAGATGTCCCCTGCGCCATGGGGAAAAATAAACCATGTCTGCTGAAACAGGAGTGGGGGAGGGGAGAACCTTCCTTCTGGGGAACTTGAGCCTGTCTTTGTGGTGGGCCTGCCTGCTCAGGTCTTTCCCAGCCCGTGCCAAGCGTGAGTGTTCAGGGGAGCCCCCTCTCCCCCCAGGCGATAGACGAGCCCTCATCTTGGGCGCCCGGCTACTCCGCTTGCTGCACGTGGCGCCTATGTTGCTTAGCCGCAGCATTCCGAGAGCCACTTCAGCGCGATGGCTTGTGCTTGGTTCTGCAACCTGGATTCCTTTTGAGGTGTTTTTTGGAGGCTCTGGCCTGTCTACCGATGACTCAATCAGAGTCGGCTGCCTTGAGCGCCACGGAGACCGGCGGACTAGAAATCGGGGGACTGAAAAGGAACCAAATGTGGACCAGGAAGTTCACTCCGCCAGGCAGGCCCATGCCGAGGGGGGGCGAATCCAGTCGTCATTCTACGAACCGGCTCAGTCCCGTCCCAGCGGCAGCCACCTTGCGGACTCCAGTGGGCCTTCCGGAAGGGAATCTGGGTGCGGAGACTCGGCTCTGACCGCGGGATGCCACGACCCACGGATTCCCGTCTCAGGGCGCCCCTGCCTGTCCTGCCACTCCGGGGGAAGGGGGCTCTGGTGGCGCACCAAGAACGGCTGAAACGAAAGCCGGTGCGCCGTTGGCATGGACTTAACTTCTAGGGGACAGGGGGGGGGGGGGACACCTATCGCTTTCTTGGTTTCCTCGCGAGAAACGGGTTTCTCTCCCCACGTCCCCCTCGGCTCCCACGCCCGGTGTAAAGGGGCTCTCCTTCTTAGCCAAGCCACACCGCTCGACTTCCCTGGGGCCCAGGAGCGTAGGGCCCGAGCAGAGACGTGCCTTGCGGACAAGCTCTCTTCGCCTGCCCGGCTCCCTCCATCCCAGGACTCGGCTGCTCGGTGGCGGACTCGCGCGGCTACCTGTCGCCCCCCCCTCTCTGTGCAGGAGCGCCCCGGGATCCTGGCGGGCCAAGCCCCTGTCCAGCCACCCAAGCCCCGCAGGTTTTCTTCGGGGGTGGGGGGCTGCTGAGTGCAACATGCAGGTGTGGCATTCAATGATGGGCTGCCGAGAAGCCTTTGCCCCCCAGGCACTGGCGAGGGGCTCCAGGCTTTCGGTCCAAAGTTGCTTCTCAAGCCCCCCCTTGCCCAATGCCACGACTCCCTTGAGCGCCCCTGCTCAGACACCACCCCGCAGCGTCCGCTGGAGCCAATGTGTGGAGTGTCCGCTCCCAGCACGAGTGCAGAGGACTGCGCCGGGGATGAAACTAGGGACTCTCAGGCCGAGCTCTGGCCGGGCTTCCTGCCAAGGCAACCGGCAAAGGTCTGGCAGGTTTCGGCTGCACACTTACGCGCGCTCCTCGGAAGTCACGGGGCTGGCCCTGGCTCTTGACCCACACACTGACCCCTGGGCACCGCTGTTGCAGCCTTGCCCGGTGCTTCCCCCTGCGATTTGCCCTTCCTCCGCCTCCCACTCAGTCCCGGCCAAAATAGCCGCTTTGAGAAGCTGCTGCCGAAGGGAGCGCTGTCCTTTAGGCCCCCCGAACGGCGGCCCGGAGCAGTCCACGGGGAAGGCGGCGGTGGCGGGAGAAGGACAGCCCCAGAGAGCGCTTGACCTCAAGGAGGCAAGGCCAGCCAGTCTCCAGATCGGAAGGCAAGAAACGAAACCCCACCAAAGATGCCCAGGATCCCCCGCCCCCCGCAAAACAGAAAGCGGCCGGAGCCTACCGAGGCAAACGGTGGTGCCCCAAAGCAGCCAGTTCCAGCGATGGGACAAGCGGCGCCGAAAGGAGTTCTGCGGCCTCTCCGGTTCTGCCGCTTCCACACGTCGAGAAAAGGGGCCAGGCAGACCTTCCTCACCGGATGCTGCCGGACGAAGGGCGCTTTAAGCACTCCGAGAAGGAGACGTCTCCGGTTGCTCCACAGGCAGCGGCACATCGCCCCTCGCGCCGTCCACGCGTGGAAAAATCCTCCCCACCTGCCAGCCTTCAACGGAAGGACAAAAACGCCACATCGTCCCTCAAAATTCTCCTTTCAAGCACAGCTCGGAGCGGCCAGGTGTTGCATCGCCAACGGTTCTTAGTCCGTGTTAAAGGATGCCGAGTAGACCAACTTTTCCAGACAGCTGCCTGACTTTGGAAAGCCCAAAGCTCTTCCGTGGCCTGCCAGGAGGGTCGCCGCAAGAGTTTGGGACACACGTGGTCTCCGGGACGTCACGCGCGGGGACCTCCTCAGCACACCCGCTCCACGGAGTTTGCGACCCTCGTTTTCGCCTGCCAAGCCAGGCGCGCCCGGACAGTCCTGGTGAGTACCGGTGAGCTTCCCAAAAGGCCCATCCCAAGCCAGCCCCTGCCGCCCAACGCCACGGCCGCCCTCCTCTGTCTCCCGCCCGCGCTCCTGTTGAGGAGCCCCTGCCGGGTGGCGATGATCCCCAGCCAGGCAGCGGTGTGCCCCTCCAGCCCCCCGGAGGACTGACCTGTGCTCAGCTCTGCGGAGCTCCTCGCTGGACCGCGGCCAGGGCACCGGGCCGGCCGCCTCTCCTCTGCCCAGCCGCCGCGGCGGGCTTCGGAGCGCGCGGAGACATTGCGCGGGGCGCAGCAGCCCAGACTGGAGCCCACCCAATGCACGACTGTCGACGGTCCTCCGGCGCCACCCTCTCCACGCCAGCCCCCGGCCGGGCGTGACGTGGCACGAAGGGGGACGCGGGCCGAGGCGGCGGCGCTGTCGTGCTGGCAGCGGGGCGCCCAGACCCCACAGCTGCAGGTTTGAACCCGCTCTGCATCTCCCACCTCCTGGGAATCATCCAATTGAGCCCAGCATCTGCACAGGAGCCCTGCAAGGTAGGTGCGCAGTCACTTCCCATCTAGGGAATTAATGGACGTTGTGGAGATTCGAACTGGGTCTTATGAGTTTGCTGCCCACCCCAATCACTACAGTGATGTCCCTAAAAACCTTTGCATCCTCCCCCCCCCCACATACAAGGAAAAGGCACTGACACCCCTCCTCCCGTAGGCTGGATTAAACAAATCCCCCCCCCCCCACGCACCCATGCACCCACTGAGCCAGGCCCCTGAAGGATCGGCCCCCAGAAACCTCGGGAGGCCTTCCCACGTGACTGGAAATGTGGGTCCTACTCACTTCTGTAGGAAGGGGCCCCAGCACAGTTACCCCCTTGGCAGAAAGAGGAATGGCTTAGACAGGCCCGGGTTTTGCGCAGGTTCCCTCGAACATAACTGCTTGGCTTCCCATTGGCTTCAATGACGCCTTTCCCCAAGTGAGCGCAGGAGAGCAGACCCTCTGCAGCGCCATCCTTGCTGAGTCCATGGATCTTGCTCCCAAGTCAGCACACTCAGAATTGCAGCCTTCGCGCAGAGGATCCTGAATCTGCCCTGACCCTCGCAAGCAAAAGTGCACAGGACCAAGCCTTCCCCACTCTCTTTGGGGTGCCTAACCATTGGCCACCCCCCCCCCTACTTCCTTAGCAAAAACTCAGAGCAGGTAGCAGGAAGGAAGTCCCTTCTGGCTCTCCCTTCGCTCCCAAAACGCAGGCAGGACTTAAATGTATTCTCTCTTGTACTTGGGCTGAGACAACCCTCACAGTAGGCAATGCAGTTATTTGAAACCTTTCTCCCTTGGAAAACTCAAAGAAAAAGAGTTGGGTTTTATATGCTGCTTTTCAGTGCCCAAAGGAGGCTCAAAGCGGCTTACAGTCGCCTTCCCTTTCCTCTCCCCACAACAGACACCCTGTGGGGTGGGTGAGGCTGAGAGAGCCCTGATATCACTGCCCGGTCAGAACAGCTTTCTCAGTGCTGTGGCGAGCCCAAGGTCACCCAGCTGGTTGCATGTGGGGGAGTGCAGAATCAAACCTGGCTTGCCAGATTAGAAGTCCGCACTCCTAACCGCGACACCAAACTGGCTCACCACTGGCAATATAAAAACCAAGGCCTATCAGAGGACTCCAGATTTTTCCATCATGTTTCTTTGAATATTTATACTACACTTTTCTCCCAAAGGAGCAAACACCAATGCTTACCCTCTTCTAACGTTTGTTACCAACAAGAACCCTGCAAGGTAGGCTAGGCTGGGAGAAAGGGACTGGTTCAAGGTGGCCCAGTCAATTTCCATGGCCGAAATGCCCGTCCACCCACTGTGCCTTGGGGAGTGGCCCCAGCTTTGCCCTCTGGTTGTGGTGAGCAACCTTGGCATGTGAGGGTTCCTTGGGGCAAGGCAGATCATTTCTGGTCAAATTCCCTAGTGTTCCCAGGGTCTCTCTGGGTGGCAGCCTTCCTGGAGGCCTGCAGGAGCTGTGGATTTCTGCTTGGGCACACCACCAAAGCTCTTGGCAGAGCGGAGAAGAGCTGCCCGGGAAAAGTGGAGCACATGACTTTGCAGGGGGGGGGGTGGCGACTGGCCCTCTGTGCTTGCAGAGGGGGAAGTGGTGCGTGATGACTCGGGAGGGCTTGTCGGAGGGAGAGGGGCACCCAGGCCCCTGCAACCACCATGCTTAGAAAAACCAGGGATTGGGAGCAGGAATTCACATTTCCAAAGGTTCCTCCAGAGGACCTCAGTCGTTGTGAATGGCGCTGCTCCCCTGTGTGTTTTCCCTTTTCGAAGCCTCCAAACTGGAAGGAGTCTAGGAGTGCAAATGGCCAGTTCCCCCATCCCTCCCACACGCAAGCCATGGGTCGCTTGCTTGTTGTGCTCTACCCAAAGCCTCTGCAGTGATGATCATGTTCTCAGCGGCCTGCAGCATGTCATATCAGCCATGTCTTCTGCCGCGCCTTCTGGAGTGTGTTGCTGACCAGTCCGGCCTCTGGGCCCAGGTCAGCCTCCCACCCCCCAGTTACGCCCCACTCCACATCACCCCGCAGTCCCCCCTCCCGTGTTCCTCCTGGACCACCAGCTGCACTTTAAGGCTGTTCCCATGGAAACAGGCCACGTTCTAGGCCTACCAACATATCTCGGTGGCCTCCTCCTCTAGTCTCTCCCAGCCTTCCAATTGAGCTCCCCCCCCCATCCCAGGAGCCTGTGCTCCCTTCTCCCCACCATTTTGTTCCTTTGTCTTGAGGCCATCGGTCCCCCCCTTCCTCCCCCCAGTAGAAGGTTCCCCAGTCCTTCCATTGCTGCTGCATTGCCTGCAAGTCCTCCTGGCTTTGCTGCCTGGGCCTTTGCAGAAGGGCCTGGCTCCTGTGAGGAGGTCTGGCTGGCTGCTGTCCAGCTCCTGGCTTCTGCCACTGCCTTGCGCCTCCTCTCTGTGGGCCCTCTGGCAGCCTCCCTCCCTCCCTTACCACGACCATCACCAGAGCTGCCCTTCTTCCACCTCTTGCCCGAGCCCCGCACGATGGCAGTTCTGCCTCCTTGCCTGGACGCTGCAGCCAGGCCTTGCCTCTCCTCGTCTCCTCGGTGGCTCCCTGGCTGGTGTTCCTGTTCCGGTCTTCCCACTGGCAGTGGCCGATCGCTGCTGGCTTGGCCGTGTTTCTAAATGAGCCACGAGAGGCCTCTGGTCGTCTTCCAGGGACTGGTCTGTGGGAACTTTCTCTTCAAAGTCCATGAAATGAGGTTGGAAGGACTGAAATTCATTGGAAAGCCCTTCTGGGTTTTTCGAGGGAAAGGAAACCTATGAAGTCACCAGTGTCAGCAGTACATATATTTAAATATTAATTAATATTAATTGCTTTCCTGGGACTTATTAGATATCCCAGTGCACGGCTGTATAGGATGGCAAAGTTTTTAGAAGGCAGTCAACATGTGAGAGCTTTGGAGCCTGGCCATTTAAGCTGGCTTTACTATGTCCTAAAAAGGGGAAACATTTTGGGCTGTAGACCTGGGTGGGGGCCAGTTCTGCTGCAACCAGAGGGACTTCGAGATAAGCATCCCCATCCCACCACTCCCCTGAGCAAAGTGGGCTTATTGATTGCACTGTTTACCTTTTCTCTTGGCTCAGATTTGAAGCCTGCCTCTAAAGCTCAGGAGCCTTCTCTTCCTGCAGGCTCCTTGGAGGGAGGTGAGCTGGATCACTCTTTTGGAAACCTTAAATTAAAGGTTTATTGTTTATTGAAGATTCCTTTGCCTTTAGAAGCTGGATTGATCAGAGCCAAAAGAACAGCATGACTGAAAAGCTTTTCTTGTGAGGCAGCACACTGAAGAATGCACTCCAGAAGTAGATTTTCCTGTTTTACACAAGACAATCCACCTGCGAAAGCACACGGGAAGTGCATCATCCAACCTGTGTGGGATGAGTAGGGTCTTTCCACACAAGGACCAATGTTGCCAATCCACAAAGCGGAAACGCTATTTTTAAAAGTGCAATCTCGGCATTATGTATACCTGCTTTTTTAGTGGAATTCAGTAGCGTTTCATTCGTTTCCCACAGGTTTCCGGTCTTGCAAAAATTGCTAGACAGGAAGTGATTTTTCTTGTGCTTTGTCCCGCCCCTGGCCGTCAGTCAAACAAACAGCCGATGGGCGGTTGTTATCATGCACCGGGAAAGCCCCTTTCCCTTTAATAAAAGTTAAAAAAAACCACGTCGCAACGAATATGCGTTAATTCGTTGCAACGGAGAGACCCATCTAGCTGGCAGTTGGCATGTGAGCTGGCGATTCATCATTGCCATGATCCCCCGAGTGAAAAGAAAAATCCTCCCCCTGCACGGGTGCGATTTTTGGCCGAAAATAAAGGGAACTTGCAAACGGGGCTGTGTTGTGCTTGGGGACTTAGGGGAGCTTTAAAGCACTTCTGTGGAGGGACTGTAGCTGGAGAAGCCTCGCTGGGTGAATGAAGCCTCGCCGGTTCGTTGCTTTCTGCTCGCTCTGAGAAAAAAAATGGAGATCACTTCGCCGGAAGTTTGGAGGAGAGAGCCAGGGGGAGGGACTTTGCTGGAACTGCAACAATGGGAACGCACAGGTCTTTTTCGCTACTGTTGCAGTTTGTTTGCAAGAGTGTAGCGCTTTTCGGAGGGTGAATCCACTTTTCCCGATTTCCCTTTAAGCGCTACAACAAATCACTTTTTGTGGGACTGTTTCAGAAGTGTGGCAGATTGTGTGCGACGTCTTGCGGAACTGCAAATTAGTAGCGTTTACAATTTGCAAGCCTTCTGCTACATTGAAGTTGTGCAGAATGGTAGAATCTGTTCGAATCAGAACACTCATAATATTTGAACCCCATCTAACGGGGGTCAGTTTAACTCACAACCTGCTTCATTCAAAACAAAAGCATGTGGATCTCGCCCATTCAGAGGTCCCTCCAAGGCAGAGCAGGCATAGAAGACAATGGGCTGAGCCTGGAGTAAACTGGGGCGACCGCTGAGCCACAGGATCACCAAGACCTACATGGCTGACATCAGCAGCAGCAGCATTGCACCGGATTGTGTGGAGCTTGTTGGTCTGAGTGTGCATTTCCTCTTTTGCTTTTCTGAAAGCCCTCTGTAGCGCCTGCCCCTTTCCTGCTCCCTTCTCCTAAGGTGGCCTGCCTGGAGATCTCGTGGCATCACCATGTGTCCCCCCAACAACAGAGTTCAGTTCCTCTTGGGGTTGCCAATTCCAAGGTGGGAAATTGCAGGGGCTTTAAGGGTGGGAGGGAGGAAACCACCCTTAAAAACAGCCATTTTCTCCAGAGGAAGTGATCTCTATAATCTGAACAGAAGTGGGAATTCTGGGGAATCTCCAGCCCTCACCTGGAGGTTGGCCACCCTAGTCCCCCTTGAGGACGTGACTGCTTTGGAGGGTTGACTCGATGACATTTCCAGAGGGCAAGGCTTTCAGTGGTCAGACCTGAAACACCTTCAGTGTTTATATTTATTTACTTCCATGTCTACCCCAGCTTTCTCCACAGTAGGAGCCACTGCAGCTTACGTTATTCTGCTTTCCTCCTTTTTAGCCGCACAACAACCCTGTGAGATAGGTTAGGCTATGAATGTGTGATTGGTCCAAAATCAACCAAGAAGCTTCTAAAGCAAGATGGGGACTTGAACCTGGGTCTTGCTCTGAATCTCTAACAGCTAGACTTCACTGGGCCTCATAGAATGGCTGCTGTTGAACAGGAGAAAGCAGCCAAGCCTGGTTTATTCACACAAGTGGCATCAAGTTACCTGGAAGTTGCTGCCAGGCCAAGGTTGCCAGCCACCAGGTGGGACCTGGAGAACTCCAGACATCCAGGATTGGTCTCCCTGGAGAAAATGGCTGCTTGGGAGGGTGGGCTCTAATGGCACTCTATCTGGCTGGGGAGGGAGGACTCTCTCCCACCAACCCGGCCTCCTCCTCAGTTTGGTGTCGCGGTTAGGAGTGTGGACTTCTAATCTGGCATGCCGGGTTTGATTCTGCACTCCCCCACATGCAGCCAGTTGGGTGACCTTGGGCTCGCCACGGCACTGAGAAAACTGTTCTGACCGGGCAGTGATATCAGGGCTCTCTCAGCCTCACCCACCCCACAGGGTGTCTGTTGTGGGGAGAGGAATGCGAAGGTGACTGTAAGCCACTTTGAGACTCCTTCAGGTAGAGAAAAGCGGCATATAAGAACCAACTTTTCTTCTTCTTCAGTAATCTCAGGGCTCTCTCAGCCTCCCTCCCTCACAGGGTGTCTGTTGTGGGGAGAAGAATGGGAAGGCGACTGTAAGCCGCTTTGAGACTCCTTCGGGTAGGGAAAAGCGGCATCTAAGAACCAACTCTTCTTCTTCTTCAGTAATCTCAGCGCTCTCTCAGCCTCACCCACCCCACAGGGTTTCTGTTGTGGGGAGAGGAATGGGAAGGTGAATGTATGCCACTTTGAGCCTCCTTCAGGTAGGGAAAACGGCATATAAGAACCAACTCTTCTTCTTCTTCTCACACTCCATTACAAAATCTCCAGGAATATTCCAGCCTGGAGCTAGCAACTGTAGACAGGCCTGGCCCGAATGAGTCCACATGGCTTTAGCCAAGGCACAAGCTTCTGTTTGCACATGTATGCTTGCACACAAAAGCTTATCCCTTGAATAAAACTATGTTGGTATTAACTTGGTTCTGTTACTTCAGACCAACATGACTGCCTACCTGAGTCTAACACTGAGCGCTACATGTATTAAGAATAGTGGATTACATGGACTTGGCTTTGGGTAAAGGTAAAGGTATCCTTTGTGCAAGCATGAGGATTAGTCTGTTAGGCCTCCTTGCAGCTATCTAGTAAGCCTTGTTGGTCAGATCATCCTTCTGCTGTCCCAGACATTGTTGATGTGGAAACATCTGCTGGCACGGCCCCTCAAACGGATGTTACTATGGACATGGCCTCTGTAGTCCTGCCCCATGGACTGCACCAGTAGACAGACAGTGCTGGCGGCCTAGAAGAACAAGTGGTAGTGGCGGCTGGGAAGGCTCAGAGCTGAGCCCCATTCACCATGTTGCCCCCGCTTGTCCTCCA
The DNA here is from genome assembly GCF_049243985.1 of Paroedura picta. Taxonomy (NCBI): domain Eukaryota; kingdom Metazoa; phylum Chordata; class Lepidosauria; order Squamata; family Gekkonidae; genus Paroedura; species Paroedura picta. The sequence goes on from NC_135382.1 coordinate 2,333,027, forward strand.
AGAGCACTCCCGCCCTCAGGAGAGCACGGGCAGCCTCGAAGAACAAGTGGCAGCTGGCAAGGCTCAGAGCTGAGCCCCATTTGCCACGCTGCTGCTGCCTTTCCTCCAAAACTGCTCTCACCCTCAGGAGAGCGCCTCGGTGGCCTCGGAGGATGAGTGGATGTGGTGAACGGGACTCAGCTCTGGGCCCCGCCAGCTGCTGCTGCCGCTTGTCCTCCAAGGCTGCCCACAGTGTGGGTGTTTGTGACGGGGCGGTTTGTCCTAGACTCCTAGAATCCTAGAGTTGGAAGGGGCCACGCAGGCCATCTAGTCCAACCCCCTGCTCAACGCAGGATTAGCCCTAAATTAGCCAGAGATTCTGTTTTTTGGTGGGAGGGGCATCATCTGGGCATGGAATTGGGGTCACTGTGGGTCGGCAGGTAGTTGTGAGTTTCCTGCATTCTGCAGGCTGTTGGACTAGATGACCTTGGAGGTTCCTTCCAACTCCATGATTCTATGATCTTAGTACTAGTAGTAGTAGTAGTAATTTTATTTATACTCCACCCTTCTGTGATTGGTTCAGGGCAACTAACAACAACTTTAAAACAATCATATACATAAGCATTAAAACTTTTAAAATGCTAAAACATTTTAACATTAAAATGTTTGTCTGATCATAGAATCATAGAATCATAGAGTCATAGAGTAGGAAGGGGCCATACAGGCCATCTAGTCCAACCCCCTGCTCCACGCAGGATCAGCTCAAAGCATCCTAAAGCATCCAAGAAAAGTGTCCTGCCACTTCCTGTGTCGGCGTGGGGGACAGTTTTTGTTGGGGCAACGCATCTGCCCTGGATTTCTTCCCCCGGGTGAGGCAGCTCAGTGCAGAGGTTCCACCATGCTCTGCGGCAGCGTGTGGCGTTTCTTTTCATTTTTAAATGTGGAGCCGACTGGGGCACTTTTTGTCCCTTCCAGGACGCCATACATGGGGGAGGAACTGGGCCTGGATGACCTGACTATTCCCCTTCCACGTGGGCCTGCCTGACCTAGGCCCCATTAGCATCCGGGGCAAAAAAGGGAATACGGAGATATCTGCGTTTGCTCGTCATATGCAATGGAGGGCCTGGATCGGTTCAGGCCTGGGATGATGCCCATACCATCTGGACGCGAGGATTAGCCCCGCAACCAGCCCAGCACCAGCCCAGGCCTCACTCCCTGACGGGTGAAAACTGGATCTCTGGCTGCCGAATGCAACCTCTTTTCTGTTTCTCTCCCGTTTGTCAGGGACGGTCTTTATCAGTTCAACCAGCTAAGCTAGTTTTAAATGGAAATGTTGGGGATTAAACCCGGGACATGTGTGGATTGTAATAACTTGGCAGTTGGTTCTACCACTTTAGCTGCATATAGCAGGAAGGCAAGAAAGGATCTTTCTGAATGTGCAGCCCCCCACCTCCCACCCACCCACCCACCCCTGGCCCAGATATTCAAGAAGAGCCCTGATGGGGTGGGGAAGACGAGCATAGTTAGTGCACAGGCTTTTGACCCCTGGATGGCTGGGTTCATATTTGAGGCACCCTCTTAAAATGTCTCAGGGGAGGGTATGCTGGAGAGTATAGTGTAAAAACAGTCCTCAGATCTACCATTAAAACGTCAGCTGTTCTGAAGGGCATCTGCAAAAGCAGACTGGACCAGAGTTCATTATATTCAAGTAGGATTTAATAATACTTGAAAGTTAACAGGGCAATGTCAATTACGCCATAATACAATAATTAATGCAACATTTACATTTCCCTGTTAGGAAGATCTGCTTCTACAAAACTGTGTGCTAATGCTTCTAATTAGTATTTTTAAAAGCCTTTTCCATGAATGCTCCCAATGAGCCCCCCCCCCCCCCCGCCAGTCATTGCTGGTCCACGCAGTGAACAACAAAGCTTCCCCATTGCAATTTTACAGGAACAAGAAAGCTGTCGTTGAGCTGTTTTTATTTGGAGTTTGATTGTGTTTGTTTTTCACGGACATATTAAGTATTACCTGGCCGTGTCCTCAAAACTGTGCTGAGATTTTAAAAGAAAAGAAAAGAACAGAAAGACATTTTTTGCTTGGCTTGACAAGCTTCCCTACCTTGCCTGTTCTGAGTCAAAGCAAAGGATAGCCAGGGGCAGACTGGAGTTTCAGCACTGACCCCTGCAATGCTGAGCCCTTTTAATTGCTGTAACAATAAATCACAGAGGAATGTCCTCCAGGAATGAAACAGTTTTCTAAAAATAAATAAATAAATAAAAAATCTGGGGATATTTCTGAAATTCAATTAATGGAAGGCACCAGATAAAAGCTACATTTTCTTAATGGCTGCAAAGGAACCCTCAGGGAGGTAACTGAGCTGCAAGCCCAACTTCAAAGTGTGACAGAAATACTTACAGTGTTATTTTAAAAAGTATTCAGATCAAGGAATCAGTTAAAATTACTTATACATTTAACAGCCTTTTCATTTTCTCTTTTTGGAGCAGGAGAGACAGAATTGCTCTCATTTCCTCTGATAAAAAAAAGCTGTTGAAACCTGTGAAAGAAATTGTAATTAAAGCCAGCCTTCAGTCAAAACTGGATATTATGAATTTCCAATTGACACATGATAAAGAGGCCCAGAAAACATAAAAGCAGCTTTGCAAGACCTACATTTGCAGCTTTATATTCTCATTTCATAGGGCGGTGTAAATAGTTTCCTCCCCTCCTCCCCCCAGCCACCTGAATGACCCCCATTTCCCCACTTCTCCTTTGTCACGCCAGCTCCCTGCCCGAAACTGCTTGGTGCCCAACCCTGACTGCTGCAGCTGCTGGCTGGCTGCCATCCCCATCACACGGTGCTCCCAAGTCTTCCTGCAGTGGGCTAGTCGTGGCCGAGCTGGGCAGCAGGAGACAAACCGCTATGAGGTCCCAGTAGCCAACTGCTGCCTCCTTCTGTGGATTGCTGGGGGGTTGTGAGGTGGGCTGGGCAGCTCCCAGGGCTGCTTGGCTGTCCCCACCCATGCCTGGCCCTCTGATAGGAGGGCAGCCTGTGAGTTTTTCTGCAGACCTTTTCAGGAAGATCCAGCCCATCAAAGTATCCTCAGATTTGGCTATTAGAATATTCACTCTTCGTTCCTTTATAGAATTCAGAGGATTCCCAGGAGGTCTTCTGTCCAAGCACTGACCATACCCAGACCTGTATCACTTATCCCTGTGACCCATCATAGCCATTCCAGCCATCTTCCCATCCAGTTGAGCCAAGTTGGAAGGTTTCCTCCAGCCGACGGAGTCTTCCCCCATCTGCCTTGGGAGGGAGGCCACTGAGTCCGGAGGAAGGCTTGCTCGGTTTGGAGGAGCTTCCTCAGGGCAGATCCTTGCCAGCACGTCAAACCACAAAACAAAGTGTGACACCTTGAAGAGGAATCGTGCCTGCACACAAAAGTTTAACCCACGAATTAAAGGTGCCCCTGGATTCAGGCTTTGTTCCTTTTGGTGGAAGGAAGCTCTCTGAGTCCAGATTTTGTCTCCTGAACCACACCGACATCCCCACTATGAGGCATATGGAAGGGCGGAATAGAAATCAAATAAATAAATTTGTTTGTTTATTTATTTATTATTTAAATGTATATACTGCTGTTCCCAATTGGGCTCACGGCGGTTCACACAATAGAAGAATAAGGTAGAGGTGCCAGGATTGTGTCATGCCTGACCCTTGGGGTGACGCCCTCCAGCGTTTTCTTGGCAGACTCAATACGGGGTGGTTTGCCAGTGCCTTCCCCAGTCATTACTGTTTACCCCCCAGCAGCAAGCTGGGTACTCATTTTACCGACCTCGGAAGGATGGAAGGCTGAGTCGACCTTGAGCCGGCTGCTGGGATTGAACTCCCAGCCTCATGGGCAAAGCTTTCAGACAGCATTTCTGCCACTTACCACTCTGCACCACCAGAGGCTCTTGTAATAAAAGAATAAAAACACAATAAAACCCATAAAAACCTGTAATTACAATTACTAAAGGTGACAAGACAGCAAGCGAAAAAACTAACTAAGCTCACCCCCTCGACCAGCCAGGGCCAGCCTTTTTACTGTCTTCCTGGTGAGAGCGGGGAGACAGATCTATTTATTAACAGACTAGGAAATGAACCCGCTGTAGTCTAAATACAGCGGGCGCTAGTGGCTGGTCTGGACCACCCTCTTGGTGCGGCCTACCTGGAGGCCGGAGTCCTACTGAGGGGCGCCAGAGTCCAAGCTTGTCTGTGATGGGGCTGGACGGGCGCGGCGGGCGGTAGTGGCTCTGCTGCCGGCTCTGCCGCCAATGCTGCTGCCGCCACCGCCAGGAGCCGTGAGCTGTGCAGCCGCTGCCGCCACCAGCTCCGCAGCCACCGGCAGCTCCACAGCCGCCGCCGCCGGCTCCGCTGCCGCTGGCTCTGCCCCTGGCTCCGCCGCCATGGCCGCACGGCAAGGCTGGAACCTGCCTTCGGGAAGGCAAGGCAGGTAATGGCGGCGGTCGGCCGGGCGAATCTGCGGGGCCTACGCGGCTCGCAATTGGTCCCTTGCCACCGGACTGACAATCGGAGGACCCAATTGGCCCCTTCGCTTGTCAGTCCGAAGGAAGGGGCCTATCGGCACCCTTATCCCGGTCAGGGCCCGCCCTCGGGGCCCTTACTGTTTTATTTAAAGATCGACAGAAGGACAAGGGGGATCTCAGATTGAATAGCGGGCCCCACCCTGGTCTCAACTGTATGCCTCATAGCTTTCACATATTTACTGTGGCCTCTGGTTCCTGGGAAAGCATTATGCTGACTCTGTCTATGCTGTGCTGAACATGTAATAGAAGGAGAAATATCTGTTATGAACAAAGATATTTTCGCTTCTTCACCTTCTGGCAAAAATAATTTTGGCAAGATGAGTCCTGCTTAGCTCATTACAGTATTGAAGACAGAGAGATCCTAAAGATCCCCGGCCAATTCTTCTGGATGAGGAACTGATAGTGCTGCGTGGCTGTGACCTGAGCTTCATGTAGGTTCGTGTGCCAATCAAACCGGGCTCATTCAGGAAGAGCTCATTTCAGGGCAGAGTTTCCATTTTGTGAATGGCCTGTCGTTGGAGTAAAATCTGGGTGGTCAAATTTCTTTCTGAGGCTCAACTCTTCTCACCCTCCCAAGCAGGCCAGATAGCCATCTGAGGAAGAGGCTGATTCTGTGAAGGCAAAGGGGTGGCAGGTGACAGTAGATGAGCGATTGGGATGTGAGTGTCTTGCCTAGTGCAGGGGTTGGACTAGATCAGTGGTCCCCAACCCCCGGTCTGGAGACTAGTACTGGTCTGTGGATCAGTTGGTACCGGGCCGCGGCTCCTCCTTGTCCTCCTCCACAGCTGCTGCCTCGGGGGCTGCCCTGCCACTTTGCCGCCGGCTCACCTTTGGTGCTCTCCAGTTGCTGCCATGGCTGGGGCCGGCATGGCACTGTGCAGCTGCTGATGGCAGTGGGTGTTGGGAAATCTGGGGCGCCGGTGGGAAAGCAAATGGAGTAGGGGCTCAGGCGGCGCCGATGTCCCTCAGCAAAAGACTAGCCCTCCCCCCCTCCCCGGGCCTCAGTAAAGATTTCAAGCGTTGACAGGTCCCCAGTGACAAAAAGGTTGGGAACCACTGGACTAGATGACCCATGAGGTCCCTCCCAACTTTATTGTTCTATAATTCTATGATTCTAACTCTACAGTTATCCTAGGTTGCAACTCCCATCTCACATCACGTGAAATGATTTTGCCACATTGAGTACGATTCCCCTTGCAAGAACTAGGAATTGAGCAGCTCAGCCCTCTCTTCACCATGTGTTACAAGGTCACTGTCTTGTCCCTGCAATGGTCCTACCATGTCCCTATTCCTTTTCTTACTTTGAATATAACTAAAGAAACCTGTCTTGTTATTTTTTTGTTAGCAAAAGCTCATACTGGATCTTTTCTAACACTCTCTCTACTAGAGCTAGTTTGGTGTAGTGGTTAGGAATGTGGACTTTGAATCTGGCAAACTGGGTTCAATTCTGCACCTGCAGTCAGCTGGGTGACCTTGGGCTGGCTGTTCTGACTGAGCAGTAATATTGGGGTTCTCTCAGCCTTACCTCCCTCACAGGATCTGTTGTGGAGAGAGGAAAGGGAGGTGACTGTAAGCCGCTTTGAGAGTCCTTCGGGTAGAGAAAAGTGGCATAGAAGAACCAACTCTTCTTCTTCTGCTGCTTAAGTAATATCAGGACTCTCTCAGCCTCACCTCCCTCACAGGGTGTCTGTTGTGGGGAGAGGAAAGGGAAAGTTACTGAAGGCAGCTTTGAGAGTCCTTTGGGTAGGGAAAAGCGGCATATAAGAACCAACTCTTCTTCTAGTAACATTGGCTATTTGTTTATATTCCCCCTTGGTTATCAGGTCCTCTTTTCATTTCCTAAATGAGTCTTTTTTTATAATTCAACTAGCAACGGAGCAGCTGCAGCCTTAAATGCAGCGGGAGCTAGTGGGGCACTGGATGTGGAGGGGGGAGGGAGTTGGTGGACATGTGGAGAGGTAGTTGTGGCCAGGTGAGGAGCAGCTTTCCTCCCCTTCTCTTACCTTCCCCTCCCAAGGCGGTGGGATGAGTGCGTGGCACCCTTGGGGATGGCACTCCTTGGCCGGGCTGCTGCCACCACCACCTTCTCACCGCTGCCGTTCCTGCTGCCTTGCCGCTGCCGCTGCCACTGCCTCGCTGTCAGTACTGCTGCTGGCAGCAGCTGGGTGGAGCAGACGACACTCCAGATGTGGTCTGACCAGTGCCGTACACAATGGGACTATGACATCTTGTGATTTTGATGTGATGCCTCTGTTGATACAGCCCAAAATGGCATTTGCCTTTTTTACCGCTGCATCACACTGCCTGCTCATGTTTAGTTTACAGTCCACAAGTACCCCAAGGTCTCGTTCACACACAGTGTTACCTAGAAGTGTATCCCCCATCCAGTAGGCATGCTTTTCATTTTTCTGGCCCAGATGCAGAACTTTACACTTATCTTTATTAAATTGCATCTTATTCTCATTTGCCCATTTTTCCATTGTGTTTTTCCATTGTGTTCAGATCATGATAGGCTCGAGAAGTGGGCTAAATTGAATAAACTGAAGTTCAATAGGGACAAATGTAAAGTTCTGGTAGGAAAAACCAAACACACCAACATAGGATGGGGGAGGCTTGTCTTGGCAGCAGCATGTGCGAAAAGGATCCAGGAGTCTTAGTGCCCCCATCCCACCATTATATCCAATGGAGAGTCTACCCCACAGCACATAATGGAGGGATGGAGGCACTCTCTTCTGAAATTTGGAGGAGATTCAGGGAAGAGCCTCCCGGAGCTACCCTGAAAGTTTGGAGGCGCTACCTCAAACCCCAACCCCCCAGGTCCCAGGAAATGTGGGAATGCTGAAATTCCTATTATAGAATTAGGAGGAAGGGGATTGGCTGCTTGGATTGATTGACAGGCAGAAGTGAGTCACGTATAAGGTGCCTGGCTCTCTTCCACCTTTTCCAGCAGTGCATGTGAAGGGTAAGGAGCATGAAATGGTGGCAGACAAGGCGAGACAGCAGAAAAGGTGAGAAATGGCTGGGAAGTGAGATAACATTTAGCGCTTTGCCATTCAGCTGGTAAAATGCTATTTTTACTGATATGCAGAAAGGCCCCATATCTAACCAGTGGACCTCCTGCCTGCCCTTTCCACTTTCTGGGAAATGAAGTTGTTAGCAAGCCAAGTCAAGAATTTATTGGACTTTTCATTTTTAGCAGAGCTGGTCTTCCAACAGATATCTGCGTAATTGAAATCTCCCATGACCGCTCGGTACTGTCTCTCTGAGAACTTTGCAATCCGGTCTAGGAGCATCTCATCCAAGTCTTCCCCCTGGCGTGGTGGTCTAAAGCAGACCCCCACCATTATACCACTATTATTTCCTACTGCTTTTATTTTTACCCAAAGACTCTCAATTGAACTCTCATGCTCAGACACATATATTTCCTTACAAGTATATATATTCTTAACATATAGTGCTACTTCTCCCCCCTTTGTCCATCTTTTTAAAATAAGTTGTACCTCTCAAGCCTTTTATTACAGTTGTGAGATGTGAAATTTATCCCATCAATTTTCTGTAATACCTATTAGATCATAGACCCTTTCCTTTATTAGGACTTCTAGTTCTTCCTGCTTGTTTCCCAAACTCTGCATATTAGTGTAGAGACATCGTAATCTTTCATCCGAGTATCCCAGGCATTTAGTTTTTGAACTTTCCTGTAAGTTATTAGTTCCTTGCACATGTGTCATTACCTTTAAATCTGCAGTATTCCTATCTACAGTTATTGTCATCGAACTAGGCTTTGAATGTATGTTTCGCTCCCCCATTGGACTTAGAGAACCAGTTTGGTGTAGTGGTTAGGAGTGCGGACTTCTAATCTGGCATGCCAGGTTCGATTCTGCGCTCCCCCACATGCAGCCAGCTGGGCGACCTTGGGCTCACCATGGCACTGATAAAACTGTTCTGACCGAGCAGTGATATCAGGGCTCTCTCAGCCTCACCCACCCCACAGGGTGTCTGTTGCGGGGAGAGGAAAGGCGACTGTAAGCCACTCTGAGACTCCTCGGGGTAGAGAAAAGCAGCATCTAAGAACCAGCTCTTCTTCCTGGTCTTCTTCTTAATTCATAGCCCTCCTCACCAGGTCTGCAAGACGCTTTGCAAAGACATTTTCCGCCTCCCTCTTGAGGTGCAAACCATCTCCCGACAGGATAGGATCACGGTAGCGTGATCCATGGTCCAAAATCCCAACCCATTTCCGACGACACCAATGTCGTAGCCAGCCAATTATGTGCATCATCTTTCTTTCCTTTCGTAAGCCTTGGCCATGAATAGGAAGAACTGATGAAAACACAGCCTGTGCTCCCAGGTCTTTTACTTCCCACCTCCAAGGCCATTTAGTCTCACTTCATCAGCTCCGCACTGCCCCAGGCGGTATAATTTGTTCCTACATGAAAGGGCAGGATGGGATCTTCCCACCCTTTCCATGACATCCTTGATTCTCGCACCAGGTAGACAGCAAGTCCGTCTGACACCCTTTGACTTCTACTCCTCTCAATGTGTAATCTCCAATTGCCAGCACAGGATCCTAGTCCTAACACATTGCGGGGAAGAAGAGCCAGTCCTCTCATCTGTGAAACATCTTCTGAGCTTTGGGGGAGTTGGGGGAATAGCCCTTGTTCCTGTGGTCTAGAGCAGTGGTCCCCAACCCCTAGTCCGGGGAGCGGTACCGGTCCGTAGATCAGTCGGTACCAGGTCGCGGCTCCTCCTCGTCCTCCTCCCCGGCTGCTGCCTCGGGGGCTGCCCTGCCACTCTACCACCGGCTCACCTTTGGTGCTCTCCAGTGGCTGCCGTGGCTGGGGCTCCTCCTCGGCGTGGCACTGCGCAGATGCTGCTGGCAGCGTCCCTAGCAGGCGGCGGGAAGTCAGGAGCACCAGCGGGAAAGAAAGTGGAGCAGGGGCTCAGTCTACCCCCCCCTTGGGCCTCAGTAAAATTGTCAAGCATTGACCAGTCCCCGGTGATAAAAAGGTTGGGGACCACTGCCGTAGAATCTTTATCCTGATCCTGGAAACTATTCATGATGTATAGATTCATGATGCAGCCTCATTGGGAATAATGTGCGTACTCTGGTTACTCTATCCTAAAAAGGATATTTCAAACGGGAAAATATGCAGAAGAGGGTGGCCAACATGATTACAGCAGTTAGAGCCCTTTCCCTATGAGGAAAGGCAGTTTGAGACTTTTGGGTTTAGAAATAAATAAAAGATTAAAGAGAAACATCAAACTTATAAGATCAGGCATGGGGTGGACAAAACAGATAAAAAGAATCGTTTCTCCTCCCCATGATTGTATGACCTTAGGCAGATGGGGAGTGGGTGGGCAGGAAGGGGTGTGCCCATTTTTGTCTCTTGCGGCCCTTCCTTGCATGCCCAGGGAATTGCTGATCGCTACTGTGGGATGATAGGTGAATTCCCTCCAGGCCAGGCTGGATTCTGGAGATATTTGGTGTGTGGGGGGAGGGGGAATTACTTTGGCATGAAATTGGGGTCACTGTGGGTGGGAAGGTAGCTCTGAGTTCCTGCACGGTGCAGGGTATTGGACTAGATGACCCCGGAGGTCCCTTCCACCTCTATGATTCTAACTTCTCTTGATGCTGATGGGCAGGGGCTGGGCTTTGTGGTGATGGTACTTGCAACTTAATACCTGTGGCCACTTTCTCCAGGTTCTCCCAAGTCTTGATCCTCATGTGTTGGCCCATCTGCCCATTTTCCCCTCCTTCTGCTGGTCTCCACTAAGCCAGTCCCAAGGATCTGGAGTTGAGTGGGATGGGTCAGCACATGAGAATCAGGATTCAGGAGAAGCCTCCACACAAGGCCTGGCACCAAGCAATAGCTTCCCGGTAGACAAAAGGAACTCCTTCTTTACTCAATGAGTAGTTAAACGGTGATGACAGGAGCACAAATGGGTCTAAACTGGGATTGGACATTCACGGAGATGTTCCCCAATGCTGATTGGGACAAAGTGACCTCCTGCACCCAGAAGAGACCTCTGAGTACCAGTACTGGCAGGTGGAGGGGGGAGGGGGACCTTTTTTGTTGTCTCCTCCAGTAATACATTTTTAATAAACAGGGTGCCTCTGGTACTCTATGTTCTCTGATTTGCACCTGCAATTCTGCTCCACAGAAATCGGCTGCTTTGCAGCTGCACATTTCTTCCAACAGCCTCAGCTTCGAAATAGGCGAGATGGTAAAGCCTCTCTCACAAGGAGGAGAAGTTGCTGCCAACTTCCTTCTGGACTGTGGTGCTTCAGGCTGTGGGTAGGGGGGGATTCCTTGAATGCTTCTCCACACACAGCAGCTATGCCTGGCCAGGTCTGACTACACAGGTGAACCCGGCGGTTGCCTGGGGCAGACTGAAATCAGGCAGACCGGCATGTGCAGGCTTATTTTGAGGCCCCTCGTATTTTGAGGCCCCACAAGAGGGCCCAAAGAGAACTTCACCGCCTCCTGCGCCATTTGGGACCAGCAGCTGTTTGGAAAGAATCAGGAGGGGTCAGGAATGAAACCTCCCCCGCTGGGCTCGGAGGCACAGAGGCCTTGAACTCAGGGGTGGGAAACCCTTTTGCTCACGTGGTGCCCTCCCCTCCCCCCTCCCCTGCAGCATTGGGGGTGGAGAGCACCAAGGGACACAGGAGGCTGTGGGAGTTGCTCATAGATTCCTGTCACCAAGTCAGCCACCCCCACAAGAGATGTCAGCCCAAGGAGGAGGGGGTGCTGGGGTGCCCCAGAGAAGGTGAAGAGATGCCTGTTAGAAGGGGATGACCCTGCTTGCTGCAGAATTGTCATGCAGTGTATGTAGAATCATAGAATCATAGAATTGGAAGGGGCCATACAGGCCATCTAGTCCAACCCCCTGCTCAACGCAGGATCAGTCCTAAGCATCCTAAAGCATCCAAGAAAAGTGTGTATCCAACCTTTGCTTGAAGACTGCCAGTGAGGGGGAGCTCACCACCTCCTTAGGCAGCCTATTCCACTGCTGAACTACTCTGACTGTGAAAATTTTTTTCCTGATATCTAATCTATATCGTTGTACTTGAAGTTTAAACCCATTACTGCGTGTCCTCTCCTCTGCAGCCAACAGAAACAGCATCCTGCCCTCTTCCAAGTGACAACCTTTCAAATACTTAAAGAGGGCTATCATGTCCCCTCTCAACCTCCTTTTCTCCAGGCTGAACATTCCCAAGTCCCTCAACCTATCTTCATAGGGCTTGGACCCTTGGCCCCAGATCATCTTCGTCGCTCTCCTCTGCACCCTTTCAATTTTATCTACGTCCTTCTTGAAGTGAGGCCTCCAGAACTGCACACAGTACTCCAGGTGTGGTCTGACCAGTGCCGTATACAATGGGACTATGACATCTTGTGATTTTGATGTGATGCCTCTGTTGATACAGCCCAAAATGGCATTTGCCTTTTTTACCGCTGCATCACACTGCCTGCTTATGTTTTGTTTACAATCCACAAGTACCCCAAGGTCTCGTTCACAGACAGTGTTACCTAGAAGCGTATCCCCCATCCAGTAGGCATTGTTTTCATTTTTCTGACCCAGGTGCAGAACTTTACATCATGTTCTCATTTGCCCATTTTTCCATTGTGTTCAGATCTTGTTGAACTCTGTCTCTATCTTCCGGAGTATTTGCCAGTCCTCCCAATTTGGTGTCATCTGCATACTTGATGAGTAGTCCCTCCACCCCCTCATCTAGATCATTAATAAATACGTTAAAAAGTACGGGGCCGAGCACCGAGCCCTGAGGTACCCCGCTACTCACCTCTCTCCAGTCTGATGAAACACCATTGACAACAACTCTTTGAGTGTGGTTCTCTAACCAATTCCCTATCCACCTAACTATCTGAAAATCCAGATTGCAGTCCTTCAACTTATCCATCAGAACATCATGGGGAACCTTGTCAAAAGCTTTACTAAAATCCAAGTAAACAACATCAACCGAATTTCCACGATCCAGCAAACCTGTTACTTGGTCACAAAAGGAAATCAGGTTGGTCTGGCAGGACCTGTTGGAGACAAATCCATGCTGACTTCCTTGGATCACCAAATTGTCCTCCAGATGTTTGCAGATTGCTCCCTTTAATATCTGCTCCATTATCTTCCCCACAACAGAGGTCAGACTCACTGGTCTGTAGTTTCCCGGGTCACCCTTCCTCCCTTTTTTGAAGATCGGAATAACATTTGCTCTTTTCCAGTCCGCCAGGACATCTCCAGTCCTTAAAGAGGTCCCAAAGAGGATGGACAAGGGTTGTGCAAGTTCTCTGGAAAGTTCTTTGATTACTCTCGGGTGCATTTCATCCGGCCCACGGGATTTGAACTCATCCAGTGCAGCTAAATGCCTCTCGACAACCTCTCTATCCATGTTAACCTGCCACCCAGACACTATCCTTTGGCTACGGCCATCTCTAGATGTGCCTAAACACTTTGACCTGTGGGAAAAAACAGATGTAAAATAGGCACTAAGCCTTTCTGCTTTCTCTGCATCTTCCGTTAGAGTTTGTACAAGATGGCGATAATGTGCTGTGGAATACTGTGTGATATTGTTGAAATGCTGCATGCCCTAGAACATTTCCCACCCGTATCAATGTCTGTGTGAAGCTCTCCTTGGAGAGAAAAGCCTTCCTGCCCATCTGTCATCGGGAGGAGCCGGGGGCTGGGAGGGACCACTGAGGTTCATCAGTTCTGCAGCCAACCATCATCTTCGGGGTATTGCCAGAACTGACCAGCCTCACCAGGGTGCTGTGGAAACTCCACCAGAGTGGCCATCTGCCTCTCCAGCACTGGGGGTCAACTGAGCGAAGCCACACGACAAGGTGAGACGGAACCAGTTTCATGAGCTTGCCAGGGGCAGTAGCTTAAGGACGGGCAGCAGGCCCAAAAACACAAGCCGAGCTCCAGCAGGACCGCTGTCATGAGAAGGAAGCCGAGCGGCCTCTCCATCTGTGAGTGACCTCACCTTGTCCTCCTGCTGCCCGTCTCAGGGTCTGTGTTCTAGACACCACTGGTCCTTCCCAACGGGGCTCAGGGGAGTGCTTGGAGCCGCACATGAGCACCCCCATAAAGTGGCCTTTTCCTGAGTCGGGCTCTTGGGCACCCAGGTCTGGCCTACGTAGAGAGGCAGCCGCTCTTCCGTGCCTCCAGAAGGGGAGTTTCAACTCACCCGGGCCTTTCAGTCAGGGATCGAACTGGGAATCTTCGCCACTACGCTGAGCCATGGCCCCTCCCCAGCAGGACGAGTGACATGGTCCCCCTGGCCTCTGAATTCCCAGCTTTTGCTACCAAAGTGAGACTGGTCCTTGCCTTGCAGAGCCATGCCTTTGCCATGAAGGGGGGTGGTGGAGACTTCCTTTAAAAAAACAGAAGTTGGGAACTGACAGGACTCAATGGATGGATGGTTATAATGCGGCACCATTTGCCAATACAAACCCCACACCGATGGTTGTGTGGGGGAAGAGGAGAGGGGGGTTGCCACCCTGTGGGACTGGACCTGGGAAATGCGGGCAGGTGTTTCATTGCCACTGCACTGTCATGGCAACAGGGAAGCCCCCCGGCCCCCCTCCAGGGCCATCCAGAGCAGCTTTCACCCTTCTAATCTTATCCCCGTGATTTCAGCAGATGTAGAAAGCCATAAGTGGGTAGGAGAGGAGATGGTGGGGAAATGATGACCAAGATATAGCCCACTCTCCCCTCCCAGGAAGGACTTATGCTTGCAGGTAAAGCCATGTCATTGATACCAGGCAGCCAGTGCTATAAGGCAGTGGTCCCCAACCCCCGGTCCGGGGACCATACTGGTCCGTGAATCAGTCGGTACCGGGCCGCGGCTCCTCCTCGTCCTCCTCCCCAGCAGCTGCCTCGGGGGCTGCCCTGCCACTCTGCCGCCAGCTCACCTTTGGTGCTCTCCAGTGGCCGCCATGGCTGGGGCTCCCCTTTGGCGTAGCACTGCGCAGCTGCTGCTGGCAGTGCCCCCCAGCGGGTGGCGGGAAGTCAGGGGCGCCGGCGGGAAAGCAAGTGGAGCAGGGGCTCAGGTGGCAGCGATGTCGCTCAGCAAAAGATTATCCCCCCCCCCCGGGCCTCAGTAAAATTGTCAAGCATTGACTGGTCCCCGGTGATAAAAAGGAAGCCATAGCTGAAGCTCCCGAGTGAGGCAGGGAGATGGATAACTTAATTACACAGTGTGTGATGCCTTCCTTTCCTTGTCCTGTACCATTTGGGCCCTGCTTCATCACTTCCCTCGGGTTGAGCCTGGCGACTCCTGCCGTGTTCCAGCCAAGGGAAAGTCACAGAGGGGCTTGATAGGAGGCTGGTTCTCCGGAGGCCTCTTGGTCAGTCCTGGAGAAGGTGGCTTTTGAGAGGCTGGAGAGCTGCCTCCTACGTGGCAGCCAGCGTGAGTCACGGGCTCTCTCCTCCTGGGGTGCCCAGCAAAGGGTGTGTGTGTGTGTGTGTGTGTGTGTGTGTGTGGAGGGGGGCTTCTTTCTGCCTAGGGAACCTTCCGCTAACTGCAGAATGCCCACTTCTGCTCCGACTCGAAGACAGCTTTGGATGTTGCTGCACAAAGTGGTAGGAGACAGGCAACAACTTTTTAAAAAATCCCCAGATTCTGATCTCTACAGCATGGTTACAACAAAGATGAAGATGAAAAAAACCCCAAAATTGGCCATGCCTTTGGCTGCCTGAGGTGAAGTAGCACAGAATCCCCATCACTAGAGGAGCAAAAAAGAGCTGACAATTCAAGATAGATTCAAGGGCCAAGAGGGAAGCACTCCGTTTGCAAAGAAGTGGGAGGTGATTAACTCAATTTGCGTGGAAAGGATAGGAAGAAAATTTAAAGGGATAGTAGCCCAAAGCCATTTGCAGAGTTTGACTCTGCATTTATACATTTAAAAAATCCATCATGAATCAGTTCAGAAAAGAAAGGTGAAAAACTGGAGTGCAACATGAGGTCATCTGGATTGTCTGGATCTGGAGCCACCTTGCTACGCCTGGGTGTTTGCACATCCTCAATGCTCATCCTGTTGAAAATAAGACCGTGCAGAGGGACAGATGATGTCTGTATTTGGCACTCCGACGCAGGTGCCATCCCTACATAGTTTGGCCCCCATGCGTACTCCATGTGCTGGACAGACACTCCACTCACTTGCTAGTGAGGCTGAGTCCCTTCTAGTAGCAGTAAGGCAGAGGAACAAGGGCTACAAGTCAACAGGAAACATCCCATAAATTGGTAGAAGACAGGGTATTTTTCATGGGCATCTTTGCCCAACACAGCCTTTGGTTTATCAAGGTTAGTCCTCTGAAGGGCAGTAGCTGTCCAAGTAGAGGCCTTTCATATTGATCCTTTCCACTGGAGATTCAAGGGATTGAACCTGGGACCGTCAGGGTGCAAGGCAGGTGTAGGCTGAGAGTGTGTGTCTGTCCCAAAGCCAATCAGCAAGTGTTCACAGCAGAGTGGGGATTCAAACCTGGCTCTCCCAGACCCTACCACGACAATGGATAGGAGAGCCAGTTTGGTGTAGTGGTTAGGAGTGCCGACTTCTAATCTGGCATTCCAGGTTCGATTCTGCACTCCCCCACATGCAGCCAGCTGGGTGACCTTGGGCTCGCCACGGCACTGATAAAACTGTTCTGACCGGGCAGTGATATCAGTGCTCTCTCAGCCTCACCCACCCCACAGGGTGTCTGTTGTGGGGAGAGGAATGGGAAGGCGACTGTAAGCCGCTTTGAGCCTCCTTCGGGTAGGGAAAAGTGGCATATAAGAACCAACTCTTCTTCTTCTTCTTCTTCTAGGTTTTCATATGGTAGTTTTGTCACGAGTTCCCAAGTCATTCTATTTTAATTTGATATTCCAATACAAAGCTACAGAAAATCCATGCTGTGTACTACAATAAATTTTGAAAATACTTATTGTCACAGCTTGAAATGTCAGAAAAATTAATGTATCTCTCCCCCCCCCCCCTTCTGTGCATGGCTTTGCATGGGCTAATGTGGCAACACTGCTTGCCATCAGACTCTCCCATTATTGACTTGTCCTCCAGTTCTACATTTGCAACTTTCTGAAAAATACTTCAGTATACCTCAACCACATACGTACAGTGAAATAAACTCTAACTTTTCTCAGCCACCCCCATCCTGGAACATTCACCTGGAGCATTTGTTATTTCTGCATAATAAAACTGCCTGCTCCCTATTTCCACAATTGTAGCCTACTTTAAAGGAAACTCTCTTAATCAAATTAATCTTTCAGAGCCTGAAAAGTGATTTTCTGGTGCTTTTATAACTTTAACATCTTCTGTGAAGTCTTCAGGGATTCTATAAAATCCAAGTCAGAGTATTCCAAATCCTTTCCTATTATTATCTCTGTTTATTGTGACACATCACAGATTTCTTGATTCTAAATAGCTTAATAATTTAGTGGTATATCAGAATAATGTGTAATAAAAAGAGACAAATCATCATATTTTTTTCAAGAGGGAGAGCACTGCACCTGAGCAAAGGACCTGACTTTTCCATTAGAGACAACACAGCGGCATGCGTGGGCCTGGCAGTGTTTGCACTTAGATGAGATGCACATTTCTTTTTAACAGTGGGATGAAAATTTAAATACAGAAATGGCTCCACAGATCTTTCCAATGGGTTTTGAAACCCTAATTTAAACTGTTGGAGAGCAAATACCCTCAGGCTTTGACTTACCAATTAAAATGATTAGATTACTAAAGCTTTTGTTGATCAATCTGCAGGGGACACTGTTAATGGGGGTTGGAGGGACAGGGACAAATGGCTGTGCTCGGAGACACACAATTTCTTTTGGGTCCAGTGTGTTACTGTTACAGGGAATGTGAAAGAAGGCATCGAAATGGTCTTTCTTTCAAGCAATTTGGGAGGGGGAGATGTCAGGTTTTGATGTTTAATTAGAAATTATCTTTGTTATCTCCGTGTAAAACTTAAGATGCAAAAGTTTTGCAGTGCAATTGATTCCTGGCACCCCTCTCATTAGTGTCGAAACCCTGGGTGCTTTGCCATGTTTGTCACGTTGCATGATTGTGTTTTGCACAGCATGATTTTGATTTAGGTTTAGACTGAACCAGTAACCATACCTGCCTGTCCTTCCTGCAGGCAGCTCATGTCCTTGGTCAGCTACCCTCCCCCCTGGCTGGACCCTTTGCATTCCCTGCCTATTGTGGTTCAAGTTGTTGTGAAACCTCCTGACACCTGGGCTCCCTGAGGAGCAAGTAGCCCCCAACAATGGCCTTGATTGGCTGACTATGGCCCAGCCCATATGTAAAGGTATGGTAAAGGTATCCCCTCCTGTGCAAGTACCGGGTCATACCTGACCCTTGGGGTGACATCCTCTACCGTTTTCATAGCAGACTCAATACGGGGTGGTTTGCCAGTGCCTTCCCCAGTCATTACCGTTTACCCCCCAGCAAGCTGGGTACCATTTTACCAACCTTGGAAGGATGGAAGGCTGAGTTGACCTTGAGCCGGCTGCTGGGATTGAACTCCCAGCCTTCAGACAGCATGTCTGCTGCTTTACCACTCTGCGCCATAAGAGGTTCTGAGCCCATCTGTACCTCAATGCAAAGCTATGCCTTGTGGGAAAGTGGGGGTGGGACTTCTGAAGGCCATATAGACCCATCCTCAGTTCTGCCCAGGAATGTGTGAGCTGCTGTCTCTGTGCTGCCCAATAAAGAATTCCGATTCTATAGCCCTGAGTCTTGTTGGTGTCAAGGGGGGGGGGGGGCAAGCCTCACAATTAGAACAGGAATTACTTTATGCTGATAAATGTGACATACCTAGAAACAGAGAGAATAAATAAATTGCAATTTTATTTATTGAGATATTTATATTACAATTTTACCCCCAATGGGTACTCTAAGCAGCCTACCTCCTTGTTTACCCTGCTGTATCCTCACAAGAGCAACCCTCTGAGGCACACGAGGCAGAGAGAGAGAGACCCGCCCGGGATCACCCAGACAGCACCCATGGGAAAGGGGGGATTTCCACCTGGGTCTCTCAGATGCTCCACTGATGAGCTAACACTACACCACTCCACACCTCTCCTGTTATTAAAAAGTTTTAGTCTCATTCTGATCCTATATATCAAGGACTCCTCACCAAACTGGGATAAAATTCACTTCCTTTCACAGTATGAATGTCTGTTTTATACCCAATCACTGGCCATGGCTTTCCCAAGGAATTTGGGAGAAGAAGCCATTTGCTGAGGGTTGCTGGGGGCTCCCTGGCCTTCTTCCACAGAGCCAGCGTCCCCAGGCTTGTACCGAACGCCACTTCTCATGAGACGCCTCCCTGAGGCCAGGTGGTTTGTGGGGAATGGAAAGGGGGGATATGGCTTGCGGGAGGGGCCCATGGCAGGAGACTCCTGAGGACGGCCTTGGGGGCCCAATGGGGCCAAACGGTAGAACAAACCTGTAAGAAACATTTCTGTTTCACTTGCTTAGAGACAGACGGCACCTGAGCCAAACCCCTTCAGTAAGAGTCTCATTCCCATTCAAAATTCCCCCAGAAAGCAGAGGCCTCTACAAACAAAAGTCATCCCACCCTGCACAGCAGTGGCCAAGAGCATGAAGTGATATACAGTTGTCACACAGAAGAAACCAAAATGGAAAGGAGGATTTAGAACCTCAATCAATATCTGGGCCTGCACACATTTTGTCATGCTCCACTTGGCTTTTGCCTTTTCAGTATTCAAGTATTCTGTAGTATTAAAAACAGGCGCATGATTATAACGAAACCCCAAATCTCGCAGGGGTCTGGACTAGCTCCCCCCACTCCACAGGTTTCTCCAGCGTAGAATCCTTCAGGTTTTAAATGGCGAGCGCTTTGTTGGCATGTCGTTCCTGAAGTCAGGGCAAGACACCCCCATTTGGGCATTTCTGCACATCAGTTAAAAAAGCATCGTGCCAGCTGACTGGCAAAGTGCTAAATGTTATTGTGCTTCCCAGTCCCTCCTTCCCCTTCTGCTGTCCCGCCTTTGTCTGCCGCCTCCTTTGTCTGCCTTCATTGCTCCAGGAAATTAGCTATTTTTAAAAAGAAATTCCTGTCCCCAGGAATAAGGGAGAGGGAGGTGGGTGCAAGGGCTGGACGAGGCAGGTGCCTTTAGAGTGTTTGAGCCTCCACACCTTCCCTCTGCTGGCTGCCTGCTGGCTGCTCTCCCTTAGATAGCACTAAACAGGTTGGGGGATCCACTTTGTGTGATTCCCCAACTAGTGCTTTAAAATGGAGGATGGAGCTGGCCAGTTACTGCCTAGACGCTGGATGTTGGTGACATCATATAGAGCAGGGGTAGTCAACCTGTGGTCCTCCAGATGTCCATGGACTACAATTCCCATGAGCCCCTGCCAGTCTGCTGGCAGGGGCTCATGGGAATTGTAGTCCATGAACATCTGGAGTACCACAGGTTGACTACCCCTGATATAGAGGGGCTGGAATATAACGACGACTTAAGGTAAGCATTTCACTACATTTAATGGGTGCAGAAATGCCCTTTAACTTGCTCGGCCTCTGATTGGGGCCTTGATTGAGAGTGTCCTAATGGACATGTCCCTTCTCTGTTCTTCCCAATGCGTCATGGCATCTGTGTGCTGTAGAAATGACTCCTTCTGATTTATCAGTGATGTCGGCTTCTGCGATTGAAATAGACCTTTCTGTTTTGTAAGCGGGGAAGAGAGAAAGCAGGCTCACATACACTGGGCTGGCAAGTGACCACAGGTCCTCGGGCAATGATTTTCTTTGGTGCCCCTCATGCCCCTTGGTCCAAGAATCATCCAAACATGTGAAAGCAAATCAATTGTCTGGTTCCACAAACCCCTAGGTTGACAGAGAATATAGAGAATATAGAACTTATACCTTGAATAAAACTCAGTTTGTCTTACAGGTGCCCCTGGACTCAAACTTTGTTCTGCTACTTCTGACGAAGGCAGCTGCCCACCTGCATCTATTCTCAGTAGAGAATATAGTTATGGGAATGACTAAAAGCACCTGAGGGGGGAAATATGCTCGGGTTAAGTGGAAATTGCAATGCTGTGTACCAGGGGTAGTCAAACTGCGGCCCTCCAAATGTCTATGGACTACAATTCCCAGGAGCCCTTGTCAGCATTTGCTGGCGAATGCTGGCAAGGGCTCCTGGGAATTGTAGTCCATGGACATCTGGAGGGCCGCAGTTTGATTACCCCTGCTGTGTACTATGAGTACAACTAATAGTTGCTCGATGACCTGACATACCCTGCAGTGCTCTGCCAGAAACATGACTGTTCCCTGGGATGGGCAGGAGATGAAGACTTGCATGAGGCCAGCCCAAAGGGGCCAGCGTGAGTTGGCTGCATCCCGTCAGACGAGGGCTCTGTGCTTCGGCTGCCCAAGTGGCTGTTTGGCGCTTTGGAATCGAATGGCCGCTTCGGCAGCGGGAGGGGAGGCGGCGTGTTTCGAAGCTCAACCGTAGCAAACTCTCAGCATGCAGAAAACTACCAGGACAGCAAGAAAAGGTTTCGTACATTCCTTGAGCTGAGGGAACAATTTGCTACCATGGAGTCCGCAGAGGAATTAAAAAATGGCACCGCGCCTTCTGTAGTGCGAAATGCGGCATCCAGGAGTCTAGACCCACTTTCCTTGGCAGTGTTCAGAACTGGCGTTCAACAAAAAGATGGTTTCTCCCCCTCCTGATCCCTTGTGGAGTTCTTAGAATTCTAATCCAGGGAAAGAAGCTTTAAAAAGAATCCTGTCCAGGGTGATTTATGCCCTGAGTGAAACCTCACAAAAACTCTGCAAAAAACCTTTTTGTGTCTGCATGTGGCACCATTTTCTGCACAGAAGCCCCATCGTTGTAATTTCAGTACTGCAAGGTACTCACTCTTTCTGGCAGTGAGTGCGCCTTTTCCATGTTGTTTGTTCCTGGTATTTTAAACTTGCTTTGCGATGCCTTTTCCTTTACCACAGACGCCCTTTTTGCATGCATAAGTGTTACCGTGTTTTTTCTCTCCTCCCCTGTGCTATTGTCTACCAGTGGATGAATGGATAGCCCCTTTCTGTTTGTAGTCCCTTGTCCACCAATGGGAGGTTGATGTGCACCTCCCTTGTTTGGCACCGCCCTTCCCACCTCTGCTATTACAACATAACCCCAGCGGGGAGTGCAGCATTGCGCCCAGCAGGTCACTAACTCTACAGCAGTGAATGCATGGGAGCACAGCACATGATTGGTTATGGAAAATGTTTGATGTGAAGACAACCATAGGCACACACACAGCCTGGGCAATGGATTCTGGGAAGGATGCCCAGAGCCCCAGCAAGGGAGAAGGGAGAAGGGAGCAGAGCGAGGCCCCCCGAGCTGAGTGGCACCCCGCGGAGAAAAGGCTGAAGGAAAGTAAGTCGGTGGCGGGACAAGGCCAGGCTGGGGTGGCACCATGGTCATTACGTGTCCTGGTCAGGTCTGCCCAAGCAGGCCCTTCCCCCCTTCCCCCTTGAGAAAACCGGCCTCTGCCATTTCCAGCTCTGGAGGGGAAGCAGCAGTAGCTGAGGGCTCCTTGGTTGTCCGCCAGAGGCAGTGTGGCTGGGCGGAGAGAAGGCCCTGGTCACAGCCTCCTCCTGCTCTTCCTTCCTCACTCGTAGACGGGAGGCCGGAAGCCATGGCAGGGCCTACACCCTGCCTTTCCTCCCACTGCT